>NC_045127.1:40078294-40755953 GCF_007655135.1 Punica granatum | reverse complement strand
TATCTCCTGCAGGCACGAGATCGTGGGAGTGGTGGAAGAAGTAGGCTCCAAGGTGACGAAGTTTAAGGCTGGTGACAGGGTTGGTGTTGGGTGCTTGGTCGGGTCATGTGGTTCCTGTGAGAGCTGTGACAGTGATTTCGAAAACTACTGCCCTAAATTCATTCCCACCTACAATAGCATATACCATGATGGCACCTTGACCTACGGGGGCTATTCCAACATCATGACGGCGGATGAGCACTTCATGGTGGCGATTCCCGACAGTCTGCCGCTCGATGCGGTGGCTCCACTCCTATGTGCTGGGGCCACTGTCTACAGTCCATTGAAGTACTATGGACTTGATAAGCCCGGGCTTCATCTCGGTGTGGTCGGGCTCGGTGGATTGGGCCACATTGCCGTCAAGTTTGCCAAGGCCATGGGCCTCAAGGTGACTGTCATCGATATCTGCCCCGAGAAAGAGCAGTATGCCATGGAGCGCCTCGGAGCTGACGCATTCATGCTTAGTCAAGACAATGAACAAATGCAGGTACATGATGATATGACATGCTAACCATTTTCGGTTACAATCATATATATATTGACAACCTTCTTTATAAACTTTTTGTGCTCTTGATTTTCTAATATTTTGCTATGAATTAATACAGTCCGCTATGGCCACAATGGATGGTATCATCGATACAGTCCCGGTAGTTCATCCTCTCCTACCTTTGATTCGTCTGGTGAAGAGCCATGGCAAGCTACTTATGGTTGGTATACCGGACAAGCCACTCCAGTTACCCGCCTTCCCACTGCTCTCGGGTATGCCTGCTCTTATCGTGAATTATTACTTTGAATTTGTAATATCATGAAGTAGACCATATGAGACTTCTAATACAATCATCTATTTTGAACTAAAGATATGATTAATGAATTACAGGTCGGAAGCTTGTCGGGGGGAGTTTGATGGGTGGGCTGAAGGAGACACAAGAGATGATAAATTTCGCTGCAAAGCACAACATCACGTCGGACATCGAAGTTATTAAGATGGACTATGTAAACACCGCAATGGAGAGACTTGAAAAGGCGGACGTCAGATTCCGATTCGTGATAGACATTGGGAACTCATTTAACTCTACTGCCTGAGAAGATCCAACGTGTCACAAGTAAAACTATATAAAATTATCATATTAGCATATTATTCGAACTTTTATTTTTAGGGAGTTATTATTGGATAATTTTAATTATTAGCGGTATGTATGGCACGTGCATTGCACGTTTTCAATAACTTTATAAGATATCCATTTAAATGGGTTGTTGCTTCTCTTGATCGTCATGGAAACGTTCTCTTACGTTGTGATCCACATGAAGTGCCTCTTGTTATAATTCCTAGACCTTTTCATTATAATCAAGTGGTCAGTACTCGACCGAAACCAAATGTTCTCAGGGTAGAGATATTACTGAAAGGTCAGACAATCATCTGTTTGGAGGAAAGAAAACGATACTCTTCCTTAGTACATCGCGTGAAGCCAAAATAATAGTGTCGGTCCAATCATCGGACAGACCGTATCTATACCATCCAATCCTTATATGTTGGGAGTTATGTTTTCTTGCTGCATTTGGCTCGCCTTCCTTCTTAACATCGTCCATGCAAGTACCTACCGTGCAAGTACCTACTGAGACCCGACAAATGAAGCCTGCCATTATCAATGATCAGAATGTAAGCCAAATCTGGTAGGTGCTGCTCTAGCATTCACCGGATATCCGTGACCAACCCCAAATCTCAAGAATATGATTATCAGTCATCTGTAAACAATGGATAGAATTAGGAGATAAGGGGTTAAATGGTCACAAGCTAATATTTTTTTGGGGCGAACCCTAGTATCCGAAAGTTCAATTAGGCTCCAACTAATTCAGTAGAACCGGATTGTCCCACTAAGGGGTCGGCCCAATTGATTAATTGGTCACCAGCTAATCTTTTTGCAGGTAATAGAAACCTCTTCTTTCGAAAGGAAATATGTGGTACTGCAAGATATTTCCAGTGGTTGTCCTGAAGAATCATGGGTATAATTTTTTGTTTTTTCACAAGAGATGCCCGTGAGCAATCATGGGTAAGTTTTCAATAGACACATCCTGTTGGACTGCGGTGACATAGGCAGTTCATGATCCTTTGGACTCCCAGGGGCTATTCATTTCCACTTTCTAATTTGATGCAGTACAAACAACCCTGTCCATCTGATTAATTTTTCAAGGAATGGATGGTTCAGAATCAGTCATCTACAAAGGCACAAATTTTTTTTTTGAACTGTGAGAGTAAATTATATTCATGGATGATGCCACCTGGTCGCAGCACTCTGATCTTTTTCTTTGTTTGAGCTTATGTCAACTACTGGTGGGAACTCTAACGAACAGAATTCATGCATGAGAATACCGAACGATAGGTTGGTTTTATCATCAAGCAGCAACTAACTCCATGAGATTAGAAAAGAATTTTGTGCTCAATATAATATAATACTGCGAAATCTAGGTCTTCCTCTTCACTACAGTACTCCAATTATTATTATTATTTTTCTCCGAGCGTCTTCCAGAAAAGTACACTAACCTCTAATAATTATGTATAGTTTAGTAGTGTCAACCAGAAGGTTCACAACCTTAAAAACTGGTCCACAACTTCTAGCAAAGTAACATATAATGAGTATGTTAGATATAAAGCTGACTCATTTTATATTCTTAAAATATAGAATTACGTAACTTGTTTGAGTTATTAAGAGGCTTTCACATGATTCATATTAAAGGCTAAGACTTACAAAAAAATAAAATTCCATACTATCGTAAGTGATGCAAAAAGAATAATCAAGACCAAAAAATTCCCGTTACAAATTTCCCATAAAATTTAAACCATCAATCTGATTGAGATAACAAAATATGTTAATCTTTATACATATGAAGCCCGTGATCGTAGTATTAGCATATAAAGAATTAAATCGTAGACTTATCCAATCACATAAAATTAATATACAACTGAAAAGAGGGAAATCATAATGTTTTCATGTACATACTTTTTTTCATCCATCTTGGCTCTCATACTCTCATTTTATTCTCTTCGAAGAGGTGCTGACACGACACATAATAATCAGTTAAATCATATTTAACGAATAGAACAGTGTAGTCTGAAGTCTTAAAACATAACTTTTAATAATCTATACTATATATAAAGTACAGGCCACCTTGTGGTCTTCAATTTTCAAAAATCCAAATATATATGTCCTACTGCAGGTGTCTTTTGGAAGAGTCATTTCACATCCCAGATGCCATTTGATTTTTCATCACAGTCATGCCCCCTCTCCCTCATTTCAGTTTCCTACATCTACTAATTTTCTTTTAACTTCAATAGTTAATTTATTGGATCGTAAGTTTTCATTTTAATTTTAAAGGAAATTTTCGGTAGCAAAATGTTACATCAACTAACTTTTCCTCCATTTTGTAATACAAGACTCATACCATGCTATGTGGAGTCCGACATAAACGTTTCTTATTATTTTTTAATTTTTTTATAAAAATTGTAACTATTTTTCTCTAATTTTCAATATTCTAAACATAACCCTACCCCAAGTGTCTTTTGAAAGTGTCTTTTCTCATCCCATATGCCTATTGACTTTCATAATAGTTATGCCCTCTCTCCCTCCTCTCAATTTCCTAAATTTGCTAATTTTCTTTAACTTGAACAATTTATTAGTTCGTAAGTTTTTATTTTAATTTTAAAGGGTATTTTCTGTAACAAAATGTTACATTGGCTAACTTTTTCTCCCATTTGTAATACAAGACTCGTACCCTTGCTACACGTTGTCTAAAACATAAATTTCTTTTTATTCTTTTAAATTTTTTGCAAAAGCTATAATTATCTTTTAATAATTTCTGAACAAATATAAATTAATTATAGAAATAAAAAATATTTTAAAATTTTAATACTAAATGAAAAAGTCTATAACTCTGTGTGAAAACTATGGAGCCCTCATGTGTGTTTTCACGCTTAGAGTATGTCCAATGTTTGACACTCAAATGAGTGCCAATATGGGGCCATTACTTGCCACATATTTGCCACATCAAAATGCATGACACCCAATCAAAAGAGGGTTAGCGCAATGGCGCACACCCTCGCCTGTTGACTTAGAGGTCGCAGGTTCGATATATATATATATATATATTGCTGAATAAAGGCTGGAAGGGCTTCACAGCCGCCGGCTGCCATAAAATGTTCCATTCGTCCGATTGAGTAAATGGCTCGGTGAGATATCAATCCAAAGTCACAATGGCCCCACCAAAATGCACAGTGGACCAGAACAAATCCCATAGGGTAGAGGACAATGGTCTATTAACACAAGCGCTTTCGTGTTTAAGTGGAGAATCGACCCCTTAACCTCCCATTTGGAAGACAAAACTCGTTCCACTGGGCTACCACCTTGGTGGTGTCGCAAGCTCGATACCTAATGTGACTACTCATACCTCTTTATTAGTTATTTAGGATTTATCTTTCATTTTACTAGATTTTGGGCCTCCTTTGTAACCAAAAAAGGCAAGACACTCACATTCAATTTTAAAAATCTCCTCCAATGGTTAGCACTCCACATACTATTTAAATTAAACATTCAATTTAAGTGCCAACGGGAGACTCACACGCTATTAAAATTATATATATATATATATGTGTATAATTATGTGTTTGTAAAACATAATTGTTAATTAGTTAAATTAATTAATTAATTAAACCTTACAAATTAATTATGTTTATTATTATGTTAGTTTTAATTATTTTTACATAATTATCTTCTTCTTTTTTTTTGAAAATCTTTTAAAAAGTAAAACTCGTCAAAGAGCCATGTTATTAATAAAACTACAAAAAATAAAAAGGGGCAGGCACGTGGCCTACTCCAATTGGCTTGGCACTCCCCTGAGAGTGCCACCACGCTGGCCCATGTCCAACGGGAGTGCTGATGCCGTTACCACCATGTGGCGACATCGGCATCCATTTTGTCTCCTGCTGGACATGCTCTTAGAGACTTATTGTACCTTTCTATCTACTTATGTTTTCTGCCGTCAATATATAAACATCAAACTTTTCTTAATTGTCTTCTTTTTTCGATTACAAAGGAAGTTCACGGACTTAATAAAATGAAATAAAAATCGTACACATCTAATGAAGGGGCACGCGTAGTCCTACCCGAGTATCGAATTTGGAACATCTGACTTTCTAGGCATGGACTTCTGCCACTACGCTACACTCTTTTTTATTCCTAATTTTCTTCCTTCCTGTGCCCTCTCGCTCGTTGCTGCTCGCTCCATTAACAACCATCTTAATTTCTTTGGCAGGTGTTTTTCTCCCTCCCTTTTCCCACAAAATTCTATAGATGATTCCATCTGCATTTGGGTAATTAAACTACTTGTTGCCTACATTTTGTTTTTCCTCCTTTGTAGCGTTTCCCTTTATCAGCAGATCTTTGGTGCCTACCTTTGTCAATGGTAATACTACCGTAAATGCGTTGGCAGAATCAACTCTTCTCCATTATTACTATAAGCATTGCCTATTTTATGTTAACAAACCTTTTTTCGTGAAATAGTGTTACTTTCAGTTGTGAATTTACTTTTTTCGATTCATTGGATATCTCTGTCGATTCCTAAGATTCAAAATTGTCAACCCAACGTTTCCTGCTTCAACTGTTTGAAACTATTAGGGGTCAAGCCATATAGTTTCTCTTGCACTTCCATCTCATCTCCGCCTCCCTCTATCCACGATAAATTTCGTGGTCAGTTGCTTTCCCCGGTTAACTTTGCGGCTGTTTTCGCCCATCATATAATGTAGACCTCACTCCATGATACATCTCTAACTTATTCTCTCTAATTTTTAGTCCTTTCAATCGTTTATTTGGTACCCTTTTCCCAGTTGTGCGCACCCGAATTTTAATCTCGTCGGGGCATGCATGCGCGAAACCTATGCAACGCGGCTTGGGGGTGTCCACCTTCCCGGGGACACGCGTGAGAAGGAGTCGCCACTTACTGTTTACGACCCGTAGGTCGAGGGCCGTTGAGTCGCCCGGGTCTAGGGGTACGGGGTACACCTAAATGCTAAGGCAATGGTCATGCGGAATCGAAAATTCCGAATTCGGGGGTTCTATTACGTGCGGGCCTATATCCCGCACGCCCTTTCGGTACTCTAGTTTGCTAGGCTTGCCGTTTTGTTTATTTACCGCGTGATTTAGGGTTGCACTTGACTCGCCCGTTTTGACACCGTAAAGTCGATGAATTGATCAAGTTGGGCCAAGAATCCGAAAGATGAGTAGGCTTGTGCGTCGAGGAATTGGTTCACTATCTTAGCGTTACAGTTCATCGAACCGTGATGGTCGATTCCTTGCGCGAACTGAAACCGCGAGTATTCGAGCTTACTCATCTCTTGGTAACAATAGACCGACTTGACCGGTTCGACACTCGGACCTCTCGCTCGCCGATCGGGGATCCTTACAAATGAATGAGTGAGTGTACAGATAAAATCCTCACAATGTTCTCTCGAATAATTACAAAGTGTAACTGAATAAGTAAATGGATCCCGATCGGTTTGCATTAGGCCAATATTCTGCTCCGGCTCACCGTGTGTTTTGAATAACCGATGATGAATTAAGGCAACGCGGGCTTAAGGAGCCGGGGGTCGGGTCCGATCGAACCAACGGTCTGCAGGAGAACCGGTTGATTCCCGCTGTAATCGTCGGACCAACCGAGCTCCCGGGTGATATCTAAACACGTTTCACACATCCAATCCAAATTGCCTTCCACATAGGCCATGTTTGGAGTATGATGGTGAATCGAGGCTAGATCCCATTCCGCACTCGGGTTGCTCACGCTCAGTGAGTTAGGAGGATTTGGACCTCGTGTTCGGTGGTTTGAGGCGTTGGACCCCGTGTATTACGTAACCTATGGGTTCGGACCCGAACCGCAACAAATTAGCAAAGACAAATGGAAGACGGAAGAAAAATGATAAAACTGACGAAAAACAGACAATAACTGACAAATACCGGTGAATACAGACAAGTGGTGTATTAAGTCGAGTGTACGTGATTTAATCGGTTATTAACCAGGATTGATTAACAAACAATGTATCTAACCTAGGCAAACATAGATGGTGGACTAGAGTATGGTTCTAAGTCAATTATGTGTGTAAATTTGTTTTAGAATTCTTATTCAGTGGGGTGACACTGCGGTTTCACCGAATTAGCCAAACTCGTGTTTTGACTCTAGATTGGAATCTAGCATTCCACCTATCCATTATCTAATGTTTGTTTAAGTCAAGTCCATGATTAATCCGGTTCTTCGTATTTCGTAACTGAAATAAAATGTTCACCACCGAATCTACGATAGGAAGATAGAAACACCGAAAGTGAACGGAATGGGCCGTGCGAATGAAACTCGCACCCGAACGGGTTGCCCTTTCTCGCCCATAGATCGAGGTGTTTCCAACTCCCTAACGCCTAGGATATCGGTGAATCTCGGAATGACGATTATGCCATTGGATAATAAAACGTGTGATGTTCGTGTACAAATTGAAGATCGTGTGACACGAAGAAGTCTAGGGAGGACTCGCGCGTCCCGACTCGAGCCGCCTCAAATCGGGCCCGGACTCGAGTCGTAGCACGCGAGTACTCGCTAGACGTCGATTCTATTCGTGTTACACATCTTGGTGTTTTGAAATTGTGGGCTTTTTAAGGAAAAGGGCATTCTCGCTGTTCCGTGAGCCATCGACGCGCTTACGAATTAATAATCAATTTATCCAATTATTTAGTCCAAGATGATTTAATTAACCGAATGATACGTCCCCTTTGCCCGTTTGTGAGGTGGTTTAATGATTGAGACCGCGAACCTCAATTGTTATGGATCAATGAAATGATTGTTCGATATTAACGTACCTAGCATACGAATTAACATGAAACCAATGATTAAATGAAAATTGTGATTACAATCAATTCCAAGAATCGGTTTTAACCGTTTCTTGCATGCGTAAAACGTCAAACATGATAATAACACACATTCTATAAAGCCGATGCCGCCATGATCTTGGGTGCGCAAACAAGCACATAATGCAAACGCAAATATCGTATTTAAAGGGAATCGATAAAACGGCGTCGGCTCTTGCAACAACGAAATAAAATAAAATAAAATAAATACGGGAACCGACTTATTTCAGGGCGAAAGAGAGCTCCTTGGACCCGTGTGGTCCAAGGAAACTCTCGGCCACCTCCCATGGGGAATAACCGTGAGTTTCCGTGGCTTACACGGGTCAAGGCGACCTCTTTAACCCCAACTTAAGTTTTTTCCCGTCATGTTAACACATTACACGCGGAAATAGATGACAGAGGCATGGGAACCGGCTAGTTTCGGGGAAAAGAGACCGTCCTAGCCTCGGGTAAGTCAAGGGAGTTCACGGGTCCCTCCCTTGGGACTAGACCGTGGGCTCCCATGACTCTACCGTGGCCAAGGGGTCTCTCCTATCTCGATCCAAGCCGTTTCCCATCATGATACATGCATTTATATGTCATACGGATATAATACGGAGAGTAAACGTGCATGAAATTGCATGGTAGTGCATGGAATCGCATGAAGACCCTAGTTTACGTGCAACATGTGTATTAACAATTTATCACCCCATAACAAGCGGAAATCAGAGACCTAGACCCATTTAAGTCGTAGAGAAATGTTACCTAGCCTCGGAACACGAGGAAAGAGTCGAAGAAGTGGCAAAGGGAGTCGGGAGACTCGGCTAGAACGAACAGACCCGAACCGGTGCAGTCGGGTCGACTGGCAGACCCGACTGGCAGTCCGGCTTGTCGGGGCTGTACCGGTTGATCGGGATGCAATTTTCGTGCAGGGCCAGTTGCGTTGGATTCCCAAGAGACTAAGGATCGCACCTGTGGTGGTTTCGGAAGGAAAGCATGCGTAAATTTTCCGGAAATCAAAAACAAAGTCGAGTCAGTAAAAAAAGACAGGCCCAGTCGGGTCAAAACAGACCCGACTGGCACCCGATGAAGAAACGGCTCCACAGGAGGCTCCCGGTGGTCTTTTGATGCAAGGTCGGTGGCATTGGACGCCTAACTGAATGAGGATCATGCCTGTGGTGGTTTCATGAGGATTGAATGCCTATATTTTCCTGGAAGATGCAAAGAAAATCGGTAAAAACTAGAAAGATCCGAGAAGGGAGAAATGAGAGAAATGGCGGAGGTGCATGGTTGAACGGCTCTCGGCACGCAACCACCTTGTTACGGGGGAGAGTGAGGGTCGTGAGGAACCCTTAGAAAGTGATGGCACGACTCGCCTTAGTCGTGAGATGGAGAAGACATCGAGGAAGCCCGGGATGCACCCGTGAAACCCGATTCTGCTCAACTCTGGAACGCGGGGCTGGAGGGTTCAAATGCAAAAACTAATCTCGGAAATGGACTAAGGAGGTCGAAAACATGTGGGATATGAAGTTTGGTCAAGTTTGGTTCCGGTTGAGTGGCGGTCGCCGGAAAACGGTTGAGTTTTCCGGTAATTTTGGCCTTGAGCCGGGCTGTGCTTGGACTGAACGAAATGTTGGAGTTTGAGAGGAATTTGAGAGAGTTTTGAGTGAGAAAGCTAGAGAGAGAGTGCAAGAGGAGTTGTGATTAAAGTGTTTTGCAATTAGGCACTTATAGGATGCCTTAATGAGCCAAATTAATGAGTTTAAGTGCAATTAGATGGGGGGACTTAGGGGTTCCGAATTTTGGAGGGAAGATTAGGGTGGGAAAGTTGTCTTGTTGAGTGTGGGGAAAGGAAGAGAAGGGAAATGAGAGTTGATGGATGGAAGGATGGATGGGAAGTGTGTAAGAGATATTTTGAAATGGGTGGATGGGGGAGAGTTGGCTTGCTTTTAGCCACCCCTAGAGAGAAGCCATGGCTTGGCTTGGCTTGGCTCGGCTTGGCTTGGCTAGCTCAAGGGTCCCCCTTGACTAGAAAGAAAGCCGGAAGAAGCTCGGGGCTCGATTGATCGTGCGTTCGATTTCCGTGGTTCACTTGAACGACGAATTATCAATGTGCGCGTGAATATGATTTTAATGAGCCTAATATTGACATGCTTCTTGAAAGCGAATGCTCGGATGACTCGGGGACTCGAAAGCCGCTTTTGCTCTATTTGAATGATCTGAGCGAAGTTGTCCACTTCTGACGCCTATTTGCACTTCTGCGTGTTGTAAGGCTCGCACCGGTGTATTTTCCGCATTGAGCGAAACGACTTACTCGCCGACCCCGGCTGGAGATCGATAACCGAAGATGACCTAGGAATTCGCGAACGGGGCTTTCTCAGTGTTTCCCGAGTGTTCTGATGTGTTCGGAGACCACTGTGATCTCCGTTTGTCAAAAATGAGTCCCGAAGGCTTGTCGGGAGGCGTTCGTGACCATTGAAACGTCACTCGGGAGATCGGTATGACTTGCTTGGTCCGAACCGAAATGATTTCCCTAGTCTTAGGAGTTGTAAGGAGTGAGTGGTGTGAAGCTCGGATGTCAACTTTTCACCGAATAAGCTCTGAATGCTAGATTCTGTTTGACGGGGTCCCCTTTTCCGGGTCGGGACTCACTCGGGAGACCAAGACGAGCTTCGAAAGGCAGTCTGAAACTTGTTCCATGGTCCTGGTGGTCCTCGGGTGTGTGCAGGTTCGTTTCTGGGTGTCGTTTACTTATTCGTGGATCGGGCGCCCCGGGAACCCTGTCAGGGGAAGCGTCTGTGAGAGTTCGGGGGTGCTTCGGCTTTAGCAGGAGGCTTCTGAAATGCGCTTGGAGGCGCCATTGGTCATTTTGGTACCAAGAGGGATTTTTAAAGTCCCATATCATATATCTTCTGACGCTCCGGTGATCCGGCGATGAATAGTGCCACAGTGCCAGTCTCCGCTGTTTTCAGGGTTCGTTGTATGTCTGTTCTTCTGATTGCTCTCCTCTGCCTTTTTAGTGGACCATGCTTCTCTCCCGTAATTCATGACTCTGTGCCCGCATGTTCGCCTCCGGTTTCCCGATCGTGAATAGTGACCTGAACTTTGATCGGAAGTCCTCTGTCGAAGCTGGTGGACCAAAATGGGGTGCTGACACCAGTTTCTCACTGAATATAAAGCGTTCGTTGATTTTCCTATATGAAATTCTCCCGGAATATGCTCTGTGTGTTTTACTTACATGCATCTGGAAGACGGAAGCATATGTTCTTCTTACACTCACCTTATGAAAATCTGATATTTACGGAATTGAATAATTCAAATAGCTTATAATATGTTGATTGTGATTTGTTTGGTATCCCACATCGGAATATTGAAGATAAATCCAAGAGTTTATAAGAAATTGGGTATCACAAACTATTAGCTTAAACTTTTTGGTTGAAAATGGGTCCAATCGCTTATAGGCCCAGTGAAATTTGACAAGTCTAATGTCTCTTTGAAAAATCTGAGTGTGGAAAGAAAGCCCGCCTCGTAGTCTTAGTAGTCCCACCTCTCACTGAGTGTGGAACAAGAATGTCTAGCTCGTGGTTATGTCTCGTAGTCAGTTCTTGAGGGCAGATCAATGATTTGTCCCACATTGGAATAATGAAATAGAAATGCAAAAGTTCATAAGAGATTGAATAATGAAGAACTTGAAGAAACTTTGGCTCATATAAGCTTTTGGTGACTAAAGTATGATATCTGTATTGCCTAATATGTCATTTTTCGCATATGTTAGGTTGTCTTGAATGCGGTTGACATGGGACTACACTGAATAGTGGCGCTCAAATTTGAAGAGGTCAATCATTTGGAATAAACACATTAGATATTTCACATTTGGTAACTACCCTGCCCTGGTATGCTAATATGCTATTGTTCATGTACTTTTTGATAGGCACTAACCAATTTTTGAACTAGTTTTCCTGCTTCTTGTTTCGAGAAGTATAGAAGAGTTGCGTTATTCATGTGGATTAAATCAGGGGTCAACACGTTGAACATTAAAGGGGTTATCTGTATATGCTGTCAAGGGGTTGCCTCCTTATAGTAAATCTCTCCGATAGTTCATGCTCAAATTTGGAAACTATAGAAGCTCATTACTAGATTTGGTCTCACTTCTTGAATTTCATTGCCAATGTTCAAACTAGTGAAATTTGTTTATTGTAATCATTTAAGCACTTAATATATCATATTCGTTGTATAAGATTGATTTGAAACTTTTCTATTGTGTTCTATTTGAATAACTGTAGAACATTCTGATTGGCCAGAGGATATTTCGATTTGAAAGGCATTATTGGAAAAACTTGAACCATATTGGTACTTCTAACAAGCCAAAAGGTAAGTGAAATTAGTTTACTCACTCAAGCACACATACATGACAAACCGATTGCTATTTCTCAATGTATTTTCCAAGTTTGAGATGATAACAAATTGAAAAATTGAAATGAACTCATGTAATCATTGAGCTTCATAATTTTTTATTTTTTATTTAGCAAAAACCGAGAATTTTTTCTTTTAAAATAAGAACGGTCTCAATGCAATTTTATTTTTCATTAGGTAAAACATTTTGGTACGTACTTCAAGGACCTTCAAAATCTGATAAACTAAGTCGCATTTAGCTTTTGCTGAGAAGCTAGATTGTAACTTAAAGTATGATCCCAATGAGATAATCTTCTCTAGATATAAATTCAAGGTCCAATTATTTTCCCATTGTAAAGCTGCACTTTCGATTACATCTTTTAGTGAGTTTAGCTCTAATTGGCTAATCGAAGGAGTAGCTCGAGCGAGCATCTACCCCCATTTCATTTAACTTTTGATAAGCCCAATTCACCTTGTCGTTCCTTTTTCTTTTTCTTTTCTTTGTCATCTGAATTTATGTTCCCACCCTTTTTCTCTTCTATATTGTTCCTCGTCCAGATACCTTTGCTGGTACTTTATTACAAGATATATCACGGATATATTGCCAAGATTAGAGGAGATATGTCGTATCACATATATTTATAGCTAGTCTTATTAGTTACACATATATGAGGCAATATATATATCTTTCATCTTTTCTTTGTAAGCTAGCAATATATGTACATGATCAGAGTAATGAAATAATTCAAGCTTCCAGTTTGACAAATTATCATTGTATCAGAGCAGTACAGTTCTGGGTTCGAGTCACGCCTTGTCTAGAGTTGCTGTTGCCATTTGTGAGTGTTGCAGGGATGGAGAAAGGTGAAGAATCATCAGGAAAGGGCAGCATTGAGGCTATCGGAGTTGACCAGTCATCTGTTTTTGCTGTTAATCCATCAAATTATACAGGAGTGAGTTTAATCAATTGCAAATTGAATGGTTCGAATTACCTTACATGGTCGAGAGCCATGATGACAGCCTTGCCGGCCAAGAACAAGGTTGGAATGGTGGATGGATTGGTGCCAAGACTACCAAATGGCGACCCCAACCAGACACGGTGGGATATGTGCAATGCCCTAGTAATATCGTGGATATTCAATACACTAGATCTTGAGCTTCAATCCAGTGTGGCATGTACAACGGTGGCACAAACATTGTGGGAGGATCTCCGTGAAAGGTACTTGCAGGTGAACGAGACACGAATATATCAGTTAAAGGCCGAGATGGAAAGATGAAACAGGAAGGCATGTCGGTTCCAAAATACTATTCATGGCTGAAGACTTTCTGGGATGACCTAGACAATTACTTGGAGATACCGACTTGCACGTGCTCGGCGGCCAGGATGTACGCGGCACAGAGGGAGCGAGAGAAGACCCATCAATTTCTGTTGGGATTGGGCTCCGAATTCAACACGATGAGGTCAAACATACCAAGTCACGAGCCAGCCCACTCCCTGAACAAGGTGCTTGCAATGATCCCGCATGAAGAGAGGAAAAATTTGGTGGCTTTATCTCATGAAAATGCCGCGCCGGATGGATCAGTATTCCTGAGTAGAGTGGCGGGGACAAAATCAGAATTGCAAGGGGGCAATAATCAGGCTTATGGAGGACAGGGAGGAAGCAAAGGAGGAGCGAGCGGGACTAGGACAAAGACATGCTACCACTGTGATTGTCTTGGCCACATCAAGAGCTCCTGCTGGCTGCTACACAGCTACCCGGCGAACTAGGAGTTGAAGGCAACGAAGGACAAAGGGAAATTAGGGTTTTTGGGGAGAAGGATGGGAGGGACGACAGGGGGAGCACAAAACCAATTCGGTGGGTTGTAGCGTGGAGGTGGGTTGGGCTCGAGCCAATTCAATGGGCTGCAGGCCCATCAGGCTCAATTAGGGCAATCAAGCTTGGGCCCAAATTAGATTAGTGGACTGTAGGCCTACCAGGCGCAGTCTAGGTAGCCCAATAACAACGGGCTGAACGGACTTTCCCGTCTTTCGGACTCAGTGTTCCAGAAGTTACTTGATATCCTTGGTCCCGATGATGATAATGTGCATCCTAATACTGGTAAAAATTTTATTCCGATAAATTTTGGGCATGATTGGATAATTGATAGCGGAGCTTCTAGGCATATGACAGGATGTGCATATTTATTTATTGAGTCACGACCACTTACCAAGAGGCCGAAAATTCATACACCGAATGGAGGAATTTCTGATGCTTGCAGAAATGGACGAATACGTCTAAGCCCTCTCATTCTCTTGGACGTATTGTTGGTTCCGGAATTCAATTGCAATCTTATTTCTGCATTCCAGCTATCTTGAGATTTGGATTATTGTGTGATATTTTACATTGATTTTTGTCTAATATAGGACCGCACCACGAGGAGGACGATTGGACTGGATGAGATCCAACGAGCGTGTATTATCTTCGGTGTAGGCAGCCGAGAGTAGGCTAATCGGGTCATCAATGATGAGACGGATGATTTGTGGCACATGTGACTTGGACATCCATCATGATGAATCAAATTTAATGGTATCAAGATTTTGGCAGTCTGGAGCGGATCATTCGCTCTTTGCATTTAATCATGGTGACATTTTTCTTGCGACCTTGGTATACGTTGATGACATTCTCGTAGTGGGCAACAACCATGAGCAATGTGTTGGGAATTGGTGTATACCCTAGAGGTAATATATCATCAGTTCTGTAATATGACATGTATTTTATTATAATATGAGGCCTTTCTGTTATTGTGTGGATTGCGCTAAATATTAATTTTACACAAAAACGTCCTTGAAATAGTATGTTCAATAGGAATCAAGCGTGACTTGATTATGAGATCCCATAATTACTGAATACTATCCTTAAACGTCCCTAGTCGAAGTATTATCGTTAATTAGGACAATGATAATGCGGTTAGACTAGTGTGGGTATTGACTGATGACTAAATCTTACAGGTCATGGATGTGAAGATATCAAGTCACACCATAAGTATACATTAGGAGTAATGTATATTGGATTGACCTGCCATGAGACTATTACATGGATTGTTACGTGATTATCATTAGCAGATCTCATAGTGACTATGGTGCATTGGTCATTTGACTTGAGGTCACCATGGATTCCTACATGTAATGTCGTATACTTTAATACTGTCAAATGCCACCAGAACAAGCTGGTTATAAAGACAATTATTGGGTATACCACAGAGCATGGAAATGAATATGAGTAACTAAGATAGAATTTGTCCCTCCTACATAACGGAAGTGATATCTCACGACCGCTTAGTGGGTAGAGTTTAAAAGTGTATGCATACCTAGATGAGTCGATATAGGGATATCGAGCTCATTTGTTCGGATAAACTTACCCGGTAAACCAAGAAAAAGAGATTGAGCCATATAAGGATGATATTTACCATGTCTTGGGCTCAATAGAGATATAGAGGACAAATGGATTATACTACACGATAACATAAGTCACAAGGTTCGTCGGAAATTGACTTTCCGATTACTTGAGTAACAGTGATGTATTGCTAGATGCCGCTCACTGTTTGAAATATTGAAATAGAGATTTCGATATTATTGTCAACGTAATTGGGAACCTACAGGGTCACACACGATGACTAAATCGACGGGATATTTTGAAACATTAAAATCATCTAATAGTGAGTAGACGATTTAAGGCACGACCGATTAATCAGGTATTTAATAAAATTAAATTTATCGATTAATTAGACCTGATTTATTAGATTAATTAGAACCTATTTTATATGTACACATGGGCCATTCACATGTATACATTTATACATACACATGGAAAAGTCATGAGATGCCATGTATCTTGACACATGGCTAGTGGTAACCCATTTTGGGTTAATCCCACACCGGTGGGACAAGCAAATTGCCCCCCTCCCCAAGCCTATATATATGTGTAGATATATGGCAGTGCATTAGCATGTATATGTACATTTATATGCACGTATATATAAGATATACATGTATGTATATAAATGGGCATAATTGAGTTGAATTGTTCAACTCATTAGGTCCAATTAAGTTTAATAATTTTAGGTGTCGCACTGGTGTTTTCTTCGAGAGTTGGCCGCTAGCACCACCGATTTCGAAGACCCGTCGAGAAAGTCGGTGTGAATATCGGTAGAGGCGTCACGCGTGGGATGCTCAGTCAACAATTTTAAAATTTCACGCTTTATCTACTCATATTCTTCTAATAGGTCTTGTGATCTAGTTTCACGGATAGAAAATTTTGAATTTCTCTTCATTTTTCGCTTCCGTAGGCCCCGTGAAACCAACACAATGCACATGCTTCAAACGATATCTTGATAGATGTTTTCGCATCAAAGATCTAGGACCAGTATGGTATTTTCTCGGGATTAAGGTAAACAAAATGGAATCTGGGCTCTTTCTTAATCAAATGAAGTATGTGCTCAATATACTCACGGAGTGCAGGATGCTTGGTGCACGACTATCCTCATTCCCAATGGAGCAACATCATCAGTTGTCAGCAGGATCAAGGGCCCCTATCAGTGATCCTAGTTAGTATAGGCGGCTAGTTGGTCGTCTGATTTATCTGACGATTATGTGACCGGAACTTAGCTATCCTGTGCATATTTTTTCTCAGTTTATGCAGGATCCACGGATGCCGCGATGCAGGTACTACGTTATTTAAAGTAGTCTTCAGGACAGTGAATTTTTCTATGGCCAAGGTCATTGCAACTTGAAGTCTATTGTGACTCGGGCTGGGCTAGTTGTCCCATGACGCGTCGCTCGATCACAGGATATTTGTTTACATTAGGAGGGTGTCTCATCTCCTGGAAGAAAAAGAAACAACGGTGTCTCGTTCTTCGGCTGAAGCAGAATATCGAGCCATGGCAAGAGCAGTCAGTGTGGTCATTTGGCTCCGGAGTTTTCTCCATTCTCTTGGGATCAATTATAGCGAACCTACTCGACTATTTTGTGACAATCAGGCTGCTCTACATATTGCAGCTAACCCGGTGTTTCACAAACATATAAAACATATAGAGATAGATTCTCACTTTGTTCGTGAACACATTTGGTCTCGCGTGATTAAGACTTCGCATGTTTCGATAAGGCTGCAGCTTGCAGATATCTTTACGAAGGCTTTAGGATGAGATCGATTGCGCTTTCTCTTGGGCAAGTTGGGCATTTGAGATCCTGGTACTCCAACTTGAGAGGGAGTATTACAAGATATATCACGGATATATTGCCAAGATTAGCGGAGATATGTTGTATCACATATATTTATAGCTAGCCTCATTAGTTACACGTATATTAGGCAATAGATATATATTTCCTCTTTTCTCTATAAACCAGAAATATATGTACATGATCAGAGTATGAAAGAATTCAAACTTCCAGTTTGACAAATTATCATCCTTTTTATTTATTATGATAATGCAAGTTGATTCAATGACTTCTCAGGCTAAGGAAGAAGTAAGTCACAATCTAATTTCTTATTTGTGTCTTAATCTCAATATTTTTTCGTATTGTGGAACAATACTAAAAAAGGTACTTAGAAATAGCATCGGTTGTCCTAGCGAAACATTCACATTTATATGAATTTTAGAAATGGCATGATTTGTAAATTGCATTACTAAAATTGGTCATGTCAACTCGGTACTCTTCCAATACATATTGGTCGCCGGTGGAGAATTTCTCTACAAAGCGGTATCTTTTGCAGCTAATGAGGCATAATGATCTAGCAAGCCAGAACAAGTTTAAGTGAGATTTTTTTCTCCATATTGTTGCCGATTTGTGTTATGAGCGTATGCATGTAGTTTCAAAGTCAAATCAAGCATAAAAAAAAACTCTATTTTTACCAGTGAATAATTTTTATATATGAGACTAATGAATTTTGACATTTTGCATTCACAATTGCATAATTTAAAGCCATAAATATACTCAAAATTTAATGTCATTTATATGCAGGATTATTTCCTTATTTTTTTTCATTAGTTACCTTTATTTTAAACCTTTTTTCCTGGTGGAATTGTTTGTTTTAGTATTAATATAATAAGAAATTGAATGGAGTTCATTGGGATATAATTTTCTGGATTAAATGTGCGTTACTTGAAATATTGAATACCTCATATGGTATCCAGCTTAAGACAGCCTTACTCTTAAAAAATAGAGTTTTAAACTCATAAATCTATTATCTCTTGCTTAAATTCAAAATTTGCCTCTCAATGTTAAGTTTTAGCTGCCATAGTTTTCACCTAGTGAATGTCTAGCGCAAGCAGGCACACAAATACATTTGTGCAAAAAATACAGAAGCTAGGTAACTATTGCATACTTTAAATACGCATAGCACATATAGTATAAAGAAGAAAATAGGCTAGGAAAAAACAATAGTGTAGGTGCTATATGACATACTAAGTAAAAAGAATAAGACAGGAATTTATTTAGAAAATTGTGGACATGATAGTGCGATCTTAAGATCTTGCACCAAGCCACTTATCATGATCTCAATAAAAAAATCTAAAAGGTAAGACAGGTCATTAATTAGAGATCATTTTAGTCTCGAGAAATTAGAGCAATATAAGCTGTTCATTAATTAATTATGTTGGGGGAAACCATTAGTTGGGACTAATAATGATTCTATAAGGAAGTTTTCGCAAACCTTTGATTTCAATAAGGTCTGACAATAAAAATTGGTTTGTCCGATTATAATAAAAAATAATGATCACAATTTAACCCTAGTGAATGTCTACCTCGAGGAGGCATGCAGATACGATTGCGCTAAAAAAAAAAAGCGCTAGGCAACTATAGCTTACTTTAAACACGTATAGCACCTATAATATAATGAAGAAAATAAGCTAGGGAAAAGCAATTTTGTAGGTGCTATATGATATACTTAGTAAAAGGAATAAGAAAGGGATTTATTTAGAAAATTATGAACATTAAATATTTGTATGAAATATTTCATAGAAGATAGAGTTAGATAGATTTAACGGTATTTGTAGAGATATTAATTTTTCAATATATTAAATTAAAACATTTAATATGAACGACTACAATGCAGATTATAGTTTGTGACCTTTGTTTTTGAGAATGAAAGTAGCTTGTCTAAAATATAAGGTACCACGAAATACGTCACCGAATGCATGTAGCCATATGAAATATAATCCGGTCAAAAGCAGAGGTGTGCATGGGTGGTATAACCGGAATCGGTCGGAACTCGTTAGGGTAGGGTTCGGGTAACTCGTATTGAAAATAGGGTAGAGTTCGAATATTAAAAAAAGAAACCAGTAAAAATCGGTTCCGGTTTCGATTCTTGCATACGGGGTACTCAAAACCGGAACCAATACCTAGACCCTGTTAATAGTTACTAACTTAAAAAAAAAAGAAAAAGAAAGGTAAAATTACTGATCTTTAAGCTGCTCCTGGCCCTCCTCCTCCTTTTCCTTTCATCCTCTCTTCTCTCCCTCACCTCCGACGAGTCCACCAACAGCCTCTTCACCACCCTCCTCCTCGTAATCCGCCAATTCGCTTCTATCCATGAAGACACTGCCTCCATCTTGATCGCCTCGAGGAAGCGGAAGAGGGCCGCCCAGTTGCACCAACCCGATCTTGGGGGTCATGCCTTCCTCACAGGGGGTGGAGATTTCTTGGACCCCAATAGGAGCCTCGACTCGTACATCAACTCTTTCAACATGATGGCCTCCACCTTCAAGTGGCCCTTTGGCCTGCTCGACCCCCTTCTCGATTGTTGGGACCCCGTGCGCTCCCCACTTAACCTCTTCAAGGAGTTCCAATTAGGAATCGAGCTCTTTCGATTGGCCACAGCCCACAGGTAGTAGCTACAGTGACATTTCTTGGCTTTGTAGACCGACTAGCAAGCACTAGGTACCTGGAACAAAAAAAATTTACAAGTTTCACCGGGTACCCGGAACCCGTGGTATAACATAGGTTCCAGGTAGGTTTCGGTTCCAGAATTCAACAGAATAGGATCTGGTTCTAAAATCTTGTAACCTATCCCTTATAGGGTAAGGTCCGATTATCGTGAAAAAAATATGGTACCCGAAACCGATCACCCCTAAGTAGCAAGCTACCGAGATCGGTACTCCCCTGCCGAGTGTCTCAAAATCCTTTCGAATCCATCATCACACTATCTTGTCCCATGATTACTCTGACTTATCCAATAGGGCTCTCGAGTCGGTCTCCACCTTCCCGTTGCAACTCTGTACCATATTCGATAAGTAACATGATATGGTGCTCATCGTTATGTGCGTCCGTCTAGTAAATATGTCCTCGTCTCCTTTAAAGAAAAATAATAGTTTTTAAGGAGTGAAATTCAAATTCGGTGTTAAAGATATAAAATGAGCAAATAGTTTTAGTATATAATATTATCCTTGTTATGGAATAAAACTCAGAATCAATCGGAAAGCCTATGATGATAGGTCGCCGGTCAACGGCCTCCATCAGCGAATCCTCGTCAAGGCGACGTAAGTAAGGCCAGCCA
The DNA here is from genome assembly GCF_007655135.1 of Punica granatum. NCBI lineage: Eukaryota > Viridiplantae > Streptophyta > Magnoliopsida > Myrtales > Lythraceae > Punica > Punica granatum. The sequence goes on along the minus strand of NC_045127.1, from coordinate 40,735,081 downwards.
CGAATTTGATATCTTTTGCGAAACTGTAATATAAATTTATAAATTTTCAAAAAATAAAGTAAGACGCAATCCAAATACATACTAAATTGCTAGTGCACTTAGTTATACGTATCCGACTCATCCGGTGTGACGAACGAAAGCGCTAGGTTATACCTCGCCCAATGAAAGGGAAATGATGGAGGGCATGAATCCCCCTATCGCGATAGTATCGCAAAGCTGACCTCAAATGGTTGAGGACACCAGCTCCGAGTCCACTATGTCTTGTTGTGACAGCAAGGGAATAGGCTGGCCGTTCCATCGGTACATCGCTTTAATGGTAGCAATTGAGCCAAATGCCCAACATGTATCTGCAGAAAAGAATGAAAGAATTGTTATTGTTATTATCATTGTTATTAAGTTGGATTAGTTCCGAACATGATTTCTTATTTCTTCAATCCCTTTATTAAGTACTTTTTTCTGAGTTAACATCAAGGGGATTAAGTTGAACTTGATGGTAACTCTTAAGGGAACCTGGGGTTTACAAGGCAATTGGCAAAAAGCCATCAGGAGATGCTCATTCAAGTAACGTTTTATCTTGTCAACAACCATAAAGAATTCTACTTCCAGATAATGAGCAATGACCGTGTATAGGCACTCGCAAGTTACAAATGAGTCAAACCTTAGATTTTAAATGTAGACGTGCTCATAACTAATGTCAACACATGCAGTTAAATAGAATGATCAAGTGAATACAATAAATTATCAACTAGTAATTTCACTGCAGTTCCTCATACGAAAAAATGATGCGTTTCGCACCAAAACAGTAATTTGGTTCTCACTAATTTTAGGGTTGTGCTTTTTTGCTTAATCTGCATCTTTAGCATTTTAATGAGAGTATAGGATAATCCCGTTGATATTACAATGAAGCTATATTTGCATATAAATACCTATTTCAATTGGTCATTAATTTATATAGCCTCTTTATTGTGATACTAGAAATGTCCTAATTTTTTTCGGTGAAACGCAATATTACATTGGCCTATAAATAGAGATTAAACTCTCATTGAACTTTGATTTGGCAATGATCATGACGCAGCGTACAACGCAAGTAACGTCACAAAACTCTGAATTTTATTGATAATCCAAAAGACGACTCCTTCAGCCCTAGGGCTTACACAAAACTTAAATATGGTTTAAGAAAACTTAAATTGCATAAAAAGAACTAAACTTTTCTAAAATTGCAAAAACACCCTAATTAACATAAATTGCCTGTTTGAGGCCCTTGAATCGTCATCGTCCGAGCTATCACCTGTGTAAGGAATCAGGTGCTTAACATTAAACACATCGGCAGTACGAATGTGGCTGGGCAGTTTAAGCTGATAGGCGTTCGAATTGATCTTCTCAACGACCTCCACAGGACCAATCTTTCTAGTAGCGAGCTTGTGGTAGTCACCAGCAGAAAATCGATCATTCGTAAGGACAATCCAAACAAAATCGCCAACTTCAAACTCCACGTGCCTTCTCCTTCGATCAGCAACAGCCTTGTATTTCATGGCAGCATTCTTCAAATTATTCTGCACAGCTTCATGAATCTCTTGCAGCCCGTGAACGAAGTCAGCCGCCTTACCATGAACCCTGGTCTTATCCGGCACGGGTAACAGATCAAGGGGACTCCGGGGAGTAACAGAATATACCACTTGAAAGGGACTGAAACCAGTGCTGCGATTAACAACGTGGTTGTGCGCAAACTCCGCCGGACTTAACTTCTGATCCTAGCTCTTCACGTGCTCCCCTACTAAACCTCTCAATAGATTGCCCAATGACCTGTTAACCACTTCTGTTTGTCCATCTGCCTGCGGGTGATACGCAGTATTGAAATTCAATTGGGTGTTCACCATCTTCCAAAGGCTCCGCCAAAAATGACTCAAGAAGCGGGTGTCCCTTTCGGACATAATAGAGACCGGCAGACCATGCAGACGGTATACCTCCCGAAAATACAACTGAGCAACTCGCACAGCATCAGTGGTCTTCTTGCACAGAATAAAGTGTGCCATCTTGGAGAACCTGTCGACGACCACATATATAGAATCATTTCCTCTTTGGGCATGGGGTAGGCCGAGGACGAAATCCATACTGATATCCACCCATGGCTGCGAGGGAATCGGCAGGGGCATGTACAACCCCGCTTTAGTTGCTATACCTTTGGACACTTGACAAACCTTACAGCGCTGCACGTACTTCTCCACTTCTTTACGAATTGTAGGCCAGAAATACGATGACTGGACCAGCTGCAAAGTCCTGTCTCTCCTCACATGACCCTCGCCGTGTAGCTACTGAATAATGTGGGCTCGCAAACTACAATCAGGAATACAGAGCTGATTTCCCCTGAAAAGAAAACCATCCTGCAACACGTATTATGTTCTTTCTCCAGCCTGAACTTTAGCTAGCGTCACAGAAAAATAGGGGTCGATTTCAAGCAACTCAGTAAACAAACTAAAACCAGGTACCTCAACCGTCATCCTGCTCAGAATGCTACGTCTCCGACTAAGAACATCTGCAACGCGATTAGTGACTCTGCTCTTGTGTTTTACCATGAAAGTAAAATGCTCCAGGTAAGCCACCCATGATGCATGACGAGCTGATACCTTATCTTGGCTATGGAGGTGCTTCAGGGCCTCGTGGTCGGTATACAAAATGAACTCCTTGTGAAAAAGGTAATGTCGCCAATGCTTCACCACCTGCACTACAGCATAGAATTTCACGTCGTAGGTGTTGTATCTCACCTTCGCCCCCGTCAGTTTCTCGCTGAAGAAAGCAATTGGTTTGCTGTTTTGGCTCAAGACTGTTCTAATCCCACATTTGATGCATCAAAATGCAACTCAAAAGGCTGCTGAAAATCGGCAGGACAAGAATCGGGGCGGTCATTAAACGCTCCTTAATCTTCTGGAATGCCATTTCTACCCCTCAGTCCACTCGAATTTGCTTCCCTTCATGTAGTCAGTTAAGGAAGCCATAATACTGCTGAAATAAGGAATAAACTGCCTGTAGAAGGAGGCTAACCCATGGAAGATCCTAACTTCAGTAATGCTCGTAGGTCTAGGCCACTGCCTGACTGCCTCGACCTTGGACGAGTCAACCCTCAAACCATCAGCAGCAACAACATAACCAAGAAAAAGAACTTCTGAAATCATAAAAACACATTTCTTCAACGCCGCATATAGTTTCTCGCGTCGAAGGACAGAGAGGACTTCTCGCAAGTGGGCCAGGTGTTGCTCGGGGTCGGCGCTGTAGATCAAGATATCATCAAAATACACAACCACACACCGACCAATGAAAGGCCGCAGAATCTGGTTCATCACTCTCATGAACGTACTCGGCGCATTCGACAGCCCAAATGGCATTACCAGCCATTCCTATAACCCCTCCTTAGTCTTGAATGCGGTCTTCCATTCATCTCCAACACGAATCCGAATCTGGTGATAGCCGCTCTTCAAGTCCAGCTTCGTAAAAATCCTGGCACCACTCAGCTGGTCAAGCAGATCATCCAAGCGAGGAATGGGAAAACGATACCTGACCGTTATCTTATTGATGGCTCAACTATCTACACACATACGCCATGATCCATCCTTCTTTGGCACTAGAAGTGCCGAGACAGCACACGGGCTCATACTCTCCCAAATAAACCCTTTCGATATCAGCTCCTCCACCTGTCTCCTTAACTCTTCATGTTCAGCCGGGCTCATCCTGTAGTGTGGTTTGTTCGGAAGGGCTGCACCAAGCTGCAGGTCGATATGGTGTTGGATGTTCCGCAAGGGTAGTAGACCATTTGGCAGCTCCTCAGGAAAGACATCCTGAAATTCTTTCAAGATCGGTAAGGACTCACAAGACGTAAGACCCTCCTCCACAACCTCCCTGCCCACGAGAGCAAACATAAACTCTGCATCATGCAACTCCTCCTGAAATCGGGCAAGGGACAGCAAGTTGGTTGCGGTAACTGGATTCACAGGTTCGGGCTCGATAGCGTCCCTACCTCTGTTCGGTACCAGTACAATCTTTAATCCCTTATGCGTGAAGCTATATTTATTGGTCCGTCTATCATGGCTCACGCTCCTATCAAACTGCCAGGGCCTTCCCAACACCAAGTGACACGCGTCCATCATGACAACATCACACCACACAGAGTCCCTATACTAAGGGCCAATAGAGAAGGTAACCAGCGCGCGCTTCAACACACTCACTTCACCTCCTTTCTTCAGCCATGCCAGCTTATAAGGTTTGGGATGTGGCTCACTTCGCAGGATCAACTTCTGCACGGCCTCAACAGATACGATGTTCTCCCAACTGCCCGAGTCTATCATGAAACGACAGACTTTATTCTCGATGGTGCAGGTGGACTGGAAGGTGTTGTTTCGCAGCCAATCTTCGTCCGCAGCTCTCGGGGTCATATAAGACCTCCTCACCACCAGATTGGGCACTCCATCTCCAGTCACAATTTCTTCCTCCTCGTCAAACTCGACCTCTCCATCGCCTCCAGCTACATAAACTACGTCATCAGACAATTCCTCTTCAATAAACATCGCCCTTTTTTCCCTTTTTCTGCACTCAGATTGTCGATGCCCGGGCTCGCCACACTTGAAGCACTTCGCCCTACTACTACTCGGCCCAATGTTGGCAGGCCTCATCAGATGTCCAAGAACAGCACTACTAACGCCAGCTCGGACGGCCCCACCGGTTCCTGCAACGGCAACACCTCCACCGAACACCCCGCTGCTCGCTCGCTTCTGCTGTCTTTCGATAATCAGGGCCCTCTAATGGGCGGAAGACACATTAATAGGGTCGAACAAATTAACCGTGTCTTGTAACTGCACTCTCAGCCCGCCAATATATCTCGCCACCAGCTGATCCTCGGTTTCCTGAAGCTCGTTACGAGCAACCAACTGGTAGAACTTGTTGGTGTAATCATCCACCGACCTACTGCCCTGACTCAAGTTCTGCAGGCGTTGGTACATGATCCTCTGAAAATTATAGGGCAGAAAGGTAGCCCTCATCTTTTTCTTCATTTTTCCCACGACGTGATCTTCGGTTTGCTCATCTTATTATGGGTAAGCTTCACCTGCTGCCACCATGTCGACGCCCTACCATGCAACCGAATCGCCACAAGCTGTACCCGCTTGGTCTCAGGTACCCCATTGAACTCCAAAACCTCTTCTACCGTTGCCGGCCAATCTAGAAACTCTTCTGGCTGCAAACCCCCTTGGAATTCGGGAATATCAATCCGAATGCCCGTCTTCCATTGCTGCCTGTCTTCCTCGATTAGGCCTCTTTGCTGTCTTCGTGGAATATCAGCAAAAAAATTCTCCCTTTCCAACTCTGCTTCAGTTTCCTCTCGATTAAGGTCAGAATTCGGATTAGGGTTTCTCCGATTCTAATTCTCCATAAGTGCAGCCATCTGCTGTGTTAGCTGCTCCACTATACGATCCAGCCTCTAATCCCTCTACTGATCCCTCTGATCCAGCTGATCCAGCCTCTGCTCCAGATGTTGCAGATTTTCATGGTCATAAACATCTTCCACACGATCCCTCCTCATGGGTGGCATCGTTGATCCAAGAACGAACGCAGCTTTGATACCAACTGACGCAGCGTACAACGCGAGTAACCGTCACAGACCCATTGATTCGCGCACGAATACCGGAACTACGACCTTCTATACTTGTTGATTCTACAAATACTAGGAAATAGGCATCAAACTCGAATCGATCCGAGATTGGACAAAACACGAAAGCTTTGAATTTTATTGATAATCCAAAAGACGACTCCTTCAGCTCTAGGGCTTACACAAAACTTAAATAGGGTTTAAGAAAACCTAAATTGCATAAAAGAACTAAACTTTCCTAAAATTACAAAAACACCCTAATTAACATAAATTGCCTGTTTGAGGCCCTAAAGGATGGAATTTGCCTTAAATATCGAAAAATCATGGCGAAGCGGTGAGTTTTGCTCTGGAGGCTATTTCCTTCAAAATAGGGTCATCAGAACCTAATTTTCTCCATGTACCGACTTGCCAGGTTTTCTGCCGCATCAGATCATGAGATGAATTGAATTCTCGTATGAAAATAAAGTTCATTCACTTAAAATTAGTGAATCATTTAAGGTCTATTATACTTTGATCATGATTTTCAAATTAGAAATATTGATGTAGTTTTCAAATCCACAGTGAAGCGCGGGTGATATAGCTTACTTAAGTAATAACGCTAAATAGCTTTTTAAATCAAAATTATGTTGCTCTACCGTATCAATGCATATTTTCTTTCAAACAAAACTTGCGGGATATTTGCTTTTTATTTGTGCAATCGAGAGTTTATGTCAATTGCACGGTCGTCATATTGAGTTATTGCCCCGAAAAGAAGTTTTCGATGCTCTGGATCATTTAAGGATTATTACACTTTGATCATGATTTTCAAATTAGAAATATTGATATAGTTTTCAAACCCGCTGCGAAGCGCTGGTGATATAGCCTAGTTATAAGTAATAATGCTAAATAGCTTATTCAATTATAACTATGTTGCTTTAACATAACAATGCATAGTTTCTTTCAATCGGAACTTGCGGGATATTTGCTTCGATTAGTGCGGTCGAGAGTTTTTATCGATTGCGTGGTTGTCATATTGAGTTATTGTCCTAACAAAAGAAGTTTTCGATGCACTAGATCATTTAAGGTCTATTATACTTTGATCATGATTTTCGAATTAGAAATATTGATGCAGCTTTCAACCCCGCAGCGAAGCGTGGGTAATATAGTCTAATTATCATTATTATTGTATTATTACAAGAGTAATTTTTTCTTTTAAATAACAATAAAATCCTCATTACTTTCAATTAAGAAAGAAATCCGTTTCTCCTTTTAACAAATTTGCCTGTGGAATTGATGCAGCAGTGGGAGTAACGTTTTATCTTGTCAACGACCTTAACGAATTCTACGTACAGACAGTGAGCACTGGCCGTGCATAAGCACTGGTTAGTTACAAATGAGTCAAACCTTAGATTTTAAACGTAGACATGCTCATAACTACTACTATTACATGCAATTAAATAGAATGATCAAGTGAATACGATAAATTATCAACTAGTAATTTGTAAGCAATTACTCATACGAAAAAATGATGCGTTTCACACCGAAACAATGTACCTAGGTAAGTAAAATATTCTTCATATAAGTTTATATTTATAAAAAAATGCATGTCTTGCTTGATGATTTCGTGCTTTATTGACATGCCAATTAATTAGCTAGCAGGGGCACTTGAGCTTGAGCGTGTGATTAGCAGTGATACGAGCAGCTGCCTCAGCTTCTCCTTGCTCTTCTAGTCGACCAGGTTCCCGTCATTGTCAAACTTCCCTGAGGACGATACACAAATAGCATGACCTCGGGCTTGTTAACGAAGTGAAGGTCTAGGTACACATGAAAATTCGACTTCTTAATTCCCTTTTGCTTTCATTTGTAGTAATAAAAAAGTCGAGTTGCACATCGATGAACAAAGCTATACACGAGCATGCATAGGAGATAGCTTACGAAAAGTCTGAAAAATTTCTCGCCTCATCGAACTTACTGCTGCGGTTCAACATCTACTCCATATGACGTGCAAGACAGCGCCGACGACGCCAATGATAACAACGACGTGCAAGACAATGCTATACACTAGCAGTTGCTGGCCTGGGCCCCAACGCCAATGACGTGCAAGAAAATGCCGAGCAGGCTCAGCAAGGGGTGAATGCCCAACAGGGGGTGGACGCCCATAATCCCCACTAAATCACTATGGCCCATTTGCGGCAGTTGATTAATTCTTTGACTGGAACGCCGAATGTTATCGCCGGGCAGTGATTGGAGAGTAAGGCTAGGATTATGGCAGTGATAAAGTTTACATAAAAGAGTAAAGAATTAAGGGTTATATAATAGACAGTTTAGCTTCGACATATGTTAGGAGTGTTGAGGATGAGGATGAAATTTAGAAAAGGAAAGGGGACAAAATTGGTAAATTGTCAAGAATAAAATCATGGTGGGAGAAGCAAATACGAGAAGCGATCCCCTCCTGCTTTTCCATTTTCACGGTGGTAGTGTCAAGAAGATCAGATTTGGTTAAACTAATTGTTTAATGTCATGTGTCAATACCTTGTTTTGGTCCATCGGCTCTAAAGGGGACATCGACAGGCACTCGACCATGGCTCCTGAGCTCCGACCGAAGACAGCTCGGCAAAACCCGGGTTACTATTCATAACCGGGTCACCAGGGCCAACCAAATAACCCCGGGGCATGACGACAGAGAAGACCCCAGGATTCCCAAAAAAGTCACAGAAAGGAACCAGAGATGCCACATAAGCTTCTAATACCAGGTCAGTGGGAACCGACTCACTGTAGCACTATTCATCGTCAGCTCGCCGGGACATCAGAAGGTATATAATATGAGACTTTAAAAATCCCTCATGATGCCAAACTGATGAATATCACCTCCGAGCACATTTTGCAGATCATCTACTTGACTCGAGGCATTCCCGAGTATTCGCAGACAACTTTTCTAGCGGGGCTCCTGAGACAACTACTCAACAAGCGAATCAAGGAAGTCCGAGGACATGTCTAGCCATACCTAAGGGTTATCAAGACCATGGAATAGGCTTTAGATTGTTCTTCGGGAATCATTCAAGTCTCCCAAGTGGGTTCAGAGTTGGAAAAAGAGCCCCTTTCTATAGTAATCTTTAATCGGAGACCTGTTCGGCGAAATGTCAGTACCTGAAATCAGGCCCGACCAGTCCCAGGGACATCAAGGATTGGGGAGGTTATGCCTGATCACGCTACACAAGTCGTTCAGTTCTCTCGAGTCCCATTCAGGTGGAAAGAGGGCCCATTTCAGGTGAATTCTCGCACCGGGAACTCGTTTGGCGAAATGTTAATGCTCGGGGTCTGTACCAACCAATCCCAACAACCCCAAGGGCCAGGGAGATCATTTCGGTTCAAACTGCAGAAATCATATGGGTTTCCCGATTGGCTCCATAAGGGTCTCAAACATCGCCCAACAAACCTTTGAGATCTGTTTTCGACAAACGGAGAATACAACGGTCTCTAGGCACATCAATAAACTTCAGAAATAGTGAGAAAACTCCGATTGTAAGTTCCCGAGACGTCTCTGGTTTTCGATTTGTGATGAAGGTCACAGAGTCAGCTGTTCTTCCCAAGCGACAAAGTATATCAACACGATCAGTACAACACGTAGACACACGAATAGGCGAAAAAAACAGTTAACTTCGAATCGAGCAAAATTGACTCCTGAGCCTCCGGGCCATCAAGTCCTTCACTTAAGCAAAACATGTCAATAGTGAGCTTGTCAGAATTCTCTCTTTGCATACATCGACAATGCGTCATTCATTCGACGCACAAAACTCGAACGCGCAACCGATCGAGACTCGAGCTTTCCTGACCCTTCTTCAAGCCATGTGGGACCCATGGCCAGATCCACTATGGTCGGCCTCTCTCCTTTCATTTTTTTATTGCAAATCCTCTACCTACAGATTTTTATTCAAATTAGCCCCATTATTTAATATTTAAGTACACATCCCATCCATCCATTCAACAAGCATCCACAAAATGTGGATCTAGGTCTCCCCCTCCCCAATAAACTAACATGGCTGGCCCTCCATTGATTCCCTCCTAATTCCACTTAATTTTCACTAATATTCATTAACTTTGCATCTTAGAATCCATATATAACCCTAAGTGCAAGACAAGTTAATCACTTCCATTCTTCCACTCTCTCTCAAGCCTTTCTCACTCTAAAATCCTCTCAAACTCCCCTCCTCACCCCTAGCTCATCCAGCCCTCTACAACTACTCGCTCGAGGCCAAGACCGGCCATTTTTGTTAGGAAACCATCCAGTTTTTCGACGATCACCTCCCGAGTTAACCCGAGTCTCGAACAAAGTACATACTCCCCCTATTTTCGGCTTCCTGGGTCCATTGGTGGTATTGTTTTGTCATATGAAGCTCCCTTCATCCCGTTCCAACCTGCTCCAAAGTTAGCTCCCTTGAAGTTTTTCGGTTTCCCGATGACATTTCCGATGCCCATGACTTAGGCGAGTCGTGCCCACACCCATTGATGGTTCACCCACGACCCTTACTCTCCCCGTGACAAGGAGGTCACGTCTCGAGAGCCATCCCATCAAGCAAGTCAACTCGGGTGACCCCACTCTCTCTCGGGTTTCTTTCTTTCCCTCACGGCTTCTTCCTTGCAAGCAGGTCAGCTAAGGGAAACTTGACCCAAGCGCCACCCGCAGTAGTCATCGGAGACCTCCCAAGGGTCCAAAACCCCCGTGCTTAACCATTGGTTCCACCTCCATCCACCCTTCTAAGCCGAGTTACTTCTCGGGTGCCCTTCCTCCCTCTTGGGTCCTTTCATTCCAACCGGGTTAGCCGACCCTCCAGCACTTCACCGAACTTCCTTTACACCCCGAGGCATAGGTATAACACTCTCACGACTTAGAGGGGCTAGGACTTTTAGTTTTCCAAGTCTTGTGGGGTGATAAGGCGGTCACCGACCGGTTCCATCCATATTTTTGTTTAGTATCTTGTTAGATCATTTGCTTACTTATTTAACGGTGTATTATATGTTAGCATGACGGGAAGAGGTTAAAATCAAGGCTAAGGAGACCATCCCAGCTCGGGGGAGCCAAGGGGCCTCTCAGCCACATTTTTAGGGGCTGGCTGAGAACCTTTTGGCTCTTTTAAGCCCAAAGACGACCTCTTCTTCCTCGATTTTGATGGATGTCGTGTTTTCACGTTTTTCCGTTTTATATGCCAGTGTCGTTTTATCGATTCTGACTGATATTGTTTTTATATGCATGCTTGAGAGTTTGTTTGTATTTCCCGAGATCATGGCGGCACCAGTTTTTTAAATGCTTGTTATTGTCGTGTTTGATGTTTGATGAATGTGAGAAACGTTTGAAATCAAGGCGATAAGACCACACGAGATTCGAGTCGGGTCAAGGGAGCCCTCGGCCACCCTCAAGGGGAAATGGCCGAGAGCCTCTAGACCCCCCTCGAGTCAAGTGTTGGCCTCCCTTCCTCAATCTAAACTCGTTTCTCGGATTGTAGTAATCATGTTCCCTACACCGACAATAGTTTTATGATTAATCACACTTTTAATGCATTAATTACAAGTAATTTGCATGGATTTGTGTATCGATGACTATCTCGAGCCCACCAGGTCCCAAGGTTGACTCGGCCACTGTTGATCGGGCCCTCTTGGCCTTTGAGGACCCGTCTCGGTTATCGTGGCACAAGTCGTTTCTGTTAATCAAAATGATCTGGGACTAAGGCTTTATTCAGGCGGTTAATTCATGATTAGTCTGATGGTCTAAAACCCACAGATTTAAAGTATTCTGCAAAATCTCACTTAATCTAATAATTCCACACACAGAACAATCGGGGCGCTTCACCTAGCTAATTATTCCACTTGGTTTTCTAATAAATTGCACGAACCAACCAATAATCTGTAATCACACTGATGGTTCACGAACTGATGGCCATGCCCTTTTAAAACTCATAATTTCACAAAAGTATCGAAACACGTGACACCCGTAGCATGGACATCTAGGGAGCACTCGTGTGTCTTGACTCGAGTCTGGGCCCGATTTGAGACAACTCGAGTCGGGATGTATGAGTTCTTTCTAGACCACTCTCAGGTAGAGCAATCGATTTCTCTGCTCTTTTAGGGTCCTCGCAACCCCGATGGGTCCAAGGGTCGACACCGGCTATTAATTTTGATACCATGTCAAGTGGTCTCAACTTTTCATACACACAGTCATACATTTTTCCGGTTCAAGGGCATAGCCAACGGTTTATGATCTGCCGACACCTTAGGTGTTAGTATGATTGAAACATACCGAATAAGGAAAGGGGCGAGTGCCTGTCAAGGTGCGATTGTCACTTGTTTACCCCCCTTTCCTGTCTATATGTTCCTGTCACCCTAGCGTAGATTTGGGCGCTTAGGGAATTGGACTAGAGGCACGAGCAGAATAGCCTGCGAAAGGTTGTCCGGTCCCTAGTGGGACAAGTATAGCGACCTTGACACCCTCATGGTGTTTCGTGCTCCCATTTCCCTAAGTTCGTGCTTATTATGGGTTAAAACATGAAAAACTGATTAATTTCAAACCCGGCGTAATCAAACATGGGAAACAATTAGGCAAAACATCAGGTTTCAGATTTTAGGCAAAAACACACCTCATTCATGATCTGTTAAAGCCCTCAATATCGCGAAACATAACAACTTGAAAGTCATCCACACATTCGAGCCTTGACTCCAGATCATGTAAATCCGACAATAAGACACAACTTGTTTGTTTTTATCTGTTTTTGTCTGTGTTTATTTGTTTCCATCTACTTTCTTTCAGGTCGAGTTTGACTCCATTAGGACACAATACGCACGGAGTCCAATGCCCCAACCATAGATCATGGGGTCCAACGCCCTCATACACCTGAGCGCATGCGACCCAAGTGCGGAATTGGGTCTAACCTTGAGTCACCCCTTTTTGACACGAATAGTATCCAAGTGGAGGATGATTCGAGTTGGGATGCATGAAACGAGGTTAGACAATCACCTGGGAGCTCGACCGATCCCCACGGATACCTCAAGGACTGCACGGTCCTCATGGGACCCGACCCCCGACACTCATGAGCTCTCGTTCGATTAATTCCATTTTCGGTCTTCCAAACCTCACTGTGAGTAGGAGTGGAATATTGGCCGAATGTAGACTGGCCGGGATCCATTTGTTTGAGAGTACAATGTAAGTACATTTATTTGTAAATTTATTTATGTAACAACCCCAGTCGGCAAGTGAATGGTCCGAGCGGGTCCCTGAGACGAGTGGGATTACATAGGTCACGGGCCCAGTCCACACAGTGAACTGGCCATCACGGTCCGTTTAGCCGAGACGCGATGACGGTGGACTAATCCCTTGACTCGAGGATCCACTCCTCTTAGGTCTCTTAGACCGAATAGATCATTTCCACGAATTTACGGTGTTAAACCGGGTGAGTCGAGCGAAACCTAATCAACGCAGTAAATAAACTAAAAATGGCAAGCTTTAGAAAAACTAGAGTACCCGATAGGGCGTGTAGGATATAGGCCTGCACTTAACAAAACCTCGAATACATAACCCTCGGTTCCGCAGACTATATGCCTTAGCATACTAGGTGTATCCTTACCCTTACACCCAGGCAACTCATCGGCTCTCAATCTCCAAGTCGTAAACAGGTAGTGACGACTCCTTCTTACGCGTGTCCGTCACGCGTCTCTTGGGAAGGTGGACACTCCCAAGCCGTACGATCTGCGCACACGCATGCGGGCCCCGATGAGATGAAATTCGGATGGATTATCTTAATTCAGGTCAAATTATAGAATGGCAGGAGCTAGGAACGCACATTTTTCTCACGGTGGTGAGTTGAAATTCTTTTGAGTTTATAAAAGTATTTTCAAAAAATAAAGGATGAATTTTCCATCAACAAAGTGAAATGAAAATTCTTTTAAAGACCTTAATTAATGGTTAAAATAATAATAGTATTGTGTCTGAAAGTCGTATTGAGAGCTTATTTGATTATGTTAAGGAACAATTACTTGTGCTTACAACTCTTGATCAATTCTTAAAATAAAATTTATATTATAAAAAATTAATTCGGTGGCACAATTAAAAAAAAAGAAAAAAGAAAACCTGATTAAAGTGGTGAAGGATAATTTGAAGTTTTAGTTTTTTTCCTTTACGGAATTTTAGCAAATTGACATATCCCTAATTGTTTCCTCACCCATGTCGAAAAATGAGGCAAATTGACACTTGCCTCCTCCCCTTTGTCGAAAATAGTTTAATTTGTAGAGGCGGGTCCGTCTCTATGCCGATTTTCATGTCCATAATGTTACGACTTTTCTTTTCTTTTCTTTTTTATCGAAAAAGGCGATGATTTGTATGATATATGATATGTATGGCAATGATATATGATAGGGCTTTTCTTTTCTTTTCCTTTCACAATGATTTGTATGACATATGATATGCTTTTTATTTTTACTTCTATTTTATTTGTTATTTGTATTATGATACTGTGATTTAGAGTAGATTTAATGATAATTGTATAGATATTTACTTTTAAATATATTAAATTAAAACATTTAATCCAAACGGCGACATCCCGGATTATAATTTATGATCTTTGTTTGTCTACTTATATTACTATATGTGAAAAGGAAAATAGTTTGTCTAACTTTCCTTTTTTGAAAATGCCCTTTATAATTAAATATGAAAATTTCATAGTTGTTAGATTGAAGGGAAATTGGGAATCCATATCCACCATATATATAATAAAATTGACTCTACTTTGCATTAGATAGTGTCATAATTATTATGGTTAAAATGGTCAATTTATAATTATATAATAATGAAATATTTAATTGGATGTCCTTGTGTAACTTATATTGAAAAACAATTAATTGATCATATATAGGACTAAACCATAAATTATTGGCATGAGAAAGAAATTAAAATATATGATAAAGTAAAATTGACTCCACTTCACATTAAATAGTGTTATAATGAGTATGATTAAAATGATCAATTTAAAATTATATAACAATGAAATATTTAATTTGATGTCATTATGTAACTTATATTGAAAAATAATTAACTGATCATATATAGGACTACACCATAAATTACTGGCATGTGAAAGAAATTAAAATATATGAAATTGAGTATAAAAATAAATCAAATTTGAAAGAGAAATTTGAAAGAAAAAATATTGAATAAGTTAATTAGTCCAACTTCATCGAAGGTAATTGTTCAAAGATTATTCTATGAAACTTTAAGCTTTTTTTAAATAATTTTATGATCATTTAGAAGCAAACTATTTCTATAACATATATATAATTATTATATATATGAAATAAATATATGAAAACATGAAACATCTTATAATACAAAGATAGAACACTAAAAAAAATTTAGTTTTTCATATAAAAATTTCTCAAAAAATAATGACAAATCATCAATTCAACAAAGTTATGGTCATATAACTAAAGTTGACTCCTATGTTAATAAGGGTTTTTAACATAAAAAAGCACATACTATTAAAAAATTCCATAATCTAGCACGAATTTTAAAAAATTTCTATGAAAACACAATGATTCAAAATCTTCCATTATCTAGCACGCCGTCTCCTTCCGTCCAAACTCCCCTGTGATATGCTTATGTGGCCGTTACATTTGGTACAAATGGTTGTTATCTTCCACGTAAACTCCATTCAGTCCAATTGGCAAGCCAAAAAATATTTCCCTTGGATATCTCTTCCTCCTCCCTCTACCATTCTCACGCAAAAAATTAGGGCAAGAAACATAGCTGAAACTTGGGTAATTTCTGAGTTTTTGGGTTGGATTGAGCTGCGATTCTCTTGTTGTGTTCAATTGAGCCCTTGATGAATGACATCCCTTGCACTCAATTTCGATAATTGGAAATCGGGGCAAGACGACAAGCAAGCATTAGCTGAGCAGGTGAGTTGAGATGTCAACAGGTGGGTCAATTGAATGGGGTGAGTCTTCTGCAGCAAATAACAGCTTTGGGGCTTATAAGAAATGCCATCACCAGGTAAGAGTCGCGTTATTGACTTCATGGAGTGAGAGCAATCCTGGAATAAGATTTTTTCGTTGCAAGCATTGGAAGGTACCACTATTTCTGTTTTTATTTTGATTATTTATGATGTGATAAGCTATATGCTAATAATCAGTTTTAAAATTGTAGGAAAATGATTGTAAATCGTTCGAACAGTATGATCCTAAAGACTCTAAGCATAAAAAGCATATATTGAGGGTCTTGATGAAAGAAAAAGAATATGTTGTTATGGAGCTCAACCATGTCGAAGAGAAGAATGAACTTCTTCTTTTAAAATTGTCAGAAACCGAAGACAAAGTGGCCACATTGGAGTGGAAGAATGAAATGATGTAGAAGGAGTTAAATGAGACGAGAGTGCAGGTCAAAAATGCAAATTTGGTTGGGAAATATTGCTCCAAGATTGTACTAACCCGAATGTGGACTCTCATAGGGGCCCGCATGTGTGCTTTTGGATTGCGCGACTTGGTAGTGTTCACCTTCCCGGGGATGCGTGACGGACACGCGTAAGAAGGAGTCGCCACCTATCATTTTACGACTCGAAGGTCGAGGGCGGATAAGTTATCCAGGTCTAGGGGTATGGAACACCTAGTTGTTGTTAAGGTATTGGTCTGTGCGGAACCGGAAAGTCCGAGTTCGGGGGTTCATGTTACGTGCGGGCCTATATCCCGCACGCCCTTTCGGTACTCTGGTTTGCTAGGCTTGCATGTTTTATTATTTACCACGTGAATTAAGCTGTGCTCGGCTCGCACATTTTGACACCGGAAATTCGACGAACTAAACGATCGGTAGAGAAGCCGATAGAGAAGTAAACTTGTGTGTCGGGGAATTGGTTCACAATCTTGCGTTACAGTTCATCGAACCATGGAGGTTGAATCCTTGCGTGAACCGAAACCGCGAGATCTTAGATTTACTCGTGTCTGGGCAAGCGTTAGACCGACTTGATCAATTCGATTCTCGGACCGTTCGCTCACCGACTGGAATTCTTACAGAATGAATGTAAAATAAAATCCTTACAATGCTTTCGAAAACAATAAATACAAATTACAAATGGCCGAATTCCAGTCGATTCGCGTTCGGTTATTATTCCGCTCCAACTCACTGTGAATTTAGGGAAAAACTAAAGAATTGAAACTCGACATGCGCTCTCAATGAATAAGGCGTTGGACCCTACGAGTGATGATTAGGGCGTTGGACCCTGTGCTCGATTATTAAGGCGTTGAACCATAATATTATTCGGCCTAGGGATCAGGCTCGACCTGCATGGCAAACGAGTGCAGAAAGATAACGCGCAACATGTTAATAACAGGCAAGGTTTTTGTTATTGTCAAGTGTACGTGTTTTAACAAATTATTAGCCCGAGGTATTTTGCAAGCAAATCCTACCCTAAACAAACAAACGCGTGCTAATGTTTTAGCATTCGGCTTTGGTTTGAGAACTCGACATCCCGGGTGTCCGTAATCAAGTCTCATGTGTGTGGATTGCTTTTACAGTGATTCGGTGTTGCAACACTGAAGTTACACTGAATTCATCCACTTGTGTTTTGGACTCTAGATTTGGAACCTAGAATTCCACCTAACAAATTTCTAGTGTTTGGTTAGATCATGTGAAATGATTAGTCAGGTAATTGCATTTTGATACAGAATACCCGACTAGCACCCTAAACTATATTAGGATGATAGAAACTCATTAGTGGGAATAAGAAAGGCTATGCAGATGAACCTGCACCTGAACAGGTAGCCTGTTCATATTCCAACACCGTCGTGTTTCTGTCAAACTAACCCTACGATGTCGCCAAATCAGAAAATGATGTTCTTGCCCTTGACTTGAAAATGTGTTTTCAGAAAAGGGAAACAACGCAATATGGGCCACCTCGGCCTGTAACCGATGTTGACCAATTCCTTGGATCTTTCAGGGTTATGCGAAAACCCCATAAAAGCAAAAATTTGGTCGATTTATCCGAAAGTGGTTTAAAAGGAACTTCTGTATTCCAACCTGAATTACCTGAAGTCAGGTGAAACTCAAGTCAAAACACACAAGTTTCTCCTAGACGTCCATGTTACTTCATATTGCATGTCTCGGGTTTAGAAGTATGCGCATTTTGAAAATGGCATTAACACCGTTTTGTAATTCGTCAACGCGAGTTATAGATTAATGTCCAATTTGTGCAAAGTTGTTTAAATTGAATGAATTAATCGTGTGAGCGTCCTGATTAACCTGTTCATGAAATTAATGCTTAAGGGTTGTGCAGAATGCATTAATTATGAAAACAATTCGTGACTCGACGACCAAGACGATTTCATAAGGATCGAGGATAATTTGTTCCAATGACCGAAAATGCCCTCATGACCGAATGGACCCGAATGAGTCATCGATACCCGAATCCATGCATGCATTGTTTGGAAAATATGTTTTCATGCGATATTGCGATGACAATGTAAATTGTAAATTACACAAAATCCGAGAACGGACTTAAAACGGGGAGAGGAAGCTTCGTGCAACCCGTATGAATCTAAGAGACTCTCGGCCATTTCTCCTTGGAGAAAACCGAGAAGCCTCATGGCCCACATCGGGGTTCACGAGTTTTTCCCGTCTTGTTTCGAATCATTTCTTGCATGCTCAAGCAACAAACACGATAAATGACACGATTAAATGAAAGTCGGTATTGCCATGATTTAAATAACACATTCAAACATGCAAATATGCACAAACATATTATTTAAGGAATCGATAAAACAATACCGACTTCATGCACGTGAAAAAACACGAGGAAACTCGAGAATCAAACTTGGATCGGGCCAAGAAGACCTTTCCTTGCCCGAAAAGAGCAAGAGAACATTCGGTCATCTCCCTTGGAGGGAAACCCATGAGATCTCATGCCTTTCCCGGGTCGGGATGTTCTTCTCGACTACGATCCAAGTATTTCCCGACATGCTAGCACGTAAATCGAGGACAAACATGCATGATATAACATGGAAATTGCATAAAGATTAAAACTTGGAAATAAAACATGCATAAAACCCCTTATAACTCCATAAACGCAACGAGAATGTAAAAGACCTAGGTCTTTTAAGTCAGGAATGGTCATACCTAGTCCCCGGGATGCGAGATGAGACTTTTAGAAGTCGGGCTGGACCTTTGTTAGGTCGGGTTTGGGCTATTTTTCGTTGAACAGACCCGAAATGCACAAACAGACTCGGCTAGAACACTGAAAAGACCTGATTGGCACAAGTCAAGTCGGACGTCACCACGGAAGTTTCCGATGGAATTTTGAGGCAAGGTCAGTAGCTCCTGACTCCTAACTGACCCCCGGAGGTGACTATGGTGGTCGTTTGGTCCCAGAGTATTGGGTCAACCCGTACAGCCCTGCAAAGATCACGGAAAACAGAGCACGTATGGAATTTCGGACTCGTCTAGCACCAGTCGGGTCGGAAATCGCCACGGTGTCTCCCGATTGAATTTTGAGACATGGTCAACGGCTCCCGACTCCTAACTGACCCCCGATCTGAAAGAAAACCACAAGAACAGTCAGAAAACTCGACCGGACTGGGCAGTCGAGCTGTTTCTTGTGCTAGGTTAACCGACGAGTTTTTCTTGGATTTCTTGACTCCTTGACACCCTAGGGTTGTGTGGGGAGGTGTTTGATGGGTTTTGGCGACTCAAACCGACTCGAAGGCCTTGAAACTCGGGTTGCCATTTTTGACCCGAGAAGATTGTTTTCTGGGTTTGGTTCTGTGGTGGCTGTTTCGATGGGTTGGAGGTTTCAAACTTAAAATGTAAGCCCAAAAATGGATAGGGGGGTCGAAAACATGTAGGATGTAAAGTTTGGTGAAGTTTGGATTTAAGGCGGGATGGTAAATACCATGATTCCGACTTAAGTCTTTGAGGGTTTTGCTTGGTTTTGCTTGCCCTTGCTTGCTGCGATTTTTGCTGGAACTAAAGGGGAAGTTGAGAGCTTCTTGAAGAGTAAGGAATGCTAGAGAGATGATGTGTGATGAGTTGTGATTAGGTTAATGACTTAAAGGATTTATATAGGTAAAGATTAAGTGCAATTAAGTGAGAAAAAGCTTGATTAAATGGCACGGATTAGGGGGGATCCGAATTTTTAATGAAGATGGGGATGAAGACTTCTTGAAATGCATTAATGAAGAAGAGCCAAATGCATTGATGGTGAAGTGAAGGTGAAGTGTTGAAATGAAATTGTAGGCTTGATATTTTGAATGGAAGATAAGGCAACTTGCATGGAGAAGAAGCCAAAGGAGATAGGGTGGTCAAGAGGGAGTCATGGCTGGTCATGGAGGAGTCGTGGTCCCCTAAACTAATGTTAGAGAGTCAGTAAAACAAAATAAAACAGTTTTATAACAGCGTTAAACATGGGCAGCCTCTCATGAAGCTCTTAGTTTATAGTCGCTAGGTCGACTTTTCCAGTTCTTCAACTGGATTTGCTAGATCCACCCTAGTGGCATCACCATCAATGTTTTTCCCTTCAAAGTAATGCTTTAGAAGATGACCGTTTACTTTAAAAGTGCGGTCGTCTTCTAACTTCAGCTCAACTACACCTAGGGAAAAACATTAGAAATAACAAATGGTCCAGACTATCGAGATTTTAACTTACCTGGGAATAACTTCAGGCGAGAGTTGTATAATAGGACTTTCTGACCAGGCAAAAACTCTCGCTTTAGGATGTTCCTATCATGCCATCGCTTGGCTTGCTCCTTGTATATCATGGCATTTTCATATGCTTCTTCTCTCATCTCAGCCATCTGATTCAACTGAAGCAACCTCTTTTCACTTGCAGCTTGTAAATCAAAGTTAAGGTATTTTATGGCCTAGTATACTTTGTGTTCAAGCTCTTCTGGTAGGTGACATGATTTACCATAGACAATCTTGTACGGGGACATTCCTATAGGGGTTTTGAAAGCTGTCCTGTAAGCCCATAATGCATCATCAAGTTTTAAAGACCAATCTTTCCTAAATGAATTGACAGTTTTCTCTAAGATACGCTTTATTTCCCCTATTGGACACCTCAACCTGTCCACAAGTCTGTGGATGATAAGGGATGGCAATTTTATGAATAACTCCATATTTTGATAATAATTTTTCAAACTGCCGATTGCAAAAATGCGATCCCCCATCACTTATAATGGCTCTAAGTACCCCAAATCTTGAAAAGATGTTCCTTTTCAAAAATCTGATTACAACTCTGGCATCATTAGTTTGTAGAGCAACTGCTTCTACTCATTTTGAAACATAATCGACAGCCACAAGAATATATTTATTAGAAAAAGAAGAGGGAAAAGGACCCATAAAGTCTATTCCCCACACATCAAAAAGCTCAATTACAAGAATGTTGTTTTGTAGTAATTCATGTCTCCTAGAAATATTGACAGTCCTTTGGCATTGAGCACAAGACATAATGTAATTCTTGCAATCATGAAATACTCTAGGCCAATAAAATCCACAAGTAAGATCTTAGTTGCAGTTCTTTCCACGCCAAAGTGGCCTCCTGCTTCCTTAGAATGACAGTGATGTATTATGCTAAGCTGTTCAGTTTCAGGCACACAGTGTCTAATTACTTGGTCAGCACAACATTTAAACATATATGGTTTGTCCCAAAAATAGTATTTCACATCATGCAAAAATTTCTTTTTCTGTTGAGATGACAAATCATATGGTGTGATTTTGCTGACCAGGTAATTGACTATATTAGCATACCGGGGTAATATTTGGATTTCTACTGCATGCAATTGTTCATCAAGGAACTTTTCATTAATGGGTAGATCTAAACAATCAGATTTCAAACGGGATAAATGATCAGCCACTACATTTTCAATTCCCTTTTTATCTCTAATTTCCAAGTCAAATTCTTACAGCAGTAAAATCCAGCGAATTAGCCTAGGTTTAGCATCAGCTTTAGCAAACAAATATTTCAGGGCGGCATGGTCTGTGTATACTATGATCTTAGAATCTATCAAATAAGGCCGAAACTTGTCACATGCAAATATGACTGCTAAAAGCTCTTTTTAAGTTGTGGTATAGTTCCTCTGGGCCTCATTTAAAGTTCTACTAGTATAGTATATTACATGAAATACCTTACCTCTCCTTTGCCCAAGTACTGCTCCTACAACATAGTTGCTGGCATCACACATCAGCTCAAACGAAAGCTCCCAATCAGGTGCAACAATCACTGGTGTCGAAGTGAGCTTATCCTTCAATAAATTGAATGCCTGCAAACAACTATCATAAAAAACAAAAGCAGAATCTTGTCAAGTAAATTACAAAGATGTCTAGAGATTTTAGAAAAGTCCCTGATAAATCTCTCGTAGAAGCCAGGATGTCCTAAGAAGCTCCTGACTCCTTTTGCTGAAGTAGGTGGTGGCAACTTCTCTATTATCTCCACTTTTGCTCGATCAACTTCAATCCCTTTCTTTGACACCTTGTGACCTAAGACTATTCCTTCTCTTACCATAAAATGGCATTTCTCCCAGTTCAGAAGTAGATTAGTCTTCTTACATCTTTTAAGCACTCAACCTAAATTTGTCAAACATGATTCAAATGACTTCCCAAAAACAGAGAATTCATCTATAAATATTTCAATAAAATTTTCTAAGATGTCAGAAAATATAGACATCATGTACCTCTGGAAATTGGCAGGTGCATTACATAGACCGAAGGGCATTCTTCTAAAGGCAAAAGTGCCATAGGGACAAGTAAAGGTGGTTTTCTCCTGGTCCGTGGGAGTTATATGAATCTGATTGTAACCAGAATAACTATCTAGAAAACAATAATAATCATGCCCTGCAAGCTTTTTTAGCATCTGATCAATGAAGGGGAGGGGGACATGGTCTTTATGGGTAGCATCATTCAGTTTCCTGTAATCTATATAAACTCTCCACCCAGTCACAGTACGAGTCAGGATTAATTCATTGACCTCATTTTTAACCACAGTCATACCACCCTTTTTAGGCACTACTTGAATAGGACTAATCCATTTACTATCTGAGATAGGATAGATAATACCTGCATCCAACAATTTAAGCACTTCTTTCTTCACTACCTCTTTGAGAGTTGGGTTAAGTCGTTTTTGTGGTTGCACTGTGGGTTTGCACTCAGTTTCCAACAGTATCCTGTGAGTGCAAATCAGAGGGCTGATCCCTTTAATATCTGTAATGGTCTATCTTATTGCCTCCTTGTGCTCTCTCAGTACGCTTAAGAGCTTTTGCTCCTGATCACCTGTCAAGGAAGAAGAGATAATTATTGGCAAAGTATCATCTCTTACAAGACATGCATATTTTAGATGGCTAGGCAAAGATTTAAGTTCTAGCACCGAGAGTTGTCGCACTTGTGCCCAACTCTTCATAGTAGCGAGTCTTGATTTCTGACACCTTCTTCACACATTCTTCCTCAGGCTCATCATCATCACTCCATTCATCCAGATCCCTAAGGACTAATTCCATTATATTCACATCTGCTTTCTCCTCCACAGACTCAGAGATAAGCTCATCAATAATATCAATGGTGTAACGGGATTTGCCATCATCAAATTTCTTTATGGCATCATAAACATTAAAAGTTATTTGTTCATCCATAACTCTTAAAGTAAGCTTACCTTGTTCCACATTTATTAATGCTTTACCTGTCGCAAGGAACAGTCTGCCAAGGATCATGGGCACCTCTTTGTCCTCCTCCATCTCCAGGACTATGAAGTCATGTGGAAATATGAGTTTGTCTACCTTCACCAGGACATTCTCGATAATGCCCTTTGGGTATTTGATACTCTTGTCAGCAAGTTGCAAGGTAACATGAGTTTCCTTGCATTCTCCAAGTCCAAGTTTCCTGAAAGATTGATAAGATCTTTCTCAAAATGGAAATTCCCTATAGTGCAAGGGACAATGAAACTCCCCTGATCTCTTTGTTTGTGTGATAAGTTAGGCAAGTCCTTCTAGAGAATCATATAACACTCCCTCGTAAGCATCACAGGCTCACTCCCATCAATATTTCTCTTTTTAGTGAGCAAATCCTTCATGAGTCTAGCATATGAAGGCATATGCTGGAGTAGTTCAACAAATGAAATGTTGATTTGATTTGCAGCTTTTTAAAGACATCTAGGAATTTAGTAAATTGGGCATCCAATTGTTGTTGCTTCAATCTTCTTGGAAAAGGGACAGGAGGAACATACGGTTTCACCTTTGGTGACTTCTGCCTTGGTTCCTCCACCTTTTGCTTACCTTTGTCTTTTTTCTGGACTCTCATCCTGGGTTTGAGCTTTTCTGTTGACTGTGTCCAATTCCTTGCAACTCCTCAGCATTATAGAATTGACACCCTTGGGATTCTCCTCAGTGTTGCTAGGTAAAGACCCTGATGGTCTGTTACTTAACTGTTGAGAAATCTAACTAATCTTACCCTCTAGGTTTCGAATAGTGGCTTGTTGATTCTGTAACATGGTGTCAGTCTTTTGCATATAGCTCAACATGAGCTCTTCCATTCTAGATTGATTTTGCTGAGATGGAACATTCTGAGCGGGGCCTTGCTTCTAGAATCCAGATGGCGGTTTAAGTGCATTATTCTCATTCCTCCATGAGAAATTAGGATGATTACGCCATCCTGGATTGTAAGTGTTCGAATAAGGTCCTTGATTACCCCGTTGGAAGTTGTTGACAAAGTTCACTTGCTCTCCATTGGGTGAAGTTGAGGGATTTCCAGACATGCATTCAAGAGTCGAATGTGGTCCTGAAGACAACTCACAAAAAGCAACCTGATTAGTATTAAAAGAATGTGCTGAGGTGAGTTTACTTACCTGGGTAGTGAGAGCTAAAATTTGGGCTGTCAAATTAGCAATAGTGTCCATGTCATTGACTGACGCCACTCTTGATTTGCTTCTTTCATTCTGCCAATTATATGCACTGGGGGCCATCTCTTCTATCAAAGCACTTGCTTCATCATAATTCTTACCCATTAGTGCGCCTCCAGTTGCAGCATCTACTAGAGACCTCAACGTCTCATCCAGGCTAAGATAGAAGACCTCAATTAGGAGATTATCTGGCAATCAGTGATGTGGGCACTTTCTGATTGCCTCCTTGAATCTCTTCCACGCCTCATAAAGTGATTCACCACTGAACTTGGTGAAGTTAGTGATTTCGTTCCTCAATCTTGCAGTCTTAGCTGGTGGGAAAAATCTCCTGAGAAACTTAGATGAGAGGTCAGCCCAGGTGGTGATGGACTCTTGTGGCAGTGAATTGAACTAGGCTCTCGGTTTATCCCTAAGTGAGAAAGGAAAGGTTGTAATCTAATAACATCATCATTGAAATTATTCATCTTTACCGTGTTACAGTATTGGAGGAATCCTGAAATATGCTCATCAGGACTCTCGTTGGGATATCCTCCAAACTGATTTGATTGAACCATCTGGATGAGTGCGGGCTTCAGTTCAAAGTTATTAGCCGAAATAGTTAGCCTTCTGATCGCAGAACCCATAATAGTAGGTATTGCATTGTCTCGAAGTGCGTTGGTAGCACCCTTTATCTGGCTGTTGATGTCATCGTTTGTCATCTCAACTACCTGCAATTCTTCCCTTCTTATGTTTACTCTTCTTAACTAGTGCAAGGTGCGCTCTATCTCAGGATCTAATGGTAGAAGTTCAACACTTCTACTCCTGCTCATACAATACCTACAAAGAGAACAAGAAACAAACACACAGTAATGTGCGCCTAAATTAACAATAGAACTAAAGGTGGTCTAATATTAAGTTAATCCCTGGCAACGACGCCAAAAACTTGATCCGCTGCTAATATATATAAAGATAAGCGCGAATTCTACCAGCAAGTGTACTAGGTCAAATCAAGTAATATAGTGATGAATAGAGTGTTGATCCCACGAGGATTAATTAAGTGCTAAACCTATATTAGATTCTATTATTATCTAGGCAATCAAATTGAGAGAATTAACTAATTAACTACTAACCAACCTAAATCGTCACAAAGAGCAGAAAGAGAATTGTATGAAAATATATCAATTGGAAGTGGGAAAAACAGAATCCACCCTAGTTTCACTAATCAGATTGCCATCATGTTAAATAGATTAATAGCTATGTGGTCATTCAAGTGAGTTTATCAAACCTTTAAAATTAAAGTCTTAAACCCCTAATTAATTAATCAGCTCCTGCATCTCTAATTAATAGTGGACTCTAAATTACAATCATACACCTTCTAGTCCTATGATTGCCTAATGCCCTAAATTAATTATCCCTAATGTCTTAGCGAATAACTAACTAGAAACATTGCATTAATCCATGGATAATCCCTAATTAAACTAATTACCGCAGCTTATGCATTTAACTAATTAGTCTAATCAAGAATTCCTAACAAACCCTATATCAACTCCCGTATCAATAGTGTTTCTAACAATTATAACCAATTAAGAATTAAAATTGAAATTATAGAAATTGCGATAATGAATCATCCACACATCTATTAATCCTATAACATGGCTACAATTATCATATTGGCTACCTAGGGTTTCATCATATTCCCACAAGAGAAGTTTAGAACATCATGGAATTGAAAACACAATTATAATTCAAAGGAGTCATTGCAATAAAATTCATATTCAGCAGTAAACTCAAGATATTGAATCCTAAAATAAAAATCCAATAATTCCTTCTGTGTGCACCCTAATTTCCTCTCGTCGAGGCTCGCGTGCGAGCCCCATCGCACAACTTGGGAGAGTTCACCTTCCCATGGGGACGCGTGACGGACATGCGTGAGAAGGAGTCGCCACTTGCCATTTTACGACCCCAAGATCGAGGGCCGGCAAGTTGCCCGGGCCTAGGTGTATGGGGTACACCTAGTTGCTAAGGCATTGGTCTTGCGGAACCGAAAATTCCAGATCCGGGGGTTCTATTACGTGTGGACCTACATCCCGCACGCCTTTTCAATACTCTGTTTGTCTAGGGTTTGCAGTTTTATTTCATTTACCGCGTGAATTAGGTTGCGCACTCCTCACCCGTTTTGACACCGTAACTTCGATGAAACACTCATATCGTCTGCTCACCGACCGGGGTCTTTACAACGACTGGATGAAAAAACATCAGATGTCCTTATAATGTGCTCTCAAATAAATGCAAAATACAGACGCGATACAGTACATGGACCCGATCAGTTTGCATTAGGCTAAATATTTCACTCGTGCTCACAACGTGATTTTAAATGACCGAAACTGAAATTAAGGCAACACGGACTCAGAGAGCCGAGGGTCGGGTCCAACCGAACCAACGAATAGCAGAAGAGTCATTTGACTCCCGTGATAGCCATAGAATCGGTCGAGCTCCCGGGTCATGTCCGGCCACAACTTACCTACCCGATCCAAGTCGTCTTCCACATAGACACTACTAGGAGCAAGGTAGGAAGTCGAGGCTAGACCCGATTCCGCACTCGGGTTGCGCGCACTCAGTGTGTGTGGGGCGTTGGATCCCGTGATCAATGGTTTGGGGGCATTGGACCCCGTGCATGACGTATCCTATGGGCTCGGGCCCAAACCACGATCAAACAACGAGCAATAGACGAAAAAATATGAAAGTAGATGAAAACTGACAAAAAGCAGACAACGCCGATGGATGCAAACAAGTGGTGTATTAAGCCAAGTTTACATGATTAATCCAATTATGAACTGGGATTATTTGGCAAACAATTTCTAGCCTAAACGGACGAAAGAACATGTTTGTGAATGGTGCTAATTCGACTAAAGATGTGTGGGTCTGTTTTAGATTATTTGTATGGTGACTATCAACACCCCATTTTGGTCCACCTGCTCCAAGACTGGACATCAGCAAGGCTCCCGACTAGGATTCCAGAACTCTAACAAAAATGGCAAGGGAAACATGTGAAATTTTGCGGCACACACAGTTGATACCAAAGAATAAGATACGAATTATCAACATTCAAACTGAAAGCAGTGGACAAAAAAGAACTCACATCTCTGTATCATTTTCTTCTGTGAGAACAACTATCTTCATGGAACCTAGAGCCAAGTTCGGTATTTTTAGACCAAGATTCGATGAGTCAGAGACATTTCAACAGAAAAATCACATTGAGAGCCCATTCGAGCAAAGAGATAAAATTCGTGGGATCTGGGGTGCCCAAACAGTGAATACAGCAGCTCGAGCACGGGATTCGACGCATCATATCACGATCAATCCTGAACCTAAAAGGGCGAATTTCATATGCTTACCTAGAAAATCGAGTTAGGTTCAATTTGATGGGTCACTCATCCCAAGATTCCATATGGAGAGAGAGTTATGAATTTTTGAGTGCACCATGCCCAAAACTGTTAAACCGGGGAAAGATTTTACCAGTCGAGGGAGAAAATCCATAAAAATTTCAATTCTTCGTATTTTCAAGTACGGCCAACGTCAATGGATTCCCAATTCATTGAAGATTCAGAAAATTAAGAAAAATGGGATGCGTTTTAGGCTAGATTAATACAGAATTGGAGATTTCCCCACAGATCAGAACCAAATCTCCCAGTTTTGGCCATCTGTTGGAGAAAAATTCTTTCGGGTACTTCCCGAAGTCGAACAATCTTCACATTTTACAAGGAGGTGCCTAACTCATGTAGGGATCAAGGAAAAATATCACATAGACCGAAAGATTCATGAGCAATTCAAGAAAATTTCGGATGTTCAGGTCAGCCCATGAACTGCTGGTCACAGCTCTGTTCTCACTGCTTCAGCTGAGCAAATTGAGTACAAGCAACCCTTTCCCCTCTTCCTCTTCTCCCACACGCCATCTCTACTCCTCTTCTGCAACTCTCAGAACTCGACGACTCTCTCTCTTTCTCCATTGGATTGACGTGGGCAAAACAAAAAAAAAAAAAAGAAAACAGAGAAGGAAAGAAAAAGAAACGGACAGAACATTGGGAGGAAAAAAAGTGACAAGGCTTACAGCTCACTGGGACTCCCCCAGCAAAAAGCCCTCACATCATCTCCCTTAGCCGGGGACCCTCAGCAGCGGCTCTCCCTCAGAACTCCGGCACTCTCTCACACTTTGGCTCGTTGATGCTCTGGACCTTCTTGTTTCTTTCCAGTCAGGAAAGCCACAGACCTTCGGTCACCCTCTAAAACTGACCTCACCTGCTCTCCCTCGGTTTCTCTAGACAGCACAGCAACCAATTCATTTTTTTTTCAAAACAACCGACTCCCTCAGCTCGAGTTTTTTTTCCCTCAGCTGACAGCAATGTCCCTCTGATTTTTCCCTCAGCTCGAGCCTTTCACAACAACTCACAACTCACGTGCCCTCTCTCTCCCTCTCCTCACCAGTTCACCATCCTCCTCAACACACGCAGACAGCACGCTTACTCTCTCCCGTGAGACGCTTCTGTGGCTACCTCACCTGATCGTGCTTTAATATTACCGCCTACTCCTCACCAAGCCGTTACGTCATCATTAGCCCTGAAGCTAAGTTTCCCTTGGCTCTTTCTTTAATTTACTGCATCTCTAACTTGCATCTTTTTTTTCTCTCTTATTTCAGCTTGGGATCGAAGGAACACTGAAGCTTCGCGAGCTCCTCCTTACTTCAGTTTGCTAGGTACGAATCTCGACTTAGTAACATGCTTACGGCTTCATTTTCATATGTTGATGCTTGTTCAGATGATGACAACTTGAAATGAACGTTCGTGGATCGTGTGGATGAGCGGGATTGTTCCGACCCTCTTTTTTTGCAAACTTTTCAATCTGTCTCAGTTCAGTCCCAGGGGAGTTTTTCGCCTTTTCGGATCAGCCTCGAACTTTCAAATGCGTTTCAAACAAGTCCCGGGCCATTTTAGCATTTTTCGATCAGGTACTGAACTTTTCAGACGGTTCTAATAAGCCTAGGAAACTTTTTGATTTGTCTCAGATCAGCCCCTAGAGCATTTTTCGCTTTTTTCCAAATCAGTCCTGAACTTTCTGATGCATTTCAGTTAAGTCCCAGGTTTTTCCATTATTTTCCATGCAGTCCTGAATTTTTCAGACAGTTTAAATCAGTCTGGGAAACTTTTTGATTTGTCTCATTTCAGTCCCTGGGGCATATTTCGCCTTTTTATATCACCTCCAAGCTTTCAAACTCGTTTCAAACAAGTTCTGGGACATTTTTAGCATTTTCCAATAACTCCCTCAATTTTCCAGAACTTTTCAATCATCCCAAGAAACTTTCCAATCTGTCTCAGTTTAGTCCCTGGAACATTTTTCACTTTTCAGATCACCCCTAAGCTTTCAAACTCGTTTCAAATAAGTCCTGGGACATTTTCAGCATATTCCGATCACTCCCTGAATTTTCCAGAATTTTTCAATCATCCCGAGAAACTTTCCAATCTGTCTCTGTTTAGTCCCTGAAACATTTTTCACTTCTCAGATCAGCCCCGAATTTCTAAATTCGTTTCAAACGATTCCTGAGCTATTTTTAGCATTTTTCGATCAATCCCTGAATTTTTCAGAATTTTTCAACCATCCCAAGGAACCTTTCAATATGTTTTAGTTTAGTCCCTAGAACTTTGACCGAATTTTTAAATCAGCCCGATCCTTTTGAAATTGTTCCAATTCGGTCCTTGAACAAATTTGTGAAATGCGTATTGTAATCGTGAGTGATATATGATTGCGTGCAGCCCTACTTTGTCTGTTTGGCTTTAATTAGTTGATAAATTATAGGTTAAACACATTAATTTTAAATAATATGCATAGATTTGTGTATCGATAACTGTCTCGGGCCCACGAGGATCCAGGAGTATTTCGGCCATCATCGACCGAATATTCTTGGTCTTCGGAGACCCGTCTCGGTTTTCGTGTCACAAGTCAATTTACAAAACCATAGTACCCAAGACGTAGAATAATAATCATTAAAAGAATTTCACATACGGAAAAAGGGACGTGTAATTTGACTAAATAAATCATTCGGCTTTAAGCAAAGTGCATGAATCGATAAATAACCGATAATCGCGTCGATAGTTTTTAGATTGGGTTTATCTGTTGAATAAAATGTGAAATTGGACTAATCATACACTCGGCATAACCAAATGTGGGCAAATAGGCAAAAGAGGTTAGGCTTCGGGTTTTCAAGTGAAAAACATGTTCTTGGCATAATCAGTAAAAACCGCAATGTCACCATGAAGAATGATCTAAAACAAACCCACACATTTTTAGTCAAATTAGCACTGTACACAAACATGTTTTTTCGTCTGTTTAGGCTAGGAAATTGTCTACCAAACAATCATGGTTCATAATTGGCTAACCACGTAAACACTGCCTTTAAATATGACTTGTCTATATTCACTTGCTTTTTATTATTATCTATTTTTGTCTATTTATGTCTGTTTTTATCTGTTTCTGTCTGTTTTATCGCTGTTAAAGCCCGAACCCATAGGATACGCTCTGCACAGGGTCCAACGCCCCCAAATCCGTCAATCACTGGTCCAACACCCATTCACACTGAGCGCTTGCAACCCGAGTGCGGAATCGAGTCTTGCCTCGACTTACTACTTCGTTCCTAGTAGTGTCTATGTGGAAGACGACTCGGATCGAGTAGGTAAGGCATGATCAAACATGACCCGGGAGCTCGACCGATTTTATGGCTATCATGAGAGTCAAATGACTCTTTCTGTTATCCGTCGGTTCAGTTGGAACCGACCCTTGGCTCTCTGAGCCCGCGTTGCCTTAATTTCGATTTCGGTCATTCAAATTTACGTAGCGAGCACGAGTGGAATATTAGGCCTAATGTAAACTGACCGGTTCCATGTACTGTATCGCGTCTGTATTTTGTATTTGTTCGAGAACACATTGTAAGGACATTTTTCTGTACTTTCATTGCAAAGACTCCGGTCAGTGAGCATACGGTCTATGCATTTCATCGAAGTTACGGTGTCAAAATGGGCGAGGAGTGTGCAACCTAGTTCACACGGTAAATGAAGTAAAACAACAAACCCTAGACAAAATAGAGTACCGAAAAGGCGTGTGGGATACAGACCCGCACGTAATAGAACCCTCGGATCTAGAATTTTCGGTTTTGCAAGACCAATGCCTTAGTAACTAGGTGTACCCCATACCCCTAGGTCGGGGTAACTTGCCGATCATCGACCTTTGGGTCGTAAAATAGCAAGTGGCGATTACTTCTCACGCGTGGCCGTAACACGTTCCCATGGGAAGATGGACACTCCCAAGCCATGTGATAGCGCACGCATGCGGGCCCCGACGAGATGCAAATTCGGGTCCACACAGCTTGACAATGCGATTTTTTTACAAATTAGGCCAAGAGCGTGTGTTTTCACCTGAAAATCTAAAACCTACCCCTTTTTGCCTATTTGCCTGTGTTTGATTAGGCCGAGTGCACAATTGGTCGAATTTTTCATTTTTTGACAGAAGAACCCGCTCTATCGACACGATTACCGGCAATTTATTAATCCATGCGCTTTGCTTAAAGTCGAGTAATTTATTTAATTGAGTTACACGTCCCTTTCCCAGTATACGAAATTCTTTTAGTGATTACCGTCCTACGCCTTGGATACTACGGTTTTATGAAGCAATTTGTGGCTCGAAGACCAAGACGAGTCCCCGAAGGCCAAGAATGTCCAGTCAATGATAGCTGATGCACTCTTGGACCCTCGTGGGCCCGAAATAGTCACCGATACCCAAATTCATGCCCATTAATTAAAACTAATATCTTAACATACAATTTATCACTCGACCAATACCAAACAA
Source organism: Punica granatum (assembly GCF_007655135.1). Classification (NCBI taxonomy): domain Eukaryota; kingdom Viridiplantae; phylum Streptophyta; class Magnoliopsida; order Myrtales; family Lythraceae; genus Punica; species Punica granatum. The sequence goes on along the minus strand of NC_045127.1, from coordinate 40,702,696 downwards.
ATAATACGGTTGCATGCAATCATATATCAATCTCGATTATAACACATATTTCACAAAGCCGGTGCCGCCATGATTGCAAGAAAACGCATGCAAGCATGTAAGCATACACAGACACAATATTAACGGAATCGATAAAACGACACTGACTCATGGAATGGGAAAACATAAAAAACACGCATCGCCATGTCACATACGCATAATAATCAAGACAATAACGTATTAAAAGAACGCGCATATCGTCGGTCAGTGATTCAAATAGGACGGGTTGGAAGTCCTTATTATTTTATTTTATTTAAAAAATGTCCAAGGACTGAATTGAATAATTTCAAAAGAACTAGGGCTGATTTGAAAATTAGGCTAAAATCCCAGGGACTGATTTGGAACAGCTCAAAAAGTTAGGGACAACTTTGAAAATGTGAAATGTCGGCTAGGGGCCATTCTTAATTTGTTAAGAACGTCAGGGACTGAACTGAAAATAGGTGAAAAGTTCTATGGACTGATCTGAATTGTCTAGAAAGTTTTGTGGCTGAATTGAAAATGCTGAAAATAGCCTTAGGTTCAGTTGAAACAGATCTAAAAGTTTCGGACTAATTTGGAAAAAGTGAAAAGTAGAATATTAGGCCTAATGTAAACTGACCGGGTCCATGTACTGTATCGTGTCTGAATTTTTTATATTCTCGAGAACACATTGTCGGGACATTTTTTTGTATTTTCATTGTAAGGACCCCGGTCGATGAGCATATAGTCTGAGCGTTTCATCGAAGTTACGGTATCAAAACGGGTGAGGAGTGTGCAACCTAGTTCACACGGTAAATGAAGTAAAACGGCAAACCCTAGACAAATAAAGTACCGAAAGAGCGAGCGGGATATAGGCCCGCACGTAATAGAACCCCCAGATCTAAAATTTTCGGTTTCGCAAGACCAATGCCTTAGCAACTAGGTGTACCCCATACCCCTAGGCCCAGGTAACTTGCCGGCCCTCGACCTTTGGGTTGTAAAATGGCAAGTGGCGACTCCTTCTCATGCGTGTCCGTCACGCGTCCCCACTGGAAGGTGGACACTCCCAATCCATGCAATAGCGCACGCATGCGGGCCTCGACAAGATGCAAATTCAGGTCTGCACAGCTTGGCGACTCCACTAGGGACACTTAGAGGGTTCGAGCTCGATTCCGCTTGTCTGTTTGCTTGTTTATTTATTTACCGCTTTCATTTATTTTCTGCTCATGTACATCCCACACCTTTATTTCCCGTACCATGCATCGCATATCATACTAGCTTTAGGTACCTATGGATCGCATCCCACGACCGATATTAGGAAGCACAGGTTAGATAGGGGCTCGAAGTAGGGGCACAGCGCACAGTTCGACTGTCGTCTCGGCCTTGAAAAGAATCCCATCCAATTTCAAGGAATTCACGTCCTTGAGTCGGGAGCCCCCATCTCTAGATAGCACGATCCCTGTAGAACAAAGCCATGCATCGTGCTATGCCTTCATGCCGACCTCCAACCCGGGTTCAACAACAGTCTATCAAGTCGACCTGCGTGTCATTTAAGTTTTTTTTCCATTTTGAGAGATATACTTGTACCTTGTACCTTGTATATTAAGCCGTGGGCATTTATTTTCTTGCAAGCATGCATCACACGGTTTTTTCGAAAAATGCTATGGGTCATTCACGTCGATGAGTCCTAAGTCGGTTTTCTTTCATCTCAGGAAAGGAATGCCACACTCGGACTCTTGCCTGCGCCTAAACCCCGTCACACCACCTTTAGACGACCTTACTTGCATCTGGGCCAGCCTGCACGCAATCAACCACGACTGCGTCACCCCTTTCCTCAAAGACATCCCTCTACCAGCCACTTGCCAGATAGACTGGAACTTCGTTGAAGTCATGACTTTCTGGGATCTAGTCCACGTAGTCCTCGACGTCCAAGGTGTCGAGCCCACATCAACCATTGAAGAGTATCAGACCCTCATCCACTGACGCACAAGAGTCTCGCTGAGCCTTTACAAACAAAGGTTGGCACAACTGCTAGAATTGTCCTCTTCGGACTGGTCACCCTGGTCGGCTCACCAGCACCAGAGTCGAGAGAAACCTTCTACACCGGGAGATAGCTGAGAAGGACGAGGAACTCACCGACCAGCGTCAACTCTGAGGAAACTCGCATGCGCCCATACCGAGCTGTAGAGAAGCGTCCAGGAGTTGCCTCGGTCGAACGCTGCTTTGGACAGGTCCAAGAAGAAGACCCGCGAAGGTCCGCATACATCCTAGAATAGATACCTCGATGAGGTCTCGCCTGGAACCGATGCTTTCCAAAGCGATGCTCGCTCGTGCCTCGAGTGAGGAGGAAAACCGACTTAGGATTCCACTTTCAAACTTGCATTGTACTTTGAACAATTCAAGTCAACGTGAATGACTGCATTAGTACTTTCAAACTCATACATCGCATGCATCCTATTTATTTATTGTTTCGCAACCATCATGCGTTTCCGTACGACAGGCGAATGGTGCCTTCCTTCGTGGGCAGGCTACCCACGGTCTTCACCCTTCCCCCATGATAAGGCGAGTCGTGGCCCAAAGGCTTACTTACCTTCCCTGATGAAGCTAATTGACACTGACTTTCGCCCGACTAAACACATCTCCAACATGCCCAAACACGTCTCCAGCATGCATTGTGTACATCCCTCTGTGTCGTGCGAGCACAGCTCTCTGTGCCTATGCATGCACTATCAGTGCACCTCACGCACGTCCCTCGGCGTGCTCACACGACGCCTACCAGGCTAGTTTGTTTCCCTACGTCCTTGCATTAATATTGCAGACAGGTCTTGCTTCTTTACTATTGTTCCCCTTTTCCCATTGCAGGAAATAACCGACAAGAAGTCAATTTGAATCCCAAACGACCACAATCGAGATAGAAAACACTTCTCTGCTACCTCCTTGAACTCCAAACACTGAGGGCCGACCCTCCCTCCACGAAAGATCACAGGCAACATCTTCGACGAACAGAGCATGTCCCAGCCCACTCGCCACTGGGCTGCCAGCACGATCACACTACTGATCGAAGAATGGGCCAGCCCACCCTCCGTTGTGGCCGCCAACCAGCCACCACACACATACTCTTTCTTAAACTCTCTTTTAATTTCGTTCAAATGCATTTCCAAACAAGCTCCCGGCATGAACGAACCATTCAAGGGGTACTAGGACCATCCTAAAGACGCCCTATTGGCTCTGTCGGACTTGTTCGACTTGTCTGTCCTCATGGGACCCGGCTCTTCGAGCCTTCCCTAGGACGGCTGCACATGCCAACCCGCAATCGGGGAAAGTACACCTATGCGGCCCCCAGTCACGATCTGACCACTCCAGGGTGATGATGATTAGACTCCTAGAATTGAGTGTCCCCCACGCGCAACACCCCATGGGTCGCTCGCTCGACGAAAAGGATTTTCTCATGGGCCCATCTTACATTTCTTACCGCATATTTCACCGTATAATCACCAATAAATCATCCTCTTTGTCATCCTTCACAGGGACACACCGGTCACGGACAAAGAGCGATGCGCGGGTTTACACCTCCTCGAGAACTCTGTCGAGCCCTTCACCTTTTACTTCGACAGGGAAAGGGTCCGACCATGAGGTACCCCCTACGAAGCCGAAGACGAGGACAATCGAGCGAATCACTCAGCATTGATGCAGTCTTCCTTGAACATCCAGCGACTTCAGCAGCGTGCACCCTCCAAGAGGCACGCACTGTAAAGAACAACAAGAGACGATCGGGGACATCGCACTAAACGCCTGCCACGGGCCAATTTAACAAATGAAGACTGGGGCATCCTCGTCCAACATTCGCACAGGGGCAACATCAATTATTTATTTACGGAGCAATCCTACATTTTCTTTTGTTAGACAATAGAGGAAGTTCACTTATAATGCTTGCAAGAGCAAATGATACGAAATTCGGCTTCCGACTGCACAAGAGTCAAACTTTCAAGAAAGTTGGCCACCATAAAATGGGGTTGGGTCAATAACACGCAACAAGTCTCCACGAGGTGAAGCACACCAAAGCAGCCTCGGCGATGCAAAGTCGAGTAGTTTCAAACAAAGACACGGGGCACAAAACAAGCCCTAGCTGCAAGAAAAAAATAGAGCGAAAAGAAGTGGGAAAAACCCATCAACAAAGAAAAGAAGAGAGAGGGAAAAGAAGCGGGAAAAACCCGCCAATAAAAGAAACGGGGCAGCGCTAAAGTTCACCGAAAATACCAATAGCGCTAATCCAATCAACAAACCCCCGAAGAAAAGGGAGCAGCAGACACAACTCCTCGACGGAGACAAGACACAATGCACTCGGAGGTCGAGTCCTTCGAATCATATGCCTTTGCATCCTCAAGAGATAAAAGAATCGAGCTCACTATGTCGAAAACCCCTCTCAGGGATGGCTTAGGCAAAAACTAAGGCAAAAGAGAGGCACGACCAGAAACCCCTTGTGGGCGGCCGTGGCAAAAGGAGAGCTCATCGCCTTTAGGTTGAGAGGTACGACCCCGAGGTGAGTGACCACGGCAAAAGGAGAGTAAAACGAGAGATAAACAAAACAGTCACCCTAGGCTCTCGCACACTGGGCGGACCAGGGATCCCCATGGAAAGTGGCCAGCTCATTTACTCCAATGCGATCCTCGATCAACTCTCCTGCACAATTCAACTGTCCAAAGTGGATTCTTCTTCACAAGCAATAGACAACCAAGCAATCTACCTGCGTAGTTTGGGACAACCTACACAATAGAAGGGCGGAGGACAAAGGGGGGTACATTTCGTTGCAGGTGTGAACCCGTGTATCCTTTTAGCCTGGGACAACGTAGTCCCCAAGCTTTCTCTTTTCTCTCATTCTATTTCATAACTTCAAATGGGTCGCAGCCACCCTTCAATCAGCTACCACAAAGCTTAAAATCCCAGACATTCCTCTCCGGGAGTCTAATCATAAAATTCCGGAAATGACTAGATCGATGTTTGACCAAATCTAGATAGAAATCCCCTAGCGGGATTACAAACGCAGCCACCATACGGAACCCCGATGAGAAGGATCCCAAGCCGACAGGCATGTCGAACAACCGATATAGCTGCTAGGGTATCATTGAGGACGTCTCGATATGCCCGTACACGGCCAACGGGAGCTCCTGGGAGGCCTCGTACCGAGGCCTTTGAAAATGGGGCCCCACTCACACGATCAAAACAAAACTCTTCACGGGTCGCTCATGCGACTGGAGAATGAATGACCCCATGTGACGTTATTTTCACACCCCTTGTGTGCCTATACATCGTAGTAACTCATCAATGATTTTACTGATGATATTAGGACTACAGGTACCTCGTCTCAAGCAAGCACCAGCAAGAACTACGGTAAGCTATGATCCCTTGTCCAACGGGATACGTAGGTGTCCCGTCCCTGAGCTCGAGTCCTGCATCACAAAACGCCGATCCTCGGCGAACCAAAATCGCAATCGAGGTAAGGCTGACCACCGGCGAAGTAACATAATCTTTTATCACAAGGCGTCGACCTCCGGTAAATTTACAAGCAGCCACCCTGCGAGGAGGCTGGACTCAGGCAAATCAACAAGTAATCGCCCAAGCGGTAGGGCCGACCTTTGGTAAAGCAGCATCGCCTAGTAGTGACATCGGTCTCCAACAAACCGCGCACTAGCAGAACAATATCTCACCCAAGCATCTGGCGTGCATCGCCGCCCGCACGACCAACGGTGAGTCGTGCCTACCTTTGTGGGTGAACCACCCGCGGTTATCACTTTCCACCAAGACAAGGTGAGTCATGGTCCCGAGAGCCAGTGCAATAATCACAAGCAACCGGGGCATCCCTAATTGAATACAATGATCGGGGCATCCCAGCCAATCGCAATAGTGCTTTGTGCGCTTGGACCCTGAAAGGCATCTCCTCCGAACAGATTCACGTCTGCCTCATGCAGCAGGCAGCAAAATCAACTCGAGTGGAAGGCCCTCAAGGAAACTCGCAATGCGATCACCCGATATGTGACCCAATCGTGTGACAAGTGGCACACGCGCCTACTATCGCATCACCCCAGCAAGGCCCTGACCCAAACGCCAAGCATACAATATCATCTTCCTTCCGTGCCTTGCGCAACTCCCTAGTGCTCATCCTTTTGCGTCACTCTTCCAAACAAACATCTTTAAATTCCTGTCAGGGGTCCGTCCCCCAGGTTCAGTCCCCCGGATCCGTCCCGACTTTTAAATTCCTGCACAGGGGTCCGTCTCCCGGGTCCATCCCGACTTTTAATTTTATGCACAGTGGTCCGTCCCTCGAGTCCATCCCGACTTTTAATTTCTAACAAAGGGGTCAATCCCCTGGGTTCGTCCCGAATTTAAATTTCCTGCACGGGGGTCCGTTCCCTGGGTCCGTCCCGACTTTTAATTTCTAGCACAGAGGTCCGTCCCCCGGGTTCGTCTCGAATTTTAATTTCCTACACAAGGGTCTGTCCCGACTTTTAATTTCCCGCACAGGGGTCCGTCCTGACTTTAAATTCATGTTCCAGGTCCGTCCTGCAGGTCCGTCTAGACTTTAAATTCATTTTCCAGGTCTGTCCTGTGGGTTCGTCCCTAATTTAAATTCCTGCTCCGCGTCCTTCCCGTAACTCTGCGAAAATCCCATATCCCTCTTCCGGGTCCGTCTTGTGATTCTGCAAAACTCTCTTCTCCACCTTTCCGAGCCCTGCCTGTTGATTCCGCATTAACCTTAAGCAAGCACTCTTTCCTCGTCTTTCCAGGCTTCTCGTTGATTCTGCATTCCCTTTATGCACACACCCTTTTCGTTAAGCAAGCACCCTTTCATTATGCAACTGCCTTTCAATCATGCATGCACTTTCTATTATGCAACCAGCTTTTCAATTATGCAATGCACTTTCAATTACGCAACCTGCTTTTCAATTATACAATGCACTTTCAATTATGCACCTGCTTTTCAATTATACAATGCACCTTCAATTATGCACCTGCTTTTCAATTATGCAACTGTTTTTCAATTATGCAATGCACTTTCAATTGTGCAACATGCTTTCCAATTATGCAATACACTTTCAATTATGCAACCGTTTTTCCATTATGCAATGCGCTTTCAATTATGAACATGCATTTCAATTATGCAAGCACTTTTCATTATGCAACCGCTTTTTCAATCATGCATGCACTTTTCGTTATGCAACCGCCTTTCAATTACGCAACTGCTTTTCATCATGCAAGCACTTCTCTCTTATGGAAGCACATTTACTTCATGCAAGCACTCCTCTTCATACAGGCACACTTACGTTATGCAACCATTCCTCTTTACGCGAGCACATTTACTCTAAGCACGACATCCCAACATGTTCGAAGAGGAGAAGAGGGAACGGTCAGTAGAGAATCTCCACTGGAGATGCCGTGATGGTCACCGGGACCAAATGGGATGCTTCTCATAGTCTTTGACTACACCCTCTATCCGAGCATGCAACCAAAGAAGGGCAAGTTGTCAGCACCCCATTTTGGTTCACCGGCTCCAAGACCAAACATCAACAAGGCTTCCGACTAGGATTCCAGAACTCTAACAAAAATGGCAAGGGAAACATGTGAAATTTTGCGGCACACACAGTTGATCCCGAAGAGTAAGATACGAATTATCAACATTCAAACCGAAGGTAGTGGACAAAAAAGAACTCACATCTCTATATCATTTTCTTCTGTGAGAACAACTATCTTCAGGGATCCTAGAGCCAAGTTCGGTATTTCTAGACCAAGATTCGATGAATCAGGGACATTTCAACAGAAAAATCACATTGAGAGCCCATTCGAGCAGAGAGATCAAATTTGTGGGAGCTAGGGTGCCCAAACAGTGAATACAGAAGTTTGAGCACGGGATTCGACGCATCATATCACGATCAATCCTGAACCTAAAAGGGCGAATTTCATATCCTTGAGAAAATCGAGTTAGGTTCAATTTGACGGGTCACTCATCCCAAGATTCTATACGGAGAGAGAGTTATGAATTTTTGAGCGCACCATGCCCGAAACTGTTAAACCGAGATAGATTCTGCCATTCGTGGGAGAAAATCCATAAAAATTTCAATTCTTCGTATTTTCAAGTACGGCCAACGTCAATGGATTCCCAATGCATTGAAGATTCAGAAAATTAAGAAAAACGGGACGCGTTTTGGGCTAGACTAATTCAGAATTGGAGATTTCCCCACAGATCAGAACCAAATCTCCTAGTTTTGGCCATCTGTTGGAGAAAAAAAATTTCGGGTACTTCCCAAAGTCGAACGATCTTCAAATTTTACGAGGAGGTGCCTAACTCATGTAGGGATCAAGGAAAAATATCACCTAGACCGAAAGGTTCATGAGAAATTCAAGAAAAATTCGAATGTTCAAGTCAGCCCATGAACTGCTGGTCACAGTTCTGTTCTCACTGCTTCAGCTGAACAAATTGAATACAAGCAACCCTTTCCCCTCTTCCTCTTCTCCCACACGCCATAGCTGCTCCTCTTCTGTAACTCTCAGAACTCGACGACTCTCTCTCTTTCTCCATTGGATTGACATGGGCAAAAACAAAAACAAGAAAATAGAGAAGGAAAGAAAAAGAAACCTACAGGACAATGGGAAAAAAAAAAAAGTGACGAGGCTCACAGCTCACTGGGACTCCCCCAGCAAAAAGCCCTCACATCATCTCCTTCAGTCGGGGACCCTCAGCAGCGGCTCTCCTTCCTGTTCTTTCATGTCCTTCAGCTCACTTTCTTTTTTTCCCTCGGCTGAAAAACCCTCAGAACTCCGACACTCTCTCAATCTTTGGCTCGTTGATGCTTTGGACCTTCTTGTTTCTTTTCGGTCGGGAAAGCCACAGACCTCCGGTCACCCTCTAAAACTGACCTCACCTGCTCTCCCTCGGTTTCTCTAGACAGCACAGCAACCAAGTCATTTTTTTTCCAAAACAACCGACTCCCTCAGCTCGAGTTTTTTTTCCCTCAGCTGACAGCAATGTCCCTCTGATTTTTCCCTCAGCTCGAGCCTTTCACCACAGCTCACAACTCACGTGCCCTCTCTCTCCCTCTCCTCACTAGTTCACCATCCTCCCACTCCTTCAACACACGCAGACAGCACGCTTACTCTCTCCCGTGAGACGCTTCTATGGCTACCTCACCTGATCGTGCTTTAATATTACCGCCCGCTCTTCACCAAGCCGTTACCTCATCATTAGCCCTGAAGCTAAGTTTCCCTTGGCTCTCCATTTTCCTTCTTTAATTTACTACATCTCAAACTTGCATCTTGTTGTTTTTTCTCTCTTATTTCAGCTTAGGATTGAAGGAACACCGAAGCTTCACGAGCTCCTCCTTACTTCGGTTTGCTAGGTACGAATCTCGACTTAGTAACATGCTTAAGGCTTCATTTTCGTATGTTGATGCTTGTTCAGATGATGACAACTTGAAATGAACGTTTGTGGATCGTGTGGATGAGTGGGATTGTTCCGACCCCATTTTTTGTAAACTTTTCAATCTGTCTCAGTTCAGTCCCTGGGGAGTTTTTCTCCTTTTCAGAGCAGCCTCGAACTTTCAAATGCGTTTCAAACAAGTCCCGGCCCATTTTAGCATTTTTCGATCAGGTACTGAACTTTTCAGACGGTTCTAATAACCCTTGGAAACTTTTTGATTTGTCTCAGATCAGCCCCTGGAGCATTTTTCGCTTTTTTCCAAATCAGTCCTGAACTTTCTCATGCATTTCAGTTAAGTCCCGGGCCGTTCCAGTATTTTCCATGCAGTCCTGAATTTTTCAGACAATTTAAACCAGTCTGGGAAACTTTTTGATTTGTCTCAGTTCAGTTCCTGGGGCATTTTTCGCCTTTTCAGATCACCCCCAAGCTTTTAAACTCGTTTCAAACAAGTTCTGGGCATTTTTACATTTTCCGATCACTCCCTGAATTTTTCCAGAATTTAAATCATCCCGAGAAACTTTTTCCTCTGTCTCAGTTAGTCCGTGGCATTTTTCGCCTTTTCAGATCACCCCCAAGCTTTTAAACTCGTTTCAAACAAGTTCTGGGGCATTTTTACATTTTCCGATCACTCCCTGAATTTTCCAGAATTTTTCAATCATCCCGAGAAACTTTCCAATCTGTCTCAGTTTAGTCCGTGGAACATTTTTCACTTTTCAAATCACCCCAAGATTTCAAATCCGTTTCAAACAAGTCCTGGGACATTGTTAGCATTTTCCAATCACTCCCTGAATTTTCCAGAATTTTTCAATCATCCCCAAATACTTTCCAATTTGTCTCTGCTTAGTCCTTGGTACATTTTTCAGTTCTCAGATCAGCCCTGAATTTCTAAATTCGTTTCAAATGAGTCCTGAGCTATTTGTAACATTTTTCGATCAGTCCCTGAATTTTCCAGAATTTTTCAACCATCCCAAGGAACTTTTCAATCTGTTTTAGTTTAGTCCCTAGAATTTTGACCGAATTTTCAAATAAGCCTGATCCTTTTGAAATTGTTCTAATTCGGTCCTCGAACAAATTTGTGAAATGCGTATTGTAATTGTGAGTAATATATGATTGTGTGCAGCCCTACTTTGTCTGTTTGGCTTTAATCAGTTGATAAATTGTAGGTTAAACACATTAATTTTAAATAATATGCATAGATTTGTGTATCAATGACTGTCTCGGGCCCACGTGGATACAAGAGTATTTCGGCCATCATCGACCGAATATTCTTGGTCTTCGGAGACCCGTCTCGGTTTTCGTGTCACAAGTCAATTTACAAAACCATAGTACCCAAGACATAGGACAATAATCATTAAAAGAATTTCACATATCGAAAAATGGACGTGTAATTTGGCTAAATAAATCATTCGGCTTTAAGCAAAGTGCATGAATGATAAATAACCGATAATCGCGTCGATTGTTTTTAGATTGGGTTTATCTGTTGAATAAAACGTGAAATTAGACTAATCATACACTCGGCATAACCAAATGTGGGCAAATAGGCAAAAGATGTTAGGCTTCGGGTTTTCAAGTGAAAAACATGTTCTTGGCACAATCAGTAAAAACCGCATTATCACCATGAAAAATGATCTAAAACAGACCCACAAATTTTTAGTCGAATTAGCACCGTACACAAACATGTATTTTCATCTGTTTAGGCTTGGAAATTGTCTACCAAACAATCATGGTTCATAAATGGCTAACCACGTAAACACGGCCTTAAAAATATGACTTGTCTGTATTCACTTGCTTTTAATTATTATTTATTTTTGTCTGTTTTTATCTGTTTCTATCTGTTTTATCGCGGTTCAAGCCCGAACCCATAGGATACGCTGTGCACAGGGTCCAATGCCACCAAATCCGTCGATCACGGGTCCAACGCCCATTCACACTGAGCGCGTGCAACTCGAGTGTGGAATCGGGTCTTGCCTCGACTTACTACTTCGCTCCTAGTAGTGTCTATGTGGAAGACGACTCGGATTGGGTAGGTAAGGCGTGGTCGGACATGACCTGGGAGCTCGACCGATTTTATGGCTATCATGAGAGTTAAATGACTCTTTCTGTTATCCGTTGGTTCGGTTGGCCCCGACCCTTGGCTCTCTAAGCCCACGTTGCCTTAATTTCGATTTCGGTCATTCAAATTTACGTAGCGAGCACGAGTGGAATATTAGGCCTAATGTAAACTGACAGGGTCCATGTACTGTATCGCGTCTGTATTTTGTATTTGTTCGAGAACACATTGTAAGGACATTTTTCTGTATTTTCATTGCAAAGACCCCGGTCGGTGAGCATACGGTCTGAGCGTTTCATCAAAGTTACAGTGTCAAAACGGGCGAGGAGTGTGCAGCCTAGTTCACACGGTAAATGAAGTAAAACGGCAAACCCTAGACAAATACTGACCCGCACGTAATAGAATCCCCGGATCTAGAATTTTCGGTTTCGCAAGACCAATGCCTTAGTAACTAGGTGTACCCCATACCCCTAGGCTAGGGTAACTTGCCGACCCTCGACTTTTGGGTCGTAAAATGGCAAGTGCCGACTACTTCTCACGCGTGACCATCACACGTTCCCACGGGAAGATGGACACTCCCAAGCCATGTGATAGCGCACGCATGCGGGCCTCGACGAGATGCAAATTCGGGTCCGCACAGCTTGACAATGCGATTTTTTTACAAATTAGGCCAAGAGCTTGTGTTTTCACCTGAAAATCTAAAACCTATCCCTTTTTGCCTATTTGCCTATGTTTGATTAGGCCGAGTGCACAATTAGTCGAATTTTTCATTTTCTGACAGAAGAACCCGCTCTATCGACACGATTACCGGTAATTTATTAATTCATGCACTTTGCTTAAAGTCGAGTAATTTATTTAATTGAGTTACACGTCCCTTTCCCCGTATACGAAATTCTTTTAGTGATTACCGTCCTACGCCTTGGATACTACGGTTTTATGAAGCAATTTGTGGCTCGAAGACCAACACGGGTCCCCGAAGGCCAAGAATGTCCGGTCAATGATAGCCGATGCACTCTTGGACCCTCGTGGGCCCGAAATAGTCACCGATACCCAAATTCATGCCCATTAATTAAAACTAATATCTTAACATATAATTTATCACTCGACCAATACCAAACAAATAGTACGGTTGCATGCAATCATATATCAGTCTCGATTGTAACACATATTTTACAAAGCCGGTACTGCCATGATTGCAAGAAAATGCATGCAAGCATGTAAGCATACACAGACACAATATTAACAGAATCGATAAAACAGTATCGACTCATGGAACGGGAAAATATAACGCTCTATTTGGTTTCAGAGTCGCGGTTTAAAATTTTAACTTTAACTTTAACTCAATACACTACACAACAAAACATACTTTTTCAAAGTCAAACTGATGGACCCCATATATTATTCAATATATAATCACATATACTACCCAATACACTACACAACAAAACTGGGGAAATCAAACGCACTGTAAAAAACACGCATCGCCATGTCACATACGCATAATAATCAAGACAATAACATATTAAAAGAACGCGCATATCGTCGATCGGTGACTCAAATAGGGCGGGTTGGAAGTCCTTATTATTTTATTTTACTTAAAAAATGTTCAAGGATTGAATTGAATAATTTCAAAAGAACTGGGGCTGATTTGAAAATTCGGCTAAAATCCCAGGGACTGATTTGGAACAGCTCAAAAAGTTAGGGACAACTTTGAAAATGTGAAATGTCGGCTAGGGGCCATTCTTGATTTATTAAGAACGTCAGGGACTGAACTGAAAATAGGTGAAAAGTTCTATGGACTTATCTGAATTACCTAGAAAGTTCTGTGGCTGAATTGAAAATGCTGAAAATAGCCTTAGGTTCAGTTGAAACAGATCTAAAAGTTTCTGACTAATCTGAAAAAAGTGAAAAGAGTCGCAAGGACTGAACTGAAACAGATTGAAAAGCTTTATGGACCGATCTGAATCGTCTAAAAAGTACAGTGGCTGAACTGAAAATTTTTAAAACAGCTCAGGGTTTGATTGAAACAGATCTGAAAGTTTAGGGCTGATTTGGAAAAAGTGGAAAAAGTCTTAGGGACTGAAGTGAGACAGATTGAAAAGTTCCTACACCCGAGTTTAGAATAGTCCTGGACATCATCATGGTTTGTGAGACCCACTTTTCCACTCATTCGCCGAATTATCCCACAAACACATCAAGTGGAATCCTAGACATGCCGTTAAGGTCGAGAATTTTGTACCTTTCCGAGCTATTGTCAAGAGGCAATGCGTGAGGTTTCGAGTCATCCACGAACGGTGATGGGAACGTGCTTTCAAAGGGCTCCCCATAGCTGAAAAAACACAGAAACGACAAACATAAAGCAACAAGAAAAGAAAAAGGGAGACAAACAACAAAGAAAGAAAATGAGAAAAGAGTAAAAGCAGGAGGCTTAGCTCGGAGAAGGGTTGAGTAACAATGGTAGCAGCTCAGGGGGCTCAGGGAAGGCTTAGGGAAGGAGTAACAGCTCTGGAGCTCAAGGAACCGCCGATGGCAGACACTCGAACCTCATGGAAGTAGTTGTTCGAAGCAGCAGGAAGCAGTGGGGGGCCTAGTAGTAGGAACGGGCAGGGGAATCTCGTAACAACACCATCAAGTTCGGGCTGCAAAAGGGAAAGCAACTGATACGAAGACAAAGGCTTTGTGACAAACAAAGACGTCTAGATGGAGATAATGATGGAGAGTCCAGTTAGAAAGAGAGACATAAACACAGAGGTGGAAAGAAAGAGAGGGAGGGAGAGATCACTTAGCTTCGGGGCTCAGTCACAAGGAAGTAGAACGCAACAACTGTTGCATTCAGTGAGAAGGGAGGGGCTGATGTATGGCCAAGAGATGGAAGGTGGCGGTAAGTGAAGTTTTGTGATAGGGATTAGCTACAGAGGTCACGGACTGTTGCTATTGGTTAGGAGGAGTTAGTTGTTGTAGATTGCAGGCGAGTCGGTGGAAGCAGAGGGGCATGCTACAGAGAGAAGGGAGCTATTGAGAGGAGGAAGAGAAGAGAGAGCAGGTAATGATGGCGACAGACTAATGCTGCCCGGGGAAAGAAGATGGCGTGTGGGAGAAGAGAAAGAGGGGAAAGGATTGCTTGTACTCAATCTTGTTCAGCTGAAGCAGAAGGAATAGAGCTCTGACCAGTGGTTCCTGGGGATGACCTGAACATTCGAAATTTTTCTGAACTTCTCATGAGCCTTTTGGTCTCTCTGGTATTTTTCCTTGAGTCTTACACGAGTTAGGCACATCCTCATTAAATTTGAAGTTCGTTTGACCTCGGGAAGTGCTCGAAGAAATTTTTCTTCAACAGCTGGCCAAAACCGGGAAATTTGGTCCTGATCTGTGAGGAAACCTTTAATTCTGTACTAATCTAGCATAAAACATGTCCCATTTTTCTTGATTTTCTAAATCTTTGGTGAATTGGGAATCCAAAGATGCTGGCCATGCTTGAAAATACGAAGAATTGAATTTTTTATGGATTTTCTTCCTCGATTGGCAAAGTCTGTCCCAATTTAGCAGTTTCAGGCATGGTGCGCTCAAAAATTCGTAACTCTTTTTTCGTGTTGAATCTTGGGATGAGCGACCCATCAAATTGAACCTAACTCGATTTTTTAGTTCAAGCATATGAGAGTCGCCCTTTTAGATTTCAAGATTGATCATGATATGATGTGTCAAATCCCATGCACAAGCTGCTGTATTCACTATTTGGGCACCCCAGTTCCCACGGATTTTATCTCTTTGCTCGAATAGGCTCTTGATGTGATTTTTGTGTTGAAATGTCCCTGACTCACCAAATTTTGATCTAAAAATACCGAACTTGGCTCTGGGATCCATGAAGGTAGTCGTACTCACCAAAGAATACGATACAGAGATGTGAGTTCCTCTTTGTCCACTGCCTTTGGTTTGAATGTTGATAATTCGTGTCTTACTCTTCGGGACCAACCACAAAATTCCATATGTTGTCCTCGCCATTTTTTATTAGAGTTCTGGAGTCCTAATCGAGAGCCTTGCTGATGTCCTGTCCTAGAGCCGGTGGACCAAAATGGGGTTCTGACACCTTCAAGGAGTAGTATCTTCCACAATGTTTTGCTTCCAATCAATTGATAAAGGTAACGGCTCAAGAACAAGACTCTCTCAAGGACTCTCTATGTTAAAAGAATGGTAAAAGATAGCTAAAAAAGGGGTCCTCACAATCTTGTCGTAAGGAGTGTTTTTATCCAAAACAAAGAAAGATTTTCGAAAGATATAGGTTGGCTTCAAATTGTGCAAAACTCCTCAATATTGCTCGTAATTCCATCTAAGTCCTCAAAGACCTACAATATCAAACTACATATAATTAAGCACCAACTTCTTATAATTTCGATAAAATTAATAATAATTTAATATGAATTACACAATAAAATATTAGTATAATATGCCTTTATCAACCATATGCCAAAGACTTACGCTCTCATACCTTTCTTCGATAATCATTCATGCTTCTTATATTTCAATCTAGGGGCTCTCACATTTCTATTTGCCTTTCAATGTTAATTTTCAGTTATTATAGTTTTCACCTTGCACCATATGCCAAAGACTTACGCTCTCATATCTTTCTTCGATAATCTTTCACGCTTCTTATATTCCAATCTAGGGGCCCTCACATTTCTATTGCCTCTTAAAATGACTGAATTTCGATAGGTTAATTTCAATTGTGGAGATTGAGGTTTCATCCTTCAATTACTATAACAAACCATCATTAGCAATTTCAATCCTTTAATTTTTCGTAGAAAGATCATAGGGTGTTTTTGCAATTTTAGGAAAGTTTAGTTCTTTTTATGCAATTTAGGTTTTCTTAAACCCTATTTAAGTTTTGTGTAAGCCCTAGGGCTGAAGGAGTCGTCTTTTGGATTATCAATAAAATTCAGAGCTTTCGTGCTTTGTCCAATCTCGGATCGATTCGAGTTTGATGCCTATTTCCTGGTATTCGTAGAATCAACGGGTATAGAAGGTCGTAGTTCCGATATTCGTGCGCGAATCAACGGGTCTATGACGGTTACTCGCGTTGTACGCTGCGTCAGTTGGTATCAAAGCCAGATTCTGCTGCCTTTCTTTGGTTGGTGTGTGGTTGTGTATTTTGATGATATCTTGATCTATAGCGCCGACCCCGAGCAACACCTGGCCCACTTGCGAGAAGTCCTCTCTGTCATTCGACGCGAGAAACTATATGCGGCGTTGAAGAAATGTGTTTTTATGAGTTCAGAAGTTATTTTTCTTGGTTATGTTGTCGCTGCTGATGGTTTGAGGGTTGACTCGTCCAAGGTCGAGGCAGTCAGGCGGTGGCCTAGACCCACGAGCATTACTGAAGTCAGAAGCTTCCACGGGTTAGCCTCCTTCTACAGGCGGTTTATTCCTCATTTCAGCAGTATTATGGTTTCCTTAACTGACTGCATAAAGGGAGGCAAATTCAAGTGGATTGAGGGGGCATGTCAGCACCCCATTTTGGCTCACCGATTCAAATTACGTTATTAGCAATGATCCAAGCCACGACTTGAGCAGAATACAGAAAACGGCTCGGCAGAGCAAGAAATTACTATTCATCCTCAAGTCGGCGAAATCGACCAAATGACACATGCATATGACAGAAGGACTCCAGGAGTCATCAAGGAGCAATAGAGTGACTAGAGAGCTCAACAATGTCCAAAACCGACATTTTCAGTACATCACACGGAAGTAACTATTTTTCGATTGTTCGCTCGATCATCGGAAGATAGCCAATATTGGACTCCAAAAATCCACTCCAATGCCAAACAGATGAAAAATGTCCCCAAAGGCATTTTGCAAATCATCTGCTCTATACAGAACAACTTTCTGTATACAGACAACTTTTCAGTGGAAATCCAAAAATGCCGGTTTTTCGGAGAAAAGTTAATTCCAAATATCAAATGCGGCCATGTCCCACAAGCATACAGAGCATGAGCAGTGCTTCGGATTATCTCTTGGAAGCCACACAGACACTTCAAATGACTTCCGAGTGACAAAACGGGCATGCCACTCTTCGGAAATGCATAACTGGAGACGGGTCTGACGGAATTACGGCAAACGAAATTCATACTGCATTGCCCTGAAAACTCCAGCGGACATTTGCAATTGGGCAAAACAGACAGCAAAACCCTTTTCGGTTTCCTGAGTAACCTCTGAGGAGCACAAAAGGCCATTTTCAGTGGAAATCCATATCCGGAGGTCCTCTTTAGGGAAACTTGACGCCGGATGCCTACCTTACACAGTGCTAGCCTTCTCAAGGCTCAATGTGGAATTGTCGGAATAAATCACACAACTCATCTAGACCCCCCGAGCAGTGCTTTAAGGATCTCATATGCACTTTTTATGTCCTTAGAGGCCCAATCTCGACAAACAGATATCACAGTGATCTCCGGATTACCCAAGCAACTCAGAAAGCAATATGAGAAATCCAGTTTCGGCCTCCTAGGACATCTCCGGCTCCATATTTGCATTACTGGCTTAAGGGACAATTGTTTACGGTGTCTGACAATTTACGTCAAAATGACCAATGTGAGATGCAGACACAAGATATGCTGTCAGAAGTGGACAACTTCGCTCTGGTCACTTATAATGAGCAAAACCGGCTTCCGAGCCTCATATGGACCCGAGGCACTTCTCCACGAAAAATGCTAATCTTGGGCTCATTTAATCCGTTTTCTCGCGTATATCGACAATTCAACGTTCAATTCGAACCACGAACTTCGAATGCGCGACCAATCGAGACCCGAGCTTTCTCCCGGTTTCTCCTCTTTGGCCATGGGACCCACGGGTTGCCCAAGGGCAGCCATGACTTGCCCTTGCCGTCCTCTTCATGCTCTCTTGCACTCTTGCCTTCAAAATATCCTTAGTCATTCACTTCAACACTCAAGCTTCACCTCCATGCCTTTAATGTTTTTAACTCTTCTTCATCAAGAATACTTGGCTCACATTCATCCTCATCCTCATTAGGCAAACCGAAATTTGCTAATGAGAGGCTTAAGTGTGCTTGCTTTTGCTAATTGTGTCATTAGCTTGGCCTATAAATAGCCCCAAAGTGAATAAGCTAATCACTTCTCCTCTTGCACACTCTCTCCAAGCATTCTCCCTCTAGAAAACCTCTCAAACTCCATAGCTAATAGCAGCCAAGAACCAGCAAGCTTCAGCTTTGGAAAAAACAAAAAAGAAAACATCGATCAAACCCGAAGTTCTTAAGTCGGAAGCCGATGTTCATCATCCCGACTTAACTTCAAAAATTCCCAAACTCCATATCCCACTCATTTTGGACCCATGGAGTTCATTGGTGAAGTTAGTTTTTCCATTTGAAGTCTTTAAATTATTGTTTCAGGTCAATTAGTGCATTTCGGGCGAAATCGTCACTCTCGGGTGAACTGTGCACCTGTCACCAACCCGCGCGCTCATCCGAGCGTCCGTCACCGTGCGCGTGCCCGTGCGCGCGTTCGTGCAGAGCCAGTCACCGCGCGGGAGTTCCTGCTCCCGTCACCGCTAGTGTCCGTGCGCCCACCGAGCGCCCCGCAATTTCTTCCGCGTGCATGCATGCATGCATACGCTCGTGACGCGCCGAACGTCTGCCCGCGCATCCGCGCGCTCGTCACCGCGCGTCCAAGCGCCCGTCACCACGCGACAGAGCGCCTGCCCGCACGCCCGACGCCTCCCCGAGCGCCAGACACCGTCACCGCGAGCCTAGTCGTGCATTCCAAGCCCTCCCGTGCCCACTATCGTCCATCCAAGGACTCCATCGAGTCACCCGACTCTCTAACACTTGCCCGACTCTTTCCTCGCATCCCGAGGCTAGGTAAAATATTCTCAACTTAGAGGAGTTAGGGCTTTTCATATTTTTTGCATGGCTATGGAGTATTATGGCATTTCATACACGTTTAACTTGCAAGATTTAATTTTTATGCACTTTCATGTTATGTTATGCTTGTTTATTACATTATAACTTGCTAGCATGTCGGAAAAAGATTTGGATCGTCGTTCGGAAGACTATCCCGACCCGGAAAAGGCAAGCAAGCTCTCGGCCAAGTCTCCAAATGAAATGGCCGAGACCTAATTAGCTCTTTTCGGGTTAAGATTAGTCTCCTTAGCCGATCCAAGTTAGTTTCCGAGTTTACTTTGTTGTTCTTGCATGCATGAAGCTGGATCGATTCCTTAAATAACATGTTTATGAATGTTTGTATGTTTAAATGAGTTAATCAAATCATGGTAATACCGGCTTTTGTCATAAACGTGTTATTCATCGTGTTTGATGCTTGAGCAAGCGAAAAACAATTAAAACCGAGGCAAGGAAATCACTTGTGACTCGAATCGAGCCATAGGAACTTTCGGCCATCCTTGAGAGATGAGGCCGAGAGCTTCTTGGCTTTTCTCGAATCAAGAATGATTTCCTTATCTCGATTTTATTTTGTTTTCTCGAATTATGTGAAGTTGCAAATTCGATATCTTCACGATTCTCATGTTAAAACATCGTTTTAAAACTCTTTTAAAATATATATATATATATATATGCATGGGTTTGTGTATCGATGACTCATTCGGATCCATTCGGTTATAAGGGTATTGTCAGTTATTTAACCGAATTATCCTTGATCATTATGGAATCGTTTTGGTCATCGAATCACGAATCGTTTTCATAATTAATGCATTCGGCAACAACCTTAAGCATTAATTCCACGAACGGGGTTAATCGGGAAGCTCACACGATTAATTCATTCAATTTAAATAACTCTGCACGAACTTGACATTAATTTGTAACTCGTGTCGACGAATTACAAAACGGTGTTAATGCCTTTTTCAAAAACCCTCATACTTTCAAATTCGTATTGTGTTATTCTCCTTTTCTGAAAACAAATTTTCAAATCAAGGGCAAAAACATCATTTTGTGATTTGCCGACATCCTAGCGCAGTTTAAGGTGTCAGTTGGGTATTCTGTATCAAAAATACAATTACCTGACTAATCATTTCACTCGACTTAACCAAATGCTAGAAAATGGTTAGGTGGAACTCTAGGTTCCAAATCTATGGTCAAAATACAAGTTGGGTTAATTCAGTGGTAATTCAGTGTCACAACACCGAATCACTGTAAAAGCAATTCACACACACGAAACTTGACTACGAACACCCGACATGTCAGGTTCTCAAACCAAAGCCGAATGCTAAAACATTGGCACGCGTTTGTTTGTCTAGGGTAGGATTTGCATGCCAAAATACTCCGGATTAATAAACTTGCTAATCCACGTACATTCGGTGAATACAAACACATTGTCTGTTATTTACCTGCTGCTTGTTATCTTTCCGCACCTATTTGACATGCGGATCGAGCCTGATCCCTAGGCTGAATAATATTAGGGTTCAATGCCCTAATCATCGACCATAGGGTTCAACGCTCTAATCAACACTCACAGGGTCCAACGCCCTATTCAGTGAGAGCGTGCATTGAATTTCAGTTCTTCGGTCTTTTCCCTAAACTCATAGTGAGTTAGAGTGGAATAATAACCGAACGCGAGTCGACTGGAATTCGGCCATTTGTAATTTGTATTTATTGTTTTCGAGAGCATTGTAAGGAATGCCCTAATCATCGATCACAGGGTTCAACGCTCTAATCAACACTCACAGGGTCCAACGCCCTATTCAGTGAAAGCGTGCATTGAATTTCAGTTCTTTGGTCTTTTCCTTAAACTCACAGTGAGTTAGAGTGGAATAATAACCGAACGCGAGTCGACTGGAATTCGGCCATTTGTAATTTGTATTTATTGTTTTCGAGAGCATTGTAAGGATTTTTATTTTGTACATTCATTCTGTAAGAATTCCAGTCGGTAAGCGAACAGCCCGAGAGTTGAATTAATCGAATCGGTTTAATGCTTACCCAAAAGAAAGTAAATCCGAGAATTCGCGATTCTGGTTCACGCAGGGATTCAACCTCCATGGTTCGATGAACTGTAACGCAAGATTGTGAACCAACTCCCCGACATACGGGTTTACTTCTCTCTCGACTTCTCAACCAACATCGTTTGGTTCACCGAATCTCCGGTGTCAAAACGTGCGAGTCGAGCGCAACTTAATCCATGCGGTAAATAATAAAACATGCTAGCCTAGCAAACCAGAGTACCGAAAGGGCGTGTGAGATATAGGCCCGCACGTAACATGAACCCCCGAACACGGACTTTCCGGTTCCGCACAGACCAATGCCTTAACAACAACTAGGTGTTTCGTAACCCTAGACCCGGGTAACTTATCCGCCCTCGACCTTCGGGTCGTAAAATAATAAGTGGCGACTCCTTCTCACGCGTGTCCGTCACGCTTCCCCACGGGAAGGTGGACAGTCCCAAGCCGCGCGATTTAAGGTCGCGCGCATGCGGGCCTCTACGAGAGTCCACATTTGGGTCCGTACAGCTTGGCGACTCCATTGGGGATACACTTAGTGGGTTCAGGCTCGATTCGTTTGCTTGCTTGCATGTTTATTTATCGCTTTCCGCACATTTATTTTTCGCACATTCATTTTTTTTTTGTACTTGCATTGCATCATCCTAGCGGAATTCTAAGTACCTCGCCTGAAATCCCACGGGCGTCGATTTAGGAAGCTAGGTTAGTCAGAGGTTCCGAGTAAGGGAACGGATAGAGTCGGCTCTGCCACCGAACCGGCCCCCAAAGATCCTCGCTCGATTTCAAGGAATTGACACCCTTGAATCGTGAGCCCCCATCCCTAGTTAGTGGTTTTCCCAGTAGAACAATGAAACCATGCATAAACAGGGACCGTCATGCTGGACCAAAAATAACCTTCACGTCGCCAACCGACCCAAAAGTTGAGTCTTTGAGTCGGCTCGTAGTTTTTCTTTTAGGCGAGCCTTTTGTTGTTTTCATTGAATGAGTGTGGTACAATGTAAAGAACTCGTGTTATAGTTTATTTTTCTGCATTGCCTGCACATTTTCAAAACAAACTAGGACATCGCATCAGTTTGTTTATAAACATTAAACCAACATCTTTTCCATTTAGGTGAGAATGGATCGATCGCGTCCCTGTCTTAGGCTTGACATCATCATCACGCCATCTGCGGACATTACTCGCCTTTGGAACACATTTCGCCCTGTCGACCGCGCATTCCTCCGGCTCATCATAGGAGACTTGCCATTACTCGATGATTCTCCCATCGATTGGACCCTGCTCAGAACTGCCATTAGTTTTTGGGACACTCGGCGGACCATTTTCAACTTTCAAGGGACAGAGCTAGTTCCTACAGTAGAGGAATACGCGGTACTCCTTCAGCGGTCTATGCCAACTCACGACATCGTGGTACCCAACCAGTTTGCCACGATACATAGTAGACTAGCCATCCTTTTAGGTCTCCGCAATGAAGAAATTCGTCGCGAACTTCAGTATGGAGGGGAGCACGGCATTAGGACTACATGGCTCATAGACTTCATACAGGCCCGTGCTCTGAATGCCACGGGAGATTCCTATCAGCGTGACGCTTGTCACGGGTTTCTTTTGCTCATCTTCGGGACTATGCTATTCCCGTACTCGTCGAACCTCATAGACGGGGCACTTGCTCAAGTCATCCTCCAAGTGGTAGGAGGCCAAAGTTATGTGGAAGCCGTCGTGGCTGAGACCATTCGGTCTCTTGACTATGTACGAGAGATTCGACAGGGCAGGATGAGAGGATCCCCACATCTGCTTCAGATTTGGCTTCTAGCACACATCAGGCCGTTCGGCTTGTCCCATCCTTTTCCATGTATCACCGACGAGCGTTCACTTATCGCTCGTCTACTCCATGTGTTTCGACCGTCCAACCATAACTACACCGACTGGACGCAGTTTATGGAAGAGCTCACCCCAGCACAGTTTTTATGGACCACACGTTGGAATCCCGGCGGTCCTATGATCATTGGATGTCCTTCAGTTATAGGACTTCCCTTGATCAGTCATTTAGGGAGCACACCTATCTTTCCCGCCCGAGTCATCAGACAACTCGGTGGCCTACAGGAATACAGGATATTCCTATAGAGGCAGATCGCAGTCCACACCGCTTCAGGTGGGTAGACACTACAGCTTCACTCCCGGATAGGGTTCTACGGGTTAGAGAGGTCCGATGTTTATGGGGCACGCGCATCGTTCAGGAGTTTTACTTCCCGGAGCATCCCACTAACGAGGAGCGAGCTTTCTCAGCTATTGTAGCGTATGTGATGCAGTTCCATCCGTATGGATTCGCACCTGTTCGTCGACTACGCATACCACAGATGCTGCAGACACCGCAAGCAGACATTCCAGACGCAGAGAGCTCAGTCCAAGGAGCCATGCACACAGAGCTGCAAGTCATCAGAGCAGAGCAAGATCGACTCCGCTGCGAGCTTGTGGATATTCGTGCAGAACTCACTGATCACAGAGAGCTTCAAAGCAAGTTGGCTCAGACTCGTGCATGCATAGTGAGCCAAGATAAGGAGATAGCGCATTTGAGCGCTACGTTGGACCGAGCGCGGGCAAGAGCGCGCAGGATCTCCCATCCTTAGGTTCAGTTGCTGAGCGTTTTTGCCAGTACAAGACCCGCGTAGCGCTCACTCAGCTATGGGTTGTAATAGTTGTCGGTTTAATGTTTATGTTTCCTTTTCAAACAGACTGTCTTTGTAAATTATGGAACATGAATCAAACTGATGTGATGGCATTAGTGTTTTCAAACTCATGCATCTCATGCATTCATACACTGTCATTTATATTTTGAAGATAGCCAACACACAACAATTACACTCATACACTTGTACATACAGGTACTAACAACTGGCGTCGCATCGATATCCTACTCGTGCACGCGGAAGAATGGCCGAAGAGCAACAACCCGTTATCTCGGAGCAAGACACGCCACCAATGCCGGCACACTCCCTTCCGCAAGACAAGCATTTGATGTCGCCTCTCGCTGCATCTATGGCGTATTTCGGTGCTCTTCCAATGCACTTCCCTCCTCCTGCATAGGCGCCATCCAATGTTATCGATCTCGTGCGTTTCACCGCGCTCGAAGGGATAGTTAATCAGTTGGCCGCCAACATGAATACCAATATGACAGAGCTCATGGCTATGCTTCGGGATCAAAACCGAGCTTCCTCGAGCCACACTCCACCTCCTGAACGCAGGACAACCGTGCACCTGAATCCGGTCGACCCGCCTATTTATGTGATGGATAGCGAGGATATATTTTTTTCAGCAATGACATATGTGCCGACAGTCAATCCAGTCAATGATCCTATGCCACCGCCACCCGCTCCTACATCGGTGCCTTCGCCACCCGCAGCGTTCCTATCAACGGATTCTGCAATGCTCACTTTGCTGCCGCTCACCATACCTACTCAACCTCCAATTTACACTATTCCACCGCCAATGGTCCCTCCAGTCGTGCGTCCACAAGCTCCTGCTCCTACAGCGGACCATTTCCCCTTTCAAGCTCCACAACCCCAAATGAGCTTCCCTTACCAAGTTCCACCACCTCTAAACAGTCCCTCCACTGAACCAGGCACGCCTACTCATGCCGTTCCTATAGCTCTACCGATAAATATTCCTCCTAAAAATGAGCAGGAGAAAAGAATGAAGAGAATGGAGGAAACCATTCGAGCCCTCCAAGCAGGCACGTCCCGTCTTGACTTCGGTGACAGTGACTGGAATCTCTTTCCGGGCATGCTGCTGCCCCCTAAGATCAAGATTCCAGATTTCAAGAGATACGACGGGACCAAAGACCCTCGGCATCATCTCCATCACTATCATAGCTAAATGCTCTCGTATTGGGATTACGAGGAATTCGTCATTCAGACTTTGGAAGACAGTCTTACGGGATCGGCGCTAGATTGGTTTATGACCTTGAAAGCCGGCGACATCCCTACATGGACAGACTTTTCTCAGAAATTCCTTGACCAGTATCGATTTTGTGCAGAGACACCCCCTACTCTTCTCGATCTCAGCATGACAGAGATGAGAGAAAGTCAAACTTTTGAAGCATACGCAACGGAATGGAGGGGAAAAGCGGCAAAGCACATTCCTCCAATCACTGAGCTACAGCAAGTTCAGCTGTTTCACTCCACGCTCAGAGGCGCATATTGCTCACATCTCCTGGCTCATACCTCCTCTTTCTCGAACCTAATCGAGGCAGGAAAGAAGCTTGAAATGGGTGTTAAGCTAGGAAGAATTGAAGGCCCGTCGAGGAAGAAGGACGGAGAGATATCGAAGAAGCAGATTGCTGGAACCTCCAGAAGAGGCAAAGACGCCACTATAGGCATCGTCAATTCTGGACATCAGGCTTCACAGCCGATTTCGGTGGACTACACCCCTGCATTACCGATTTCTCAGGCATATGCACATCCCGTACATTATGTGCAACCCTATCAAACGCCGCAGGCTTATTTCCCGGCCCTGCCAACTGTTATCCAGTCGCAACCTCCACAACAGTACGCTCCTACTCAGGTTCAACAAGCTAGACCTCTGGCTTCGAGATCTCCTTAGCCGGCTCAACGTGTTCCAGCTCCTAGAACTCAACAAGGCAATGTTGCTCAACCGCGTCCACGCAAGTAGTACACCACTTTACCAGCTCCTCCCTCTCACATATTCAGGCAGCTTCTTGCAGGCAACAAGATCAGAACAGAAGCACTCGGTCCCCATTTCGATCATTCCATGCAGAACCAAAATTTGCGCTGTGAGTTTCACCAGGGTGCTCCTGGTCACACTCTGGATACTTGTTGGAGACTTCGGGACAAAATTCAGGAGATGATTGACACAAGTCAGATCTCCTTTAATGAGGCGAAGCCGTCGAATGTCCGCGCAAACCCTTTTCCCGATCATGGATCAGGTCCAGGACCTTCTGTCAACATGATTAGCATCGCTGCTATTGAAGAGGAAGAAGACTTGCAGAAGACTTCAATTCCATTTGTTATTAACTATGCTCCGGCAGAAGTTGCATTTGCTTCCGTCCCGTTCGTTATTGAGGTTCCTGTAAAGGAGCCATACCAGGATAGCCGAGTTCCCTAGACATATGAGGGTGAGGTTGCCAGTGCAGAACTAGAAATGAGCGCGATGGGAATCACACGCTCAGGACGAGTTTATCAGGGTCCAGAACCTGTTGACAAAGGGAAGGCTCCTGCTACCGCGTTCACAACCGTTCCAGAAGTTGTGTCACTCCCTACAAAGAAGGTCACCGATCAGGAAGCCGAAGCTTTCATGAAGGTGATCAAAGCAAGCGAATATAAAGTGGTCGAGCAAATGAGTAAGTCGCCGGCCCGTATCTCGCTGCTATCACTGCTTCTAAGTTCCGAACCGCATCGGGACGCTCTTCTGAAGGTTCTCACCGCGGCACAAGTGCTGAAGAAGACTACACCAGAGAGGATCGAGGAGATTGTGAGCTCTATCTTCTCAAATCAGATTTCCTTTTCGGAAGACAAAATTCCCTCGGAGGGACAAGGACACTTGCAGGCATTACACATTGTCTGCAAGTGCAACAATCACGTCGTCGGTCGAGTTATGATCGATAACGGTTCAGCTCTTAACGTGTGTCCCGTCTCCACGTTGAAACAGATGAACGTGGACATGAGCCGCATCCGTGCAAGCAAGACGACGGTTCGAGCCTTCGATGGCTCAAAAAGAGATGTAAACGGGGAAATCGACCTTCTTATCGACGTGGGACCATGCTCATTCTCGGTCACCTTTCAGATTCTCGAGAGACCCAATGCTTTTAGTCTCCTGCTCGGGAGGCCATGGATTCATGCCGCCGACGCTGTTCCTTCATAATTGCACCAGAAGTTGAAATTCTTTGTCGAAGGCAAACTCATCACTGTCAACGGCGAGGAAGATTATGCAGTCTACAAGGAGACAGCCGTCCTTTATATCAGCATTGGCGAAGACCAGAATCTTCCCTTTCATTCTTTCGACACGATCTCCGTAATTCGAGACTACGGAGAAGTCGGTCCATTACGGACCGATCGCATGATTGGAAAGGTTCTCTTGAAGAACAATTACGTCCCCGGAACTGGACTCGGGGCACGTGCACAAGGAATCCTCCGACCTGTTGAAGTGGAGGAATACCGCAATAAGAGGGGACTCGGTTTTCACCCCTCCTGCCATGAGATTGTGCATGCTCGTCATGGAAAACATCTTCATCGTCTCGCTGCACACTACGAAAAGCTTTTCAGGGGCATTCCGGTTCCACTGCTCTCACAGTTTTTTGCCGCACCATTGCAGATCATGGGAGGCACCTCCGATAGCCCAATCACTGAATCAAATGACTTCTCTTCGGATGCAGCGGAAGCGTTTTTGGCTTTGCCAGCCATATATGCTGTCACTGAGGAGACATCTTCCAGGGTTCATATCCGTCCTGTACAGGAATGTTTGTGAATGTTTGTATGTTTAAATGAGTTAATCAAATCATGGTAATACCGGCTTTTGTTATAAACATGTTATTCATCGTGTTTGATGCTTGAGCATGTGAAAAACAATTAAAACCGAGGCAAGGAAATCACTTGTGACTCGAATCGAGCCATAGGAACTTTCGGCCATCCTTGAGAGATGAGGCCGAGAGCTTCTTGGCTTTTCTCGAATCAAGAATGATTTCCTTATCTCGATTTTATTTTGTTTTCTCGAATTATGTGAAGTTGCAAATTCGATATCTTCACGATTCTCATGTTAAAACATCGTTTTAAAACCCTTTAAAAAAAAACAAATATGCATGGGTTTGTGTATCGAGGACTCATTCGGATCCATTCGGTTATAAGGGTATTATCGGTTATTTAACCGAATTATCCTTGATCATTATGGAATCGTTTTGGTCATCGAATCACGAATCGTTTTCATAATTAATGCATTCGGCAACAACCTTAAGCATTAATTCCATGAACGGGTTAATTGGAATGCTCACACTATTAATTCATTCAATTTAAATAACTCTGCACGAACTGGACATTAATTTGTAACTCGTGTCGACGAATTACAAAACGGTGTTAATGCCCTTTTCAAAAACCCTCATACTTTCAAATCCGTATTGTGTTATTCTCATTTTCTGAAAACAAAATTTCAAATCAAGGGCAAGAACATCATTTTGTGATTTGCCGACATCCTAGCGCAGTTTAAGGTGTCAGTTGGGTATTCTGTATCAAAAATACAATTATCTGACTAATGATTTCACTCGACTTAACCAAATGCTAGAAAATGGTTAGGTGGAACTCTAAGTTCCAAATCTAGGGTCAAAATACAAGTTGGGTTAATTCAGTGGTAATTCAGTGTCACAACACCGAATCACTGTAAAAGCAATCCACACACACGAAACTTGACTACGGACACCCGACATGTCAGGTTCTCAAACCAAAGCCGAATGCTAAAACATTGGCACGCGTTTGTTTGTCTAGGGTAGGATTTCCATGCCAAAATACCCTGGATTAATAAACTTGCTAATCCACGTACATTCGGTGAATACAAACACATTGTCTGTTATTTACCTGCTGCTTGTTATCTTTCCGCACCTGTTTGCCATGCGGGTCGAGCCTGATCCCTAGGCCGAATAATATTAGGGTTTAATGCCCTGATCATCGATCACAGGGTTCAACGCCCTAATCAACACTCACATGGTCCAACGCCCTATTCAGTGAGAGCGTGCATTGAATTTCAGTTCTTCGGTCTTTTCCCTAAACTCACAGTGAGTTAGAGTGGAATAATAACCGAACGCGAGTCGATTAGAATTCGGCCATTTGTAATTTGTATTTATTGTTTTCGAGAGCATTGTAAGGATTTTTATTTTGTACATTCATTCTGTAAGAATTCCAGTCGGTAAGCGAACGGTTCGAGAGTTGAATTAATCGAATCGGTTTAATGCTTGCCCAAAGGAAAGTAAATCCGAGAATTCGCGGTTCTGGTTCACGCAGAGATTCAACCTCCATGGTTCGATGAACTGTAACGCAAGATTGTGAACCAACTCCCCGACATACGGGTTTACTTCTCTCTCGGCTTCTCAACAGACATCGTTGGGTTCACCGAATCTCCGGTGTCAAAACGTGCGAGCTGAGCACAACTTAATCCATGCGGTAAATAATAAAACATGCAAGCCTAGCAAACCAGAGTACCGAAAGGGCGTGCAGGATATAGGCTCGCACGTAACACGAACCCCCGAACACGAACTTTCCGGTTCCACACAGACCAATGCCTTAACAACAACTAGGTGTTTCGTAACCCTAGACTCGGGTAACTTATCCGCCCTCGACCTTCGGGTCGTAAAATGATAAGTGGCGACTCCTTCTCACGCCTATCCGTCACGCGTCCCCACGGGAAGGTGGACACTCTCAAGCCGAGCGATTTCAGGTCGTGCGCATATGGCCCCGATGAGAGTCCACATTCGGGTCCGTACAGGGCAGAAACAACATTCCAAAAGATTAAGGAGTGTTTGACGACCACCCCGATTCTTGTCCTGCCTGATTTTCAGGAGCCCTTTGAGTTGCATTCTGATGCATCGATGGTGGGGATTGGAGCAGTCTTGAGCCAAAATAGCAAGCCAATTGCTTTCTTCAACGAGAAGCTGACGGGTGCAAAGGTGAGATACAACATCTACGACATGGAATTCTATGCTGTAGTGCAAGCGTTGAAGCATTGGCGACATTACCTTTTTCACAAGGAGTTTATTTTGTATACCGACCACGAGGCCCTGAAGCACCTCCATAGCCAAGATAAGGTGTCAGCTCATCATGCATCATGGGTGGCTTACTTGGAGCGTTTTACTTTCGTGGTAAAGCACAAGAGCGGAGTCACTAATCGCGTTGCAGATGCTCTTAGTCGGAGGCGTAGCATTCTAAGCAGGATGACGGTTGAGGTACCTGGTTTTAGTTCTTTTGCTGAGTTGCTTGAAGTCGACCCCTATTTTTCTGTGACGCTAGCTAAAGTTCGGGCAGGAGAAAGAACATAATACGTGTTGCAGGATGGTTTTCTTTTCAGGGGAAATCAGCTTTGTATTCCTTATTGTAGTTTGTTAGCCCACATTATTCAGCAACTACACAGCGAGGGTCATGTGGGGAGAGACAGGACCTTGCAACTAGTCCAGTCATCGTATTTCTGGCCTACAATTCGTAAAGAAGTGGAGAAGTACGTGCAGCGCTGTAAGGTTTGTCAAGTGTCCAAAGGTACAGCAACTAACGCGGGGTTGTTCATGCTCCTGCCGATTCCCTCGCAGCCATGGGTGGATATCAATATGGATATCGTCCTCGGCCTGCCCCGTACCTAAAGAGGAAATGATTCTATATATGTGGTTGTTGACAGGTTTTCCAAGATGACACACTTTATTCCGTGCAAGAAGACCACTGATGCTTTGCGAGTTGCTCAATTGTATTTTCGGGAGGTATACCGTCTGCATGGTCTGCCAGTCTCTATTGTGTCCGATAGGGACACCCGCTCCTTGACTCATTTATGGCAGAGCCTTTGGAAGATGGTAAACACCCAGTTGAACTTCAGTACGGCGTATCACCCGCAGAAAGACAGACAAACAGAAGTGGTTAACAGGTCATTAGGCAATCTGTTGAAAGGTTTAGTAGGGGAGCACGTGAAGAGCTGGGATCAGAAGTTAAGTTCGGCGGAGTTTGCGCACAACCACGCTGTTAATCGCAGCACTGGTTTTAGTCCCTTCCAAGTGGAATATTCCGTTACTCCCCGAGGTCCCCTTGATTTGTTACCTGTGCCGGATAAGACCAGGGTTCATGGTAAGGCGGCTGACTTCGTTCATGGGCTACAAGAGATTCATGAAGCTGTGCAAAATAATTTGAAGAATGCTGCCATGAAATACAAGACTGTTGCTAACCGAAGGAGAAGGCACGTGGAATTTGAAGTTTGCGATTTTGTTTGGACTGTCCTTACGAAGGATCGATTTTCTGCTGGTGACTACCACAAGCTTGCTGTTAGAAAGATTGGTCTTATGGAGGTCATTGAGAAGATCAATTCGAACGCCTATCGGCTTAAACTTCCCAACCACATTCGTACTACCGATGTGTTTAATATTAAGCACCTGATTCCTTACACAGGTGATAGCTCGGACGATGACGATTCGAGGGCGAATTCTCTCCATCCAGGGGAAAATGATGCGGCAGAAGACCTGGCAAGTCGGTACCTGGAGAAAATTAGGTTCTGATGACCCTATTTTGAAGGAAATGGCCTCCGGAGCAAAACTCACCGCTTTGCCGTGATTTTTCAATATTTAAGGCAAATTCCATCATTTATGGCCTTAAACAAGCAATTAATGTTAATTAGAGTGTTTTTGCAATTTTAGGAAAGTTTAGTTCTTTTTATGCAATTTAGGTTTTCTTAAACCCTATTTATGTTTTATGTATGCCCTAGGGCTGAAGGAGTCGTCTTTTGGATTATCAATAAAATTCAGAGCTTTCGTGCTTTGTCTAATCTCGGATCGATTCGAGTTTGATGCCTATTTCCTGGTATTCATAGAATCAACAGATATAAAAGGTCGTAATTCCGGTATTCGTGCGCGAATCAATGGGTCTGTGATGGTTACTCGCATTGTACGCTGCGTCACGCGTCCTCAACATGAAAACGAGTCAAGGACAAAGGACCTGAGGATCCCATCCTTAGCTTATCTGAGAAGGACTCAGAGCATGTACTCTACCCCCATGATGACGCGCTCGTGATATCAACCCAGGTTGGGGCTTATATTGTGAAGCGAATCCTAGTGGACATAGGGAGCTCTGCAAACATACTCTTTCTGGATGCGTTTAATTAAATGGGGCTAGCGAAGGAATGCCTCAGGCAAGTCAATACTCCCTTGGTTAACTTCACTGGAAACATGGCAAAGCCATTGGGTTCTATCAGCCTGCCTATAGTGTTTGGTAACGAACCCCATAGGGTCAACAGGATAGTAAACTTCTTAGTGGTGGACCTCCTTTTAGGATACAATGCCATTATAGACAGATCAACGCTCAATGCCATCCGGATCACGGCCTCTACTTTCTACTTAAAGTTGAATTTCCCCACCAGCAACGGAGTAGGAGAGATCATCCCTACAGTGCGAAGCTGCTACATAGCATCGCTGAAAAGGAAGCAAGTGAAGCAAATAATGACAGTCGAATTAGATCCACGCGATGGCACCTTTAGGCCTGTCCCGGTGAAGGAACTTGAAGAAGTTGAAATAGGCCCTGATGGAAAAAAGTTGAAAGTGGGAACTAGGTTGGCTCTACACGTTCAAGAGTCGTTGCTAGACTTTTTATCCTCTAACCTAGACTGCTTCGCCTGGCAAGCCTCGGATATGCAATGAATAGACTCAAGCATCATAAACCATCGCTTAGGCATCAAGGAGGGAGTAAGGCCCATGGTGCAAAAAATCAGACCCTTCGTGGGGGAAGTCTCAAAGCAGTGAAGGCGGAGGTCGAGAAGCTCGAGAACGCAGGGTTTATTCACGAAGTCAGATTCCAGACCTTGGTCGCGAATACCGTGCTCGTCAAGAAGAATAACGGCAAATGGAGGATGTGCTTGGACTACATCGATTTGAACAAGCTGCCCAAAAGGCGCTTACCCACTACCACGCATTGACCAACTAGTGGACTCCACTATGGGCGATAAGCTGTTAACATTCATGGATGCTTAGTCTGGTACAATCAGATCATGATGCACCTTCTAGATGCAGAGCACACGACGTTCTACACCCACAACGGGGTCTACTATATAAGGTAATGCCCTTCGGACTGTAGAATGCTGGGGCAACCTATCAGAGACCGGTCAATAGAATGTTCGCGAAATAGCTAGGCAAGAATGTTGAAGCCTATGTGGACGAGATGATTGTCAAATCCCCCTTGTCGTTCAACACCGTGCAGACCTAAAAAAAACGTTCACGACGCTTCGAAAGTACCAAATGAAGCTAAACCCTGAAAAGTGTGCCTTTGGGGTCCAATCTAGGAATTTTTTGGGGTTTATGATCATGCAGTGAAGCATTGAGGCCAATCCGAAGGAAGTCCAAGCTATCCTCGACACTCACCGAAATCCCCCCATGATGTTCAGCGACTAACTGGGTGGTTCGCAACACTTAGTCACTTTCTGGCCCAATCTAGAGACAAGTGCTATGTATTCTTCATGGCCTTGAAGGGGGCAATGAATTTTGAATGGACAAACGATTGCGAAACAACTTTTCAGGCCATCAAAGAGCACTTCCATTCGCTACTTGCACTAGTTAAGCCTCACTTAGGAGAGGCTTTACACATTTACCTGGGGGTCTCCAAGACGGCAGTGAGCTCAGTCTTGGCTTGCGAAGAAGGTATACTGCAGCAGCCGGTCTATTACATGAGAAAGGTCATTCTACTCCCAGAGAAGAATTACTCCGCCATTGAGAAGTGGGGTTTCTCTTTAATAGTGGCCTCCAGGAAACTCAGGCCATACATCATAGTACACACTATAATCGTCAGGATTGATCAACCACTGAAACAGGTCTTTAAATGTCCTGACCCTTTTGGGCGAATAATCAAGTGGGCAGTCGAGCTTGGGCAATTCGACCTAGACTCTGCCCCAAGAACAACAATCAAGGCCTAAGCTTTAGCAGATTTCATCAGTGAGACGATAGGATCCACGAAGTTGGAGATAGAGGATGGCCTCGCATGCGCTGAGGACAAACCTCGGATTCTCATGATGGATAAGTCCTCCACAATAAAGGCTTCAGGCGCTAGATGTGTCCTCATTCCCCCAGAAGGGGAACTCTTGAAGTATGCTTCAGTGCTTACCTTTCCAGTTACTAATAATGAGGCAGAATATGAAACTCTAATCACAGGACTCTTAATTGCAAAGGGGGTCGGAATTATGAACCTCCACGTCAAATATGACTTTTAGCTCGTGGTACAACAAGTCCTATGTTAGTGCGAAGCCAAAGAAGACATGATGGGTAGGTACACGGATAAAGCAAAGGCTCTCCTCTCTAGATTCCCTAATGTGGTCGTGGAGCAGGTGTCGCGCGAAGAAAACTTAATAGCGGATTCTCTTAACAAAGTGGCCATGGAAGGCTTAAAAGCGTTGGGGGTCGTAGAAGCGAAGGGGGTCCATTTCGTGGAGTTACTTAAGAAGGATGAAAGTCATTCTAAGGAGATTGTGATGAATGTGGAAGAAGAAAAGTGTTGGATGACTCCCATCAGGGAGTACCTTGACAAGGATGTTCTCCCAAGCAACCCCCAAGAAGCTAAGTGCCTAAAGAAAAAGGCAATTCACTATACTCTGCTAAATGGGGTACTCTATAAGCTCGGATATTCAAAGCCCATGTTGTGCTACCAGTCACCTACGGATGTGAATTACATCATTCACAAACTCCATGAAAGAATTGTTAGAGCCCACGAGAGAGCAAAACCATTGCCCATAAAGCGCTCAGGGAAGAATACTACCGGCATACCATGAGGGTTGATGCTCAGGAGCTAGTTCGAAAGTGCCAGAGTTGCCAGCATTATGCGAAGAGTGCCAGAGGACCTCCAACGGAGCTTACACCAATCCCAGCTACATGATCATTCTAAACTTGGGGCATTGACATTGTGGACCGTTCCCGCTAGCTTCTGATGGGTGAAAATTTCTCATTGTGGATGTGAAATACTCCTCCAAATGGGTCGAAGCAAAAATAGTGACCTCTATTTCTAAGAAGGCGATTATCAAGTTTTTCACTAACTTGATCAGTCGCTTTGGAGTCCCACATGCCCTATCGTCCAACATGGGATGTAGTTCGCTGGGAAGGAGTTCGAGAAGTTTTGTAGTTAGCTGCAGATCGAGCAAAGATTTGCATCTCTAGGACATCCCGAGATCAATGGTTTGGTGGACAGGACTAATCAGATAGTTTTCCATTGGATACGCACCGGGTTCGCTAAGCTAGGAGGAAGTTAGGTGGACTAGTTGTATAATGTGCTTTGGTCCTATCATATCATGCCTAGGGAGGCAACCAACAAAACCCCTTTCAGGGTTTGAGGTAGTTCTACCAGCGAAAATTGTACTGCACACTTACGGGGTGGAAGTCTACAATGAAGATTTGAACGACAAGATGCGAGCTGAGGAGTTGGATAATTTGGAGGACTTGCGACTCGAGGCAGCGGACTCTATGGCCCGTGCAAGAGACTCAGCCTCGAAGTACTTCAATAGGAAGGTAAGGTCAGGTAGTTCACGATTGGAGACTATGTCTTAAGGAAGAGTGAATTGAAGGGGCTGCCGCGACATAACAAGCTCACTTCGAAGTGAGAAGCTCCGTACCATATGATAAGGTTCCATAGCCAAATGCCTACATCTTGCAGGATTTAGAGGGAAAGAAACTTCTTCACACGTTCAACGAAGTTCATCTCCGCAAGTATTTCTTTCTTACATTTGATTGTTCGCTATATAGAAGTAAATTTTTGTGAATTATGCTTGTTATGAGAAGGATTTTATCACTATCAAAATGTCTGACGAATTTTTCCTAAATGATGTCACTCCTGTACTTTGAGCTTGTGTTAGGATACCTTATGGCGAGGCAATTGATAAGTCCTTTTGCTGACATGTAAGGGAATAGTCACTTCGCTCAATAGGGTGCTCGAGTGATGTCAGTTATCGCTCAAAAGTAGTATTAGTGACCACACACCCTCACTCGCTTCGCTCAACAAGTTGCTCGAGTGATGTCAGTTATCACTCGAGAGTGGTATCAGTGATCACACACCCCCACTCGCTTTGGTCAATAGGGTGCTCGAGTGACGTCAATTATCACTCAATAGTGGTATTAGTGACCACACACCCTCGCTCGCTTTGCTTAATGGGGTGCTTGAGTAATGTCAGTAATCACTCGAGAATGGTATCAGTAACCGCACACCCTTGCGCGCTTCGCTCAATTGGGTGCTCAAG
Organism: Punica granatum; assembly: GCF_007655135.1. Classification (NCBI taxonomy): domain Eukaryota; kingdom Viridiplantae; phylum Streptophyta; class Magnoliopsida; order Myrtales; family Lythraceae; genus Punica; species Punica granatum. The sequence continues at coordinate 40,666,291 of NC_045127.1, read as the reverse complement.
CAATATCAGTTATCACTCGAGAGTGATATCAATGATCACACACCCTCGCTTCTACTAACTCGATGGATGTATTGCTCGTTGAAGAACCTTAGTTGTATCAGTCACCACGTAAGCTATCTTAAAGCGGGGAGTGATTTATTTTCTGATCTACGAGATGTTGTTTGTTAATTCAACGAAGGATGATTAACATTCCATAAATTTTTAGGTCCTTTGCAGCGTCCCATTTATCAGGATCTTAACATGCATCATGATAATTAAGAAAAAAGCAAGCATATGCAAATATAAGGAAAAGAGTATCTTCATTAATAAAAAAGCGTTTGACAAGGGCATGAAGCCCTGAATACAACGACGGAAGGCCTATTCTAGGGTAATTCAGCTTCAGGCTGAGGGGCTTCCTGGGCAGCCTTGACTTCAACGGAAGCCTCCACTGTCCCGTAGCAAGGAACCTCCACTGCTTTACTCGTAGGAGCTACATATGCTATCTCTACTTCCACTTCTTGAGTGTAGGGAGGTGAAGTATGGGCTAGGGTGTCCTCGATTGGGGATTCGGGCTCCCCTAGGGCAGCCCGACTGCTATAGTAGTGCGAGAAGGTATCATACCTTCGCATATCCACTTGAGGATCCTTTTTCTTGAGTTCTTCCCTGATGTCACGAGCCAGCTTGAACAAGGCCTAGCCCAAATCTACAGTATACTCGAGCCCAGCCTTGTACTTAACGACGGCCTGAGCACCAGCCTCCGCCACTGCCTCCTTTTTCTCTCTCTTCGCCTCAGTGAGAGCAACTTTCTTCTCATTCACAGCAGGCTTGATTACCTTCGCATGATCGTGACTCCTCTGTTCAATTTTCTGTTGGGACTTCTCGGACTCTCTTTTGAGCTCATTTAGCTCGCCCTCCAGCTCAGTGATGTGTTCCTTCAGCTGGCTAAACTCTTCCTTAGTAGCCTGGCGTGAAGTTTCATCCTCCTTCACCAGGTGGTCCTTGTTACCATTGGTCTTCTTGAACTTGGCCACATCGCGTAGGACGCCATTCATGACTTCATAGCGACCGTGGAGGACTTGCATGCAATGAACATAGGAAATTAGCTAAGGGAAATACGAGCAACCAATTAAAGTGTAAAGCGAAGAACTTACACGCATCTCCTCCCTTAGGAGAGTATCAACTGCCTCCATGCAAGGCATCCTAACGAAGTCCCCCTTTTCCTGTTTATCATTTGGAAGAATAATGAACTCCAGCAGCTGCGAGGGAACTTTGAACTCCTCGATTTAGGAGTCCTCCATCACCGTCTAGTTCAACAGGGGCATGTACAGGCTGCGAGGGCAGGGAGCCTCCTCGCGTGGCCTTTTTGAGGCAATGACCATCTTGCCCCGCAAAGTCAAACCGTCCTGTGGCCCCGTGACAGAGTATCTGAATCTTCCGAGCCATCGACTTAGACATGGGACATCCTCTGTCCTCGCCTTCTTTTTCTTCTGCCTCGCGACAAAGGATTCACACTCCTCACTTTGGCTCGAGGACCTCATAACAGGGGCACTAAGGGCAGTTGAGGCAGTAGCAGCGGGTGCATTGGATGGTATCGAAGCGTTGGCCCTCGCAGAAGCTCCAGTGTGAGTAGGGGCTAAGTGACACCGAGCCTATCCTCATCCTCCCGTAGCGAGGCATGAAAAAGTACTCATAGGCCAGTTCGCAAGGGTTCTCCTAAAGACGGAAGAAGTGGAGGAAAGCATCGAGAAAGTATACTATTCCATGGAGTCTGCAGCGCATGTGAAACGTGAACCACAACCTCCATGAATTTAGAGGTATTTGTGAAGGGGCAATGGTGAGTCGCCTACATAGCTCCACGACGTCATTGTGGAAAGGCCAGTAAAGCCCTGCCTCAATTAGCGCTAGCCACATGGGAATTCGCCCAACGTCCCTCGGATAGTCTAGCCGGCGATTGGAGTGGGGGAAATATGGATTCTCTGAGTTAGAGATGCAACATAGCATTACCGCATCTTTACACGCATCGAAAGTGATATGGTTTCAGGCAAAGACCTTGTGATCTTCACGCAACCTATGCGTAGAGGGTTCATCCTTACTACTTGATGTTGCCTTCTAGTTCCTCTTAGAAGCCATTGCTTGGAGATCAGAGTAATAGGAGAAGAAGATCAGAAATGCTTAAGAGGAGAGAGAGGGAGAGAGAACGAGCAGAGTTTCAGCACAAGTCGAAATGGGAAAATTTTCTCAAAATGACTTCTTTTATAGACGTCATAATCACACACGAAAGCCAAAAGTCGCGACCTTGGGAGTGTTCCCGCCATTATTTGATCTGACACGGCCGCAAAGGCGAAATGATGCCTAATTTGAAGGTTGAGGGTTAGTAGGGTTAAAACAATCTGACGACTAGGTGGCACGAGAGGAACTGACTTGGATTAACCCCTATCTACTATTGGATCAACACCAATCTAACAGTGCGCGGACGCTTGTAGTGTGCTTCTAGTGGGGTATGTTCCGCGAACCATTGGGTCGAAGGTATCAATAACTTCCTCGACCACACGCGTCGTGCGAGCTCAAGTAGGAGGCAAGGGTGGGGATAAGATTTCAGGCTCCGACCTGATGGCAGCCCATAAGGTCCAACGACCCGAGCGAGGCCCAACGAGGCCCAATCCTGTTATTCATGAGGCAAGTCTATTCATCGCACGAGTGAGGCCCATGAGCGAAGGCCTGTCAACAAGAGTTATAATAAGGAATTTTTTATAACGACAAGATACACTTCTTAGTATATCAAGGTATGAGATACGGAAATATACTGAATATCTCGTCATGGTAGTAACGTAATATATCTTTAAACCCTTAATAAATAAATGCAATTTACAGTTTTTAGGGTTGATCAATAATTCATTATTTTTTCCCATATTGGCTTACACTGACTTGAGCGTTGGAGAGGGAAATCGGACACCACCCATGATCTCCCCTTTGTGCAGGTGTTCGAGGCTAAACGTGGGTTGTTGATCAAGTCTCTTCATCGACGAAATGTACGAGAATAACTTGTGATTTGGACTCAATTTTCGTGATCCTAACAAGAACAAACATGGTCAATTATCCAGAAAGAGGTGGAAATAGCCCTAAGCTTTATTATATCAATTATAGCCCATTTTGATGCTTTTGGAAAGTGGAACCACCCAGAAAAACATAACATATACCTAGATTTTGAAAAATAAATATGTTTTATATGAGAAAAGATTTTTCTTTCTTTAAAAGGCATTACATGCCAAAAATATGCAATTTGTTTCATAAGATTTACTTGCCATGGAACAGACTAAAATTATTACACTAACATTTATGACAGTGTCCACATATCCCTAATACGCTACATCATGTCCATTTGGGAATACTGAAAGCCTTTTTTTTCCTTTTTTTTTCGAGGGGGGGAGGAATTAGTAAATATATATTGTAAGCAAGGTTTTCAGAATCGTGATTCTACCTAGAATCGGTCGAGGGTCGTAGAATCGTGAATCACAATTCGAATCGACATTTGCGACAGTGTCCACATATCCCTAATACGCTACATCATGTCCATTTGGGAATACTGAAAGCCTTTGTTTCCTCTTTTTTTTTTGGGAGGGGGGGTGTGGGGAAGGAATTAGTAAATATATATTGTAAGCAAGGTTTTCAGAATCGTGATTTTACCTAGAATCGGTCGAGGGTCGTAGAATCGTGAATCGTAAGATTCTACTTGTAATTACAAGAATAGCATATATATATATATATATATATGTAGCATACTTTCCTTAGCAAAAAAAATCAATTCTTGTTCATTCAAATAAAAACCACCAACCAACAAATCAACAATAAGTCATAAGATGATAAAAACACAAAATATCATTACAAATTATCGAAATTCAAGGTCCAAAATTCCAAATCATAACTCAAACTCCCGAAATAAAAAGGTTAACAACATAAGTCATAACTCATAACATAAAATGAACAAACAGATCAAATCTCATCCAAATCTTCATCATCACCAACATCATCATCATATAAAATATCAAACTCATCTTTTTCAGCAAGTTCTAAGTCATCAACCGTGCCATGCTCCGGTATTACTAGCCGATACACTCCTAGATCCACTTGCAGAAGCCATCTTTGTTCAATCCAAACTCAATAATCACTCACTTAACAAATCTAACTCAATAGAAAATTATAGCACAATGCGGGAAAAAAAATTAGCATAATTTCAGTACAATTACATCAGCAATTCCATCAGCATTATTACATACAGGGTAATTTCATCAGCACAATTATAGCGCAATTCCAATTTCCAAGAGAAAAACAATTTCAGTATTGGCCATTGGAAGTCTGGAACTATCAAGATTCAAGATTACCCATAAACAAAAATCACCTGTTATCAATTGATAGTATCAATCAGAAATCAATTTGATACAAGTTCAAGAAAGTTGTTTTTTGGAGATTAGAAGCAAGAAATTCATAAATCAATCAGAAGTAAGAAATTCACACACCGTGGAGAATCTCATTGCTGTGACTCACACCGTGTGAGAAGGCCGTAGTAGACTATCGGGGGGTCGAGCCGTCGAGAAAGGTGATGTCGCTGGGCGGTGAGTCGGTGACAACGGTCAAACCGTTGAAGCTCGTCGACGCAGAGTCGGTCACTAGGCAGAGCAGAGGCGCAGGGCAGAGCAGAGCAGCAGCGCGGAACCACGGACCCACAGTCACGGAGCTTCAAGTTCGTTGAAAGCTTAAAATCCAACTTCAAGCTCGTCAGACCCACGGAGCTTCAAGCTTCAAATTTCTTAATTGCTGCAGAAATATCGGAGACGGGGAGGCTAGGGCACATAACAGAGGGGAGAAAGGGAGTGCTAGAGAAGAAAGGGAAAAGGAAGGGGAAGGGGAAAAAAAAAAAGGCTGTTGGGCTCAAGCTTGGACTTCGTCCGAATCTGGACTGAATCCGGAATTGCAGAATCGGCCCGATTCCACGATTCAACTCCCGATTCACATGCGATTATATATTTTCCGATTCAACCCCCTGACTCGGAATCGCATGTCCCTCCTTGAATCGTAGAATCGTACGATTTTACGATTCGAATTACGATTCTGAAAACCATGATTGTAAGCTTTGTCTTTATCTTTTAGGTTCTTAGCGAAGAAGTTTTAAATTTTGTTTGATGGGTTGCTATTCGGTTTCATGCGGTCAAATTGGATTTTGATATCATCACAGTTTAATAATCATATACAAAGATAAATGAAGTTGAGCTTTGAGATTACGCTAGGTATTGTAACCCACTTCGGAACTTACACTATTTTTTTTTTTCTATTTGCGAGCAAGTTCTATTAACTGAGGAGTCAATTAAATAAGATAAAAGGAAGAAAATTACACAAAAAAAGTCAAAGTTTCACGTTTGTCTCAGATTTTATCAAATTTAAGTCGTCTCATAAAATACAAGCAGGACATGGCACCACTCAATACATGCTACATCACAACATTTGAGTGAAACTTAAGAGAAAGTCAAAGAAAATTGAAGAAAAATAAAATTTTTAAAATTTTTAAAAATTAGAGAAAACTCTTAAAAATTTTCACAAATTTTGGACAAATAGAAAAAGAAACAAATTTATATAAATTAAAAAAATTAAGAACAGGAAAATTTAGAAAATTTAAAATTAAAGAAAAGTCATAAAAAAACACGGTAAATTCATAAACATATAGAAAAATTTTAAAAATTCTGAAAATTCTGAACAAGTTTAAAAATCAAAGAAAATTTATAAAATTACATAATATTTGTACAAATTTTAAAAAATAAAATTCAGAAAAAATTTTAAAACAAAGTTAAATGCCTCGATCAAACAAGTCACGTAATATATTGAAGCATTGAAGAATTTCAAGTTTATGGCATCATTCCACAACTCGATTTGAAGCTTCCTATTAAAACTATTGTTATAGAGTTCAAGTTGCCATAGGTTAATTAAGTTTCTGATTCCAGGTTAGTTTTATCAGTGACATTATTATCGAGTAGCTTGAGGTTGATGACTTTAGTGAGGGCAACCGTGGGCGAGATTTCTCCTCCAATACTATAGTGGCGAGGCCTAGAATTGGTTTAATTTTCTATTTAATTTTTTTTATTTTCTTTCAAATTTAATTTTTGTATTTTTTATACTAACCTTTATTTTTAATTTTCTTAATTTTCATAAATTATTTAGTTATTCTATTTGTTTTCGAATTTTCAATTTTTATTAATTTTCGTTAATTTTTCAACTATTTTGGATTTTCAATCATTTTTATAAATATTTTTAATTTTCTTTGGTTTTTAGATATTTCTAAATTTTTGTAATTTTTAAATTTTTCTATTTTTGTGAATTTCCTGAATTTATGAGTTTTTTTAATTTCTTTTTTTGAATTTATTTTGTTTTATTTTTCAAAAATTTCATTAGTTTGTTATTTTTCTAGTTTCCACAAATTTTCTGAAAATTTTATGAATTTTCTAATTTTAAAATCATATTTTGAATTTTTTTGTAATTTTTCCTTGAACTTTTTTACTTTTCTTTAATTTTCCATTAATTTTTCTGAATTTTTACAATATGGCATGTGATGAGTAGTGCCATTTGTGCAGCTACGGGGCCACGTTGACATTGTCAAGTTAATGTCAGTAAATAAATGGAAAACGTTATTGAAGTTAGACGGTAGGTCATATTTGATACAAAAATAAAAACTGACACTTTTAGGCAACAAGCCTAAATTCATCTGACACAAACGTGAAATTATGGCTTTTTTGTGCAATTTTCCCAATAAAAGTACTTCCCATTTCGGGAAGTAAAATTGATTGAAGCAGATGAACAATTGACCAATATCTAGCATTGTGACCATTTCAAAATTTCAAGCAATAAATATACTCCACATGTCAACTATGGAGGGGTTTTCTGTTGCAACTGACTAATTACTATTTCATGTCAAGACAAGATAAATTAAATGTGAAATCTCAATGATATAGCAGCGGCTAATTTAGACCATTTATTTTGTCGTGAGATTATCTAACATGATAGTCGCAATGTTATTTTCTAAATTAATGATTATAATGCACATGGAATGGCTCCTCGTCATAAAAAGTTGAACTAACTATTTTTATACGCTACAAATGCATCATGATTCATGTGGTGCGGTCAAATTGTTGTAAAATGTTACGTTGTACTTTTAGCGTGATATAATCTAATTGAAAGGACTCAACAATAGGTAAATATAAACTAAGTCAAGCTTATATTTGAACCCAAGATTTCATTGTAAATCTATTTATTTATTTCCGTGTGATTTTAAATTAAATCCCTATTCTTAATATATATATATAGAATGAATATATATGTAGACAGTGTCAAGTGAAATTGAACAGAAGGATCGTATCATTCCCTTTCTTGAGAGGTGGAAGACGAATTGAATTAAAAAAAAGGTTGAGGGCAAAAGTTGAACTTATTCCTTTTGTTTACCTTATTAAGTATGCCATTTCCTTTTCTTTTTCAAATAATTTCTTCTTTTTTTTAATGACAAAACAAGAGATCATCTTCATTATATTTATGACATATGATTATATTTATGACTATAATCATGAAAATTATAGATTCATAACAAATTGATATGCCCATTAGATAACATTTACTACTTATAAAGTCGATTGGAGTGGATTATAGCAACCACAACCACAAAAGTGTTTGATGAACATCCTGACAAGTTGACAAAACATGAACAATCCAAACTAGAGGACATACTAGAGCGGCAACAAACAGTCACTTGGTTCTACACAGTCGAAATCCAAATATCTCTTCCTCATTAAGCACCACGTTTGTCCATGTAGTTTCATTGAGAACCTGTTAATAATGGAGGTTATCAATGAAAGTGATAGGCATACATAAATAAATAAAAAATATATATATATATATATATAATGGGGGATAAAAAAGAAGAAGCAATCAAACTACTTACTTGATCAATCATCTATAACTATGAGCCCGAACTGCTTCCATACAGCAAGGACTTCCTGACGGGTCCTGTATGGCCGTCCCGATGGATCATAGTAGTACTATGATAATATATATGCCAAGAAATCTAACTCGTGAGATTTAACCAATTGGTAGATCATATTCATCAGCACAACTACATTGGGGGGACGAAATTGCACAACTAATCTTGATTAGTATACTACATATATAGCTCTTACTTTCACTTCATAAAAGAAAGGGAAAGCCACTAAGGAATGAGTTCCTCATGGCGATTATGGCGATTACCCGAGAAAATCGCCATGCATGTAGATCTCATGCCTCAAAATTCAAGATCTATTCATATATAAACGTAACTAAAACTATACTCATAAAATTGTAAAAATCGATTACGCACCTTGTAGAATCGACCAGATTGCACACGGCGCACCTCTACCAGCCACCCAGGCAATAACCACCCATAGTCAGGTGAAGTATTGTCAAAGAACGACCTCGATGGGCTGGATCTTTTACGTGATCTATTTTTCCTTATCTTTAATAGCGTCTCCATGCTAAGAGGTGAGATGTCAATATCGATTTCATGCTTATCCCTATCATTGCCTTTGTTAGTGGCACTACTGCTAGAACCACCTTGCTCCATGGCTCCTATGTGACCAATTGCGGCTTTTCAAATAAGAGTGAAGAGAGGGGCTTTTCTACGCTGGTTCTATATTTATAATTGCCACAAAGTATTAGATTTACGCGTAAGGCCAACTCTCATTGTTTTATTATATTTTTACCCAAAACTATAGAGATTTTCATTCTGCCCTAAAAAGTAAAATGTTTTTGCCTTCTCGTAGTTTAAAGGGATTGTGGGTTTTGCTTTGAATCATTTTATTTTGCGGTAAATTTTGTATAAGAATCTAAATAGTATACAATATCTATGTAGTTGCAGAATACTGCTTTCATAACTTCCAACTATATAAACACACTTGTTGATCCTTATCATCTCTCATTTTATACTTGATGAATGATCATGGTGCAACATTATTAAGAAAAATGACTTACAATAGAAGGTGCTCGATGTTCGAGTAGTTACATATTTTATTGATTGTAATGTAGTCTTTTTGTTTCAATAAGCTGTGAATATGGGGTTTATTCTGTTGAATTATCACCTAGCGCAACCAACAAAGCAGATACAATAACGGTCCACTATTCATTAATCCCCAATATAGTTACAATGGTTTACAATTAGTTTAACTGTTGATCTACTTGAACAATATGCAGCACGAGCTATTAGAGCAATCAATATTGAACAATCTGTGCATTGATTATAGTTAGCTCAATTGGTATATGCATAAGGAATACGAGCGAATTTGGTAGCCACCACTTTCCTACAAAAAAATATAGACGCGGCGTCTCGGAACTTTTTTTTTTCATAACAAATTTGGATTAGATATTATAACTATTTACGTATATTCAGTTGTTTATCAAAGTTAAAGAAACAATCTTCTCAAGTAAGAAGTACTAAAGTGCGACATCTTTTCATGCACATAAGCATTTAAAAGAAAGGTATAAGGGAGTGGTAACAAGAAATATTTATTGGAGGCTCGAGTTTGATTTTGTGTAAAATGTGGTTCAAAATATGCAATTTAAGGAAAAGTTGGGGTTCATTGTGAAACGCCTTCAGATATTTTGGTATTGAATTGAATGGCAAATCTAATTAAATTTCACCAAGGAGGTGATTAATGACTTGCATTGATAACCTAACATTAAAATGACGAGACCGGTCAAATTTGGTATCTTTTTTCACCCGCTTGGTATCCATATACGTCATCATACTAAATGCTATACCAAATTATGTTAGATGCTATACTAATTATATGATTACAAAAATCCTTCTTGGCAATATGAGGATACAGTCTCTATGGTAAGTAAGAAAACTGTAGCTACCTATTTTGTTATCAAAATACGAATCCATTTCTAAAGTTAATTGAAAATTCATACATATATATATATATATATATATACATATATGAAAGAAACAAGTTAAAGTCATTGGATAATAGGTAATATAATGAACTGAAAATTTTCTCATATGTGACCAGTAGTCTTATGTATCACTTGACCAATAGGAATTTGTTTTCTGATTTTCATATTCTAAAATATGTTTTTTTTACAACTCCCCAAAATGGAAAAAAAAAAAGATTGGGATTCCAAGTCTGGATTACGAACTTTTAATTTAAACGCATGTCAGAATAAATCGTAGGTATTTTGATTTGAATCAATATGCATAGTAAGGATCATCAATTTTATACAATATGGCCGACATTATCAATTTTTCTTATTCTCGCACTTTGTCCCAAATTCTGTTTGAGATCTCGTTGGGGGCTTTTTATTAATCAAATTTAGGTGATCTCGTTTTGTTTCCTCATGAAAATAATTTCGTTTGAGTATGAAGATTCGATTCTGTATTTTTTTTCTAGCATCCTTAGTAATGGAACATTAAACATAAGGGATTTGGGTTTCTAGAGTAAGATTTTTTTTTCTTCATTTATCATAAGGAGTTAAGAGATATTTAAAAAAAAAAAAACAATTTTGCGTAGGTGAATACTGTGAGTACATCATATTCGCATTTCTCGATGATCAAGCATGCCTAGGACTCAGCTGAGAGAAAGTAGTTGCCACTACCTATTCTTGGTCCGGAAAGCTAAGGCTATTTAGTCTCCTGATTACTAGGGAGCGAGATTTCTGTCCCCCTTGATCGATCTTCGAATAGAGCTTGAGTTCAGGGATTTTCTCACGACTAAGGCTCTCTAGTTTGCACAAAAATGGTGCTCAGCTTGTACAAGGGTTTGCCGATTTTAAATAAACTGTCGAGTTTGATTATTGCTACTCCACCGTCCTTGCGCCACTGATGCATTCGGGTCTCACAATTGGCACAGTTCCGAAAACTAGGATTGTGCGTGCAACGATATGCAAGAGATGAGCCGACGATGCAAGTGGCCTCCTATAAGGCCTAGATGGATAGGCCTTAGGTGGGCCAGTGAAAGTGGGGCACTATTGGGCCTATGCTAAATGAGCTGGGCCTAGAGATGCTGGTGGGCCTACTAATGGACCTAGCTTAAGTGATTTTGTATTTTCCCCTTTTCCTTAATCTAACCTTTTTTTAGGCAGAATGATTTAAGTTATATTCATCTTTTCAATTTTTCCCTGTCATGGCTATACTACTTCTAACCTAGCGTATTATTTATTCATGCAATTTTACTCTATGTGCTTCTTTTGACGGTTTTTTACGATTTTATTCACCCCGACTGAGTTTTAGCCTATCTCTACTCATTTATTCAACTACACTATCTCATGGGAGTTGCACACGCCTCATTTGACTTCAGATGCATGACTTTCTCGCGGGATCAGCCAGGCCTAGTCGGTGTGTAATCTTCTTCTAAATTTGGGAGTACACACATTCACGCCACTCGAGCTCACCACCTAAGCGACTCCACTAAAATAACATTGTTCCCGCAATTTACATCACGTTCCCTTACCCTTGGACCCCAGCAGCTAGTCTACTCGCCAGTGTTTACAAATTTGATCAAAATTACATGAGATGCCCAACCTCCTATTACATTCAAAAACCGCAAACGGTGTGGGAAGTGTAAATAGACGTAAAGTCCCACACACGTCGTGTGGATTGGATTTGTTGTCCGTTCCATTTCGGGGGAATCGCTTACCAATAATTCGAGTTTTAATTTTTGAAATCAGATGTCGTCTTGGTCCCGGTCGTGTGGTGCTTCGGGTATATGAAACACACTCCATAAGTAAAGTTCAATCACATAGAGCACAATCTACCAACCCCATATATATATATATCACACCTCGTGGTTGGATTTTCCATTGCCATCACCAAAATTACGAACATTTTTCTCTACAATTTTTATTCGCCAAAGGGAGCATAGGACCGACGCATAAATCTTGTGTAGCCGTTCAATCTGCATGGTTGGGGGGTGGTGGGGCGATCATGCACATCGGTTTCCCCAACAGAATCACCCGCTCGCACGCCTTATCTCCAACTCCACGCTTTCAGTGCCATTTGATTCCCTTCCCCTCTCCCCCTTCCATGCATTCTCTGCTCAACAGCCTCAACTCCTATAAATATGTATATAATTAATATCATGTCACCTTCCCAAGAATCAAAATCTTATATTTCTGTAGCCCAACATAATATTATAAACAATTATATATTGATTAAAGAGTTTTTCAGTACTCTTATAGTACTATACTAGGTTTTTAACTCTAGGCTCTGCTAGCCTTTTGACTATAAATATATCGGTGCTGGTTTGGTGTCTTAACTCTCCTTAGGGCGAGCTTGGCAGCTCTAGTGATAGGAAAGAGTGCAACAATCAACAATGTTTGTCCTAAGGAATCTCATGCAGCTGGTTGGGTACTTCTTGTTGTCGGGGCTCTTTTGTGTAGAGGGTAGCAGGGGAAAGAGGTTTCTGACCGATGATCAGGGCCTTTCCGGAGGTTTAATAGGAGGCTACCAAGGTGGCAAAGGCGGCGGTGGGATAGGTGTTGGTGGCAGCGGTGGCTATGGCAGTATTGGTGGCGCTGGCGGTGGTGGAGGTGGCGGCGGTATTGCAGCTGGAGGCTATGGCAACGGTGGTGGCGGAAATGGAGGTGGTATAGGTGGCGGTAGTGGTGGAGGAGGGGGCAGCTTTGGAGGCAGTGGAGGTCCAGGATATGGCGGTGGTATGGGCCAAGGGGATGGGTATGGTGCAGGTGGTGGCAGCGGTGGTGCATGGGGCAACGGCAGGTATGGATCTGGTGGCGGAGGAGGAGGAGGAGGAGGCTTTGGCAGCGGGTATGGCTCGGGATATGATAATGGTAGGGGTAGAGGTGGCGGAGGCAGTGGCAGCGGCAGCGGCAGCGGGGCCAGCGGAGGGTACGGGCAAGGCGGAGGAGAAGGTTTTGGCTATGGTAAGAAGGAATATGGTGAAGGCCATTGAGGGGCCAGGACCAGCATGGATGATGCATTCATGCACAACTGAGCATTGACTTTTCCTCAGTTGACTTCATGGTTTAGTGTTCAAAGTTGAAACAAGAATAAGGAAAGGATACTCTAACCAGTATCCAAATGATGTTGTCTTGTCGCGGGAGGTGTTTCGTTTGTTGTTTGCTTGTCTCGTGTCCTGTTCTATATATGACTAATAATCGTATTAGCCTTTCTTACGTCCAAACTCGGTTAGATCGTCGGGAGCTAAGTTCTGACCATGTTCGAGATGTTTCGAGCATTAACATGCTCGGGCCGACTGTGTAAGCTCCGTACTGTTAAACTTAATAATGTCAATCCATCCACCGAAATAATAATAATAATAATGAACAATAAAAAGATGTAATAACGTGTATATGTATATTTATTATTTATCACTCTCCATAAATAACAACAGGACTCCTCACAACATGTCTTGGGCTCTTCCAAATGATTGAACCAGACACCATCTGTGAGCTTCTCAGAGGTCCAGCCCTCACGACAACCTTAAAGCTCCTCTTCTGGTGTGCCCTCGAGAAGGACAGGCTCATGGGCTTCACATTGATGCTCACTCCCTTGGGACCCCGAATGGTGGCATTGTACACGGCCTGTGCTGGGCCTACATTCGTGACTGTCCTCCGGAACACGCCTACCTGGCCATCTGTTGTCACGCTCATCTGCATTGTCGGATAGTTGAGGGTGTCGTATCCGAGCCCCGGAAGGAGGGATGAACAGTTTATGGGTGTGGGGCCAACGAGGACTGACAGGGAGGACCCTCTGTAGCCCTCGTGGCAGAGGAACTGGATGTAGTTCATCTCATCCATGTCGTAGACTAGGCCGGGGCTAAGTGCCCGCGTGGGGTTCACTTGGCCTGCTCCAAAGGCAAACTCTCCCTCGCTGTTCATTCTTCGGCTCATCGGTTTTGCTTCACCCAAAAAAATCCCACATTAGACAAGCATAAGCCAGGCGAGAGAAACCCACCTTACAGTAAGGTATTCTGGATCCCAGCGTATATTACCTGTGGTGATTATAGCCGATTTGATCGCAGCAGGAGACCAACTCGGGTGGAATGACTTAACATAAGCAGCAATCCCAGCAACATGAGGGCACGCCATCGAAGTTCCCGACATGAGAGTGAACTTTGCGTACTGGGTGTCCCCTTTTAACCCTGTCAGTGTCTTCATCGGGGTGTACGATGCCAAAATGTCAACACCAGGTGCAGCTATGTCCGGCTGATTCAATTACAAAAGCAAAGTTTAAACAAAATAAATTCGACGAAAGTGTTTTTATAGTCTTTGGTATCACGGTGATGATAAGGCTCAGACCTTGAGCAGGCGTTGAGATCCAGGGTTCGGGCCTCTAGATGAAAACGAAGCGATGAAAGGAGCCGGAGCTTGAACTTCCTCAGTCCTATAAATGACTGCTGACGGAGATCTGCATCATGCAAATACATTTGCACAAATTTCATCTCAGATGCGTCTTTATCATTTCATATGTTTATCAAAAACCTCCTGCGATACACCCTTGCTCGGGATTTTCCCTGAAAGAAATCCTGAGAATCAGTACTACTGGAGAATGCTGGTCGCTGGCATTACCTTGTGGTGTGAATGTATTCATCAATCGAGTCGCCAACGCTGGCATTCACTATAGTGGCTGGAGCCATGAAAATCTCGGCAGTATCTAGGTACTCAGGGCTCTCGATGATGGCCCCAACCCCGCCAATCCCTTTAACTACAGAATCGGCACCCCACGTCGATAATCTGCAGTATACAAGCTTCCCCTTTACTTTAGCAGAGTCCATCGAGTTCTCTGAACAGTACCTGTAACGTTAAACTCCAATGCTGTTTCTTAAAAGTCAAAAAATTTTAACGGTTTTTAGTTATAGTGAGATTTTACGGGTGCATGAGATACTTGTAGTCCGATGGATCAACTTGGTCTCATGAATTTGAGTAGAAGTACCTTGCATCGATAACACTTGAATTTCGGCCCACATCTGCCCCACTAACAAGAAGAAACAGTTTCTGCTTCGGCTCGAATGCATTTATTCCGACACCCTGCATAGAGGATTCATGGTAATCAATCCATACCAAAAGTACGGATCGTTGCTCACTTGAACTAAGCTGAAATCTTCACACTGTCTTAGCTAATCATAATAATAAAATCTAACAGAACTACTCCCTCCTGGTCTCCTTCCGTTCAAGCGGACCGCATCAATGCATGTTTGATTAGTTAAACAATGTTAATGTTGTTCCTAAGAGTGTCTGGTGGTCTAAATATCAGATCACATTTAATGCATTGTGTTTTTAGGTATCTAGCTGAGACTAATCCCGTTCGACGTCATTTACTGAATATATGTTTTTGGAAAAAATAGGAGCAGGATCGTACGATGACCGTCTTCCCATTACCCAACTCCACTTTACTCTGGAACTGCCGATCAATCCCACTCGCAGCCACCGTCACCAGCCAAGGCGCGTGGTTAGCCACGCTCCCGAGGTCGGGCCCTTTGTTCCCGGCCGACGCCACCGTCACGATGCCCTTCCTCATGGCGTGGAACGAACCTATCGCTATGGTGTCCTTAAGGTAGCTAGGGGCAGCGCCTCCGATGGATATAGAGATGACATCGACTCCGTCGTGGATGGCGGCCTCAAATGCGGCCAGGATGTCCATGTCGGCACAGCCGACGCCGGCCCAGCAGACCTTGTATACGGCCACCCGGGCGGATGGGACGGCCCCCCTAGCGGTGCCTTTCGCGAGGCCGAATAGGTCGGCATCGGGGACGACGTTCCCAGCCAGGGTGGAGGAGGTGTGGGTGCCATGGCCGTTGACGTCGACGGGGGAGAGGATGTCACCGGGGGCTGGGCCTCCGTCTAGCTTGAAGTATCTTGCTCCGATGATCTTGCTGCAAGGAGAGTAAACAGACGAAGTTGACCGGTCAAACTGAAGCTGCTAAAAAGTCAAACCGGGGACATCTATGTTTTAATCCCATAAACAAACTATTTATTTTCAGATATACCCCTAACTGGTTTAAGTACTTATATACTCCACCCAAATTAAACAATCTCCCCATACAAGAGATTAAGTTAAGATTGAGATCCTGTAAGTCAAATGTTTATTTCTGGGATAAATTCTACAAACAAGAGAATTAACTATTATCACAACTCGGGATATTAAGTTTCGGGTAAATTCTGCAAACCACCCTCGTAATTTTGCAAAATGACTTTAATTGTAATTGAAATATTATTTTGTAAAAGGAGGGTTACACTTCCTGCTTACTTGCAATTGAAATAATATTTTACTTTGAACCCCTTAAAAGGAGGGGATGTCATTATTCTTTTAGGAAACTATAAAATAGTTTATGAAATTTGTTCTTATTTTGAAAATGTTTATAATTTTATTTCAATAGCAATTTGAGCCCCTAGTTGTGTTTTCTTTACAATTGGGCTCTTATTCTCTTATTCTCTTATTATATTGCTAGCGACGTTTGGTAACAATAGAGCAGAGTATCTGGTACAACAGTAACATGCCCACCAAATATATACCTACAACACCACCACATCACGTTTAATTATAAACGCCGCATAAATAAGAAATACTACATTAAATCCTATGAGGAAAGGGCTTGATGAAAATGATTGAGAAGTTGTAATAGGGATTATTTGAGAGGAGGCACTATTGGATTATATCCGCGGAATAATTTCTATGAGACAATTGAAATCGATAAGTTCTAAGAAGAATTAGAACTGATGAATATATGAACTGGATTCATTACATGTTAATACAAGAAAGCATAACCGCGTCGAGATGATAATTAATATATAGACGTTATTGTAGGGATTGCAACCATAACTTACTTGTTGCATCCAGAAAAATTTGCATAGTGGTCGCAAGTTCCTTTCCATTTGGAAGGAGGAGGACCAAATCCCTTGTCTGAGAAGCTCTCAGATTGTGGAGTAATCCCTGCCAAAATGATATTGCAATTTTCCTCTCTTTCCTTACACTAAATTCAGTTTTACTTCTTAATATGGTGAATAAAATCGTTTGTCGAACCGGAAAATTTGGAATGAAAGGTATTGATGATCAGTCAAGAACCTGTGTCAAGTAGACCCACGATGATTTCGTTCTCGACTTCCAGTTTCCTCCTTGCATTTTGAGGAAACCCAATGAAGTCCCACGATTTTGTGGTGTGGAGCTGGTGGTACTGATTGGGAAAAACCGAGACAACCTCGTCCATGTCTAGCAAAATTGACACGCCACGTAATGGAATTAAGACGCGGTATATATATGGAAACTGAAATAATTTGCTTTCCTTAATTACATATTTGATGAATTAATTATAAGGAACTAGCGTACTTGATAACTCTTCAGCCTCATCCTCGGACAGTTTCGCTGCAAATGCATTGAAGCTTTTCGTGTAGCTGTAGACTAATGATTCTCTTGCTTCGTCTTCCCTGAGAGGCCAAAATAGATGAAAGTATATCTTAGGATGTTTTACAGCATAGATGGTATATATGAATAGGTCGAATCTCGCAAAATAAGATGGTGAATATGAATATGTTGGTTGGCCTCGTTTCAAACGGGATAAAGCAAAACAACATCCGATACCATTGCATTCTCCGAGAAAACTGGAAAAACAAAACAGAAATTGTTATGCCATATATGTTTATGATAAAAACGTTCCCGTTTTCCGCGATTGTTGATCAATGAGATGTAATGAAGGGGAGAGGGGAGAGATGTCTAAACCTTCCCTTCAAAGTTGAGAGGACGTCAAGGTGAGCTTGAGCTGCTAATTCCCTCGTCTCCCGGGTAGCTTCCCCCAGGTACACAATGAAAAACCTCTGCTTAACCAAATAAATTGCAAGAAACTCATTTATACTTTATGGGGAAATAAGATCGACATGTACATGGCCAAACTTGAGAAATTAAGCCATATATATGTGTCTGCATGTATGGATTCAAGAATATTGGAACTTTCTGCTCACCTTATCTTCTTCCCCAGTTACAGCAGCAATGGCAAAAGAACTGATCATCAATATGAACAAAGTAATGTGGCGACCACAGGACAAGAAGGCGAACTTGGTTTCCTTTGAAGACATTGTTCTTCACATAAGGAGAAGGCTAATAATTAGTTGGGTTTCCAATCTGTCCTAATTAAGTTCTGTCTCCCTCTCATATATATATGGGCAGTTCATGCAAAGGAAGTTCCTTATCTGCATTAATTTAAACGTGTTGCTCAAGGTCTATAGCTAGCTATAGAGTCACATACAAGTTTTCGGTCAATAGGTTATCAGGATTATCAAAGTTTAACTAGATTCGGCGAGATTCCCCTAGACTGGTCTCCTAAACTCGATCAGTATACTCGTAGAGTTTAGAAACCATGCAACTCTAGATATCAAAATCTCTGGGAAAAAAAGTTTTAATTTTAAACACTTACTTAAAACTCCAAATGAACTAAATTTCGAATTCATCCAGCCCAACGCAAATTATGCTTATACATAACCAAAATAAATGAGAATAAAACACTGAAGGAGGGAGAAGACTTTCGGAGAACTGAACTGAAAATGGAAGAATTAAGACATTATATGTAATTATGTCATGATTTTTCAATTATAAAATGTTATATGTGCGGATGGAGTTCACTTGTATCTTGCCATTCAGTGAGCTCAATCTTTCTTGCTTTTTCCCCTCCAAAAAGTAAACTCGGTTGGCTCGTACTCGTAGAGTTTACCGAATCTAAAGAGTCCATTTGAGAATTTACTGAGTTTACTTCCAATTTAGAGTTTGAACAGAGTCTACTCATTTCCATCCGTAGACTCCTACTTTGTTTGGGTTTAGAGTTTATTTTTAACTATACTCCACTTAACTCCGCTTATCTTCAATTTAACAATATAATTATTATTTTTCATTTTTTCTTCAATTTTTTTAACTATTCAATTCAATTTTTAATGTTAAATTCTCTCAACTATTTATTACTTTTCTACAATTCAAGAACACAATCATTATTTTCTCTCAACTATTCATTACATTTTTATATTTTTTTCTCATAATTTAACAACACAATCATTATAACCCAATTAATATATATATATATATATATATATATATATATACAAAAGTTGAGCTAATCCCAAACAAGGCAGCGTAAACTCAAGAGTTTCATAATCATGGATGACATTCTTTAAATTTTATTTTTGGTTGCTGTTAAAAAGAACAAGTTTTCTGCCTTTCAATAGTCATGTTTTTGCTTTAGGGGAAACTTTAAGGGAAGAGAACCCATTATAGTTCTCAATATCACAGTCCCTATCATCTCCCTCTCTATATATAATTGACTTATTTGGGATTGCTTCCTATTGAAAATTGCGATTGCGTCTATTGGGGGGGTGGGCGGGCGCTTTCGTTCAACTCTTTCCGCTTCACTTCTTGTTTGTTGCATACAAGGTTAATTAATTGACTAGTTCTGCTTTTGAGCTCCGGCACCCTAATTCACAAAAAATAAAAATAAAAAGGAAGAAGAAGAAGAAGGAAACCGATTCTGGTGAAAACTAAGGATAAAGACTATTTAGCCATTAAAGTTTATATTAAGTATCAGTTTCGCCATCAACATTTACTTTGTGTCATTTTAGCTACTCCAGATTCTAAAATAGACTCATAGTTGGTTTGACCTCCCTCGCCCAAGTGCAGAAGAGGATGCCCACCTTGAGGAAGTTGAGTCTTCAGTTCGAGAAGAGATGACAGTCCGGTTTTAGGTAAATTGTTGAGGGCAGGTGTTTAAGTATTCACGTGACACGTGTAGGTAAAGGGTGAGAAAGACTATATGGTGCTACGTGAGGGTGGGTGTTGAGAGAGATTGTCCCACACGAAAAAATTAAAGAGAAATCCACAGGTTTATAAGAAATTAGGTACCGCAACTTACTGGCTTGAACTTTTGAATTGGAGATGAGGCAAATCATTAATAGGCCCAATGGAATTTTATATTTTACATGGTATCATAATAGATTACGCTTTCGCACGCACGTGTAGGGCTTACACGCGTTAGTCAGGCCAGAGGTCCAGTTCAGTTCCAAGGTAAGTAAATGTGCACCTCTAGTTATATGAGGCTTGTGTTATGGGTATGTCTTGACCACTCGTGATTACAGACTATTTATTTGGATGGAAAATGTAACATAACTCTTAGTATGTGTATATTTCAACTTAAAATTAAGTGCGAAAAATTAAATGCTGAAATTTTAGGCACTTCCTAGAATAAGTAAATCTTGTTTGATTGTGAGAAGGTGAATTACTTTTAGCTTATTTTAATGCTGAAATTATGCCTTTAATGCCCTAGAACAAGTGCTCCAAGATGAGTTAATATTATTTATTTATTTATTATTACAAAAGAAAAGCTAATCCATCTATTAAAATAAAATAGAAATTTTAATAACTAATAAAGCGATACGAGTAATTCCCTAACGAATATCGAACCTAAAACTCTTAATAGGCGAAATCGTGCACTACTATACTACATCCTCCCTGATAGCCAATATTGACATTCTATATGGCTAAAACAATACAAAGGGAGCTCCTTATCTACATTAATTATACGTATTTCTCAAGGTCTATAGCTAGCTATAGAGTCATATACAAGTTTTCCGTCAATAGGCTATCAAGATTATCAGGTTTAACTAGATTCGGTGAGAGTCCCATAGACTGGTCTCCTAAAACTCGATCAGTATACTCGTAGAGTTTAGAAACCATGCAACTCCAAATATCAAAATCTCAAGGAAAAAAATAGTTTTAATTTTAAACACTTAATTAAAACTCCGAATGAACTAAATTTCGAATTCATCCAGCCCAACGCAAATTATGCTTATACATAACCAAAATAAATGAGAATAAAACACTGAAGAAGGGAGAAGACTTTCGGAGAACTGAACTGAAAAAGGAAGAATTAAGACATTATATGTAATTATGTTATGATTTTTCAATTATAAAATGTTATAAGTGCGGATGAAGTTCACTTGCATCTTGCCATTCAGTGAGCTCAATCTTTCTTGTTTTTTTCCCTCAAAAAAGTAAACGTGGTAGGCTCGTAATCGTAGAGTTTACCGAATCTAAAGAGTCTATTTGCGAATTTACTGAGTTTACTTCCAATTTAGAGTTTGAACAGAGTCTACTCATTTCCATCCCTAGACTCTTATGGCTAGTTTATTTTCAGGGTTAAAATCACAAAAATTTTAACTTTAACTTTAACTCAACCCACTACACAATAAAAATACACATTTCCCAAGTCAAAAATTTTAACTTTAACTTTAACTCAACGCACTGTACAACATTTGTCCTTTTTCACAATCAAAATCAAAGTTACTTTAACTCTGAAACCAAACGCATCGTTAAAATCGTAAACTCGAGAGTTTCATAATCATGGATGACATTTTAAATTTTATTTTTGGTTGCTCTTAAAAAGAACAAGTTTTCTGCCTTTTCAATAGTCATGTTTTTGCTTTAGGGGAAACTTTAAAGGAAGAGAACCAATTATAATTCTCAAATGTCACAGTCACTGTCATCTCCCTCTCTATATATAATTGACTTATTTGGGATTGCTTCCTATTGAAAATTAACAAAAGAGAAATTGCGATTGCTTCTATAGGGGGGGCTTTTGTTCAACTCTTTCCGCTTCACTTCTTGTTTGTTGCATACAAGGTTAATTAATTGACCAGTTCTGCTTTTGAGCTTGGGCACCTTAATTCAGAAAGAAAAAAAGAAAAAAAAAAACCGATTCTGGTGAAAACTAAGGATAAAGATTATTTAGCCATTAAAGTTTATATTAAGTATCAGTTTCGCTATTAACATTTACTTCGTGTCCTTTTAACTACTCAAGATTTTAAAATAGACTTGTAGTTGGTTTGACTCCCATTCGCCCGAGTGCGGAAGAGGAAGCCTACCTCAAGGCAGTTGAGGAATGAGTTCAGGAAGAGAGGAGAGTTCAACTCGAGGTAATTTATTGAGGACCAGTGTTTAAGTGTTCATGTGGTACGTGTAGGTAAAGGGTGAGAAAGACTATACGGTGCCACGTGATGGCAGGTGTTGAAAGAGATTGTCTCATATGAAAATATTAAAAAGAAATCAACGGGTTTATAAATTGGGTACCACAACCCACTGGTTTGAGCTTTTGGATTGAAGATTAGCCCAGTCATTTATACATCAGTGAAATTTTACATTTTACATACTATCAAAATGAGTTACGATTTCGCGCGCACTTGTGGGGCTTACACATGTTAGTCAGGCCAGTGGCCCAATCCAGTTTCGAGGTAGTTAAAGGTGCACCTCTAGTTATATGAGGCTTGCGTTACATAAATGTCTTGGCCACTCGAGATAACATCCTATTTATTTGGATGGTGGTAACATGACTCTTAGTGTGTGTATGTTTCAACTTAAAATTAAGTGCTGAAAATTAAATGATGAAATTTTAAGCACTTACTAGAATAAGTAAATAGTCCATCTAAATTAATAGTTCCTGCCATGTCGAGTGCCCAAATTGAGTCAATATTATTTATTTATTTATTTTTACAAAAAAAAGCTTATAAATCTATTAAAATAAAATATAAATTCTAATAATTAATAAAGCGATACGAGTAATTCTCTAGTAAGTATTGAACCTAGAATCTCTTAATTACCAGGCGAAATCGTGCACTACTATACTACATCCTCCTTGATAGCCAATATTAACATTCTATATGGCTAGAACAATACACAGTAAATGTTAATGACCAAAGAGATACTTAACGTAAATGTCCATGCATGGCCAAAGTGTCTTTTTTCCTGAGAATAATATAGTCGAAAAGGAAATTTAATGATGCGGCGCATGTTCTAGAACAACTAGAAGCAAGAGCATCCGAGTTCCTTTTTCAATATAAAATTTTCCATACCTCTTTATTTCTGCCGCAGATCTATCATAGTACGTTCACAGTCCATGACCATTATGACACAGAAGAAATATTACGTAATCCTGAGTGGATCGGCTATAGATCTTGTGGGATGCATATAACCATGAGTATTTGTAATTTTCTGTCTTCGATAATATGGAGTTTCTCCTATAAATAAAATGGGGTTATATATTCTCCGAACGCATTAACCCACCCCTTTTTCACTTTCACTAGCTTTTGTCCGTACCAAAAAAAAACTCCTTTGACATGTTTAGTATAATGTAAATTTTCATCTAAAATATTTAAGGGTTTGAGAATTAAAACTGAAATATTTCCTTGAATTTAAAATGGTTTCTAATTAATGAGACCTTCATAACATATTAAATTTTCTTTAGACAATCGAAATCTGATGGGAAGCGGTGGCCTTTGTTTAATTATAGTTGAGTCAGTAAAGTCCGCTTCGCTTTCACAAAATTTCATTCACGTATCAAATTTATGAATATTTCATAATTTGGTGTAGTTTTATAAATCTATACTTCTATACTCTATATAAAAAATGTAAAGCTCAATAGTGTATTTTCACACGTAGGGACTCCAATGGAGCCCCTTCTCTCTAATTGTGCCGCAACTATTCGAACGAATCCTGTCAACTGTGTTCTGTTATTCCAAAATTACTTTCGCTCCTCTCTGATGACGTCCTAATGTGCATGCCCCTCCTTCTACCAAAAGTCACCACGAGCTCTCTCTTTTTCTGTCTATCTCTATATATATCTCTTCAATTTGTCCACTATTTCGCCTTCTCCATATGTAGTCTCTGTGATTGTCCCTCAGTCTCTCTTACTTCCTTTAGCAGCTAGCTTAACCTGTCCGTGCCACTGCTTCCTACCTATTTTCTCACACGGACGTTGGGCTTTCCCTTAGGGATTGCTCTCGAACTCAATTCTTCCAATTGGAGCCTCTTTCTGGACCTGTTTGACGGATTTTAAGGTACACTTTCCAGCCACCCACGCTTTGTTCTCTCCATTGTTGATCCCCTATCCAACCGGCCACTAAACTTTTGTTTTTCCATTGACCATTGGGGTTGTCCATATTCCATTTTCGTTTGTCAATTACACTCGAATACTTGAACAGTTCCCTTGCGTCCTCTTTGCCTCCATGTCTTTTGCGCCCACCACATGTTCGACAGCATCCCGATCTTTCCCTCTGTTTCTCCATTAAGGTAATTGGGCCTAATAATTCGATGGCATGCCCATTGTTAGAGGGATACATGCTCATGCCGTTTGGCTTATTTAAATAAATGTGTTCAGAGGCACCCCATGATGCAGTATTTGTCAGCGGTTCTATATAATCCAGTGGAAATTGATTAGCATTTTAAATTGTTTGAGAGATGTTCATATATCGAGGATACTTTAGTATAGGGGTTTTTACTCTAAATGACCCATGATTTATCCGTTTTGTCAAATTTATCTTATGTTTTTTTTTGTTAGATATATCTCATGGTTTACTTTTTGCATCAAATCTATCACGGCGTTATCTTTTCCCTCGACATCTAACAGCCGTGCTAACGTGGCGCCCACGTGGAGCGATAGTGGGCCACACTTACCACGTGGGCGTCACGCCAGCACGGCCATTTGATGTCGACGGAAAAGATAACGCCGGGATAGATTTGATGCAAAAAGTAAATCATGAGATATATTTGACAAAAAAAAACATATGATAGATTTGACAAAACGGGTAAATCACGGGTCATTTGGGGTAAATTCCCCTTTAGTATATGGAGGCATTACATGTGTTGCATTATTTATGATGCTCTTATGTTGTGCATTACTGCCTTAAAACTAAGTAGACTTCCTCCGTACTGAGCAGTCAGTATATTGTGAAAGGGATATAGTTGGCACGGTACCCTGGACGTATGCCCAAGGGTTCACTCTTATCTTCCTTAGCAGCCAATTTTCGATTTCAAACATATCTTTATGTATTCATTTTTGTCATTACAGCTTCTTGCATTAAGTCATTATGCCTTGGAAAGTGTTCAAAGGATCCTTAAAAGAAAAGATGAAGCACCAAGGAAAATTACAAATTATAGTATAAATATCTTTTCATTACTTCATTTGCTTATACTTGGTTAGCTTTGAATAATTGAGTATGCCATTTAACGTATCACTAGAATAGGAGCTGATAGGTTCTAATTAGCCATCACATTCTTCATTCTTCATTATTCCTCATATTCCTTTGTGCTTTTATTTCTTCTTTCCTCTTAGTATTATCTATTATCTATCTTATTAAATCTGGTGGTTTAATGAATTACAGGATTTTAATCTCCCTATCATCTTCTCCTTGAATTTAAGCTTGGGTTATGGAGGTTATGCTTCCTTGAATAATATGTGATCCTTGTCAGCACCCCATTTCGGTCCATCGGCTCCAAGGGGCAAAATCGTCATTTTATTCCAATTTATTACCTTTTCTTTAAAAAAAAAAGAGAATAAAATTTTTAATTTAAATTAAATTATATATATATATGTATAAAAAAAAGAGAAAAGAAAAGAAAACATTCGGGCAGGTCACAGGCAGCGTTGACCGGCTGCCCGTGACCGCCGGCCTTTTTTTTAAAAAAAAAAAAAAAACGATTCGGGCAGGGCCGGGCAGCGCTCGCCGGCTGCCCGCGACGCCGCCAACCTAGGATCCCCCAAAATCGCGATTTTCGCGATTTCCGCCAAATCGGCCGAAATCTCAACGGAAAGCGGATAAAATTGAAATCAAAATAAACAGAACGAGGATTCGGCTCAGGAGGGACACGACCCAGAGGGAAAAAAGGAAAAATTGGCTCTCGTTTGAGAGAATTTGGAGATCGGTGCGATTCGGGACCATCGCCGGAAAATCGCGAAAACTCCCTCGATTCCGGCCGTTTCGACCTCGGTGAAGTCCAAACCGGACACCGCGTGGCCCAAGTGGCGCCCAGAGCTATCTCCCGCACCCTCTCGTGCCGTCGTCGCGGCGTCCAGAGGCGCGAATCGCTGCCGTCCCCGGCGATCCCGACCGCCGCCGGCTGACGGGCCTCGGCCCATTTCCCTTTCTTCGCAGGTCTAGCCCATTCAGGCCCAACACGCTTCAGTCCGGCCCAGCGCTTTTCCGGGCGGTTTCTTCCCTCGGGTGGGCAGTCCGATCCAATCCGGTCCGACCCGATTGTCCGGTGATTTTTTTTATTTTTACAAAGAAGCCCCTCAACTTTCCGAACTAGGTAAATTCTCGACTTAGTGGCATGATTAGGGCTCCTTTCCTGAATATTATTGCTTGCTTGATGGATATAATGTGAAATGAGTGTTCCTGGGTCGCGTGAGTGATCGGATTTGTCCCAAACTCTATTTTACGAACTATCCATTTTGTCACATTTCAGTCCAGAGGACCCATTTTATTTTTTTCAGATCTGCCCCGAATTCTAAAAATTATTTTCAATCAAGTCTCGGTCATTTTACTATTTTCCAATCAGTCCTTGGATTTTCCAGAATTTTTCAAGCATCCCTAGAAACTTTTCAAGTTGTTTCAGTTTAGTCCTGGGGCCTTTTTTTTCAGATCAGTCCAGATTTTCAAATTCATTTCAAATAAGTCCTTGGACATTTTCAGTATTTTTTTTACACAGTCCCCATTTTTTTAGAATTTTCAGATCAGTCCCCAATTTGTTAGAATTTTCAGATCAGTCCCCAATTTTTTTTCAAAATTTTCAAATCAGTCCCTGCTCTTTTAAAATCGTTCAATTCAGTCCCCTGGACATTTTCTAAAAATATCAGGCCCTTTTCTACTTGGATCACCCACCGACAATGTATGTGCCCCATTTAAATATTTCATTTTTGTAATTATGTGACCATGTCGGAAATTAGAGTTTATCGGGCGGTCAACTAATGGCTATCTCGACGGCTCGAAATCCGTAGACTAAAGCATTCGGCAAGTTTTTTTAATTAACCTAAAATTTTACACACGGGATAATCGGGACATTAAATTTGGCTAAATTAAATCACTTGATTTCTTTAATTGGATTGCACGAATTGATTAATAATTTGTAATCGCGTCGACAGTTCAAGAACTATTAGTCATGCCCTTTTCAAAATTCACAATTTCAAAAGCACCGAGATACGTACAACGTAATCTTGATTTTCATGCACACACATATTTACCGATTCAAGGGCATGATTACCGGTTCTTGTCCTGCCGTGATCCTAGCGTAGGTTTGTGCATAGAATTGGTCAAAACAGGAAAACAAATTAATCACAAACTCGGCTTAAATCAAACATGGGCAATAGTCGAATAGAGGGTTAGGTTTTGGGTATTTTAGGTGAAAATACTTTTAATCTGTAAAAGCCATATTGTCGCGATACAGAATAATCTAAAAATAACCCACTCATTCAAGACTTGACTATGGACATCATGTCTGTCGGGTCCGTTAAATGATGCCGAATGCTACATACGCTATCCATCATCCTATTTGTTTGTTTTAAGGTAGGATTTGTATGTTAAGATACCCCGGATAATAATTGATTAACTCACGTAAATTTGGCGATAACAAAATCTCATTGTTTGTTTATTTGCGCTTACTTGTTACATTTTTACACTTATTTATTATGCGAGTCGAGCCCGGTCCTTTAGGATACGATTCACCGGGTCCAATGCCCATAACCTTCGATCACGGGGTCCAATGCCCCCATACACCGAGTGCGTATTTAATTTAATTTCCGGTCTTTTCCAAAATCATACGATGAGCATGAGTGAAATAACGGCCGAACGCGAACCGACCGGGATTCAGTCATTGTAATTTATCTTTTATTTGAGAGAACAATGTAAGGGTTTTATGATGCATATTTATTCATGTAATAATCCCGGTTGGAGAGTGTACGGTTCAAGTGTCTATTCGAATTTACGGTGTCAAAACGCGTAAAATGAGCGAAACTTAATTAAGCGGTAATTAAATAAAAATGGCAAGCCTAGACAAGCTAGAGTACCAATAGGGCATGCGAGATATAGGCTCGCATGTAACAGAACCCCCGAATTCGGAACCTCGGGTTTCGCAGACCATATGCCTTAGCAATTAGGTGTACCCCGTACTCCTAGACCCGGGCAACTCACCGGCCCTCGACCTTCTGGTCGTAAACAGGTAGTGGCGACTCCTTTTCACGTGCGTCCGTCGCGCGTCCCCGGGAAGGTGGACACTCCCAAGCCGCGTTGCATTTAGGCGCGCGCATGCGTGCCCCGACGAGACGAAATTCGGGTGCGCACAATCCTCTCTCCATTAAGTGGTTACTTGTCTTTGTTCTGTTAAGTAGGGTCCCAGTTAACATCTTCACCCAGAGGAAATTGGAGAACACCTTCCAAAAAAGGCTTCTATTAGCCAAAAAAAGCCACCTAAATCACTTAGTTCTTCACCACCCTCATGGTGATTACTTTGCTGCGTTGTAGTTGATTAGTTTGATCTGATTCTATAATGTAATAATTAGTGCATTTCAATATAATCTTCAACTTGCTCAGTAAGAAGCAAAAAGTATCTAGAGCCTTTGCAGATCAGCATATTGAACAACTTATTGATGTCATTACTGTTAGCGGTGTGAATCTTAGGGTACAATTTTGTAATCCTCGTATATTTGCTTTGTTGACTTAGTGCTATTATAAAAGATTTGAAGTCTGAGGCTTATTTTTCCTCTACAAATTGGTCTTGTAGAAATAGGAGTAACAGCTCTTTTTTGGGCCTAAGGAAGATAGTCGAGCTTCAGAAGCATCGAGGAGAGTTGTGCAAGAAGAAGAGGAAGCACTCATCTTACAGAGAGCTCCCATACAGAAAAAGAAAGCGCAAAGATCAATTAGAACTTCTACTTTCTCTCTCTTCTTTCAATAGGGAATGTGTAATTAATTGGTTGCTTCTGTCGATTTAGTTTCTGGCAACATCAAAGTTGGCAGAATAGAACTGATATTTCTCCTTGTTTTGCTTGTAGTGAGCAAATGTGGGTCGAGAATATTGGCAATGATGTGGAGCGATGCCTATCACTGGTTGGTTATTATTTCATATTTTATCATGCAATATGAAACTGATCTTTCAATGCGCAGAGGAAAGGATGTGTTGGGTATCCCTCCAATTTGGAGGAAGTTGAACTCAAATTGTGTTGGGTTTTTATCGGACTTTAATAGGCCCAATGACCCACTTTTGTTAGGGTTAATTTTCAGCTAAATTAGCTGGGTAAGAGGCGGCAGCTAATAGGATATCAGATCAGCAAAAGGCAGTACATAATAGAGAGGAACATAGCTGAAATTCGGGTTACAGAGAGCAGCGCGCAGCTGGAGATCAAATCTCGATCGGAAGCGTAAACGAACTCCGATTGGGACGAAATTTTGACAGAAGCTTCATGACGTGTGGAGCTAAGTTCTGAACGGTCATAATTTCTATTCGAGCTCTGTAGGTGCTGTTTCAGCTGACTTTGTGAACCACCCGGTGTGGGTGACGAATTTAGTATTTAGGTGATCCAAAAGAGTGTTTCTCTTGAGTTTGGTGATCCAAGGGTTTACCCTTGATGAAAGACATTGTATAACCTTATTCATAGTGGATCGTTGATTCGGAGTTGGTCCCGTGGTTTTTCCCCACATCGGGGTTTTCCACGTAAAATTCTTGGTGTTCTTTTACTTTACTGCTTGTTGGTTGATTTGATTGGTTCTTATCTCGATTACACTAGTAGGGGAGGAAGATTAATCGTTGTGTTGTTGTTTGGTTGAGCATATCCCTTCCCAACAGGATGCAGGGACTTCTCTGCAATTTGATCAAATTTTTGAAGCAGGCAAGTTTTCTTTCTTTTCAGGCGAGATTTTTAGCTCCTATATGGAAACTTTAGACCACATATTTTTCACCTGCATGCTACCTTGGTTATTCAAGGTATGTAGAAGAGTTTAATGGCTCGAATATGTGCACAGAGATTAAGTGCAGATAAAATGCAGAATGGAGATCAAAGCTTTGCTGGATTTCCTCCCTTAAAGGTAGAAAGTTGGATGATGTTTTCTTGAAGTTATTCTGGACAAATTACATTTATTGAATATGGAAGAATTGCAACACCAGTATTTTCAAGAAATACCATATGTGTGATGTAGCTTTGATACAGAGAATTTTTGATGAAGTTAGATTGAAAATACCTGTTCTCCCCGGTGTCTCATTTAAACTTGTATATTCTTCTATAGCTAGGCACATGTACTAGGCAGGTGTGATGTAAATATTAGCTGGGTTGTCATTTGGTTTTTGGGAGTTAGCTTCTGCCTTGTACTTTTTTTTTTGGGTAAAGTCGGGGGCATAGCCCAAATTACAACGAAACAAAAATAAGGCAGGGGCATGGTGGTCCCTACAATGTCGCCTAATAGCAGCTGCAACACCCCATTAGGAACTAAGTGAAAAATATGCGTGCCGAGCGGGTACTCCAGAGCCATATTTGCAAACTTTTCCGCACAATAGTTACCCTCTCGATATGTGTGTTGCATCCGGACCTCCTAATCTCGACGACAAAGGTCAAGAATTCGACCTCGAAGAGTCTGTAGCCAAGGAGCAGTAGGACCGTCCCCTTAAATAATCCGCAAGACCGCTAATGAGTCCACTTCAAGAATTAACCTTCGGCATCCCACGTTCCAAGCCAACTCCATCCCCGTGAGTACCCCCAAAGCTCCGCCATGGTGACCGTAGCAATGCCAATGTTTTGAGCAAATCCCACGATCCACCTGCCATCTACATCGCGAAGGAGGCCACCAGCTCCGACTGCCCCGAGATTGCCTCTAGAAGAGCCGTCCGTGTTAAATTTGAAGAAGTCCTCGGGGGGCCGAATCCAACTAATGTTGAACTAGCATTTGGAGATAGTATCTATCGCATTTTCCACCAATGCCCGCCCATCCCGGAAAGATCGAGCGGTCTGTAAGATAGTTCGACGTGCCGAGGTGGGACAGCTGAAATCCGACTCAAAAAGCTCCTTGTTCCTCCACGTCCACAACAACTAGCAACCTGTAACAAAGGTAGTCGACCGGTGTTGATGATGCGGGTAAAACAAATTTTGCCAAAGCCAATCCAATAGGTCAAGAGTGAAGAATTCCGGTTGAGCATCGATGGGGACAAGCCTCGACCAAACTTGCTTCGCCAGAGCACAATCCCGTAGAACATGTAAAGCAGATTCAGCCCCACTCTCACGGTAGGGGCAACTAGGGGTGTCGCACAAGCTCCTTCGATAACGAGCTTCGTTCGTGAGCAAGCTCTCCCGGGCTGTGCACCAAAGGAAGAATCGAATACGTTGCGGACCCTCCCATCTCCAAATATTCTTCCATAGCTTGGAGAAGTGATCAGTCCCCGAGCCCTCAATTAAATGTTCGTATGCCGATGCGACCGTATAATTCCCAGACAATGCCAACCGCCAAAATGGAATGTCATTTCCTTGGGCACCCGAGGTCGGGGCCATCACACTAGCAATGCGCAGCAGCGATGAATTGTCCAGCCGGGGAGCAATCCGTTCCCAATCCCATCTCCTCGATTCGGTGACATAGCTATGAACCGTGGCCTGCACCTCCTCGTCGGACAACAAAATCACAGCATAGTCAGCCAAAGGGCCGCTTCCCGGCACCCACTGATCATTCTAGAATCGAGCACGAAACCCCGATTGAATATGCCAGCCTAAGCCTTGTTTGACTCTGTTCCAAGAGGAGGTAATACCTCTTCATAGCCACGAATCTCCTAGCTTTGCCAATAAAGACAAGTCAGGTCCCATTCGATTTGGGTACTTGTTCGTCAATAATTGCACCCATAGCTCCGAAGGACGAGTGACAACTCCCCACACGATCTTTCCGAGCAGAGCGCAATTAAACTCGCTCATGCATCGAAGTCCCAGCCCCGCTTCCTCTTTCGGACGAGTGATTGCATCCCACTGAACCATATGAAGCCGTCTCTAGTTCTCTGAGTGGCCACAGAGGAAATTTCGACATAGTCTCTCGAGCTCCATACAGATGCTACGGGGAAGATTTACAACCTGCATTTGGTACGTAGGGATGGACTGTAGAACCGACTGGACTAAGGTAACTGGGCCCGCCATTGTAAGAGAAGAAGCTGACCAGCCGTTAAGACGATTCCTCACTCGTTCCAGCATGCTGTGGAAGAGCGTCCTCTGCACTCGACCATGAACAATTGAGATCCCTAAATACTTCCCCAAGTCCTCTGTCTGTGTGAGCGAGTTGATCTCACAAATGCGATCTCGAATGCTCCCTGAAACATTGCCAGAAAAGTGGATTATGGATTTAGCCATGCTCACCTTCTGTCCCGAACCTTGACAAAATGTCTCTAGAACACACATCACCTCCTTAATCCGATCTACCAAGGCCTCCGCAAATAGAAGGAGATCATCGGAGAACATTATTTGGGAAATAGGTGGGCCTCGAGCCCCAATGCGAATCGGTTTCCACCGTCCCGCCTCGACAGAATCAAAGATTAAGTGAGCAAGTCATTCGATGCACAAGACGAACAAGTAGGGTGACAAAGGAAAGCCTTGCCGGATACCCCTCCTCGAAAAGAATGGTTCAGTGAGTTCGCCGTTCCACAACACCTGCATAGACGGGGTAGACACAGAATCCATAATGATCTGCTTCAATCGTAATGGAATCCTGGCCAACGATAGTGTACTCGAGAGAAAATCTCAATTCACACGATCATATGCTTTCTCCAAATCAATCTTGATGGCCATGAAACTCTTCTGCCGCTTCATCTTTCGTATGGAGTGCATTAATTCCTAAGCAATGATCACATTGTCCTGAATGTGTCGTCCCGGGACAAAACTCAACTGATACGGGGAGATGAGCATGTAGGCTGAAGCCGGTTTGTCACTAGCTTCGTGATTAGCTTGTACAAGACATTACACAAGCTAATCGGGCAAAATTGGTGAATCGTCTCCAGAAGCGAAACTTTCGGAATTAGGACAAGTAAGGTAGAGTTCATCTCTGCCACAAACTTCCCTTCTTCAAAGACTTCCTTAACGTATTCAAACAACGAGGAATGCACAGTCTCCCAATTCTTTTGATAAAAGAAGGCCTGGAACCCATCGGGTCCCGACGCCCGAAGCGGAGACATACTGAAGAGAGCCCGACAAATCTCCTCTGTCGTAGGAGTTGCGCTGAGCAAGCTGTCCGCCCCATTGGGTAGCTCTGAAAAGCAATGATTTGTTTGGAACTCGTCTGGTATGTCAACAGTGGTGTACAAGGCCAGGAAGTGCTTTACCGCGATCTCGCTTAGACAGGCATCGTCATCCACCCACGCACCATCCTCTCCTCGCAGCGCTTCTACCTTCAATCTCTTCCTCCTAATAACCGCTCGAGCATGGAAGTACTTAGTATTGCAATCGCCGACTTTAACCCAAGTGCTCCTCGATTTTTGATACCAAAACAATTCCTCCTGCACTTGGATTTCCTCTAACTCACTTCTGATCTTCTTCTCCAGTTGATCAAGGAAAAGATTCGGTCCCATTTGCAAGGCCCTTTGGATGCCCCTAATCTCAATAGGGCCATGGTCTTACGGAAGTGAATGTTCTCGAAGATATTCTTATTCCATTGTTGTACCCGAAATCGAAACACATTGAGATTTTCACCAAGAGCTGCCTGAGGTGTGTGTGCCACGCTGCCATGTAGCGAAACTGCCGTCGATGGGGCGACGAAGACTGGCGACTCTGGCAGTAAGTGAACAAAGGATGGTGGTCCGATTTCGAAAACGGCAAGACTATCACCGAAGCATCCGGGAAGAGTACCCGCCACTGGGCATTACACACAGCTCGGTCCAAGTGACAAAAGATCATCTCGCGTCCCCGATAGATCGACCCCCTCCATGTGAACGAAGGCCCCGTGCTACCCACGTCCAACAAGCCACACCGATGGAGCACCTCATTGAACTTAGAGGCCTCATTTGGATTGAAGGGTGCTCCGCTAGACTTTTCAACCTCCGAGGCAATCGCAATGAAATCCCCCATAAGTAACCACGCATCATCACCTGTTGGGGCTACCCAGTGAAGAAAGCCCCATAGATCCTCCCGGATTGCGGCACTGGGGCTTTCGTAAACCGTGGTGAAGAGCCATGAGCGGCTTCCCTCTCCACCTGTACATGGATAGCTTGCCTATGATGTTGTAGAATAGTGAGCCTGAGACGGTCCGGCCTCCAAAATACCCAGACACCGCCTGAGAATCCTTCAGCCTCCACCCGGACAACCTCAAACTCCCGAAACTTCCTGTAAACCTTATTAGCTCGCGCATCACAAATACGAGGTTCAACAATGGCTACAATATTCGAACTATGCAGACGTAAGTAATCTCTCAACGATCCTAGAAAATTAATGCTACCGACACCATGACAATTCCACGAGAATAACTTCATTGATAAACCAATTAAGTATAGAGGGAGGAAATATCATGTTGACCGGGTACCGAATTTACGGTATCATCAAGAATCTTGGATTCACATTGCATGTCATCACCCCCATTGCCTGGTAGAGTCACGCTGACCTCAGATGAGATCTCCATGTTGGGGAGCTCAGAATTATCAGCTATCTTGACAGGTGACGCCAGCACTACTTCAGGTGGTCATTTATCCTCATGGGTTACAGCTCCCGAGATAGTGGGCGCCACTTCGACTCGCGTCGAGATCAGAGCCTGGGTCTGTGGGACCTTTGGTCCTTCTCCTACTGATGAGATGGGATATTTGATGGAGGTGACCGATGTCCGCGTTGGGGCAGTATCTGGCCTCTTCAGGATTTTAATTAACTTAGGCACAGGGACCTTCTTCACATTGGATGTGCTTAGGCCTTTGAGGGTTTAGTCCCCAGTAGACTTCTTAGCTGAACTACTATCCATAGCCCGGATTAGCGTGGCTGACGATTTAGGTCGAGGATTGGAACGAGTCGTTGAACTCTCCCCTAGTTCCTTCTGGACCTGGGCTTAAAATACCACAGCCGGCCCACCAGCTTGCCCTACATTAACGGCTTGAATTCTACCCCCACAGGCACAATTTCCTCAGAGATGTTCTCACCCTCGAGCTCCCCGAGAATTGTAAACGCAAATCTACTCCTTCCTTTTTGGGCACCCATAATGTCTTTCTTCCCTCCATTATCTCCACGAATAGCTGGATGCGAGCGCAAATTTCGGTGTCGGTTATGGACCTGCATCCAAGGACCGAAAATCTCGCCACCTGTCGGAGCAGGCTCCTCACTGGCCTCTTGCTGCCCACTGCTAGGCCGCACCCTTTCAACCTGCTTAACTCCTTCCTCCAAAAGCGCCACCCCCGCTTGTCCTTCCACCACTACCGACTCATTGCCAACACAGCATTCCTCCTTCCAATGCCCAAATCGGCCACAATCAAAGCAAATTAGGTGTAGCCCCTCATACTCCACCCCGTAAACCCGACTCCTTAGTTCAAATTTCGGCCTTAGAGACTTGGTCAAGTCAATTTCAACACAAATTCTCGCGAATGCCCCCTTGTTACAGTCTGTGTGTACTTATTGGCTTGCAATGGTTGTCCCAATGCAGTGCCAATCCTTCGAAGCATGGATCCACAATGGTACTGCAAGGGAAGTGAGGGGATGCAAATCCAGACCGCTGTCCGCTCAACTTTGGATGCCCATGGATCAAAGTCCGGTGTCCACTCGCGTATGGTGAGATAGTAGCCCTGGATCACCAAGGACCTCCAGTAAGGGCCCATTCCCTGTCCTCTGCCGAGGAGAACTGGGCGAGATAATGGTCGTTGGGGAGATCCGTGATGGAGTATGATCTACCGGAGCTCCATAACTGGTTAAGTCGTTGCTTCGGAATCGTGAAAGACACTCTCTTCCCTAGGAGTACCAAGCATCCCTTCCAATTGGAACTCCATGTTAGGGGTGGCAATTCGTGTCGTGTCGTGTCGTGTTTATACGTGTCATGTCTAAATGGGTTCGTGTTATCGAAGTCATAACTCGTACACGACACGATTATTAAACGGGTCAGGTTTTGGAAACCCATACACGACACGTTTATATCCGTGTCAACCCGTTTAGACACGTTTAAATCCGTTTATCGAAACGTGTCATAATAGGTACACGTATACACGACACGATTATAAACGCTATCCGGACACGTTAACACAACTTGTTTATCCAATCAACTCAATTACCCGGATACATTAACACGACATGTTTATCCGATTTACTCGTTTACCCGAACACGTTAACATGACATGTTTACACGTTAACACGGAGATTGAGATGGAGGGGAGGGGGATGTGGACGAGGAAGAGGCGGAAGCCGCATCCGAGGGAGGCAGTGACGACGAGGATGAGATCGAGCCATGAGGTGCATTGGCTAGAGCAAGAGCCAGCGAAGTGGTGGGCTTCGAAGGGGAGATGGTGGGAGTGGAGTCGGCGGCGAGCTTGGGAGCAGGGGAGGGCGAGATCTGAGGCTGATCTGCAGACAATGCGAGGTGCACAGAGAGGAGAGTAATGAGAGCGAAGAAGCAGAATTTCGTCATTGATGGATGAGAAGAATGAAATCAAATCGTAGATGAGATCTGAGGGAGGGTAGTAGAGAAGTAGAAGTAGAAGTGAAAGTGCGGTTGTGCTGTGTTGGATTGGGTGAAAGAAAGGAAATGAAATTAGGTTAGGGACTTAGGAAGTTAGGATTACATAAGGATATTTTGGTAAATCCAAATACATAAACGGGTTACATGATTATAGTAACACGATTAAACATGTCTAAATAAACATGTTTAATTGTGTATAATCGGGTTATACGGGTTCAACCCAGTAAGACATGCTTATTAACCGTGTTTAAACGGGTTGAAACCGTTTAGACCGATTATAAAAAATGTCCAACCCAAACCCGTTTAACTCCGTGTCGTGTTATCGTGTCGTGTGAAATATTGACAGCCCTACTCCATGCAGATATTTCCTCCTCTGTTGTGAGGATCTTGGGCCGGATGTCGTTGGAGAAATCAATCATCGCTAAGTCCTCCTCCCATTTGCTAAAAAACACATCACCTAATTCCACCGGTGGAGCCGTTGAATTCTCCAACAACGCCTCACTGTATTGTGCAATCTGAGGACCTGCCCCTATCGCAGGACTTGCGGAAGTTTCCTCAGGCTTCTCAACCTGCTCGATCTCCATTTCTACAGAGCTTCCCCTCATCTCCAGTTTCATTTGACATTTGACGCTTCGATCTAACAGATCCTTCTCTTCTTTCGTCATCCCACCAGATCCCGATAGAGAACTCTGCATGGAGCCGGAGAATCCGCGGGAAAGGGAAACCCTAATCCCGAACGCAAGCAAGAGTCTCTCTCTCTCTGGCAAGATTTTTCTTTTCTAAATTAATGGCGCCTTCGCCTTGTACTTAGATTAGTGGGTAAAACTGATTTAAATCTCTTCAGTATCATTGAAAGTGTCCACTACTTACCCAAATTTAAAAAAAAAATGAAAAGGAAACAAGAGAGTTCCCTTTCGGAGATTTCTTCTGCATACTTGATTATCGGGTATGCTTGTAGGTTGTTGTTTTGGAACCATCCTCTTGGGATCCAGGTTTAAGTTGGTCTTCTTTGTTGCAATTCCACTTTCTTTTGTTGTTCATCCCAGGATTTACTTGCTCGATCTTTTGCATACAACTTGTTTGTTCTTATTATAGAGACTTTTGTTGCTGTCGTCTCTTTGTGCCACCTCATGCATTGTGGGAGGCACTATAAAATAATATTAGTCATAAATGTGCTACTTATTTCATTTCTTTTCTTACTTTTTATGGGTAATAGCTGATCTCATCTTTAGGTTTCACATTACCCACTTCCCAATTAGTTTTTTTTGCTAAGCACTTCCGAATTAGTTAAAACTTATAACTTTACATTGTATAGTGCAAATTGGCTTTCTAGCAAATTGTGCACTTCCAATATTACAAATGACACTGCATGATATTTCACCTTTCGGAAATTGTTTTGTTATTTGTATTATTGCTATCCGTAAACCAAAAACAATGGAGGACCTTGAGAGCTCAATAGTACAATATAAGCAACAATATTACGTACCGAGTGATCTTTGTGAAGATTGTTCATCAGACAACAATTTTCTCTAATTTAATTTAATTTTCTATTTCTATCCAGTCTTCCATAAAGTCGACTCAATAAAAGACGTGCTTCTTATGTAAGAGATAGTCTGTCTATTCATATTAAGCCGTATACTGTAATAGATGTCATCTTTGAGTACTACGTGTCAAATACCTTATGATATATTTACTCATTAGTGACCGACCTGGTTCAACTAAATTAATTGGAATAAATCGAACTTCTAAATTCCAGAGCCTTGAAAAAAATTCCATTTGAAATATTAATTTTAATTGCTTGTACGTGACCCTTCAATTAGTACTTCAAATAAATACGGTGTAAAATAAATATTGGACTTCACTAGTCCTCTCACTCCTTTTAAATTTTTCCTTTTAAATTTTTCGATTATAAAGGAGGTCCAAAGTATAGTATAATAAAAGAGAAATCCTAAGTTTGCGTTTGGTTTTCGAGTTAGATAAGTAATCCAACGCAACTTAATTTTGTATAATGATTATAAGTGTTGACAAATGTATCGAAACATGAGAATATATATATATATATATATATGTGTATGTATGTATGCATGCAAAAGTAGATGGAAAAATATATTATTAAAAAATAATTTTAAAAATGATTAGAAAAAAGTATGAGTGAGAAAGAATTATTAAATGGAAGTGTAAAAATGATCAGAAAAAAGTATGAGTGAGAAAATATCAATAAATGAAAGAAAAAGACAAAATAATAATTATTATATTATTAAATTTGGGAAATAATAGAGTTAATCTGGTAGATTTAGATTATTATCCAAAAAAATAAACAAAGTTGACTAATAATGCGGCACGATAGTCCTATTATGTATTGAATATACGACGTTTAGATCAACGGGCGAGTGCGTATGCTATACCCAATTTTCACTCCTTTTAAAATTTTGATGTCAAGTACAAAATTATATGCCTCATTTATCTCTCGAGAGTTTTTATCCTCTTTTTTCCATTAATAAACCTTCTACTGTGTAAAATACAAAAAGATTTCTAGACTCTTCATAGCAAGAAAATTTTAAATGATTATATCTCATAATGATGTGGTGAGAAAGAATAAAAAACGTACCCATAATTAATCCAGTGATTAGCACTGTCAGCACCCAATTTTGGTCTACCGGCTCCACATGGTCAAAATCGTCATTTCGTCACCCGCGAGGGAAGTATTTCCAATTAATTACTCGAGTATTCACGACATTTCGGAAATTGCACATTTTCCTAATTTAACACCAATTTTATGATTTTTCAAAAAATAATACTATTTGGGACGTTTTCGAATTTCGCGTATATAGACGTCAATTTTCAAAATCCGGGACAAAATTCGAGATTGAAAACAATTTTATCGCATAATATCGATCAAAGAATTTTTCTGAGCACGATAGCGGTCTCAAATTATTTTTTTGACGTCCGATCAAGAAGACGAAATTTTTAATTTGTACGCGCGTCGAATTCGAATTTGAAAAAAATAATTCAGAACCGGTCAGAAGTCGTCTGAGTTCTGACCGTGGCTTGACTTTTCTTTTCTTTTTCCCTGTTCTTCTTCTTCCTCTTTTCTTCCCTGTTTTCTTTTATTTTCTTTTTTCTTCTTCTTCTTCCTCCTTGCAAGGACGTCTTCCTCTGCACACGTCAATGGAATCGTCCGCGCAACTTGCTCTCTCTCTCGATTTTTTCGAAAATACCCGCAGCTCACACGATTTACAAGGGGACCGGCAGCTCGATTTTGTGGGGATCCCTCAGCTCTTGGACACTCGAAAAAAAAAAAAACCGTCAGCTCACTCTCAAACCTCTCGGCCCCCCCATGCTCTCTCTCCCTCACGATTCTCTCGCCCCTCAGCTCACCCGCGACCCTCAGCTCTGACGATTTTGAGCCGTTAGCTCCGACATTTTCTTTCAAAAAAATCACGACCCTCAGCTCGAGTTTTTCGGGTCCGCAGCTCCCATTCGCCCTCAGCTTCCACGGTCCAGACACCCCCAGCTCGGAACCCACTTTTTTTCTTCAGCCGAACTCGCGGTATCCCCAGCTCAGACTCCGAAAATCATTTGCCTCCCTCGGTTCGGATCTCGGATAGAACCACAGGATCCGA
The DNA here is from genome assembly GCF_007655135.1 of Punica granatum. NCBI lineage: Eukaryota > Viridiplantae > Streptophyta > Magnoliopsida > Myrtales > Lythraceae > Punica > Punica granatum. Next base: position 40,626,221 of record NC_045127.1, on the reverse strand, counting down.
CTACTCATCCCGGTTCCTCCGTCACGCGGGCAGACCCGAGCACCCCCCGATCAAGTGAGCCTCCTCCAGTGGACCACCAAGCCTCTCGGGAGCCGGGAGTCACCGCGACCAGTCACCACCGCCACCCGAGCCGCTTGGCCGCCTCAAACCGTCTCCCTTCTTCTCCTTTGTTTCGTTTTTTTTTTTTTTGCTAACCGAGTCAACTCCTCCTCTCCGGGCCAGCGCAGGTAGCAGCCCGGTCCGGATCCAGTGGCCTAGTCCAGATCTCCGCGGCCCAGCCCAGTCCGTCCACCGGCCCACTAGCCTCGGTCCGGTCCGTCCAGTAGAGGCCCAGTTGGGTCCAGCAGCCGCGGCCCAGCAGCCATGCGCCCGTCCGAATTCATTCAGCCCAATAGCCAGTCCGGCCCACTCTGCCGAGTTCGGCCCATCCCACCGGATCTCGGCCCAGCCCAACTAGTCCAGCATTTTTATCTTTTTTTTATTTACAGAATCACCACTCCACTTCCCGAACTAGGTAAATTCCCGACTTAGTGGAATGTTTAGGGCTCCATTTCTGAATATTAATGTTTACTTGGATGGATATGATGTGAAATGAGCGTTCTTGAGTTGTGTGGGTGGTCGGATTTGTTCCGAATTCGATTTAACGAACTTTCCGCTTTGTCTCATTTCAGTCCTGAGGATGCATTTTTATTATTATTATTTTTAGATCTGCCCCGAATTTTAAAATTCGTTTCATTCAAGTCCCAGCCATTTTTATCATTTAACAATCAGTCCTTGAATGTTTCAAAATTTTCCAACCACTCCAAGGAACTTTTCAAGCTGTTTTAGTTTAGTCCCGGAGCTATTTTCCACCCTTTTCAGATCTGCCCCTAATTTTATAATTCGTTTCAGCCAAGTCCCAGCCATTTTTACCATTTTCCAATCCGTCCTTGAATTTTTCAGAATTTTCCAACCACTCCAAGGAACTTTTCAAGTTGTTTCAGTTTAGTCCCGGGGCTATTTTCCACCCTTTTCAGATCTGCCCCGAATTTTAAAATTCGTTTCAGTCGAGTCCCGGCCATTTTTATCTCGTTCCAATCAGTCCCTGAATTTTTCAGGATTTTTAAACCAGTTCCGGAAACTTTTAAAGTTATTTTAGTTTGGTCCTCGGGCATTTTTTCACTTTTCAGATCAGCCCGAATTTTCAAATTTGTTTCAAACAAGTCCTGGGATATTTTCAGTAATTCTTACACAGTCCCCAAGTTTTCCATAATTTTCAAATCAGTCCCTTGAAACTTTATCCGAATTTTCAAATCAGTCCCTATTCTTTTTAAAACTGTTCTAATCAGTCCCTGGACATTTTCTAAAGATACCTAACCCTTTCCTACTTGGATCCCCGATCGACAACGTGTGTGCCCCGTTTAAATATTTTGTTTTCTGTAATTATATGTATACAACATGATAATACATGCTCTTTGCATGATTTTCCGCTTTCATGAGTCGGTGTCGTTTTATCGATTCCGTTAATGTTATGTTTGTGTATGTTTGTATGTGTTTATCATGATCATGGCGGCACCGATTGTGTAAAATATGTATGTTTGTCGTGCTTGACGTGATAATGTGCTCTTGATTCGTGTTTAAACTCTTTATTTTCTCGTTTTAATCGAAACCTCACACGAATCGGTTTAATCATGCAAACTCGACCTAAAATTAATTTTTTAAATCCCAAGGTGGTCGGGAATTAGGATCCTCATCGGACGGTCCATCAATGATCGGCTCGACGGTTTAAAACCCTCATATTTAGAGGATTTAGCAAAATATTAATTAATTTAATCAATAATTCTACTAACGGGGTAATTGGGACGTTCATGCGATTAATTAATTCACTTGCCCTAATAATTTTGCACGAATTGGTAATAAACCGGTAACACGCGTCGATAGGTAGCAAACATGCATTGGTGTCCTTCTCAAAACTTGCAAATTTTATAAAACCCGAGACACGTGGTTCGATGTGACATGGATGTCTAGGGAGGACTTGCGCGTCTTGACTCGAGGCCTCACCTGATGTCATGAAACTCAGGTCGGGACGTGGAAGTTCTTCTTAGATCACTTCCGGATAGATTAACCGATCTTTTGGCTTTTCAGGGTTTTTGACAATCCCGGAAGGTCCAGGGGATCGGTTAGCACCGGTCACAGGCCGAGGTGGCCCGCACCGTGTAGTTTCTTTTTTTCGAAAATAATTTTCACCTCAAGGGCAAAATTGTCTATTTGCAACTTAGCGACACCCCTAGGGTTAGAATAACAGAAACACTACGGTATTAGGGTAGGGATGGGCTACCTGTCTAGGCGCAGCTTCATCTGCATAGCCCGCTCTATCCGACCGATGAGTTTTTATTATTCTAGCATGGTCTCGGGTAGTTAGTTCGGGTGGATTGGCTCAAAATACAAATACCAGACTAATTATGTACTTGGTTAAGACAAAAACGGGTAATAGCGGGATAGGCATTAGGTTCTTGGATTTACTGGCGGAATACACGTTTGGTAATAACTTGTAACAACCGTAGTGTCACAACATAGAACAATCCTAAAAGCCACCCACAAACACAAGACTTGACAACAGACGTCACGTACATCAGGTCCTCGGAAAATAATGCCAAATGCGAAATACTTTCCCAAGGCGATCCTTGATCGATTCAAATTTTGCACCCACTTTGTCTGCTTTAGGATAGGATTTGCATACCAAGATACCCCGGTTAATAATCGGTTAATTTACGTAAATTCGCCAATAACAAAACCTCATTGTTTGTTTATTTGTGCTCGTTTGTTACATTCTTGCACTTGTTTGTTATGCGGATCAAGCCCGATCCTTTAGGACACGATTCATAAGGGGTCCAGCGCCCAATCGTAGATCACGGGGTCCAATCCCCTTAACACTGAGCGCGCGTCTTAATTTTCAAACTACATGGTGAGCACGAGTGGAATAATAACCGAACACGAATCAACCGAGATGCAATTGTTGTAATTTGCATTTTTATTCGAGAGGACAATGTAAGGATTTTTGTTGTACATTTATTTATGTAAGAATTCCGGTCGGAGAGTGAACGGTCGGAGTGTTTTTTCGAATTTACGGTGTCAAAACGTGTAATATAAGTGGAACTCAATTAAACGGTAATTAAATTAAAATGGCAAGCCTAGACAAGTTAGAGTACCGATAGGGCGTACGAGATATAGGCTCGCGCGTAACAGAACCCCCGAATTCGGAACCTCGAGTTTCACAGACCATATGCCTTAGCAATTAGGTGTACGCTCGTACCCCTAGACTCGGGTAACTTGTCGGCCCTTGACCTTTGGGTCGTAAAATGGCAAGTGGCGACTCCTTCTCACGTGCGTCCGTCGCGCGTCCCCGGAAAGGTGGACACTCCCAAGCCGCGTTGCATGAGGCACGTGCACGCGTGCCCTGACAAGATGAAATTCGGGTGCGCACAAGCACTTATTATTTAATTTATTGCAATTTAATTGATATTTCCTCACGTCACATGACGAAGTAGGATTACCAAATAATCTATCCTTCATAGCTCTTTTTAATCTCATACCTTACCTTGCTATATTTCAGAGTCAAAATTGTATCGTCTTCCCTCAATTAAACACCAAAGCATATAATCTCTTATATATATTTAAAATTCTTTGTTTAATTTTTTCTTATTTGCGATTGTGGGGTTGATTTTTCTAATCAATATGAAAAGCAATGAATATATAAATCTTTAATTATTTGTTTTGAGCAAGCATGTATTTGATGATTTTTTTTTTGCTGCCATATGTATTTGATATTGATATTAATGATGAGATATATAGAAGGGGTTATTACATCATATATCTCATGGTGTTACCGTTTTCTCAAATCTATCACATACTTTAAAAATTATCCAAAAATGCCTATGGTTTACATCTTGTTCCAAATTTATCACGTCATCAATTTGTCCGTTAATTAAACGTAAGTGGACTCCAAACTTATCACATGGTTTAAATTTTTTCTTAAATTTATCCCATGGTTTAAATTTTTTTTTCTCAAATCTATCACGAGTAAAGAGCTACAGTAGCAATAATGGGCCCAATTACGTTCCACATTAGCAACACTGTTAATTGTTGACGGAGAAATTAATGTTATGATAGATTTGAAACCAGATGTAAACCATGAGCCTTTCTAGATAATTTTTAAACCATGAAATATCTGGTGTAATAACCCCTATATAAAAAGACCTTCAAATATGATTTCTTTTTGTCCTTTTTTTTCTAAGATTTGAAATAAGAAATCTTGAAGTGCACATTTAAGATGTTTTGGTTATTTCGCCATTTCCATAAATACTTCAAATATTCAATTTATCATTTTCACACTGTTATTTTTATATCTTATAAAAATTATATATTATTTCAATAATACATTAATAAGATCTTCTAGAGGACCGTCTGCGCTAATTGACACTCCAAGCAAGGGAAAAAATGGAGAAAAAAAAATATAAACTAATTTGGCCGGACTAACATGTTCCGTGAGCTTATAGGGTGTTCACATGAATTATAGGGATTATGGGCAAGGCATGGAACGCCTCGTTATAAAAAACAAAATACACAGAGAGAGAATATGTACTAATTTACTCTCGGTTTAGCATCAGCAACTGTTCACTGTCCACCCCGGCGAATAGGCTACCTATCTGATAACATGTGGATAAATGGTGGCACATTTCATGTTTACGATGATAATATTGATAAATAGATACCAAACACATAGATAATTCTGGGGGGGGCAGCCAAATAGAAGCTTCTGATACGTTAATTCAATGAACACTATGGTGTGATCACCGCAGCATGGCACGGGGTTAGAAAAAAATTTCAGAAATATTTTAGTTTATTATAGTAGTTTATGTAATTGAAACTAATGATAAATTAGCTATGCATAAAACTTATCAACTTTCAATCTAACAAACTAATTGTTTAAGACTAATTGAGTCAATTTGATATATTTAGGATTTAAGTTTGACATTTTGCAAAGTTTTATGACTTTTGTGTTCATTTAGCCATAATAATAGTATGTTGTTGACTTAATAGACTCTACATTGATTTTAATTACACGGAAATAACAACAAAAAAGGAGAAAACAAAAAACAAAAAAGATGAGAGTCTACATTAGGAATTCATAGGGTGGCAAATTAACATGTTAATTACACATAATAGTTATAAAAAAAAAAGTAAAGATGCTAAGAAGTAAAAATTATTATTTGTTTATTAAGTAAGATTTTAAATTCGAGTATTGTGAAAGGAATTTTTTTTTTACGATTGGTAAAGTTTTACCTTTTAATGAGTTAACTCGTTCGAATTTGAATTAGTTAGGAATGATTAATCTTAATACCAGGTAGTGCAAAACGAATAAATGTTATTTTTGTTGGATTTGATGACCATTTTAGTTATATGTTTCACCATGAATATTGCAAGATAGCAATAAAATAACAAACAGAATAGAGTGAAGAGTATATTAGAGATCTAAGACTCTCTTGTTTGAAATGACTTTCTAGAATTTGTCAAGCAATTTGTCAAGTGGAAGTTCGAAAGTTAACGGAATTTATCTTGTCAATATAGGCTTCTCTAATTTAAAGGATGGCATCAACCGTCTAAGTAACGTAACGTAGTGGCCTGTTTAATTGGTGTAATGTAACCCATGATCAGTTTTGAGAGGCAAAAATCTCTTTTACCTTCTCCCGTATTATATTCCTTGTCACTTTCCAACATGAGATTTTTTAAACCACTAGATATTATCTGTGCTACGCACGATCTGTCATTTATTTATTTTTGGTCCTTCTACAATCTCTAAAAATTATAACTATTTTTTATGATTTTGTCATATGTGTATTTTTTATAGTGACAAAATAGATATTCACTAATTAAATTATTAATAAATGAAAAAAATTATTAACAAAGAAAATGGTTAGATGTGAAAGAGAAAAGATAGGTTGTCAATGAATCGGAGAGGGAAAAGAGAGAGGAGTGGGAAAGAGGGAAATGGAGAGTAAAGTTAAAAAAAAAAAGTACGGTTGGAGGTTTAAAAATATAAGTAATTTACTAATTGATCCTTTTATTTAGTGGTTATTATTTCATCGTTTTATTTTGCTATAGGCAATTATGGAAAGTGACTGTTACAAGATCACCAGTAGAGTCTCGAGCTCAACTCTCTATGAGAGTGCTAACTGATGATATCGAACTGATAATAATGGGCCCAAGATCAACAAATACAAAATGATCTGCCTAAGAGAAATTTTCTCATTTTTTTCGATTATAAGAAAGATAATGGACTTAGTATAAAAAAAATACAATTTCTCATATTTAATAAATGGACATGAGTAATCTTACTATATATCGATTATGAGATTTATTGATTACCAAGTAAGAGCACATGCCACTATACATATCATCTTTTGATAAAAGTTTTAAACATAGAATACATGATTTTATCCTTCAAAAAAGGTTCTTTCTAAAAAAAAAAAAATAGAAATACTCTAAGCTCACCAAGATCTTGACTGCGTTTAGACTTTGGACATGGGATTCTTATTATCACCATATCTCATTTGAAAGGAGTCACCAACGAAATTGGTCAAATTATGTTTTCTCCCATGCGTATGATACCTAATCATTTCTCAATATATATATATATATATACATATTTTTTTTCTTTCATTGTGGATCCTGATATTCAGAAACTAATGGACCATGATTAATTCAATTCGAATCACCATTAAGGAGTACGTTCTTCCAATCGTGAATTCACTCCATTCATCATATGACTCAAATACGAGACATTAGTTATGAAGAACAAGTGTCGAAAGTTTGAATCAGTCCACTTTACTTCAAGGTACATTTATGAATGTGGGCATAAACTAATGAGTTGCAATCCCGAAATTTGCTATTTCTAAAGTGTCATTTTCTCATTCTGATTAAATATATGGGGGAAAGTTGCTTAAAGGCAAAAGAGAGCATCAAGGTATGTATAGTTTGCCCCAAAGGAAAAGGGAAGAGATTAATTTTCAGGGAACTTATTTAGGATATTCCTTGAATTCCAAGTGAAGTTTTGTAGACCTAATTCCCCATGCGAGAGAGAAAATAAATAAATGAATGGCCCCTTGCAGCTTCATTTCTTTTTTCTGATTTAAATTAAATTAGTGCTCCTTAGATATACTAATCCTCTCCATTGCTTTTCTTGATTAGGTTATCTCTTCTTATTGGATAAGGGATATACAACACTAACTTAATTACTTGATCTACACTTTAAAGGTCGATATCGGGTGATGTGTAAAGACTTCAATATAATTCATAAGCATGTCGTCTTGTTAGTACTCGAATGAAAGAACCTAACAGTTGCAACGAGAAGCTGCAGGTTGAATTGGAAAATTTCTTCATGCACCATCCCCCCAAACTTAAGAACAGCCTATCGTAATAACTTCAACTTTTCTATAGCATATAAAAATCAATATAACTATGGCACCTGGGAGGTAAATAGATGTGACGAGAGATCGTTGGTGGATAAGTTTTTTTCTTTTTTTTATTACAAGGGAAATCTATGTCCTAATATCATGAAATATAAATCATAGCTAATAGCTAATTAAGGGGCAGGACTAGTCCCACTGAGTATTGAACCTGCAACTTCTTGATTGTCAAATAATGACATGTACTACTGCACTACACTCTCTTTTGATAGATAAGTTATCTTTTAATAACTTCGGAAAGAATTATTTACATCTATATTTATACTAATATAAAAAGCGAGAGGTGAGACTTGAGTTTCACTTTCCATTTCAAATATTACCCCTCCATTGCATTAGTCAAATAATAACAAAAATTGAATTAGAGATAAATTTGTAAAATTACAACAATTAACTAATCACTACTCATATATCCCTTTTTTCTCTCATTTCTTCCTATTTTGTCAAACTTCCTCTCTTTCTCTTTTCTCTTGGCACAAATTATTGACTTCATATATTTTCTCTCCTCTTCCTCTCTTTTATCTTTTCTCGGGCACAGATTACTAATTTCAAGCATAGAACATGTTTTACGAGATTACAACTCAAAAGAAAAAAAATAAACATATTTTATCAAATATGATCAATATTTATAATTTACACAAAATTAAATATTGCATTATATAATAAGTTAATAATTACATATAACATAAAATGAAAATAAATATATAGTATATACAAAATCGAACCTAGCTCGAGACTGATTTCACCAACTAACAATGCGTTTACTGTGGTGCATAGCGAGAATCGTGCTTTAATTAGAGTTAAAACCGTAATTTTAATATTCTAAGTATGCTCCTGTCCATCTTTATCTCCCTCTCTATTCTCTCCCACAGTTCAACCATAAATAGCATCTATTATATTATTTACTAGCTTTCTTACCCACGCATTGCGCGGGTGTGTTCTTTTATATATTTTTATTAATTTTTTGTAAAATATTAACATATGAGAATGAGGAGTCTCCCTGCTTTGAGAAAATTACTCATAACTTCCATATCTTCTGCAAAAAAAACTATAATATTGGCATTTTTTTGCCGCAATAAATTAGCATATCAATGACCACAATTTGGGTATTGACAACTCATTACTCCCATATCTTCTCAAAAATTCTTTCCCATTGAATATCCTTCTAAGCAATGTATGTACGCAACCGGGATACAAAGTTCACTGACCACCCTAATGGAAGTGTATATGTCAATATAAACACATGAAAGCCATAATCATATGTTTTCATCAATTAATTACTTACTAAAGGAAGTCTACAAACTACTATTAAAATCAACCAAGAGTTGGAGTGATCATTCTAGAAAAAAAGAAATTTCGGCCCCTGCAAGAAGAAAAATGGAACATGACAACAGTCCTAGGGCAGAATACTTGACCAAAGTTTTTAGATAGATATTTAGGTCGTAGTTGTTCTCAAATCCTGTTATCATCTAAAATTTAGGCAATGAGCATTATTCAGAAAATATTTATCTCCAAGGTTCTTACCAATAATGTAAGCACAATCTTCTCTTTAAATCAGGTTCTTTAGGGTCCATGACCATTCTACAAATATAATGGTGCTCGCAGCTATTGATCTCAGGCCAATCCCCCTTTCTCCCGGTGTTTGCAACTGTTGAAGTCAGGCCATCTCCTCCACCTTTAGTCTATAACAGTGCTTAATCAGAGAAAGTTAGAAGGAATGAAATTAAAAGGAATGGGATTGTAACTAAATGATGAAGAAAAGAAACTTCAATAAAAAAGAAAAGAAACTTCAAGAAACTTACGAATGATGTGCCTCTAATGAATGAAATAGTATATATAAAAACAAAGAGAGGAACTATAGAAGAAAAAATAAATATTACCATTATGAAAAAAAAAAATCAAATTCAGTTGTATCTTTCGCTGAATATCTGTAGAAAAGGATTGCCTTGTAGTGGCGCTTTCATCTACTTGTAGGTCACCGGTTTTTATATTAGAAAGTTTATAATTATCATGAGGAAGCATGAAAAGAGAGAGAATTTATGCAAAGAAGTAAAAAATAAGCGAAGTAAATAATTATGGACTTGGAAGAAGAAATTTACGAATTGCATCAATCATCACCATAAAAGTGAAAAATTTGCAACCTGCAAGAATTTTACTACGTTATTATCTCACTTTACTATAAATCGTCTACACTGTTACATAATTGCTTCTTCAAGTAGTTTTAATTTACATATCAAGCTTTATAGCTCTCGTCGTGTCAACCATGGTTTCTAGGTATTTAATCAGTGCATGTATCTTGACTGTGGTAGAATCGATATTCTAGTGGTAAGGATTGGCAAGAAGTAATACATACATCAGATTTTGAAAATCAAAAGGAATACCTTATTGATTAGGTTCCTCTATGTAAATTTAAGTGATTTTCCTGATCCTCTCTGGATGTGCAAGTCTTGATTTTCCCATTGTCACTTTCAATGGCACATATATAAATTAGTACCACACTACTTTGGCGATATATGCATATAGACCACATTAATTTCGCAATATATGCATATAGAATGGCTTTGTTTCAAAATTATCAATCATATGAAAATGTAATTTATCATTACTTTGTGAACCTGAGCATTAAGAGATTACGATGATGACAACGATCATGAACTACAAACGTTTGTTGAATGTCAATGTAATTGGTGATACTGAGAAGGCTCCTTGCGGGGCTAAAACCCAAGAAAGTTTCCGAAACTCATATTATGCACAACTTCTCTTTGAAATTGTGGTAGAAAATCGAAATAACTCAAATTATATATATATATATATGTGTGTGTGTGTGTGTGTGTGTGTGTGTGTGTATTCAACGTCGCCTGCTTGTGCTGGAAAAATTCTTACCTTACGAAGATATAAGGACATTTGACCAACTCCAACAAAAATACTGCTGAGAGCAATTTTGATAATCTCAGACTATCGTAAAAAGGAAAAATAATAAAAGAATCCAAAAAACGATCAATACAATCTTATCAAATCTATCCACGCAAGCAAACAATGTGATGAGCATAAGGTGAAGATGACGGATCAAAATCAAACAATGCCTTATACCTTTATCTGCGGATTGACATGTTCATTGAAATCTTAAATGACATGGCCATGTAGAGTCAACTAGCACGTTTGGTCCACCGGGTAGCCCATTTGTATGAGAGAGCAAGAATCAATCATGTCAGTCAACAATGTATGGCTTGGAATAGTTGATCATCCAGTTTCACTTTGCAGCATTTCAAAATATTGGTTATGAGGAGCCTGTACGACAAGGCCCCTTTATCGTTGGCGGCCAACTGCATGCGCTTAAGTATAGCATTGTCCAAACTAATCAGTTTGCCTTCTTGAATATGCCACAAAGGTGGAGCATCCTCCATTGACACACACAAAAATGATCCTTTCCTAGGCAAAACTGTATGCACCCGAACAAAGTGAATGATCTTTTGTGTGCTGGTCAAGTAAGCGTTGGTGAAGTCCCCTGCCAGATTTTGGCATCTTTGTATTGTCCATCAGTTGGTACGTGTATGTTTCATCAGTTGTTGGTGCATATTCCTAGGGGACATCATTTGGGATTTGCATTTTGCAGCATAGCAGCAAATTGATGGCAAGATAGGTTGGTGGGGACCCCCAAGACATTTGTCTCCAGATCGTCGTCCAAATTGCGATTCATGTTCGCATAAAACATTCTAATCAACATTCAATATGAGCAACCGCAGTCTTGAAGACTCCGCAAAAAGCCATCCCACTTAAAAAATTTGCGAATCGGATGACCCCTCGAGTGTAAGCTTTGCAGGTAAGTGCTATTCCCTTCATGCAATTGCCGGTCCTAGAAATGTCTAAGGGATCGCTTCTATGCTTCCTTTGACATGAAGCATTGTTTTTCATACTCTTACTGAACATCCTTCTTTCAGTTGCTTAGTTTTTGACGCATCTCCTATAAGATGTTATTCAACATATGAGTTATCAAATCCCCTGTTCTTGTTGCAACTTATTTTAATTTGCTTTTCAAAGAGAACATCGTTGATAGCTCATTTACGCCAAACAAATTCAAATGATAAATATTATAACAAATTATTATTGAAAATGCATGAGTTATTGAACAACCTCACTATCTTATTGTCAGCACCTCGTTTTGGCCTACCGGCGCTTGAGGACCATGAAGGAGGACCAACTTGATTCCCTCGATGCATTCCTTACATGTGGAATACGGGCGTTTCTTTAATTTAATTGCGATTTTGATTTTTCAGGAAAAAAAAGAGAGAATAAAAAAGAAGAAAAGAAGAGAAAAAAAAGTTCTGCAAGGACACTCTCAGATTTTACGCACATAAATTTCTATCTTTCAAAATCCAGAACAATATTCGAGACTAGAACGTATTTTTGTAAATAATATTCATCCCCGAATTTTTCTGAACTCAATGGTGATCCCAGATTATTTTCGGATATTTGATTGAAAAGTCGAGAATTTCGGGCCCTACGTGAATAAATTTCGATTTTTAAATTCGGGATGATACTCAGGATTGAAAAAAAAATTCCGCATACTCAAATTTTTCTAAATCCAATGGTGATCTCAGATTATATTTTGGATATCCGGTTGAAAAGAGGAGAATTTCAGGCTTTAAGTGCATGAATTTTAATTTTTTAAAATTTGTGATGACACTCTGAACTGAAAAATATCTTTCTGTATAATGTCAATTCTCCAATTTTTCTGAACACAACGGTGGTCCCAAAATATTTTTCAAATATCAAATTGGAAATATTGAATTTCGAAAATAATCGAGCAATTACGATCAATGCGTAACGGAGGGTCAAATATCGATCCTTATCGAGATTCTGTCTCCATCAATGCAAATTGAACTCTCCATAGAGTCGATTATTCGTCTAATTTCTTAATTTCAAAACATTCATTCAGAATTTCGATCAACACCGAGAAATTGAATTTCACCCAAAATATGCGCAGTAAGAGTAAATAAAAAAGGTATAAATAATATAAAAGAAAAATAAATAAAAATTTTATTTGACAGAGGGGTTGGCTCCATGGTAAGTGGCCGACCCCCCTGCCACTTGCACTCTTCTTCCTTTTCTGATTTCGGTTGCAGTTTGCTTGCATTTTTTATTTTTTTTTCCTTTTTCCTTCATTCCTCCTCTGCTTCCCAGTTGACCAGCCCTTTTCTTTTATTTTCTTTCTTCTTCTCCTCATGTAGGTCGCCTGGTTTCCCGCCCATCCCCTATTCCCTGCTTTCTGACCATCTCTTTCTTTTTCTCTCTCTTTTCTATTCTTCCTCTGAGCTGCAGCCTTCAGCTCAACGGATCTTCTGTAGATCCAGTCTCCGGCAGCTCCTTCCCATCCCCTGCTGCACTTCCCTTTCACGCTAGCATCTAATCCTGTCACCTCCATCAACTTCATCTTCCTTACCTCCGGCTTCAGAGCAGCAGCCTATCACGCAAGGAAAACGGGACTTTCTTCATCATCTGAGGCCATCAGCTCTCTCTCTTCCTCTCGGTCTTTCTGTCGGGCTGGAAAGCAGAACAGAAAAGATAGAGACCAGCCCCTCTGACTCACGCTCTCGTTCTCCTGAGGCGGCAGATCACAGGGCCCAGCAGCATCCAGCTTCCTCTCACAGCTTCCCATCAATCACCTCGGCTCTCTCTGTCGCTCTCTTCCTTTCTGGACAGAAGGCACCAAAAACAGCATCATCATCATCTACCGTCCTCATCTTTTCTGCTTCAGCTCCATGAACTCTCGGGTCCATCATCCTCATAACCAGGGCTCTCTCTCCCTCCCTTTCCTTCACTCTCGGTTCCTTCCTTTTCAGCGACCTCCTGCACCTCAACTCCCTTTCACCCAGCAGACCCCCATCAGAGATCATCATCCTCCTTTTCTTCCTTCCCTTGGTCAGACTCCGAAAGAAAGGAAAAAACAAAACAAAACAACAACAGTTTGCTCTCTGCCTCTCTCTCTCTCGACAGCCTATTCACAGCTCCTCACCAACGCAGCCTTCCTTCCTTCCTCTTGTCCATTATCGGCATCCAGCTTCTCCATCAACCTAGCCATTTCCAACTTCCTTGCTTCCTGCCTCCTCTGCAGCACCATCTCCCTCACCCTCTTTGTTCTCTTGACCATCACCAACACTCCATCACAGAGCAAAGTTCGAACCTCTTAACTACAGGTCAGCCATAGCACCAGGTTCCGCTCAAGTCAGCTCAGTCCTGAGTTCGACTTCTCCCTCCACAGCTCAGCCACGAGCTAAAGAGAAGGCATGGTGAGCCTTCTTTACTGCAAAATCATGCTTGACTGCTGAATTGAGTTTGGTAGATGGTTTTTGGTTCGATTGGATGCGTTTAGCTTGGTTTTTATGATTAAAAATAATGCTTAAGTGCCAGGCTAATCTATGGAATGATCCTTGATTGATTGAGGCGGTTCTAACTTGACCTCAAAGGCTTGAGGTTGAGTCTATGGTATGGGCTGAGTTATCGTAGTCATTTTGGATCGATTGGAAATTATGATTGATGCATTAATACTATGTTCGACATGAGGCTAAGTCGTGTATGATAATGGAAGAATGATATTTGCTTGATGTGGATGGATGGGAAGCTTATTTTGGGATCATAATGTGTTCTCCCTTGCAGATATAACTTTTTTTCGAGGCTGTATTTAACTGAGAAAGAGGGCTCAGAGCGGTCCTTGTGTGCTATTTTCTTGACATAAACTTGGAGGTTTAGTTCGGGAATGCTGGGGTGCCATTCATGGTTGAACAAAGGGGGTTTAAATCCGATTTTGGTCCAGTTTAATGCAGGTTTCAGATCTGATTGGAATTCCCTTTCTCTTCGAACTTTGAACTAAATTTGGTTTGATAGAAGTTACATGAGTTTGGTAGCTGTCTGGATAGAATCGTGGATTCCTTGGTCTGTTGTAAAACCCATGTGGAGATGAGAGGTTTAATGAGGATCATGAAATTGCATGCCCTCACTTGTCTTCTTATGTGTGATGAGGCCTAGTGGCGGTAGATGTTACTTTCCTATATGCATCGACTCTGTTTTATGCATAAACTCTGAAGTCATAATGCTTTAGGCTTTCTTTGGGAACGGGGTGGAATTTAACTCAATCCATTCCAACTATAAATAATTATATTTATTTGGAGTTGTAATGATTGTGTAGTTGAATTATGAGAAAAAGTGAAAAGAGTACTTAATAGTTAAGAGAAAGTAATGATTGTATTGTTGAATTGTGGAAAAAGTAATGAATAGTTAAGAGAATTTAATATTAAAAATTAAATTGAATGGTAGTGAAGATAAAAAAAATTGAAGAAAAATGAAAAAAAAGTATAATTGTGTTGTTGAATTGAAGATAAGTGGAGTTAAGTGGAGTAGAGTAAAAAAAATTATTTCATTCCCAAACAAACCCTTACGCTATATTTGGTTCACAGGTTTAGGTAGGGAACGGAATAACTATTTCGTACGTAATATGTTTTTCGTCATTTTGTTCAACGGAATGCAGAATAACTATTCCAACCCGGAAGACATACCTCGTTTATATGCATAATACGGGTGCCCCTTGGCACGGTCCGGATTTGGATTTTCGGATCCAGAAATGGACGCGAAAGGACAAAAATACCCTCATCTTCTTTCAATAATTACAATCGCATGCCATCCCATTAAAATCCTGCAAAAACTCGACATTTCCCTATTGGAAGAACTTCCAAAACCCTAGCAGAGCTCCAGCAGCATTTTGTCATCGATTCCTCTTGTTTTTTATGTCGATTCATCCGTCTCATAGAGGAAAAGGGTTGCGGTGTTGATCTCCGCCACTCCACTATCAATAGGATTGAGTCGGAGGAGAGACAGAAGCTCGCGAACCTCCCTTAAGCCGAAGCAAGTAGGGTTCAAATCTCCTCTAATTCCACCCATTTTCGACTAAAGATTGATTGGTCCGAGTTTAATTCTACCCATTCAGCTAGTTTGTTTCTATCTGATTTGTGTTGTTGCTGAGCATCCAAAGCGATTTTTTAGGTTTGATTCTTGGTTATCTGTTGGATGATTGAGGCAATTTTGTGAAAGTGATTTCTATATTAGTTGTTGGCAAATGGAATTGGTTGCATATGGTTGAGCTGTTGGCGTGTGGATAGGAATTTTGCATCCTGTGACAGATGGTTGAACGTTCTGTTGGTAAATGGAATTGATTTATGTTTTGGTTGAATTAGTTGATTTCTCTTTTGGTTGAGTTGTTGGCGTGTGGAAGTGATTTCTTGTTGTTGAAAATGGAATTTTTGTTAGCTCTTATGATTACAGTAGTTTTTGCTTGATAATGCAAAGAAAATCGACTACTTCACTATAATATCCTTCTAATGCATTTTGTAGTTATGAATCGCTTGAGTTTGCAAAGTAAGAATAAGAAGAGGAAAGTTGTTGCTTTAACTGTTTGAATTCAAATGTGTACCATAGTAAGAAGTTTTAATGGGAATATTATTAGAATTAGTCGCTCTATATGGTCCTAAGCCAAGCATTAGGTTGTACGAGTTAAGTTATTATGTCAGGAGGGATCATATTAGGAGGTTTGTATATGCGGATGGCGTGACTTGCACTGTGTAACTTAGGATGGATAGGAATGCATTTTTCAAATTGTGTCATATGCTTAAAAAAATTGGGGGTTTGAAAAGTACATGAAATATGCATGTTAATGAGCAAGTCGCTATGTTTTTATATATTTTGGCTCATCATTTCAAGAATAGAGTCATTAAATACCAGTTTGGTAAATCGGGTGAAACTGTAAGCCGATATTTTCACAATGTTCTCAAAGCAACATTACGTCTACAATCTCATTTGTATAATAAGCCGCAACCAATAGCTGCTACCTCACAAGACCAACGTTGGAAGTGGTTTAAGGTACCCAAACGAATACCAAATTTTGTCAATTTAGGGAGCTAATGTGGTACTAACATAATATTTTGGTTCATGTAGAACTGTTTAGGTACTTTAGACAAGATTTATATCAAAACCAGAGTGCCCGAGGTTGATAAACCTAGATACAGAACTCGTAAAGGTGACATAGCAACCAATGTGTTAGGCGTTTGCACTCTAGATATGCAATTCACATATGTTCTTCCTGGATGGGAAGGTTTTGCAGCTGATGGGAGAGTATTACGAGATGCTATGTCTAGGCAACATGGACTTAGGGTGCCAACTAGTGAGTTTAATAATTTTTTCATAATATTAAAAGATAACCTTAATAACATACAAAGTAATATAAGTTTTTTCTGGCATTTTTTTGAATATAGGTTGTTATTATCTCATTGATGCTGGTTATACAAACTGTGAGGGATTTTTGGCATCCTTTAGAGGTCAAAAGTATCACCTCAATGAGTGGCGTCAAGGACATCGACCGAGAAATGATGAGAAGCTTTTCAATTTGAGACATGTATCTACTCGTAATGTTATTGAGAGGTGTTTCGGCTTAATTAAGATACGATGAAGTATTCTTAGGAGTCCGTCATTTTATCCTGTTAGGGTGCACAATAGAATTATAATTGCTTGTTGTCTACTGCATAATTTTATTAGGAGAGAGATGGCTTTTGATCCTATGGAAGACCAACTGAATGAAATGGTTGGTGACAACTATAATAAGGATGCTGATCATATTTCTGAGATTCAAACATCAAATGTGTGGAGTACTTGGAGAAAACAGTTGGCAATTGAGATGTTTAATGAGTGTAACTCATCCACTACGTAGTTATATCTTGTGATTGGGAATAGTAATGTAAACTTTGAATAGTTGTTTTTTTCATGTGCTTGGGATTATATGTTGGATTGTCATTGCTTTCTGAAGACAATGTCATGAATCTATTTCAATGTACATGCGTTTGATTTTCTGAAGGTCTTATTTCCCATTTCATATGTACATATGTATCCTTTTTTGCATATACTCAATTAAATACAGGTCGTTATTACTATTTATTAAGCCAAATAACAATTTATATCATGTATATGCTCTTGGTATAGAAAATGGAAGGCAATTCTGCTTCTAATAATTCCTAGGTGAGCAAGAGTGGTAAAAGAAAATGGACTATACCTGAGAATGCAGCCCTTATATCTTGCATGATTGACCTACGAAATATGGGCACCCAC
The DNA here is from genome assembly GCF_007655135.1 of Punica granatum. NCBI lineage: Eukaryota > Viridiplantae > Streptophyta > Magnoliopsida > Myrtales > Lythraceae > Punica > Punica granatum. The sequence continues at coordinate 40,608,573 of NC_045127.1, read as the reverse complement.
AATGCCGACACAGAGTTTAAGTCTAGCTACTTGCCAGAATTTGAGAAAATGTTATTGGAAAAGCTCCTGAATTGCGGTATCAAGGCGAGACCTCACATTGAATCTCGACTGAAGACACTGAAGAAGGAATGAGTTATCGTGTATGATATGATGCTTAATACATCAGGCTTTCGATGGGATTCAACACGGAAGATGGTCACAGCGGAATACGATGTTTGGGAGGCTTATGTTGCAGTAATAAATACTTTATCTATTTATTTCGATACCGTATCGTTATGTTTATATATAATGTTACTAACACTATATTCTTTCTGTTTTTAGACTCACAAATAAGCTGTTCCACTTAGATTGAAAAGTTTTCCCCATTTCGAAGAATTATCTATGATATATGCGAAAGATCGAGCTACTAGAAAGGATGCTCAAGCTGTTGAAGATTTGATTGGAGCAGCCGAAGAAACGGATGCAAATCCTTCAAATCCAAATGAATCTACCAATGCGAATACCCCTACATTGGGAGATGTTTCGCGTGCTCATCTGCCACCTACAAAGGACCCAGGAAGTGATTCTTCGGGAAAAAAGAGGAAAAAGAATGAAGCTGACTTCTCCACAATTTCTCAAGCCGTGAATACAATGGCAATCGACATGAAAGAGGCTTGCATGATGCTCTCAAAGAGTGTTCACTCGAACATCGTTCAAGAGAAGTTCCTTGAACTTCCGGGAGCTCTTTGTGGTGTTGATGGCCTGACTTTAGTACAAGTTCACATGGCTATTCAAAGGTTTGGAAACCATCCGAATTATATCCTACTTTTCTTTGGTACCGACCTAGAAGACCGCTTGGAAATGGTTCAGGATTTCCTTGCAAATCATTAAAGCAGGACAACTAGGTAAACTTCTTCGTGGAGTTTTTTGGGATATTGTTGTTATAGTAAAAATGAAATTGTAGCTATGTGGTGTTTCGATGGGAGGTCGATATGTAGCTATATCGTGTTTGGATGTACTAAAATAATTTTTTAAAATTTATTTAAGAATTGAAATATTTTTATTAAATGTCTATACATTTTTAATTATTTAATTAGTAATTAAATTATAATGTACGATAATTTTTAATTGTAAGAGAACATGTTTTTATTAAGATAAATTTTTTATTAATTATGTTGATAATTATTGTTATATAATTATTAAAATAATTACTTTTATTTATAAAAACAATTTTTAGTAAATTAATTAAAATAATTAACTTTTAAAAATTATTTACTTTTAAATTATTTAAAATGTTTATTTTTTATTAATTATAAAAATTGTCATTAAAGTTATCTATTTATCTTTTAAAACTCATTAGATTTAGTATGAAGCAGTGTTATCAGAACCGGCCGAGGCATGATTTCATGGGTTCAACCGGGGGTTTTATGGGTCGGACCGCTTGTTTATTTTTAAAATAAATAAATATATATTATTTTAAGAAAATAAAATAAAATACAAAAAAATGGTAATATATATTAGATAATAATTAATATGTGTCCAAAAAAATATAAGAAAAAATTATTTGCATGTGATTGTAAATGACTTGTAGAAAAGAACTAATAGTCATTTGACAGTGCCCAATTAATTAAGAGTTGAAATTTTTTCAATGTCAAAAGAAATCGCCTAAAGAGATAGAATGGATTGGAAACAACATACAACACATGAGTTATAGCTCATAAGACCACAACAACCTCAGCACACAAGTGTCTGTCTAACCTTCACACAACTCACACGTAAATTAACAACGAAAAAAATATAAAGATAAGCCACAGTTCACCATCACAAGTTGATAAATCAAACCAAACAAGGACTAACTAATCAGTCAATATCATCAGCAATTTCATGCACTCCAATCTCCACCATAATTTCCACAAATATTGTCTTCAGGTGCAGCATCATGTGGTGCTTCAGGAGCTTCAAACAATGGATTTTCTTGGACTCGGTCACTGACATTCCCTCCATCAATATTATCTTCAGCCCCATCATCCATATCAAGATCTTCCAAATTCAAATCCAACGAATCTGTACGAAGAATATAACTACTAAAAATGAAATGACGATATACAACCTATCATGAAAATGGTCGGAATGAAATAAGAATATTTAGTACCATCATTTCCATTTTCTTGAATGCACATTTGCAAATCCCGTCTAAATGTTCGCAATTCTTCATTTGATAGGGCCAGTGGCTCTTCCTCTAGTACCCATGTAGAATAAGAAGCAAACTTCTCGAAGTCAATTGGGTCATAATTTCTACCCTTGAAGTAGTTCCTACAAAACAAACATCTCTTGTATACTTATATGTTGCAAGTTGCAACAGATCATCAAAACAAAGTAAATATCTAAATATGAGACAAAATTTTTAGTAAAGTAAGAAAGAAAAAATGGAGAGAAACAATTGTATATACCTTTATTGCAACTTCAAATTATAATGGACATAAATAAGGTCAGTCAACCGTTGATGCTCAAGTCGATTCCTTTTCTTAGAATGAACATGTTCGAACAAACTCCAATTCCGCTCACAACCCGAGGCACTACAAGTTTGGCTTAAAACACAAATAACCAACTTTTGTAAATTTGGTGCTCTCGAGCCATACCACATCCACCACTCATCTAGACATATATAAAGAAAATAAGAATAAGAAAATGAACAAACTCAAATAAAGTAGGAAATAATGACAAAAAATACTAGTGTTTAGAACATGCCCGGAGTCATCACGATGCGATCGGATACTGCGGATACTCATCCAAAATCACCTTCAGCATTTTTAAAAATCTTCATTTCACTTGTTAATTATGTCTGCAATGAGGGCTTTCCATAGGAATATCTCTCTATCACATCTAACAAACCGAAAATCGTTCCTCTATTCTTCTCCATCTCGGTCAAGCCATACTAATATTTGGGATTCAACCAATACTCAGCAGCATGCAAGTTCTTGTGGAGTTGCCTATCCCATCGAGCATCAAGAATGTTGATATACGGCTCAATCTTCTTCTTTCTCTTATTGAATCTTTTCAACATCTCTTCCCTAGCTTTGTACATTGCTTCAAGCAAAAATCTCATAGCAGGCCTTTCATCACTATCACCAATATGTAACACACGAACAAGAGGTTCACTAATCTGCACCATGGCTGCACATTCAGACCAGAAAGAATCCACAAATAACAGTTTCACAAATTCTTTTGCTTTACTTTCCTTTGCATGGCTTGAACTAGTCCATTCACTAGATGTTACCATCGCCCTCAAAGCATTATGTTGTGCCAAAACACTCTGCAATGCAATGAAATTAGTGGCAAAACGAGTTGGAGTAGGGCGTAGAATTTCTTGTCCACTAGTGAATTTTCTCATCAGATTCAATGCAAAGCAATGATTGTAGATATACTTAGCAATCTTTGAAGCATGAGTCACAATATCATTCACCTCGTCCAACTTACCAATATCACTAAGAATTAAATTAATGTAATGAGCCGTACAAGGAGACCAAAATATTGTCCTAAACTCCTGCTCCAACAAGCGACCAGCAGCCACGTAGTTAGCGGCATTGTCAGTCACAAAGTGAACAACATTCTCTTGACCAACAAATAGGACCACCTCTCTGAATAATTTGTAAAGCATCTCCCAAGTCTGTCGATGCTTCATATTTTGAAGCATCTGAAGCATCGACAGACTTCAAGAAAACAGTTCCCTTAGGACAATAAACTAAAAAGTTAATGAAAGTTCTCCTGCACTGGTCTGTCCATCCATCCGCCATTATCGTGCAGCCCGTTTCTTTCCAAATAGGTCGGTAGCTATCGACATACTTTCTTACCTCCTCAACATTTTTTGTCAATAAGTATCCTCGAAGATCATGAAAACTCGGACCTTTATAATCTACCCCCATGCTAGCAATGGCATCGATTGCTTGTTGGTAATAAAGAGAATTAACCGTATTAAACGGTATTCTTGGAGCCAGCATCCACTTAGAAATGGTAAGATCACACTTCTCGGTGACTTCTTTGCTTTGCAAAACACTCTTGAGTGTCCTTTGAGCTCCCGGTGTTGTTCTCGGTTCGAAGTAAGAATTAATTTTCATCTTGTTTGGCATCGCTGTCTTGGATTGAGCTGCCTTTCCTTTTGCTTTTGAATGAAGATGTGTCATTTCTACTATCTCCTTGTCATGCTCAGAGGGTGGAGCATATGGATTTTGTTCATCTAACATATCATACTTCCTTTTCTTTTCTAACATATGCCCAACCAGATGTTCCTGCATTCTAAATCGAACAGCATCCGGTACCTTCCAACATGCCTCTACATTTCCTTTTAATCCCACCAAATGTTGCTTAAACCGATTTATACCGCCACCGAAGAGAGCTTTTGAGCAATACAAGCATAGTAGCCTCTTCCTTCCATTTGCTGATGGTACTTCCTTGCAATGTGCCCATGCTGGATCAGATTTTCCTCTATTTATGGCTTTTGAAATAGAAAAACTAGGGGTGGATTCTCTAGTAGGTGGCGTAAGAGTGGGTGTGTTGCTGTTGCTAGCATCGACAAAATTCATTGTTTAACTAGCAACCTGTAATGATGAAAAGAAAATATTTCAAGCTCAACATTAAGAAAAACAGGGCAATAAAGACCAATAAATGGCGACTAAGCGATAGCTCGAAAGAGTAAAGACCAATAAATGGCAACATTATCAAAACCAACCACCAATGTCTTAGCAACAGCAAGTCACCATGCAAAATATTTCCAATAATGTCAGTAATAGCAACAACAAGCTACCAATAATGTCTACCTCTTCAAATAATGACGAGTGGAGAAGTTTCGGTTGATATGCCCACAACTTTGAAGTTATATATGTATATTTATCCTGATGAAATGGAGTGCAATCCAGGACTATTCGGGGAAAAAAAAAGAGTACAATCCAAGATGAGGGGGTCAGTTCACGCAACTAGAGCACTTATCCTCACATAATGCTTTTACTTGTTCTTATGGTTGAGTCCTTACGGGCATGATACATTTACAGCTAAATTTCACATTTAATTCCAGCATAAGTGCATATATCCTCACAACAAGTATCACAAGAAAGTTTGAATCTTTCAGTAATACTTACATTAATAGGAGTAAGGGCATTGACAATACCAATTGGATTAACCAACTAATTTAGACTGCATATTATTAGAAAAAATTTCTGAGAAAAATCAACTAACCAATGCCTCAATTTGTCACCGCAACCACAAGCAAAGGAGAAGAGGGAAGTGTGCGCACCCGAATTTCGTCTCGTTGGGGCACGCATGCGCGCGCCTAAATGCAACGCGGCTTGGGAGTGTCCACCTTCCCGGGGACGCGCGACGGACGTACGTGAGAAGGAGTCGCCACTACCTGTTTACGATCCGAAGGTCGAGGGCCGGTGAGTTGCCCGGGTCTAGGGTTACGGGGTACACCTAATTGCTAAGACATATGGTCTGCGAAACCCGAGATTCCGAATTCGGGGGTTCTATTACGTGTGGGCCTATATTCCACACGCCATTTCGGTACTCTAGCTTGTCTAGGCTTGCCATTTTAATTTAATTACCGCTTAATTAAGTTCCGCTCATCTTATACGTTTTGACACCGTAAATTCGAATAAACACTCTAACCGTCCACTCTCCGACCGGGATTTTACATGAATATATGTATAATATAAAACCTTACATTGTTCTCTCAAATAAATAAAAGGCAAGTTATAATGACTAAATCCCGGTCGGTTCGCGTTCGACCATTATTCCACTCGTGCTCACCGTATGGTTTGGAAATGACCGAAAATTAAATTAAATGCGCACTTGGTGTATGGGGGCATTGGACCCCGTGATCGAAGGTTATGGGCGTTGGACCCAGTGTGAATCGTATCCTAAGGGACCGGGCTCGACCCGCATAACAAATAAGTGCAAGAATGTAACAAGTAAGCGCAAATAAACAAACAATGAGATTTTGTTATTGCCGAATTTACATGAGTTAATCAATTATTATCCGGGGTATCTTGGCATACAAATCCTACCCTAAAATAAACAAAAGGGATGATGTATAGGGTATGTAGCATTCGACATTATTTAAAAACGGACCCGATAGACATGACGTCTGTGGTCGAGTCTCGAATGTGTGGGTTATTTTTAGATTATTCTGTATCGTGGCAATATGGCTTTTATAGATTAAGAGTGTTTTCACCTAAAACCCAAAACCTAGCCCTCTACTTGACTATTTGCCCATGTTGATTATGCCGAGTTTGTGATTAATCCGTTTTTCCATGTTTTAACCCGTTCTAAACACAAACTTACACTAGAGTGACGGCAGGACAAAAACCGGTAATCATGCCCTTGAATCGGTAAATATGTGTGTGTATGAAAATCAAGATTACGTTGCACGTATCTCGGTGCTTTTGAAATTGTGAATTTGAAAAGAGCATGGCTAACAGTTCTTGAACTGTCGACGTGATTACGGATTATTAATCAATTCGTACAATTTATTTAAAAGAGTCAAGTGATTTAATTTAGCCAAATTCAACGTCCCGATTACCCCGTATGTAGAATTTTAGGTTAATTAGAAATTTGCCGAATGCTTTGATTTACGGGTTTCGAGTCGTCGAGATAGCCATTTGGTTGACCGCCCGATAAACTCTAATTTCCGACATAGTCAAGTTGCATACATATAATTACAAAAATAAAATATTTAAATGCGGCACATACATTGTCGGTGGGTGATCCAAGTAGAAAAGGATAAGATATTTTTAGAAAATGTCCAGGGGACTAAATTGAACGATTTTAAAAGATCAGGGACTGATTTGAAAATTTTGAAAAAAAATTAGGGACTGATTTGAAAATTCTAAAAAATTGGGGACTGATTTGAAAATTCTAAAATGGGGAACTGTGTAAAAAATTACTGAAAATGTCCTAGGACTTATTTGAAATGAATTTAAAAATCGGGACTGATCTGAAAACAGAAAAAATGGCCCCAGGACTAAACTGAAACAGCTTGGAAAGTTCCTTGGAAGGCTTGAAAAAATTCTGGGAATTCCAGGACTGATTGGAAAATAGTAAAATGACTGGGACTTGATTGAAAATAAATTTTGAAATTCGAGGCAGATCTGAAAAAGGTGAAAAAGGCCCCGGGACTAAACTGAAACAACCTGGAAAGTTCTTTGGGATGCTTGAAAAATTCTGAAGATTGCAGGACTGATTGGAAAATAGTAAAATGACCGGGCCTTGATTGAAAATAATTTTTAGAGTTCGGGACAGATCTGAAAAAAAGGTGAAAAATGGCCCCGGGACTAAACTGAAACAACCTGGAAAGTTCTTTGGGATGCTCGAAAAAATTCTGAGAATTCCAGGACTGATTGAAAAATAGTAAAATGACCGGGACTTGATTGAAAATAATTTTTAGAGTTCGGGGCAGATCCAAAAAAATAAAATGCATCCTCTGGACTGAAATGTGACAAAGCAGAAAGTTCGTAAAAATCGAGTTCGGGACAAATCCGATCACCCACACGACCCAAGAACACTCATTTCACATTATATCCATCAAGCAAGCAACAATATTCAGGAAATGAGTCCCAATCATGCCACTAAGTCGAGGATTTACCTAATCCGGAAAGTTGAAGGGCTTCTCTGTAAATAAAAAAATCGCCGGACAATCGGGTCGGATCGGATCGGATCGGAGCGCCCGCCCGAAGGAGAAACCGTCCGGAAGAGAAGCTGGGCCGGACTGGAGAGCGTTGGGCCTGAATGGGCCTAGCCTGCAAAGAAAGGGAAATGGGCCGAGGCCCGTTAGCCGAAGGGCGGCCGGGATCGGGGGAGCGGCGGCGACGAGGCTGGTGGGCGGCGGTTCTCGCCCTTGGACGCCGCGACGACGGCCGGAATGGACGCGGGAGATAGCTCTGGGCGCCGCCAATGCTTCACCGTGGTCGATCGGGACCTCACTGACGCTAAATCAGTCGGAATCGGGGGGTTATCGCGGTTTTCCGAGGACGGTTCCCGAAATCTCCGATCTCCAAATTCTCCGAAACGAGAGCTAATTTTCTGATTTCGTTTGCTGGGTCCAGTTTTTTCCCTCCCCGAATTGCATTTATGTTGATTTTGATTTCAATTTCATCCGCTTTCCGTTGAGATTTCGACCAATTTGGTCAAAAATCACGGAAATCGCGATATTGGGGTTCTGGGCCGGCCGGGGATCGCGGGCAGCAGGCGAGCGCTGCCTGGCCCCTGCCCGGCCTGCCCGAATCTTTTTTTTTCTTTTCTTTTAAATTAGAGCCGGTGGGTCACCGGCAGTCGGTCAACGCTGCCTGGCCCTGCCCGAGATCTTTTTTCTTTTCTTTTCTTCCTTTTTTTTTATACATACATAATTTAATTTAATTAAAAATTATTTTTTTTAAAGAAAATGTGATAGATTAGGAAATGACAATTTTGCCCCCTTCGGAGCCGATGGACCGAAATTAGGTGCTGACAGGAAGGGAAGATCGAACCAATATGGATCGACTGACTCGACTCTGCCGCTTGATGAGTTGATGAAGACAAATCGAAGGAGCGACCGGTCGCAAAGTGGATGAGCTGATGATGAAGAATCAGAGTTGTCCGGAAGAAGATCGAATGAAGATGAGTCGATGAAGAAGAGCAGCGGAAGGAAGAGTCGAAGAGGAAGTGATGAACTCGAGATCGAGAATAAGAGAAGACGACTAGGGTTTCCAATTTTTTCCAGATTTCAACTCTGCAGTCTGCGACTCTGCATTCTGAAGAATTTCTGATTTCTTCAATTTCGCTTGGGTCGGGCGCAAGGAGTTCGGGTTGGATTCCGCTTTAAATTTCTAAACCCATGAACCGACCAGTTCGAATGGGTTCGATGGGTTCATATAAAAATCGGCCGGTTTTTTGGGTTCACCAATTTTTTTAGGCATTTTCTGTTTTAAGTGAACCGGACCGACCATAGTCCGGTTTCCGGTCGGGCCGGTCCGGTTCTGATAACAATGGTATGACGGGCATTTCTGTCTTTTCACCCCATTTCTGTTCTTTCCATTCTTTATTCAAGCCAACCAAACATCATAATTATAATTATTAGTTTTGCTATTCCCTCCAACCAAACAAAAAAAATTCATCAGAATTTCTATTTTATTCCATGTCTATTATATTCCATGTCTATTCAATTCCAACGAACCAAACATAGCGTTAGACTCCTTAAATCTCTTCCTTCGAGTTTTACTGGCTTTGTATTTGCTACTCTTTCGGCCCCTCTCGTTTTTCTTTCTTGCTTTTGGATGTCATCCCTAGCTTGGGAGGAAAAGACGAGGAATGAGCTGTCATGAGAAAGAATAAGTATAGATTAGCTTGGAGATGGCGTGGAGACTTACCTAAACTTAGGTTGAGTCCTGACTTGAAAGCCGCCTCGACCCACGGTAGTCAAGGATTTTCCGAGCTAGCTCATCCTGAGAACTTCTTGGGATCAGGTATAAATCTTCACTTTAGTACCATGAGATAGATCTTTTAGTGCTTGATGAGTGGATTTGATTAGCTCGATGAAATTGTATGCCCATGATTCATGTGCTTTGAAGTGTTACTTGTCACTTTAATTAAAACCTCATACGAACCGGATTAATCACTTAAAGTTGATTTAAAATTGGATTTATTTCAGGATGATTGGGAATTAGAGCTTTATCTAGCGGTCCATCAATGGCCGGTTCGATGACCTGAAACCCACAAATTTAAAGCATTCGGCAAGATTTTAAATTAATAGTTCCATACATGGGGCAATCGCGATATTTCACTTGGCTAAATAAATCACTCGGTCTTTTAATAAATTGCACGAATGGGTCAATAATTTGTAATCACGTTGACGATTCAAGAACTGTTGGCCATGTCCTTTTAAAGCTCAAAATTTCTAAAATACCGAAACATGTGTCACGCGTAGCATGGATTTCTAGGGAGTGCTCGTGTATCTTGACTTGAGTCTGGGCCCAATTTGAGGTGGCTCAAGTCAAGATGCACGAATTCTTCTTAGACCACTTCCGGGCAGAGCGTTCGGTTCCTCAATTCTTTTGGGGTTCTCATGACTCGATAGATCTAAGGGATCGGTCGACATCGACTATCGACTTTCGATAGTCCGTGTCACGTGGTCTCTATTTTTCATACACACACATGTTTTCCGGTTTAAGGGCATGACCACCGGTTATTGATCCGCCGATACCCTAGGCATTAGGATAACCAAAACATAAGGAAATAGGCGAGCGCCTGACAATGTACGATTGTCACTCGTACACCCTCCCTTTTTTATTGTATGTTTATGTCACCCTAGTGTAGATTCGAGCGCTTAGGCAATTAGATCAAAGACACAAGCGGGGATGGCCCGTGAAAGGTTATCAGTCCCACATGGTCATGTGCAAAGATCTTGGCTCCCTCGTGCTGTTTCGTGCCCCATTTTCCTAAGTTTGTGCTTAGAACAAGTCAAAATACGAAAAAACATATTAATATCAAACCCGACTTAATCAAACATGACTTAGTCAAGCAAAGGTTTAGGTTTCGGGTTTCAAGAGAAAACACACCCTCGTCAGAATCTGTTAAGCCTTCATCGTCACCAAACAGAACAATTTAAAATCAACTCACCCATTCGAGATTTGACTACAGACATGATGTCTGTCAGGTCCTTTAAAGTACTGCGCGAAAGCTATATACCCTCCCAGGGCGGTCCACGACCGATTCACATCGAGTACGTCATCCCCTTTGTCTGTTTAGGGTAGGAACTTGTTTGCTAAACAACTCCGGTTCATCATTTGTTAATCACGTAAATCTTATGATAACACACAATTTGTCTGTTTTCTTCTATCTTGATCTATTTTTTTTATATGTTTTGTTTGTTTTTATGCGGTTCGAGCTCGTGCCCACAGGATACGATGCACATACAGTCCAACGCCCCCACACACCTAAGTGCGCGCGACCCGAGTGCAGAATTGAGTCTAACCTCTAGTCATCCTTTTGACCCGAGTAATATCTAGGTGGGGATGACTTAGGTAGGGAGGTGTGAAATAAGGTTAGACAATCACCCGGGAGCTCGATCGATCCTGCGAATATCGTTGTGCTATCAGAATCGGACCAGATGGCGAACCGGAAGGGGCATGGGTTCATGGGTTTATGAGTCCAACCGAGTGTTCGATGGGTTGGACCGCGCGTTTAATTAAAATAAAATAAGTATTCATATTAGTAAAAACATTATGATAAAATTATGCTGATTTCAAAGAAATATAAGGACAGTGTAAGAAAATATCTACATTTAATATTGTTTACTCTAAAATAAATATTGGATTATAATAAGTATTTAAAAGTATAGTTAAAAGAGCAAGAAAGTAGTGGTGGCTCAGCATGCTAGTACAGTTAAAAATTTGATCTGACGATCGACAGCTGGTGACGCAGCGTACACACAAGTAACCCGTCACAGACCCGTTGATTCGCGCACGAATACAGAAACTACGACCTTCTATTACCTGTTGATTCTACAAATACCAGGAAATAGACATCAAATTCGAATGGACTCCGAGATTGGACAAAGTACGAAAGCTCTGAATTTTATTCACAGATGAAAAAGATAACTCCCTTAACCCTAGGGCTTACAAAGCTTAAATAGGGTTTAAAAAGCCTAAATTGCACAAAAAGAAATAAACTTTCCTAAAATTGTAAAAGCACCTTAATAGCATAAAAATGTCCGTTTGAGGCCCTAAACGATGGAATTCGGCCAAAATTTTGTCTTTTCACAGCCAAAGGCTGTGAGTTTTGCTCCAGAGACCGTTTTCCTCAAAACAGTATTGTCAAAACCTATTTTTCTTGAGATATCGATTTGCCACCTCTTCTGCCGCATCATTCTCCCTTGGGTGGATCGAATTCGCCCTAGGAGTCCAAAAATAAAAATTATCCACACAAACATACACATCTTCCATACTTGACCGGAAACCGATGTTAGCCCATGCTCCATAACGGATAATTGGAAAAACATTTGACTCAAAATACTCTGCTGCATTGGTTCGATAGAGACATTTGACATCCTCGTCCTCATCTGTTGATTCGAGGCACAGTACTTCTCAATTTCCTACTTCAGCCTCGCCTCCCTCCTATCTTTTCTTTGCGAGTCCATCCTCTTGTCGATGGCCTCCTAGACCGCATCAGCCTTCTTGTCGTCCTCATCATACTTCACAGAAGCAAAGACACCCACATCATTCCCCTCAAATTCATCGAATTTTCAATTCTCGTCATAACCCTCGTCATCTCCCTCATCATCCTCGTCGAACTCAGGCTCTCCATCTCCGCCCGCTAAAAAAAATGGGTCATCAAACGGATCATCTTTGATAAATATATTCTCGTCCCCTTCAGAATAGGAATCATACTCGACTTCCTCCAATTTCGCAGTCGAATTAGGGACTCGGCCGTGCCTCGAGTCGACCTCCTTTCGGGTCTCCATCAGCGCCCCCATCCTCTCGGTTAGGCAATCCACAAACACATCCAACCTACGCTCCAACTCGACCCCTAGTCAGGTATTCATGGCCTAATCGATCCTCCGATCCAACTCATCCTCCTCTGCAGCACGACGTTGATTAACTGCTCTTCGGGGCGGCATCGTTGATCCAAGAACGAACGCAACTTTGATACCAACTGACGCAGCGTACACGCAAGTAACCCGTCACAGACCTGTTGATTCGCGCACGAATACCGAAACTACGACCTTCTACTACCTGTTGATTCTACGAATACCAGGAAATAGACATCAAACTCGAATCGACTCCGAGATTGGACAAAGCACGAAAGCTCTGAATTTTATTCACTGATAGACTCGGGCAGCTGCGAGAATATCGTGTCTGTTGAGGCCGTGCAGAAGTTGGGCCTATGCACTAAACAGCATCCCAAACCGTATAAGTTAGCGTGGCTGAAGAGAGGAGGTGAAGTTAGCGTGTTGAAGCGTGCCCTGGTGACGTTCTCTATTGGCTCGCGATACAGAGATTATGTTTGGTGTGATGTTATAATGGATGCATCCCACTTGCTGTTGGGGAGGCCCTGGCAGTTTGACAGGAGTGTGAGCCATGATGGAAGGACCAATAAATACAGCTTCACGCATAAGGAGTTAAAGATTGTACTGGTTCCGAACAGAGACGGGGACACTAACGAGCCCCGACCTGCGAATCCGGCTTCCGCAACCAACTTGCTGTCCCTTGCCTAGTTTCAGGAGGAGTTGCATGATGCAGAGTTTATGTTTGCTCTCGTGGGCAGGGAGGTTGTGGAGGCGGGCGTTACGTCTTGTGAGTCCTTACCGATTTTGAAAGAATTTCAGGATGTCTTTCCTGAGGAACTGCCAAATGGTCTACCACCCTTATAGGACATCCAGCACCATATCGATCTGCAGCCTGGTGCGTCCTTTCCGAACAAGCCACACTACAGGATGAGCCAGGTGGAGGAGCTGGTATCGAAGGGGTTCATTCGGGAGAGTATGAGCCCATGTGCTGTACCGGCGCTTCTAGTGCCTAAGAAGGATGGATCATGGCGTATGTGCGTGGACAGTCGAGCCATCAATAAGATAACGGTCTGGTATCGTTTTCCCATTCCTCGCTTGGATGATCTACTTGACCAGCTGAGTGGTGCCAGGATTTTTACTAAGCTGGACTTGAAGAGCGGTTATCACCAGATTCGAATTCGTGTTGGAGATAAGTGGAAGACCGTATTCAAGACTAGGGAGGGGTTATATGAGTGGCTGGTGATGCCGTTCGGGCTGTCAAATGTGCCGAGTACGTTTATGAGAATAATGAATCAGATCTTGCGGCCTTTCATTGGTAGGTGCGTGGTTGTGTATTTTGATGACATTTTGATCTACAGCCCTAACCCCGAGCAACATCTGACCCACTTGCGAGAAGTACTTTTTGTCCTTCGACCCGAAAAATTTTATGCTGCAGTGAAGAAGTGTATTTTTATGAGGTCGGAAGTTCTTTTTCTGGGTTATATTATTTATGCTGATGGCTTGAGGGTGGACTCGTCCAAGGTCGAGGCGGTCAGACAGTGGCCCAGACCTGTGAATATTACAGAAGTCAGGAGTTTCCATGGTTTAGCTTCCTTCTACAGACAGTTTATTCCCCACTTCGGCAGTATTATGGCTCCCTTAATTGACTGCATGAAGGGAGGTAGATTCAAGTGGGCTGAGGGGGCAGAAACGACATTCCAGAAGATTATGGAACGTTTGACGATCGCCCCGATTCTTGTTCTGCCTGATTTTCAACAGCCCTTTAAGTTGCATTCTAATGCATCGAAGGTAGGGATTGGAGTAGTCTTGAGCCAAAACAACAGGCCAATTGCCTTTTTCAGCGAGAAGCTGATGGGGGCAAAAGTGAGATACAGCACCTACGACGTGGAATTCTATGTTGTAGTGCAGGCGGTGAAACATTGGCGACATTATCTTTTCCACAAGGAGTTCATCTTGTACAGTGACCATGAGGCCCTAAAGCACCTCCATAGCCAGGATAAGGTGTCAGCTTGTCATGCATCATGGGTGGCTTACCTGGAGCGTTTTACTTTCGCGGTAAAGCACAAGAGCGGAGTCACTAACCGCATTGCTGATGCTCTTAGTCGAAGGCGAAGCATTCTGAGCAAGATGACAGTTGAGGTACCTGGTTTTAGTTCTTTTGCTGAGCTGCTTGAGATCGATCCCTATTTTGCTGTGACGTTAGCTAAAGTTCGGACTGAAGAAAGAACGGAATACGTGTTGTAGGATGGTTTTCTTTTCAGGGGAAATCAGCTTTGTATCCCTTAATGTAGTTTGAGGGCGCACATTATTCAGCAGTTACATGGCGAGGGGCATATGGGGAGAGACAGGACCTTGCAGCTGGTCCAGACATCCTATTTATGGCCTACAATTCGTAGAGAAATGGAAAAATATGTGCAGCGCTGTAAAGTTTGTCAAGTGTCCAAGGGTACTGCAACTAATGCATGGTTGTACATGCCACTGCCGATTCCCTCGCAGCCATGGGTGGATATCAGTATGGATTTCGTCTTAGGCTTGGCCCGGACCCAGCGAGGGAATGATTCTATATATGTGGTCGTCGACAGGTTTTCCAAGATGACACACTTTATTCCGTGTAAGAAGACCATTGATGTTGTACGGGTTGCTCAGTTGTATTTTCGGGGAGGTATACCGTCTACATGGTCTGCCAGTCTCTATTGTGTCTGATAGGGACACTCGTTTCTTGAGTCATTTCTGGCGGAGCCTTTGGAAGATAGTGAACACCCAGCTGAACTTCAGTACTGCGTATCACCCGCAGACAGATGGACAAACAGAAGTGGTTAACAGGTCCTTGGGCAATCTGTTGAGGGGTTTAGTAGGGGAGCACGTGAAGAGCTAGGATCAAAAGTTAAGCCAGGCAGAGTTTGCGCATAATCACGCTGTTAATCGCAACACTAGTTTCAGTCCCTTTCAGGTGGTATACTCTGTTACCCCCAGGGGTCCCCTTGATCTGTTACCTGTGCCGGATAATACCAGGGTCCATGGTAAGGCGGCTGACTTCGTTTACGGACTGCAAGAGATTCACGAGGCTGTGCAGAATAATTTGAAGCAGTCTGCCAGGAAATACATGACTGCTACTGACCAAAAAAGAAGGCACGTGGAGTTTGAAGTTGGCGATTTTGTTTGGGCTGTCCTTACCAAGGATCGTTTTCTGCTGGTGACTACCACAAGCTCATGGCAAGAAAGATTGGTCCTGTGGAGATCGTGGAGAAGATCAATCCAAACGCCTATCGACTTAAACTTCCCAGTCACATTCGTACTGTCGATGTGTTTAACGTGAAGCACCTGATTCCTTACACAAGTAACAGTTCGGACGACTACAATTCGAGGGCGAATTCTCGCCACCCAGGAGAGAATGATGCGGCAGAGGTATCGGCAAATCGGTACCTTGAAAAAAATAGGTTCTGATAACTCTATCTCAAAGGAAATGGCCTCCGGAGCAAAACTCACTGCTTTGCTATGAGTTTTCGATATTTAAAGCAAATTCTATCGTTTAGGACTTCAAACGGGCATTTTATAGTTATTTGGGCGTTTTTGCAATTTTAGAAAAGTTTATTTCTTTTCATACAATTTAGGTTTTCTTAATCCCTATTTAAGTTTTGTAAGCCCTAGGGCTGAAACAGTTAATTCGGATTTATCAATAAAGATCAAAGCTTTCATGCTTTTGTCCAATCTTGGAGTCAATTCGAGTTTGATGCATATTTCCTAGTATTCGTAGAATCAACAAGTAGTAGAAGGTCATAGTTCCGGTATTCGTGCACGAATCAATGGGTCGTGATAGGTTACTTGTGTGTACGCTGTGTCAGCTGGCTAATCTGACCCGACCAGCTTAGGTTCCGACTTGATAAGCCATTCCTCTCTCTCTCTCTCTCTCTCATTCTCCTTTATTTTCCCCTGTGGCATCTGTTCGATTGAAAAAGCAAAGCCTCCAATGTCACAATTCCTCCTCAATTTCCTCTATTCTATCTAATCTCTCGTCCATTTGTCCATCGTCTTTCCCTTCAATCAACCCATCTTTGAATCTCTCTCCTCCTCTTCTGAAAAATCTCTCTTTGACTCCCCCTTTTCTCTCTTCGATCCTTTTCCTCCTAATTCTCCTCCTCAACTAGTAGGAGCTTTCGATACAAGCCCAGGTATCTCTCCCTGTTTTCGTAGCTTTTATGCCGATTGGTTGATGCCTTCAGGTCAAAGCTCAAGTTTTTCCATATGAGTCTTCTTGAAACTGTAATTTTCCATGGGTTTTTGAGAAAGCTACATGCTAGGGTAAAAATTTTGGGCTCTGGGTTAGGAGAATTTCTTCAGCTTCCAGCTGAATTTCCTAATGAAAATTTGGCGAAAATGGGGTCAAAAATGATTCTTTTTCCCGATTTTCTGCTGGAAAGATCCTATTTCTTCGTAAATCTTGAGGTTGTCGTGATCCAGGGGTTTGACTAGGTTGTGTTAATTTTTTTGTAGGCGTTACTGTTTAGTTAGGTGAAGAGTTAATCATCCTTAAGAAAACAAAACTCATAGAACTGGCCAGTTCAATGGATCTAACGGATCAAATCTGCAACTTGGGCTTTTAGACAGATCGGACCGAATATGGTCTCGGTTCTTGGTCCGACCGATCGACCCGACCGATCAGGTCCAATTCTGATAACAATGTTGAGGACTATTCAGTCCTCCTAGGACTCGTCGGTTCGATCGGACCCGACCCTTGGCTTTAATGAGCCTGCATCGCTTTAATTTTGGTCTAGATCTTTCAAATCACACGATGAGCATGAGCGAAATATTGGCCGAACACGAACCGATCGGGATCCAATTATTGTAATTTGTATTTTTATTTATTTGAGAGAATAGTATAAGGATTCATTTTGTACATTTAGTTATGTAAGAGTCCCGGTTGGTGAGTGAACGGCCCGAATACTGAATCAGTCGAATTGATCTACTTACCTAGGGACGAATAAACCTAATGCTTCACGGTTGTGGTTCACGCGGGATGTCGACCATCACAGTCCGATAAACCGTTACGCTGGGATAGCGAACCGATCCCTTGATATACAGGCCTACTCCTCTCTTGGGCTCTAGTTCGAATCTACTGTTTTCTTCGAATTTACAGTGTCAAAACGGATAAAACAAGCGTAGCCTAATCATGCGGTAAATAAATAAAAGTGATAAGCCCTAAAGAAACATAGTACCGATAAGGCATGCGAGATATAGGCGTGCACGTACAGAGCCCTCGAATCCGGAATTTTCGATTCTGCAAGACCAATGCCTTAGCAAGACTCCTTCTCACGCGCTTCCTTCACTCGTCCCTTGGGAAGGTAGACACTCCCAAACTGTGCGATCAATACGCACGCATGCGGGCCCTGACGAAATGAAACTCGGGTCCGCACACTTATTATTTGACAATGAGGGAAGGAAACCCCACAAAACCAAATTTAGAGTAGAGTAAACATTTGATCATTCACCCGGCACCATCATTTATCTTTACGTCGCTTCAAAAACCAATTCTCATAACGGCATACACTTTCCATACTTATGGTTATTAAAATGGACATTGTATTTGAAACCAAACACCGATAATGCCATAACAAATGATAGCCATCAAATAAATAATGATGGATTTATGTTTGGCTAATGAGTTAAAAGTCAGGCATTGTGGCAAATGACACATGAATTGGTGGCAGAGAATCACTCAACGTGCGGCACCTAAACCCTAATTAACGTGGATAAATTCAAATAAGTTTTTCTTGTCCCAACAATACCCATAGGAAAATCCTACTTGCACACTCCATGAGTTTATTAGTGAAGAATATGTAATCCTAACCTTGCACTTCGTGGAGATTAGCTGCTCCACAAAACCGTCACTCGATGATGATAGCAGGACGGAAATGGCCTAAAACCATAATACCCTAAAACGATAAAACCCTAAAATCCTAAATCCTATTGAACTTCCTCAATTTTAAAGATGAACTTGTACGCCTCTATCATTTACTTTGATTGTCCTTTCTAATGTCTCCTTCGACTACATTACACTCATCACATTTATTTTTCGATACTGCATGATATTTCGTGCAGTGCCTTTTCCTAGATTTTGCTCAGAATTTACGTGGGAGAGACCGACCTCCTCTGATGTTCTTGCTGAAGACCAACCACCCACTACTTGGAATTGCGACGTAGAACCAAAAGACGATGGTGTATACCTAACAAGGGGATGGCCCTTGTTGCGTATGACCTCAAACCCAAGGATGGTCAAAAATTTCTACTTGAGGTGTACAATGCAGACACGATATTTGTGATGTTGTTTAGCGAAAATAGTTGTGACATCACACCTAGTAAGTTCCCACTCGTAATTCTTGTTTATGGCCAAGTTATTTTGGACATAACCACAAGAACAACTTTTAGCTGCACGTTATGAAGTTTTCTTGTATAACAAGAAAGGAATTTTGTTGTGCTATAGATCCAGTGGTTGAAATTTCTTTAGATAACAATGAGGATTCGTCACATGTCGATAATTCCGTCCGTCAAAAAGACAATGCCATGATAGTCTGCCGCAATATCTTCCATGAGATAAAAGTGGAATCAGACAATGAAGATGATGCCCCTGAATACGGCCAAAAAAAAAAATTTGACAACAAGCACCATTACATCCTTTTCCGACTTGGGAAATATGTGTATATATGGTCCATGGTAAGCACACGTATTAAAGACATATAGAACTATCTATTTCATTTCAACTTATACCTGTAGAATTTGCTAAAAGAGTTGAGCTGCAGCGCAAAGACACTGTATACCTGCGGGATGACGTGGATGGAAGAACCTGGTCGGTGGTAGTTTATAAAGAATATTCTAATGGTGGACTAGAGCAGATAAAACTCGATGGCAACTGGTATTATTTCGTATAAGTAGGCGGCTTCACGAAGATGACCACAATTGTGCTTACTAACCTAGGCTAGACGTTTTCTTCATTTAAAATCATCGCTACTAAACATGTCCTCCTAGAAGTATTTCCGTGCATGTGTCCTAATTACACCGTCCCCTTATCCCCATCCCGGGTTTAATATGTTATGGCAACTCTTCGTGTATGCAGTAGTACATGCTATGCGTCTTACTAGTGTATTTTGTATAAGCTGGCCGTAAGTTGTTGTCCTGAATGAGTGTTTCCCTCCAACTTATGTGTGCATCGGTTGTCCACTATAATTGACTAGTACATTAATCTATGGCGTCCTCACAATAATAATCGTAATTTGTGGCTCTTGGGTATCTGTCATCATGTTCGCAACTATGCAAGTGGGCCAATTTTTTTGTTTAGGGCTTGTTGATGTAGGTGAGCAGGATTAATATGGGCCTTATAGGCTGGCCTAATGAGGGCAGAACCGACCCGTTTAATTAAATTTATTCCTAACCTGCTGAAGACGCTTCCCCCACGCTTCTCCAAATTTAAGAAAAAAGTAAAGAGATAAATATTAAATAAAAACCCAAATACAATTCAAGGCGCAAACCAAAACAATTCTCCCTCTCATCGACTATGGGGTTTGAGGGCTTCAACTTCTCATCACCAAAGAACGATCTTGCCACCTACTCGGTCGCTGATTTGATCCCTATCTACTGCTTTGTCCAATGTCTTTGCTCGTGTGGAGATTGTAAAAGCTATTACTATTGTCAAGATAGTGACTTTGGTTGTTAATGTTCGGTTTTCTCCGTCAATAGGTCCTACATTTCCATTTATATCGTATTTATCTTGATCTCGGTGCGATATTCTAGGCGACATTTGGACATTCTTGACTTACAGTGTAATTTAGCGGCTGCTATTTTAAGCCCTAAGTGAAATAGCTCCGTTGTCCATGAGTAGGAGTTGGACTGGTATTTATTTAATTCTTCAAGAAGTTCTAGAGAGAAAATACCAAACAGTGCTGGTACTTTAACCTTTTCCAATGAACTCAACAAATTAGGAAAGGACCGGTCAATGACAGTGATGATTGGGACAATAATTTAATTTTATGGGAAATCACATATACTATGTTCGAATTTGTAATATTTGTCTGTACAATCATGTACAATTGCAGTAGTCGCTTCCTTATTGTGAAAATAATCAATATATTTGATCCACGGTCTGAACATTGTAGGTCACCCTTTAATTCATAAAAGAGTGGAAAGCGGAAGCCAAAACATGGACCCATCATTATTGCTCAAGACCTTCATTGTCGATCAGCTGGAGAAAGGCAGGCCGATGAAAAGGCCATTGTTGAGGGTCCTTGTAGAGCATTGCAAGACAAAGATGATATTCCGATGGACCTTGCACCTCGGTCCAAGCTATGAATTGTGTAATTGGAAATGATTTGATGAAAATTTTATGAGCAATTATTTATGCCATTCATATTTTCTTGCGTTGAGGATAAATCTTAGCACGAGGTGCTCACCAAAGCAACTTACAAAAGTGTTTTCCAAATTGACCCCAGAGCAAAAGGCAACGGTCTAACAAGTGGGATTCGGACACCTCTTAAACCTCCCCAGTGTGCGCCTAGACCTTCGCCTTGCGAGAATCGCCATTAAATGCGACGACAAAATAGACGTTTTGGTCCCTGAAACATGCTGCTCACGGCTAGTTCATCCCCGAAAGTTTTTCCCTATACTATTTGGTCCTACCATTTGAAACGTTTGGACCAATTAGTCCTTCTGTTGGAGAAAACATTGGTCCCTGGGTAGAAGACCTGACCCAACGCCGTGAGCTTGGTCCCTGCCTTCTTCTCCTCTTCTCTTCTCGGTTTCCCGCTCGAAATTCCCCCAATTCTTCTCTTCTCTTCTCGGTTTCCCTGCCTTCTTCCGATTCAGTGTTGAAATTGCCCCAGCCGGCCGTGAGATTTCTTCCGAGAAGGCTGATTGTTGTGAAGATTTCTTCCGATTCAGTTTCTTCTCAAAATTTATTCCGATTCAGCCGGCCATGAGAAGCTCGATTGTTGCACATGGGGAGCAGGTCAGTTCAAATCCCTCTAAGAATCCCGATTGTTGCAATGTAATTTCAGCCGATTGTTTAGTTTGGGTGGTTTTGGTTTGTTTTTGGGCTGTTATGATGTTGAAATCGTGGTTACTGGCGGTTGCCCTAATTAGCTCCAAATTGCCCCAAATCGATCAAACCCTAAATCGCATGGCTGTCGGAGTCCGAGCCCTAGCCGTGATCGATTAGCAACGGGAACCTTCTT
Source organism: Punica granatum (assembly GCF_007655135.1). Taxonomy (NCBI): domain Eukaryota; kingdom Viridiplantae; phylum Streptophyta; class Magnoliopsida; order Myrtales; family Lythraceae; genus Punica; species Punica granatum. Next base: position 40,586,847 of record NC_045127.1, on the reverse strand, counting down.
CTTCTCTTCTGCTCACTTTGCTGCTGCTTGATTCCGGATTTTGCTTCAAAGTAACTGTTGATTGCTGCCGCGAGTCCTCGAATCTCACTGCTTTCAATTTCGAGGTAATTTTCGCTATTTCCTTCAATGTGGTTGCCCAATTTGGTTGCCCAATTCTCTGAGTCGAAGAACTCAGTTCAATAAGGTTGCCCAATTCTCTGAGTCGAAGAAGATGGGGGTAATAATGATTTCCCTCTTTGATTTTAGGGGTGGCATTACGGAAAAGCAAGGTGCCAAGTCCTGTGTTCTGAACGTCCACCTGCAAGGGAGACAAACAAACCACCGAGCTTCAGAATACATGATGGTTTTATGCGCATTTCATATCTGGCAAAGCTTGTAAGTACGCTAGACCTAGCTATTGGGTTGGAATCTATTCACCGAAAATAATTATGTCTTTACAATTTGGTTGCCCAATTCTCTGAGTCGAAGAACTCAGTTCTGAAAATCCCTGCGCGACATTTTGGTTGCCAATTCTAGTTCAATGTGGTGTTTCTGTCTGCTCTTGTTTTTATGGCGATTGTTGTTTGAAATCTTGAAGAGTGAGTGTACTTGGGTTTGGTGCAACTCAATCTAGTCTGGAGCACAGAATTGTCTATGTATTCAGGAGTAGTATGAGAATTGAGAAATGGATCACGTTTAGCAGAGTTCTCATATGCTTGAGGCTGTGAATTTTAGCACATATGCTTGCGGCTGTGAATTTGTGAATTTTTGCTGCTGAACTTGGTATCACGTATTTGTATTCTCAGCACTGTGATTTTTGCTGCTGAACTTGGTATCACATGGACTTTGTAGCACATGAATTTTGCTGCATTTGCTTGGTGCTCTGTTTAGGTACCTGAATTATGCTTGCGTGCGGTTGCTTTGTCTGTTGTTGTGCATGTGCTTGGTGCTTGTATTCTCAGCACATATACTTGTATGTTTAATTTCATTGTCCTGCTTTTCAGATTATTAGCCCATTTGAAAGCGACATTGAATAGAGACGGTACAAGCAGAGAGAGAGAATAGAGAGGGGAATCACAACAGATATGGGAGGTGAGGGAAGCCATTGGAGTGGGACAAACCAATATGTCCAAAAGTCCACGGCTTATTCACCGGTTGAGGAATCAGTCAATCTCTGTGGGTGTGGAAGGAAGCTCCTATTACAAACATCTACAAAGAAACAGAGTTATGGTAGGCGTTTCCTTGGTTGTCCCTTATGGAAAAGAAGTGATAGTACATGTGGATACTTTGAATGGGTTGATAATGAGGAGCAACTTGAAGTGCAGCAGACTGCAAGATCCCGGACTGGAGCTTCTTTTACATCCCCGAAGAAACAAGTTTTAAATGGAGAAGATAACAAGCTCATGAAGAAGATGAAGAAGAAAATTCAAATGTATGAACATGAAAACAAAATGCTTAAGATTGCATGTGGTGTATCGGTTTTCATCATTGTTTTAGTTGTAGTTTGTGTTGTATTGAGATGATTCTATTATTGGTAATATAATACAATGTTTGACTTTGCGTGATCTGATGTTATTGTTGCATATTCTGCGTGGCTTTCTGTTATTGTTGCTTGTTATGTATTTTTTTCGACAGAATACAGAAGAAAATGCATTTTTCAACAGAATACAAAATAATTTGTATTTTTTAACCAAATACCAAACTATTTGCATTTTTCAACAAAATACAAAACATAATGCATTTTTTCAACAGAATACATAACAGAATGCATTTTTTCAACAGAATACAAAACAATTTGCATTTTCCAACAGAATACATAACATAATGTATTTTTTCAACATAATATAAAATAATTTATTTTTTTCAACAGAATACATAACAGAAAGCGTTTTTTCAACAGAATACCAAACTATTTGCATTTTTCCACAGAATACATAACAAAATGCATTTTTTCAACAGAATACAAGACAATTTGCATTTTCACAACAGAATACATAACAAAATGTATTTTTTCAACAAAATACATAACAGAATGCATTTTCACAACAGAATACATAACATAATGCGTTTTTTCAACATAATACATAACATAATGCATTTTTCCAACAGAATACATAACAGAATGCATTTTTGGAACAGAATACATAATGCCATTTTTTTCGCAGAATACTCAATGTAATACCATTTTTTCAACATAATACATAACCACAAACATACAACTATTGCAAGTCTTGTTGACATCTAATTAGGTGAAACTACAATTAAAACTATACAAACTGCCTATCAAGTCTACTAACTCCTCAAGATCTTCGACTAATGGTGTTTGATCCTTGTGATGAGCTTGAATGGGAAGTTGAAGCTGAAGCTGTTGAAGCTGGTATAAGTCCTCTTGGCCTTATAGGAGGGGGTCTATAAGCATGAGTACTCCAATTGCCTCTACCCATCACTACTGCAGGGAACCTGAATGGAAATGTACTTAGACTTTGAGATGGATTAAATGGTGTTGGAGGCCTCCAATTAGGACCTTGGTTTGCTAGTATCCCCATTTCTGAGCTAAAAGTCCTTCGTTGAACCTGTAAAAACAAGATTAGACAATATGTTGGCATCCCTTAATTAAAACAAAATTGCAATACTCAATGTAAGTTCAATCAACCTGAGCAGAAGAATGTGAAGCCGATCGAATGGATCCCATTGAAACAGATACGCTAGGCCCGAGGATGATAGAGTCTTGAGACCCTACAATCGGGACTGAGGGCCCTACGGGGGCTTCAACCTATCAAAAGAGCAAAATAGCATTTATAAGACACAACCAATTAAATTTATCATAGTTAACATAATACCAAATAGAAAGCATAAACTCAATAAGGTAAAAAATGCACTTTCGATTAATCATGTAAGGTAAATAAATTAAAAAACTCAAACCAAAACCGCCCAAACAAAAAATCATTAATCAGGTAAGCCCAAAACAATACAGTCGTCCAGTAACCAGTAAAAGCAATGGCGACTACATCGATTTTGCTAGAGTTGACTTCCAGGTGATTCTTAATTGTTTGCTAGTTCGGGTCTATGGTATTTATTTCATTAGACGACCAATTTTCATCCATTTCTCAATTCTCTTCCTACTCCTGAATACTGAGGCAACAGTAGTTTTTAACAATCAAAAACCGAAAATAGTAGATTGGGAACCATGCCTAATCGAACTAGTATTTGGTTGAATATTCTTTTTATCCTTTCTCAACTTTGAAAAACGTGCTACATGTCTTCCTTACAAAGAAATTCCGAACCCTCTGCTCTATTCTCCTCATCATTCATAGGGAACTTGAAAGAAAAGCAGCTATAATGGGTGGAGGTCATTTTTTCGGTAAAGGATTTTCTAGAAACAAAGTTCCTGCGAAAGAGAGTCAAGTATTATTCTTAAAAAAAAATTAATTCTATCAGTAACAAGTCTCCCATCTTCGAGTTACCGACTTGGAGTTTACAACAGTTTCTCTCCATAATCTATTCCCCATTCACATTGCCGAGGCTTTGCGGTCAGAACATCGATTTTGTCCCAGAACATCCTACATCCTACATTCCATTTCAATGCTTCATCGATTTCAACATCATAACAGCCCAAAAACAAACCAAAACCACCCAAACTAAACAATCGGCTGAAATTACATTGCAACAATTGGGATTCTTAGAGGGATTTGAACTGACCTGCTCCCCATGTGCAACAATCGAGCTTCTCACGGCCGGCTAAATCGGAATAAATTTTGAGAAGAAACTGAATCGGAAGAAATCTTCACAACAATCGGCCTTCTCAGAAGAAATCTCACGGCCGGCTGGGGCAATTTCAACACTGAATCGGAAGAAGGCAGGGAAATCGAGAAGAGAAGAGAAGAATTGGGGGAATTTCGAGGGGGAAACCGAGAAGAGAAGAGGAGAAGAAGGCAGGGACCAAGCTCACGGCGTCGGTCAGGTCTTCTGCCCAGGGACCAACGTTTTCTCCAACGGAAGGACCAATTGGTCCAAACGTTTCAAACGGTCAGACCAAATAGTATAGGGAAAAACTTTCGGGGATGAATTTGCCGTGAGTAGTATGTTTCAGGGACCAAAACGTCTATTTTGTCTTAAATGTTATGACCCCATAACGTGCACACTTTGAATGATACAACTAAAGAGGTCAACAAGGAGGATGTAGCTAATGTTTTGGGCTTGCATGCCGAAGGGCCACCCGTTCCGTTACAAGGCATCGAAGCAGACATTATGCACCTTATTCGAGAGTTTGACAAGGGATCTGGCACCTTATTTAGAAGAATGGTTGTGCAATGAAAGAAGACTAGTCAACGACATATGTAGGAGTGGAATGGCCTCATTCCTTATTAGGGACATTGCTCTGCCCGTCGGCGAACTTTGACATGGGGAAGGAGAATTTATACAGCATAGCAAATGTTCAGGAATAAAAACATATAATTGGGCAGCCTTGGTTCTCGATAAGGTATGTGCGGGCGTTTGGAATTTCAAGCATAATGATCGCACTTATGTCATGGATGCATCTTCTTCCCCATGGTATGTGCTGTCTGTCCATTATTCAATGGACCACCCATCCGGTTGAATGTTATCCAGGGAATTACCAACGAACACAGTAACAATCTTTATACATGTTCCAGGTCCTTTTTGTGGACCACATTAACATGTTCACATGTGGTGCCTTTAAAAGACAGAAGACAATCGGTTTTCTTGAATTGAAGTGACGCAAAGAATGAACAACCTGCTACATGTCATTGCACACAACAACGACTTCGATTCATCACAGGTTATATAGCCATGCATTAACATATATGAGTTCATCATTCGCACCTATTGAATAATATGTACATTCATCTTACAAAATAAATTTATGTAACATTTCAAGCTTCAGGATCGTTCAAGAACTGTGAAGAATGCCAACCCTAATTGGATGTAGGTAATTCTTGCACGTTTTAAAATTTTTGCCCTGGGTTTAAATTAGATGGGAAAAGAATTCCAACTTTGTCACTGTTACAGGAAATTAAAGAGAAGCTTGCAATGCTACAGACCAATGTCATGAAGATGAAGGCACAACTTGCAGATTTCGGGGAGGATGTGAAGTTCCATGTTCAAGAGGCTATTAAATTAGTTGTCTCGGAAAAATGAAGGAGGAATAACTCGGTCAAAGTTTGTTACGATAACTGCTTAGGAATAACTGACATAGTAACTATTATTTTATTCAACTAAGAACAACATATTGGTATCAACCGAAAAAAGAACAACATATTGGTTGATATCAAACTTATGGCGTTAGCGATGACCAAACTTTTATCGTTCCGACCATGGTTCTGGGTGTTTGGCGATGTAAGTATGCACGCAAAGCCATTTTAAATAATTTGACATGACTTGTAATGGGTATTGGAAGACTTTAATATTGTTATTGTATGTATGCAGATTCTAACAATGTATGCCCGTAAGTGCAATATAATAGAGGAATGTGTGACTAGCAAATGGAAGATGTGGTTTTTGGTAAATGCATAGATAGATTCAATCTGATATAAATTTTTTCGTATTTATCATTTATTATTACTTAGTTCGTTCATTCAGTGGTTCCTGTATAATAGCAGGAAGCCTTACTGACTTTTATGGTATTATTATCACGGCCATACATGTTTCGGCAACATGTGGAGAATAGTAGGGTCGATCCAGATCATCAGAAAATGTTATTTTCCTTGTTAGTCTTGACAAATATGTGGCTTACCGGCCCATGGAAACGGTTATGTGGCGACTCCAAACCTCAGATCCCAAGCTCACGATCAAATCTAACATAATCATCTCAAAGTCGATTGCCACTTAAAAACTCCATACCGACAGCTGGTATGTGAGCTTGAAAGAAATTGGTGATCCTGTGATTGTGCGCACCCGAATTAAATCTCGTCGGGGCACGCATGCGCGCGCCTAAGCAAACGCGGCTAGGGAGTATCCACCTTCCCGGGGATGCGCGACGGACGCGCGTGAGAAGGAGTCGCCACTTGCCATTTTATGACCCGAAGGTCAAGGGCCGGTAAGTTACCCGGGTCTAGGGGTACGGGGTACACCTAAATGCTAAGGCAATGGTCGTACGGAACCGGAAATTCCGAAATCGAGGGTTCTATTACGTGCGGGCCTATATCCCGCACGCCCTTTCGGTACTCTAGCTTGCTAGGCTTGCCATTTTGTTTATTTACCGCATGATTTAGAGTTGCGCTCGACTCGCCCGTTTTGACACCGTAAATTCGATGAATTGATCAAGTTGGGCCAAGAGTCCGAAAGATGAGCAGGCTTGTGCATCGAGGAGTCGGATCACTATCTTAGCGTTACAGTTCATCGAACCGTGATGGTCGAATCCCTGCGTGAACCGAAACCACGAGTATCCAAGCTTACTCACCCTTTGGTGGCAATAGACCAACTTAATCGATCCGGCACTCGGACCTCTCGCTTACCGATCGGGGATCCTTACAAGTAGATGAATGAGCATACAAATAGAATTCTCCCAATGTTCTCTCGAACAATTACAAAGTACAACTGAATGAGTAAATGGATCCCGATCGGTTTGCATTGGGCCAATATTCCACTCCAACTCACCGTGTATTTTGAACGACCGATAAGCGAATTAAGGCAACGCGGGCTTGAAGAGCCGGGGGTCGGGTCCGATCGATCCAATGGTTTGTAGGAGAACCGGTTGGTTCCCGCTGTATCCGATGGACCGATCGAGTTCCCAGGTGATATCTAAACCCGTTTCACGCGCCCAATCCAAATTTGCCTTCCACATAGGCCGCATTTGGAGTGTGACGGTGAATCGAGGCTAGACCCCATTTCGCACTCGGGTTGCACGCTCTCAGTGGGTTAAGAGGCGTTAGACCTCGTGTTCGGTGATTTGGGGCGTTGGACCCCGTGCAACACGTAACCTATAGGCTCGGGCCCGAACCGCAATAAATCAGCAAAAGCAAATGGAAAATAGAAGAAAACTGATAAAACTGATGGAAAACAGATAACAACTGATAAGTGTCGGTGAATACAGACAAGTTGTATATTAGGCCGAATGTATGTGATTTAATCAGTTATTAACCGGGGTTGATTAACAAACAATGTGTCTAGCCTAGGCAAACATAGAGGGTGGGTTAGAATAGGGTTCTAAGCTAATTACATGTGTGTGTTTGTTTTAAGACTCTTATTCAGTGAGGTGACACTGCGGTTTCACCGAATTAGCCAAACTCGTGTTTTGACTCTAGAATGGAATCTATCATTCCGCCTATCCATTATCTAGTGTTTGATTAGGCCGAATGTACGATTAGTCCGGTTCTTTGTGTTTTGTAACTGAAATAAAATGCTCCCCACTGAATCTACAATAGGAAGATGGAAACACCGAAAGCGGACGGAATGGGTCGCGCGAATGAGACTCGCACCCGGATGGGTTGCCCCTTTCCGTCCATAGATCGAGGTGTTTCCGACTCCCTAGCGCCTAGGGTATCGGTGAATCACGGAATGACGATTATGCCCTTGGATGATAAAATTACAATGTTCGTGTATAAATTGGAGATCGCGTCACACGAAGGAGTCTAAGGAGGACTCTCGTGCCCCAACTCGGGCCACCTCAAATTGGGCCCGGACTCGAGTCATGGCACGTGAGCACTCACTAGACATCAATTCTATTCGTGTCACGAGTCTCGGTATTTTGAAATCGTGAATTATGATGGAAAAGGGCATTCTCGCCGTTCCCTAAGTCATCGATGCGTTTACAAATTGAAGATTGATTAGCCCAATTATTTAGTCCAAGTGACTTAATTAATCGAATAGCACGTCCCACTTATCCCGTTTGTGAAATTGTTCGATGTTTATTACTCTTTGTTACGGTCATCATCGGTTTAATGGGTGACGGTTCGAAGTCCATTCACCTATCATGAGATTAACATACGTCTAGCGACAGAACACGGATACGAATACACTCAATTCCAAGGATCGAACGCGAAACGACGGGGGAGACCGCCCTAGACCCAGGAAGGGTCAAGGAGCACTCGGCCCTTTTCCGAAGGATTAGGTCGAGAGGCCTCCTTGACCCTCCTTGGGTCACGGATGGTATCCCACATCGATTCGAGCCATTCCTTGCATGCCTAATACGTCAAGCACGTTAATAACGCATGTTTTACTCATCTCGATATCACCATGACCATAATCACATAAAGTCATACAAGCACGTACGAACGAGATATTTAAACGGAAAACAACAAAGACGGCATTGACCCAAATGATAACGAAATGAATAAAGCACGGGAATCGATCCGTTTCGAGGCGAAAGAAGGCTCCCCGGACCCGTATGGTCCAAGGAAGCTCTCGGCCACATTCCTCCAAGGAGGGCCATGAGCTTCATGGCTCGTGCGAGTCGGGAAAATTTCTCCGGCCCCGATTCGGATCTCTTCCCGTCATGCCATCATATCACACACGATTAACAAATAATAATAAAAACATAGGAATCGACCCTTTCGGGGAAGGGGAGGCCGCCCTAGCCTCGGGTGGGCCAAGGGGACTCACGGGTCTCTCCCTAGAGACTTGGCCGTGAGTTCCATGGCCCAATCCGTGGCCAAGGGAGCCTCTCCCTCCCGGATCTAAGTCGTTTCCCATCACGGCATGCACTTTTATACAACATATGGACGTAACAAAAAGAATAAAGTGTTATAACGTTGCATGGAATTGCATGGAAGCTCGGATTCGTAAGAAAAATGACAACTTTCATGCATTCGGATACTTTAAAGCGCACGGACACCTCATAAAAGCAAAGATCGGAGGTCCTAACTTCTCTAAGTTGAAGATGTGCGTTACCTAGCCTCGATGCACGAGGAGAAGAGTCGGGGAAGTGGCCGTGGGAGTCGCAAGACTCGGGTTGGATATTACGGGTGGGTGACCCGGGTGAAAGTGCAGCCGTGGCAGTCTCGGGAAAATGGCTCGGCACGCTTGCTCCGGTCACGGCACGGTGCAAGGTCGGACTCGTTGAACTCCTAAGAGGCAGATCTAGACAACCATGGGCAGACCCGAATGTGCCAAGGCCTGAACAAACCCGAAAATGTGAGAGAAAGTTCGGTAAAAATGTGAAGAACCCGGTAAGAGAGAAACGGATGAACGACGGTTGTGCACGGTTGATCGGCCCTCGGACCGTGACCACCTCTTCACAGGGGAGGGTGAGGGTTGTGAGGAACCCTTGGAACGTGATGGCACGACTCGCCGAAGTCGTGGGAAGAAATGGCACGTCGGAAGGCTCGGTGTGCACGGCTAGGGGGTCTCGGGACCCGATTGTTCTTGTGGCTGGAACGGGATGTTGGGGACCTCAAATGGAAAATCTAAGCCCGGAAATGGACTTAGGGGGTGGGAAATATGTAGGCTAGGGTGTTTGGTGATTTTTGGCTTAAGTCGGGTCGGGTGGTTATCGGAATACATGGTGGTTTTCCGGCGGTTTTGGCCGGTTTTGGCCTTGGCACGGGATGGACGAGTGAGTGGGAATGGGCTAGGGTTTGAGAGGATTCTAGAGGGAGATTGGCTTGAGAGAGAAGGAGAATGAAGAAGTGATTAGAGTTAATGATAGATGGGGCTTTATAGGCTAGGCTAATGGCCCGATTAAGTGAAGTAAAGTGCGGTTTAGTGGGCTAACCATGGGCTGCCGAATTTTGGAGGGCGACTAGGGTGGGGAAAGAGTCACTTAGAGTGTAGGGGAAGCAAAAGGAGTGATGAGTGTGATGGATGGATGATGGGAGGTGATGGATGTGAGAGAAATTCAAATTGTGTGGTGGAGGGAGACTTGAGCCGCCGGCCATGGAGGGGAGCCGTGGCCCATTGCGGGCGAGCCGAGTCTTGAGGGGTTGAGCCGTGGCTTAGGGTTGAGACGCGGCTTGGAGGCTTGGCTTGGCTGAGCTGTGGGTCCCATTCGATTGAGAGAAAAGCCAGAAAATGCTTGAAACTTGATTGAGCTTGCATCCGATCTCCGATGTCCAATTAATTTGTAGATTTGGAATGCTTGAACGACGAGGATTTGAATGAGCCTAATATCGCCATGCGTCGTGTGAACGAACGTTCGGGCAACTCGGCTCCTCGAGAGTCGGTTTTGCCCTGCTTGGACGTTCGGAGCAGAGTTTAGTGTCCCCCGGTCCCCGATTGCTCTTTGTGCATCATAACATTCATTTTGGCGATCTTTTTGCCCCGTGGGGGATCGTTGGTTCGTCGCCCTCGGTCGAGGACCGTTGGCCCGGGAAGACCTAGGGACTTTGACCGGGGTTTTCTCAGTGTTCCCTGAATGTCTTGAGGTGCTCGAGGCTCGTTGTGATCTCTGTTTTCCGTGGACGTGCCCCGAAGGCTCCCCGGGATACGTTCATGACCACTGAAACGTCCCTCGGGAAACCGAGTCGAGTTCCGGAAGGTCATCTGAAGCTTGTTCCCCGACCTTGGTGGTCCCTGGGTGCTTGTAGGCCCGTTTTGGGGGGCCGTCTGCTTGTCAGTGGAGCGGGCCCCGGGAGCTCTGTTAGAAAGGCGTCCGTGAAAGATCGGGGTGTCCCGGCTCATGTGGCTTGCCCCGGAAATGCGTCCGGACGTGTCATTGGTCACTTTGGCACTGAGAGGGATTTTTGGAGTCCCATATTGGGCACCTTTCGGTGCTTCGGTGACTCGGTGATGAATAGTGCCACAGTGCCAGTTCCGTCGTTTCCGAGATTCCTTATTCGTTCGTTCTTCTAACCGCTCTCTTCCCCCTTTCTCAGTGGACCGTGCTCTTCTCCTATTGCTCATGACCCTGTGCCCGCCTATTTGCCTCTGATTGCCGGGCGATGAATAGTGTCCCGAGCTTCGGTCGGGAATCATCGTGTGGGAAGCCGGTGGGCCAAAATGGAGTGCTGACAGTGATCTCTCCAAGAAGATGCAGAAGAATTCTGAAGCTCCGTACTAAAAAACATAGTGACAAGCATAGACTAAATTTATCTCTCTTTGAGAAAATTGATTCCCAAAAGTTTCGATAACATCGGAAACCAAACTAGGCCTCATAAATGGAATTCACCAGCAGTGCAGTCAGCTCTAGGATTCTCAGAAGTATCCCTTCGCAGGAGCCAAAGGCTTTTCTGGGCAGTGTATCCTGGGCAAGCACCACTTCCTAATGAGAAATCATTAGCACTTTCACGTACAGACCTCGCAGTCAGGTTGATTCTGTCGTCCAAACAATAGCTAGATGTGGAGCACGTAATGTATATATAAACTCATGGGAGCGACCCTTACGGTGAAGCGTTCAAATCAGGCTCTGCAAAATGGGCAGGGATTTACTTAACTCAGCACATACCGCCACATGAATTGACCATTTCCTGACTATGTAATTTTCATATCGCTCTTTTGCGTGCATTTCAAACAACTCTTGGGCATGCTTTTTGTTTATGCATCAGTATTGAACGAGAACGAGACTTCCAAACTGGGTTTGGAAAAGCAGAAGTCGCCACCAACCGATTAAGGTTGGTTAAGGTAATATGCAAGTATCCACCTATGGCTCTAATTTATCGGTCTAATTCTAGAATCTAGGGTTCCATTAGCTGATTTGAAGCTTGAGAGCTAATAACTCATCCTCTCGATACTCTAATCAATCTTCATTTGCCAAATTTATTAATTTTTCCAAATTGACATTCCACTTGAAATTGCATTTCATGATATCACCACCAACATCCAATAAAACCAATTAGTCATTCATTCGAATATAAAATTTTAGGCTACGTTTGGTTCCCTAGAATGAAATTAATACAGAATAAAATAGGCAAGGGATTAGATTAAACAATGAATATAATAAAAATTCCGATCAACTTTTATTTGTTTGATTAGAGGAAATAACAAATCTGAGAATTGAAATTTTATATTTGGTTAATCGGAATACATGAGGAATATGACATGTGTCAAAGCCAAAAAACACATATACCATTGATTTTAAATATAAAAAAAAGCCACTATTCATCTTCTTCTCCGAAGATGAACAGCAGCAACAGCCATGGATAACCTCCTGCACCCCCTCCCTCACTCGACACAGATCGAATCGAAATCGAAGAAACCAAGAAGACGAAGCAGACAAAGAAGAAAATCATCAACGGCTGATCAATCGACCGACAAGACCATGCGGAAAGAGACGAACTTGAAAACCCTCACCAGTCCATCGTCTCGACCGCTCTGTCATCCTCTTCTTCTTCTTCTTCCTCTTCTTCCTTCGTCTCAACTCTCAAAATCCTCTTCCAGTCCATCGCCATCCTCGTCCACCACGGGCTCCACTTCCTCTCAATCTACACCTCACCGTCCTCCCCCTTTCCCTCCTCCTTTTCTCCCTTGCTGGTTGCTCCAGCAGTGGAGATTTCGGCTTTCCGATTGTCGATTTCTGTCGAGGGAGGAAGCCAAACCCAAACAAGGGAGGAATCGAAGAAGCCTCTGTCGATCGCGTTTCTTTTGCTAGGGTTTGTCGAAGCCTCTGTCGATTTCGAGCAAATCTGCAAGAAGAAAAGAACATAGCCTAAGTTGTAATAACTGAAGAAAGTTGAGGACATTTTTAGTTTTCACACTAATTTCCGCTTGGAGAATGCCCATTCCGGACATTCGACTGAGGCATGCGAATTCCGTATGCAAGTCGGATAGCTATTCTGATCCGGAATAGCTATTCCGCATTCCCATGAACCAAACGTCGGAATGAGTATTCCGTTCCCTACCATTTCCGGCGTACCAAACATGCCCTTATTGATATTCCATATTATCGTTTTTGTATCAAATCAACCAAGCGATTATTCAAATGTCCAATTGAAGGGGTTTTATCATTTAAACCATCATGGACTTGTTTGGAACAGTTTCGAAAGTTCTAGAACTGATTTAGAAAATTTAAATGTGTAGGGATTAATAAAAATCGCCCAGGACATAAATGAAATGATACATAAAGTTTTTTCCAGCTTTGAGAACCTTGAAAATGTCTATGAACTAATCTGCAATAATCCAGAAAGTCAGAGAATTATTTGAAAATTTGGCAAGATTTCTAGGGAATAATCTGGAACAGTCTAAAATTTCAGTTTGGCTAAACGGACAATGTGAAAATCACCTCAGGACCAAACTTAAAAAAATAAGGAAGTAGTGGGCCGATCCAAAATAATGGAAAAACATTTAGGGACTGAATTGAAATAATCTAACTTTATAAAACCGAGTGTAAGTTATCCCTAGTGGACTTCCCAAGCTGTCGGAAGGTGAAATCCGCCCAACTTAAGAAAAATGTTGGATTAGTTTGTGTTTGCTTGGGACTTGAATGGAGTCGCCACTATATCGCTCTAGGCCGGTAAGCCTGCTATTGATCCACTGTGGAGTCATCATAATGACCTCATATGGATTTAAATGTCGGTCTTAAACTAGAAATCTGAATTTTGGGTGCCCTATTACAACTCTAAAGCTCGCAAGCCATATCATTGCCTGAATTAATACACAATCCACCAGCCTGCTTGTAAAGTCGAATTTTTGACCTTAATGGGCCAGGGTCTTATTCGATTTATATATATGTATATAAAAGAAAGATAATACAAAATAAAGGAAATCGGACCAAGTGGGCTGGGCTTGGCCCAAATAGAATATGATTGACCGAGGTCCACTGACCTATGACGAAAGGTGGGCCTAAGGCCCAAAACTTGAAAATGGGCCTATGGCCTATAATTTAGGAAATGCTCTAAGTTCAATTTTCTTGAGTCTATCCAATTTTATTCTATTTTATTGTTCCTTGATTTGTTTCTCATTTTTACGGGATCAACTTAATTAATCCTCTAGTCAAGTTAAGACCCAAAAACTACATAACCCTAGAGTCCCTCAAGGTCATGAAGACCTTTTCAATTTAGTCCTAGACTATAACTGGGTTGATTAAGACCCGGTTTTATGTTATTTAGAGCCGAGATTTACGTGATCTATCATATTACGATTAAGATGCTCAAGTAATCAATCACCTAAGTTTGACCCGTGGCCCTTAACCAACCAAAAAAACCACCGAAAGGGCCCTCAACCAACTGTGACCGGTCAACTAAGTTAATGGAGTTCACATTTAATCCAATTTTTCCTTTTATTCCAAAGACCAGAGAGCAACAAAGGACCATAAACATCTTTCATCACCTATCCTAGAAAATATAATAAGGGCTCCGCACACACATACATGGCATACAAGAGATCGTGGCTTGCCAATCTAATCCAACCGAACTATGAAGCTTTATCCGAGCTCGGGTGGGAGTCTCTGGGTCGAGCTTCTATCTTTCCTTGGCCGGAAATGTGTGGGGGACTTTGAGGAAAGGTCACCGGAACACCTCCTCGCCCAGGAACCTTCACCTGAGCTTAGAGGACAAGAGCTTGAAGGTTGAAATTTTGGGGGAATGTTGGTGTTATCAGCTATAAACCTCAGCACAGGAGATCGCCAAAATGTCCATATTTCTGATAATTACAATCTATTTATACAGGTTGGGGATTTGGGGCCTTTTTGTAATTTTCAGAAACATCGAGATAAATTTTGAATTTTCGAGAGCACACAGGGAAAGCTGGGGGGACAATTGGCAGCGCGGATAAGAACTGCGCTGCATGGTACCTCATCCTCATAATCGAAGTGGAATTTGATCTATAGGCTATCCCTTTGGACCACCTGTTGATCGAAGTTTGTGAAGACCGGAAGACTACCGCTCTTGTCCCTCATCTGATTCAAGCAGAATGTTGACTAGCGTACTATCCCTATGGACTGTCCATGTTGTCGAAGTTGATCGGTAGGCTATCCCGCTGGACCACCAATTGATCGAAATTTATGAAGATAGGAAAACTATCACTCTTCACTCGTCTACTTAATTACTAAGGATATTTGGTGCAGACTTTGGGAATTGCCGCTGATGAAGAGATCGGTTTGATGCTGGATCAGTGAACTCAATTATGTCCCATAATAGAAAAGGAAGAAGCTTGAAGACCTCATTGAAAGGGTTTTTGACCTAAAAACGCACCTACTTAATAAAAATTCCCTAATCTGGTACAAACTTTTTAAATTCGCTGTAAATGCACGAAGTTTTAAAATTATCCTATATTTAGCATGTCATTACTTTCCGTCCATGGAATGCTGTGAAATACTTACGTGGTCGTTAACAGCTGTCCCGCTGGCCATTATTTGCCACGTGTGTCCACCCCATTGGCCTGTCCGTTTTTTCTCTTCCCTCCTATATCTCTTCTTTTATTTTTTTTTCTTACCCAATTCCTGTTCTTCACTGCCATTGCTAACACCACCGCCGCCACCACTCCCCCACCCCCGGGACGTCAAAGAAACACCCCTATTTTGCTTCCCCTTCTTTGAGAGGCCACCTCCTGCAATAGAGCAGCAGTGGAGTAGAGGAGCAGAAACTCGAGGGAGGAGGACACCAGCAAAGACCTAGCGACTCAGGAAGCTCACGGGGAGGTAAGGCAGCAGCAACAATAGCTTGAGAGCTGTGGAAACAGCGGATGAGAGGAGGCAAGAATTGCCGTGAGTGATGGTGTGAAGAGGAAAAGAGGAAAGGAAGGGCTAGTCTGTGTGTGGGTGATGTCCAGATCGAGAGAGAGAGAGAAGAGGGGGATGAAGCTGATGATGGTGATGGGAGGCGGATTTACCTGAACCAAAACGAATGATAAAGCAATGCCCCCACTTAGAGCATTTTCACCCGAATATAATTGCTTATTTCTTTGTATCAGGTTCTGCAAACTTATGAACTTGAGGAAAGATATACAAAAGTACCTCAGGAGCTTGTAGTCAACAAGTGTAATACAGTTGAAGGATCTCAAGGGCAAATGTAAGAAATTATTCGATGGCTAACCGTGATCTTACTTGTTCCTCTGGTTCCTGCAAATATGCTGCTTTCTTTTCAATGTTGTTTCGTATGCCATACCCTTCTTCTTATGCTCTTCTCATCATATTGTTGCTGAGTGAGAACACCATGATAAAGCATTTGAGTCAGCTTCTTAATTTTACATCAGAGATGTACTCTTTTCCCTAGACATTTCATGAGCATTCTTAAATCGAACCTGATCAGGGGTTGCCAAGCTATTGCAAGGATCAACAAACTCCACAATATGCTCATCATCAACCCGATAAGTATCTCGAGTAATCAGATTCAAGCCTGTAATCTTCACCATCCTCTTAATCCCCTTCAACTTCATCTTTATCTTCTCCGTTGTTGTCGCCTCTCTCTCTCGGCCCCCACACACAGAGAAACACACACAGAGCTTCCTTTCCTGCTCCATAGCTATCACCCTCTCCCTCTTTTCCTCGACTCTGCCATATCCACCATCCCCATCTCCTTCATTATTTCTGACACCAACATAACCCATCTATCTCCTCCCCTTGAAGGTCATTGACATCACCATCTCCGTGCCCCTTTTGTTCCTGGTGCTCCATGCCCCTCCCCTACTCGTTGTTGCTGCTGCTGGTGCTCCAAGCCTCTCTGCTCTTTGTTGAACCATTGTTGTGCCACTGTCCAACCCCTTTTAAGCCTCCCCGGAGCTATTGCAGCGCTACTCGAGTCTTCTCCACGAGCTCGAGTTCGTTGTAGCTGCTCTCCCAAAGTTGTTCAAGCCTACGGTGGCCACAATTCAACAAAGGGTAGGGGAGTGGTGGCGGCAGTAGTGTTGGTAGTGTAGTGGAGGATGAGGAAGAGAATAAGGGAAGAGGGAAGAGTTGAAAGGGGAAAAAGAGCCCCACAAATGGGATAGTTAAACGTGGCAATTGACTAGCCAATTAAGCAAATTTAACGGCCACATCAGCTTTTAACGGAGGTGGATGGATGGAAGCTAACGGCATGCTAGATGTGGGACAATTTTGAAATTTCGTGCATTTACAGAAAATTTTAAAAGTTTATGCTATATTAGGGGATTTTTATAAAGTACGTGCTTTTTAGGCCAAATACCCTCATTAAAATGCTTGTTTTGGAGTAACTTTATCTACGGACTGTCTTTTTTCTACAACATTTAGATTGAAGGAGGTGCTCTGATTTAATGGTCTAGTTGATTTTTGATTAGTTAGGCTGTCGTTGATTAAAACTGATCATAGGATCCTAGCTGAATTGATTTTAACGTTTCGGGATTTGGTCATTTAGGAATTAGTTGATTGTATTAGTTTGGAGGTGTGATCTGTGAAAGGGTACTAGTTTAGGACTCCTTTTGGCTATGCTTCTTTGTTTTCATAGTAGGAGCAGTCTTTATAAGGATTGTACCATGCTTTGTTTTCCGGTTTTCATTGGGGCCCTTATAGAGTGTAGTCTCAAGAGGTTAAGAACGGATTACAGCGACTGAAAGGATTTTTGCAATTGTATCTAAGCTTATTCAATGTGCTCTAGTCGCATGTTATTTTTCCATTTGCAGTGAACTTGGTTGAGCTGTTGTATTTTTTTATCTCTGTAATTTTTTCTCTTGAATATTTTTCGCTTATATCCATTTTTGTCATCAATGGACATTAATTGATTATCGAGAAAAAAAAACTTACTTTTACAAGTCAAACATCAAAAAAAAAATTATATTGTTTCAAAATGTCTATTCTTTCTTAAAATTAAACCACTAAAGTTTTAATATTATCCTATAACCCCTAATATTACGTTTTAAATAATTTTTTTATAGTTAATCTTCCAAATCAAATATTAGAGGCAAAATTAGGCGCAATAAACTTATATCAATTAAATTCATTTCTTTTTATTTTTACGGTCCGATAACCATGAAAGAGAAAGTAAATTATGATGTTCTGAATTTACTGTAGAATATTAAAATAGTTTTCAAAAATAAAAATCTTGTCTTTGTTAAATTAACTTTTTATCCAAGAATAACCATACTAATATAAATACTCCATACTATTCCATGTGTTTTCTATTAGATTAATCTTAATAAGGCTGTTTTTATTGTTAAATTCCCACTGTCTATATTTTTTTTATTAAAGGTATGTAAAATTAATATAATCAAATCTTATTCTTCTATAACATAATATTCTTCGCATATTTGATGAGTAGAATTACGGAGATACATGGACGGATACAAATAATAAGTTACATAAAAATTCAAAGAGTCAGAATAATTTCAAAATTGATATGATTGAAATATGAATTAAATGTAACATGTTATGAGTTATAATTTTTTCTTTTTGTAAAATTTATTCATCAACAAGTGCATTTTTTAGCATATTTAAATATTTTATGTTAAATAATAGATACCAAAATTGATGACACGTGGGTCCATTAAGTGCAAGTTGCTTCCCTCTGAAGCTTCATCACCATGTGGTCCCTGTTATGGACCTCATTGAGTGGATACACATCAATATGGCCCTTGTTATAATACGCTACTTTTCATCACTTATCTTTAATTTGAATAATATTAAATTAAAAAATATTAAAAATCCTTGCAATCATCCACACTAGATAAGGTGACGATTGAGACCGGTTGACAAAATAAATAAATAAATATATTTATTTATTTATTTATTTATCAGACACGCGAACTGATTCATTTTATAAAAAAGTAAATGTACAACTTGTAAATTCACTGAATAATCTGATTGATACAGAAATATATTTATATGAAAACATGAATTTTATTTTAAGAAATATATTTTACTTCTTCATGTTATAAAACACTTCATAAGGTCACATTATCAATTCGTAACATGCCCTAGATCTAAGAATTAGCCTGACTGTGTTTGAATATAAATCTATTTTAAATGATTAATATGCTTAATGAATGTTTTGGAAAAGATGAAAGATATGGAACTAGATTTTGTTATCAGGTATGGGGAACTTTTGTTATGCTGGGAGAGCATCCTGTCGGGCCCCAAGCACCATCAGATCTCCCCCATGCTCCTCTTTTATTCTAAAGAGAGATCGGGTGGTGCTGGGGAGAAGCAAGGCGCCCTCCCAACACCATATACATAATTCCTAAAACATATGTCTTTTATTTACTTGTAATACAGTTTTAACATCCTGCTATATTTAAAATTCATTTTTCAATTTATTTCAAATCCAACATCTATCTATCTATCTATCTATCTATTATTACATTTAACCGACTATCCCGGCCACATCTTCCATTAATCTAATCAACTTTTTTTTTCTAATAACAAATAAGTTTATCTAATAAAGGTATGATGATTCTTGAAAAAGGGTTGGAAAAAATATTTTAAAAACCAAGGGGGACACTACGAAATTTAAAATTTTGTTAATACAACTCCATATTATCACGACACGGATCTTTTCACTATGTGATACACGTGAATCTCACAGTCCACCCCACTATTCAATGGAGAAGGCTTCGTGTCACCATAATATACAGTCGTATTAGAATTTTGTTGAAATTCATTATTTTGTGATAGCAGCATAGGCCTGCCCTAGGGAGTGGTGATGTACTATGTTTTGCCGAAAAAGTGGGGCTCAAAATCGAGGACCAATTTGAGCCATAGGATCTCCGCCCAAAGGTTGGGAAAGCAGAGAAGTTTGGGAGCAGAAAACATAAGACCGACGCGCATTGAAAGGCATGAACTCACGAACTTCTGACAGGTGTTGACAGCACACGCGTGAAAATTTCTTTATAAGCCAGGATTAAAAGAACAACAACAACAAATATTAGCTAGATTATCGTAAACAAATATTTGATCCAATGGAATAAGGTTTCTAGCAGTGGCATTTTCATGCTCATTTACGGTTGTTATTCTCTCTCGTGTATTGGATGAATATATATTTATCGAAATTTTTAACACAATTTCAATAATATTAAAATTACTTAGAATTTTCGTCATTAAAAAAGAGTATAGTGCAATAACGCACGCTCTTATTTGATAGTTGAGATGTTCTATTTTTGATACTCAGTAAATTATCTGTGCTCCTTTATTAATTATTAGAATTTTCATTTCATTATACCAAACTACAACCTTAAAAAAGAAAGAATTTTGGCCATTGTTTTTACATTATAGAAACAATCATCTTTATGATCAAATTGATTTATAAAAGATTCCATAATAAGTTTGGTAAATTCCATGCGTACTCCTTAAAATTTCGTAATACACAAATAACACTTCCTATTTTTTAAAATTGGACACTTATCACTCCTTTTGCATATGTAGCAGCTCATTCATCACCACATGGACTTAAATTGACTTGTTGCTCGTAGTATTATTATTTAATATGAAAATAAAAAATTATTAATTAAATAAAAAAGGACTAGGCAAAGGGGGAGGGAGGGATAGATGGGGCTACTTGCCGGTTAACCAAACCATAAAATCAATTATTTTTCGAGACGGTTTTCTTCTTTTAATTATGTTATGGTTATGGTTATGGTTATGGTTATGGTTACAGTTACATTCTTGTCTCAAAAAATCGAGACAGTTACGGTTCGTGCTAAAAACCGTGCCGAACCATCCCGCATCCATCCCTATCAACCCCCCCCCCCCCCCCCCCCCCCCCCCCCCCCCACAAAAAAAAAAGGTCGCTGATATCCATCGACCACATTTGAGGGGTTGGGTGGTAGATTGTTAGAAGTTACCCCTTAGCCGTCCCTCCCCCTTCGGCTGCTCATTTTTTTTCTTTTAGATTCTGATTTTTTTACTTTTAAAATTTTTTTTTATTTTTTTATATAGATATTAATGGTTTTGATACCATATCTCTTGATACCCATCTGGTGATGACGCATAGGACACATATACAAAATGAGGGATGATGAGCGTCTAATTTCAAATGCAAAGAGTATCACTAATAGTAATAAGTTTATGATAAAATTATTGGGGGTGCTTGTGAAATTTACCCTAATAAGTTTAAGGATAATTATTTTAATTGCATGTCTATTTTATTGATCAGTGCATTGTTGTGTGTATTGTATATCGATATAGTCAGTTTAATAGTTTCTTAAAATTGTTAAGTTTGCTTTTAATCCAAAAGTACTTTTTTTTTGTTGCATTACACTTCCCTTCCTTCAAAGAAGTTTTCTCAAATGAGAAAGTTAGCCTCACTCTTAGGAAAATTGACGCTCTCCCCATTTCACCTTGTTGACTAACATCGTTAGAATGTTTCGTTAATCTTTATATTTAGTTCAATTTGTTCTAATAATAATAAGAAGAAGAAGAATATGAATAATAATTTAATAATAAACATATAAATATAGAGAAGCTAAGGGGTGGCCACTGACGACCTCAATAAGGGGTTGCGACCACCACGACTTCTTTCTCTTTATTTATCATTCTTATTTTTATTTTTATTTCTTTTTAAAATATTTGAAATTATTAAAAAAAGTTAATGAAATATTCTAATAGAGTTCTTGCTTTTCGATTGAGGGGTGGTGCTGGAGGCCTCGTCAATGACAAGCATCCCTCGTGAAAACTTCTATGCCTTTTGTTTATTTTTTTCTTTTTTTAATTATTATTTTTTTAAAATTATTTAAAAAAGTTAACAAAAAATTCTAACTTTGGTCCGTGGCCACCGAGGGCTCGCAAGTGGCGGCCATCACCCGCCCGAGAAGCTCACGTAGTTCCTTTGTCTATAACCTTTTTATTATTATTTGCACTATTCATTTTTTAAAAAATTGACATAATTATAAAAGTTAACAGAATATTCCACAAAATATTCTAATAGTATTGGTAAATATAATCAAATGGGGGAGTCCAATTTTTCCTGAAAATGGAGTTATGCGTCTTCGATGAAATTTTAATAGCTTATTTGGGTACGTGGGTTTGTATAGAAATTCTCATAATCCTCCGTAACTCTCATTAATGCTCAATCCAAACAACCACTAGGGGATGAGAGTGTAATTTATCATTTTTTTGGTAGGATAAAAAATATTTAATATAACACTAAACTAATTTCAATGATTGAACTTGGGTTTTTCAATTATTTTATGCTGCTTGTACAGTGAATTTAATATATTTTCCGTGATACAACGGAAAAAAAGAAAAAAGAAAAAAAAAGGAATCGTGGACTCCTTATGAATAAAAGATAACTATAATATGTAATATTCATTAGGGGCAATTATTAGGAGTTTTTACATATTTTATGCAATCAATTATGAAGTATTATCAATTTTTAGTTAAATTTTACTATATGTACAATAATTTTCAGTCTCGTGCATGCACATAATTTTTGGCACAACATATTGGTTAAGAATGATTTAGTTTTGAATCCTTACGGGTTCCTATGTAAGTGAAACTAGGTAATGAAAATTGAATGCGGATGGAGCTTCCCAAGGAAGTCCTGGTGTTGCTAGGTCAGGTGGTTTACTTAGAGATAAGGATGCGCGATGGTTCGAAAGATTTGCTCAGAATATTGGGCTGGTCATAGCGGTTGTTGCTGAATTATATGGGGGATCAAGTCGGGTTTAGAGTTTGCCTGAGCCCTTGGTTATAGACGCATCATTGCAGAAGTTGATTCGGTTCTTGTTCTTCATTTAGCCACAAGTCAAGAGGCCGCGGCTCCATCAATTATCAGCTCTAGTTATTTCAATCCGCGGTCTTATGATCAAGGAATGGGAGGTTCACGTCATCCACACATTCTGAGAAGGTAATATGCGTGCATATATACTGACTTGTGCGGAATTCTTTGGAGCTTTCGTGGAGGCTTCATATTTTCCATTTTCTTCCGGAGGCATTAAGGTTGTTGTTCCTAATGATGGTTATTGGGGTTTCCATGCTCTGCTTTTGTGTAATTTAATTTAATTTTCTCTGATTCTGCCTTATCTTTTTGCCTAAAAAAAGAAGAAGAAGAAATTAAGATACGCATGATATTTAATTGATGAAAATCACATGTAAAATTTTTTTGTTTCATTTTAAAATTAGTACTACAGGTGACTTGGACTGGCGCTTTGCCGCGGTTTGGATTTTTTTTTTGATTTTTTGATTCATTATATAATGGTTTGTGTAATAATCAATATAGTTTATAATTGAAACTAATAATAAAACTACTTATTTGTAAAAATATAAAAATATATATATATATATATATATATATATATGGACTCTCAATAGTAAATAATCTATTTTTTAAAGATGTTATCGCGTCACCATATATGATATTATTTTTCTTTTTATTTCATGGAGTGTATTATGAATGTGTTAAACGAGTTAATTCTTGAATGCCAAGTTTATATTTTAGCTCATAAAAAAAGTACAAATAAAACTTGAAAAATAATATTAAGTAAAAGAAGACATGAAGGAATTTAAGAAAATAAAAATGTTTGCATTTTATAAATTTATGAAAATAAATTAACCACGAAATTAATTTTCATTGTTAGCTCTTTCCATATGGATTAAGAGAAAAAATTACTACTTTTAATTCAAAAAGTATGGGTTTAATTAGTATAATTTCTTGGGAAAGATGCAATATATACAAATAAAATATGTCTGTGAATGAATATTTATAAAAATAAATAAAGTAAAAGATATATGTATAACTCTTCAGAAAAAGGTGAAATCAGTGTTATCAGAACCAGATCGGATGTTGAACCGATTGAGCTTTGAGTTTAGGTTTTTTTGGATTGTATCACAGGTTTAATTAAATTATAAACAAATGTGCTAAATTAATTTAATAAGTGTTTATGATAGCAAAATAATATGTTAAGTGATGATTAATGTAAAATAAATTGAGTTTACAAAGAAATGAATAAAAATCTACACTTATGACCCAAAGGGAGTGGTAGTGGAGGGATTAGTAAGTCAAGCATTTCCCTCATTGTAATGTCACTAGTCAGCAATTCAATCCTCCCCCAAGTCAAGGTCATTTTCACTTATTTTATTAAAAAAAGAAAAAAATTAGAAGGAACCGGCTAATTCATTGCTAGCACACTGTAAATTTGCCTAAAAATCGGTCGGCTCTATGGGTCCATGGGTTCAACTATGAATATAGGGTCCAATTACAAAATTGGGCCAATCAAGATTTCGATTTTCGGTCCGATCCGATCCGATTCTGATAACAATGGGTACAATAGATAGAGAAAATTGAGTAAAATGCATGGTGTAAAATTTTGGCAGTGATAGGGAAAAATGAGAAAAATTTGTATGCTATATGGGCATCAAACGTAACTTTATATTTTTTAAAGAATAACTTGTAAATCGTAATGGGCATTCGACGTGGTAGATCAATGAGGTTACATCACTATCTTATTGGGCGAAGATAAAAAAAAGAAAAAATTAGACGAAAGAAGGAAATATAAAAGAAAAAGAGAGGGAAAAGGTTTGTGCTCACAAACTAAAATTTGAAAAAGTATATTACATTGTTGCAATTTATATATCCAATACCTCTAGTACGAAAATTCTTCTAATTTTTCTAAAAAAAGTATTTTTTGAAAGTAGCCTGACTATAACAATCAAATCATTTGATGTAATACGTCGACCGAATTACGTGGTACTTTACTTGAGTTAGATTTGAAGACACTAAAAACACATAACTTTTCGACCTAACGATCGAGTCATTTGGCGTAATGCATTGACCAAATTACGTGGAACCTTGCTATGATCAAATTTGAAAATGCAAAAAGGGGCTTAACTCATTGACCTTATGATCGGATCATTTGGTATAATGCATAATCAAATTACATGGTACTTATTTGTATCGGATTTGAAAATGCTAAAAAAAGGGGGGAAATATTAGAAAAATGAAATTACAAAAATTAAAAAACGGTTATTATCGAATCATTTAGCATAACAATTTTTGTGATTACGTGGTATCTTAGTAGGCTTAAATTTGAAAAAACTAAAAATATGTAACGTTTTGACCTAATAATTGGATAGTTTGGCGTTAATACGTTGATCGAATTAGGTGAAATTTTAAAGGAGATGAATATGTAGTTACAAAAAATATGTAATGCATCGACCTTACAATAAAATTTTTTGGCATAACACTTAATCGAATTATATGATACATTTCCTTGATCGATTGGAAAACATAAAATAAGAGGGGGAAATTTGAAAAAAATAAAAATTACAAAAAATAATAAAAAAAGGAATGAGGGGCCGCAAGTGGGAAAACCCCAGGCACTCCCTCCCTCAAGCGGACGGAGCTGTTTTAATTTCTTTAGAATTTATTATTTATATTTATATTTAGGCAAAACTTTTTCTTTGTTAGTTTATCGAAAGAAAATTTATTATATACTTCTTTTTGACGTTTCTATTCTTATCCATATTACAGCTTATTGAGATCATTTTAATTGGTTAATGTCATGGAGGGTCAACAGCCTAGGTGATAAAGATTACTTATGAGATGACCTTCTAATTTAAGTAACCCGTGTATCCTGCATATTAGATTTGATTTCTTAATAAAAGCAATGATAGTTGTCTACCGTAATAGTTAAGTCAGATTTGATGTAGTCCTTATAAACCAAGTTAATTAGCTTGCGTTTGGTTTTCGAGTTGGATTAACTTTATTTTGTATAATGACTACAAGTGTTGATAAATATATGGATGTGTGAAAAAAAAATATATATGTGAAAATAGATGAATAATTTACTATTAAAAAATTAATTATAAAAATAATTAGAAAAAAATATGAGTGAAAAATTATTATTAAATAGAAAAAGAGATAAAATAGTAATAATTATAGTGTTGAATTTAGAAAAAAATAAAATTGAATTGGGTAAAATAAATTTTTTACTTGAAAGTCAAACAAATATCTCAAATTATTGCAACCACCAGGATATTATATGGCATATACTTGTGCTTTGGTTATAAGGGTGGTCATGCCCTAATATAAGGTAATAGAAAATCTAATAAATGGACATATGTAAATTCACCATAAAAATAGAATTTGGAACCCTACAATAAGGAGCGAGTGCATGACACCCTATTTTTCACGGCAAACAACTTTTAGCCCTTTTTTTTTTACAAATGAGATTACATATGTCTTCAACATATTATTATTGTTATTTTTGTCGTACACTCTGAAATCTAAAAGATCATAATAGATCACGGCTAATTCAATTCAAGGTAAATCGACTTATTAAGAGATAAAACTTTTATAATCATGAATTTTTTTCGTCCATAATATTCGAATCATAAATTTTATTTAAGAAAAATAAGAGTTAAATCGTCTCGATCAATTCCAACCTAAAGTATTTTATCATATTATTAGTCACCGTTCAAGAGTGGTCTTAGCCTTGTCTCGCTTTTGATGGAACATGTGGAAAGGGGTTTGGGGCAGGGAGTGGGGTTTGGGCGGGAGGAGGGGAGACACGTGAAGTGGGGAGTGGTGTGTCTCGAGGAGCAGAGTGGTTCTGTTGTCTCGCAGTGACTGCGCCTTTTTCATTTGACCACTCAACTGGTACGGACGCTGTACGGACGATGTTGACGGTTTTCTAACTCCCTCTTCGGTTCATTGCTACTCCCTCGTACTATTTTTAGCATTTTCACATAAAAATCTTACTCTATAATCCCATTGGTCCTGCCGTTTTAGGCTGCGTTTGATTTGTTAATGTGATTTTAAAATTATGATTATGATTTTGATTTTAATCGTGGAAAAAGACAAATGAGATGATATTATAAATTTAACTTGGAAAACGTGTATCTTTGTTGTGTAGTGTGTTGAGTTAAAATCAAAATTATAATTTTAAAATCAGCCTAACTTTTCAAACGCTGCCTTACTTACCACAGAAAATTGTATCAACCCTCCCTTCGATTGGGACTTTATCACGAGATTTTGATATGAGCACATGTATCTATTCCATCTATTTAAAAACTTTCGCCCTCCTAGAGACGGCGACATGGTTTTGTTTTTTCTTTTTTTGTCCTTACGATCTTTTGGCATTTTTTTTGAATTAGAGTCTCTAGAAAATAGAAAATCAATCATATTCAGGGTGCTGTACGAGTCAATAGATTTTTCATTCAGGGTGTCGGACTAGGTAGTCATGGACAAACAATATCGGTGATGATTAATAAGCCAATATATACGTAAATCACACTTTAAAGCAGTTTTCGCATGACTACTTTCTGTATTAATTGAGAAGCTTTATTGAGATTCATCTTGATGATGTGACAATAAAGAATTAATGAGATTTCCAGCAAATATAAGTAGCCCACGAAGCATACTAGTAATGACCGATAATTTCAAACCTAAAAGTAAGTTTTCTTTTTTCCCCTTAATTTTAAAAAGGTATTCTTATAAGACTTGTACATGATAACTGGAAATAATGAACATGAGTGCTATAGATAACATCGACCTCAAATGTAAAGCAACCAGTGCAAAGATAAAGGAAGGAAAAATAAATAAGTACATGAACTTCCACCAATGAAATTCAAATATAAAATCTTTTAATTTCAAGTTGAGAACGAGTGTCATGTACGAGTATCATTACACATAAACCTCATTATCTAATTGTAAGAATTTGATCGGTTTTTTCTCACCGTATTTGTAATGCATATTAATCACTGATGGCATATTACATGTAAATTAATATTTTTGTTATTGCATTAAATTCCATTAATAAGACTGGAGTCTTGAACCTCTCTAGATTTTTTTTTCCGGTGATCTTAAACTTCTAGATTTTAGAGTGAGGTCAGTATCGTTGCATTAAATTCTTTTTTCTATTTGTACAACGTTTAGTTTTTTCTTTTTCTTTCTTTCTTTTTTATTAAATAGGAATCTCAACTTGGTTGTGAGGATGCCAAAACAAGCAAAGGTGTGAGGTTTCCGACCTTTCCCTTTACTAAGTCTACATTTACGAATCCCCAACATAATTAGTTTCTTCTTTTAGTTGTAAGGAACCTTCACAATTTTAGGAAGAAAAATGAAATAGGATATATATCTTAACAAGGAAAGGCTGGGTCTTCTTCTTAGTCTCCACTTCCCTATTTTGGTGAGGCTCTGAGTAAAAAAGAAAAAAATAGTGCAGAGGCAGTCAGCCTCCATAGCCAGCCGTGAGTTCTCTCTGGCCATTCCTCACCATTGCCTTCTTCAGATCCCTCTCCTTATCACTTCCCTTTCTTGGAACTATTTCTTCTTTTGATCAAGTTCAGCACATATTCCTTTCTTTCTATCTTCTTCTTCTTCTCATCATGTGCTAAATTATTCAATTGGGACACCGTACAATAGGAAGATGGTGAGGGGGAAGACGCAGATGAGGCGAATAGAGAACGCGACGAGCCGCCAGGTGACCTTCTCGAAGCGGCGGAACGGGCTGTTGAAGAAAGCCTTCGAGCTCTCGGTCCTTTGCGATGCCGAGGTTGCACTCCTCATCTTTTCTCCCCGAGGAAAGCTGTACGAGTTCGCGAGCGCCAGGCAAGTCGTCGACTACAATATATGTCCTACTTATGCTCTAATTAATTTTTCCCTCCTTTTTTGTTGACTCGATCTTGCGGAATTGGAGCTCTCGTCGATTTCATTAGTTCCTTCGGATGAGTAAGATATTAATTTAAGCGGTCCATTATCAATATGATGAGATATAGTTGATTGGGCTAATCATCTGTTGATTTTCACTTGGAAAGCAGATTTTGCTCATGTCTTAGGGTTTGATTGTCCTCCCACCATATAGACAAGAAAGAACAAATTGAGAGCACAATTTGCATCTAATTTATCTCATTGATTTGCTTCTAATTGATCTCACTGATTTTCTCTCCTTTTCCAATGTAAATATGTCAAATTTATCGTAGCCAATTGATGGACAATTTCTCGAGTAAATTCATCGAAGAATCCCAACTAAGTCAATCCTGCAGCTATTTCTAAGTTTTCATAAATTAGCTTCAGCATGATCAACGAACAACCTAAACAGCAGGTCTT
Organism: Punica granatum; assembly: GCF_007655135.1. Lineage (NCBI taxonomy): Eukaryota > Viridiplantae > Streptophyta > Magnoliopsida > Myrtales > Lythraceae > Punica > Punica granatum. The sequence goes on along the minus strand of NC_045127.1, from coordinate 40,558,108 downwards.
GAAAGAGGGTGTGATTTCCATTCCATCTCGGTTTCCCTCAAATCAGAATCTCAGGTTTGTTTCTTTTGTTAATGCCGTTTTCGAATGCACGACTTAAGAATGTGTCAAACATTGATATGTCTCATCGATTCAATCACTTCATTTTTTCACTCGATCTTTCTCTATCCTATCAAGCAGGGGGGCAATAGTACAGTTGATTTACAGAAAAAAAGAAAGAGTACACTTGAAAATATTTCAGGGAAAGATACACTTAGTTTCCCTTCAAATCTTTCAAAATTTAAACATTCTCTCTCAAAGTTTTTGGTATCACATTTATGGTTGATCTTTATTCTATACATTTCATTGTTAATCATCAAGTTCTCCTTTGAAGAAACTTGTTCCTGAAAATGTACTCATACTTCTTTCCCTTATTCCTTCAAACACCGCTCATTAAATTTCATATGGTTTTGTTAAATCAGCAAGAATAAGGTCTGAAGTCTCCTATGTTCATGAATTTCCTATGAAATAATTTTATATAATCACCTCATATATTGTTTTATTAATTCTTAGTTAGTGGAATAGAAAATTTCATAACATTGTAATAAGTACAAATACTTGTTAAATCATGGGGGGAAAATGTACTTGTTAAGCAAGTGGCAAGGATTTCTTTTCTTTTTTTTACCCTTTTTGAAAGGCTTTACGTACTATACATGTTTTTGATGATTGGGAAAAGCCATTAAATTGTACTTCCTCTTGTTATATATCTATATATATACAGTAAATATTATGTTATGTGATGTATGTTGTTTTTGATGTTTTATACACATTCCTAGAAATTCTTTCCAATTAATAATTTCAATCTATTAGCTATGCATCTATTTGTCTCTGGTGAGATAATGCTCGGATATATTTGAACTTAAATTGGAGGGAAGGTGTGGCAAATGATTCATCGATTTTAGTATATATGTGTTTATTTTCTTAGGAGTCCAGCGTGAATTGAAGCCAATTTTCGTGCCCCTGAAGATACTCCTATGTTGTATTTACTATACCCCATTTTTTCGATTCGTTTAACCGAAATCTACATAAAAATTAATCAGGTTTGGCTATGTTGGATGCAATTTTTAAGAGTCAAACGTAAATTGACGTCAATTTTTGTGAATTTTTAGTTTTGTGAATTTAATTTTCAATTATTTTTACTATTTAAATTATTTTAGTTATTTTACTGAATTTTATTTAGTTATTTTAGTATTTTATATTTTTAAAAATATTTATGATTAAAGATAAGTGAACTGTGGGTAAATGGATTATAGTAAGTCACTAATCAAATCGGTTGTTGGCTATACACCGAATTGAAGTAGAATTGATCCTCAACCTACATCCTCGATTTTTTTTTAACCGAGCGTACACACCCTCGGGGATTTGTGGATGAGCAAACATTTGAGGATTTAATTAAAGATGAATGATAATGGTGTTTTTGTTTTTCACCTATCCTCTATTGTGGTTAAGGACTTAAATCAAACAAATTAATACTAAATGTTTTGGGAATATACATGAAAAGAAGAATAATGTTACCTATTTCTTATTGGGCCAAGGATTTAAATCAAACAAATCAAAAAGTTTTGGGGAATATAAATGAATAAATAAAAGAATGTAAGTCTATTATGGGAATTAGTTTGCAAAGAAGTTTATTATGGAAAATATTTTGCAAAAGAAATCTAATTTGGGCAAAAACTCCTAGCTCAGAGTCATTTATGGCGGTTTTGTTATTTTTCCAACAATAATTAATAAAGGTTAATGACAAAAAAACACAAACTTTTAACATTTTAACAATTCCAGCAGGAATTTTTTTCCTCAACCTAAAAATGCACAAATTTTCGATCTGATAACAATTATAATACGACATCAAAATTTTCATTAATTTGGATAGGATCAAGGCCACAGAGAGCGCCGACGACCCCAATCGGGGTCGGTGGCCGGAATTGAGGCCCCCACCCCCCGAAAATTGGGAGAATCCTCAAATTGAGGATTCTCTTGATTCCGGCGAGTGGAGCCACGGCCCCGGCCATTACCCACCGAATGGGGCCATTGGCGCCCTTAGTAGTCTTGATTCCGTCCAAATTAACGAAAAAATTTGACGTCGTGCTAGAATTGTTATCAAATCTAAAGTTTGTGCATTTTTATGTTAAGGAAAAAGTTCGTACTAGAATTGTTAAAATATGAAACGTTTATACTTTTTTGGTTATTAATCCTAATAATAACAATAATAATAATTTATACATTCAAATACTTTCCACCTGATCTGACCACAAGGATGTGGCTATATGACAATTAGCTTCGAGCAGACTTTAATTGCAATGTAGGAGTTCAAAATTCATCATAACTAATTCATGATCAGGGCCAGGCTGACTCTTAAATAAGAGTAATCTCAGCCAATAGGCTAAGGAAACTTGTGGTTCCATAAAAAAAAAAATCTACATGATCTCCCTTCTATATTTTTCTTTTTAGATGTATTGATGGAACTGGAATCGTTGGTTTGGTAGGGTAAGGTAGGGATATTAAGAGTTAAAAGATTTAAGAAAATTCTAAATAGGGGAATAATGAAAATTTTTTGGATTTATAAGATGTGTTCTATCACTTTTTGTTCTGATAAAAGTTTGACATGGTATTGGAGTAAGTTCTACAGGTCCGTGGCGATTCACATCTGATCAAGTCTGAGTGTGGAAGGAGTCCACCTAATATTTGGTCATCGAAGTACAGAAGAAAAAGCTTGTTTGGTGTTAGTTGTCACTACGCCGAGTATGGAAGTGGAAGTCCATCTCGTGGTCCATAAATCTTAGTGTGAAGGCACAGTTAAAAAATTAAGAAAATCCCATACCGGATAATCATTAAAGGAAACCCCTTGCTCCTAAGATGCATTCACCATCTTAGTATAACCTTTTGAATTAGACATATAACCCAACTGCTTATAATTCTAGGAGAAATTTGACTAGAAATATTCACTTGAAGTAAAAACAAACATACTTTTTTAATAAATCCTTATTCAAACTTGTCATTACCGAAATTGAAAATGGTCAGGAAAATTATAATAAGTAAATACTGAGTTATATTTGCATAGTTGCAATTTTAATGATCAATTTTGAAAATTATGCTCAAAATAATTTCATAGTTGCAGAATCGTCAACGTTAAATGATTGAATAAATTTTCTTAATATATGGTATTAATATATAAATTTGACGAGAAGGTTCTAACTTCTCAGTGTGGTCAAACATTCTATTTTGCATATTGATCCTTATATCTTTCAACCATTTTATGAAAATAAAAAATGTAATGCTATATCGATGTTCATATGAGATCAATGGCAGTTTTTGTTAATAGTTATTTTATACATTGTAAAATAATTTAAATTGTAAATAAAATATTTTATTGATATTAATTTTATATTCATAAAATGTATGGATTAACTATTAGAAAAAAAAACTGTATTGATATTAAAAAAAGTATATGAGTACATTGAAAGGATTAAAGATGGAATAATCCATAAATGCTTTTATAGTAGTACATATACATTATTATCTTAACTTGTATATACAATTTAGAATTATTTATTTACTCATAGAAATATAAATTACGGGACTAACAGTACACGGATAATAATACAGCTAGTCTAGTTTATGTTTTAACCGTAGACTGCAATAACTCATCAATACTCCCAATCGCAAAACCCTAGATCAGGAACAGTCTGATTCTAAGCTAGGTGAAACACAATCTTTATAGGAGCATACGCGATGTACCTACGCTACCTGCAGAAATCATATATGAGGAAGGCCAGCAAATCAAATAAGTATAAGAGGAGCCCAAATTTTTCTGGATACCCTTTAGTTAGATTGTAGACAAATTATTAGTGGAAGAATAAAAGAAATATTCAAAAGAAAAATAAAAAAGAGATCATATTGATGCATTACAAATTTATAGAGAAATTAAAACCAAAAAAAAAAAAATCCATTCTAAATTTAGTCAAATTAATAAGTCCTGTAAGAAGCCGTTGAAAGTGCGAAGGGGGAGAGTGCATAGAAAAATAGGAGATGAGTGGGAGTAAGAGTTAGTCAGTAGTTATAATGGTGAAATTTATTATCTGAACCCCAATTTAATGGTTTTCATTAATTAAATAATAAGTAGAATGGGCGATTTCGGATGAGACGAAAGCTGCCCTCGGTTTCATAATAGAAGAGTACTAGCTATGGTTCAAACCGTATATTTGGAATTGAGAAGAGAGCCTCATAGTGTTGCAGATATATACACATTATCAAAAAACATATAAATAAAAACTCGTAGTACTCCCATATGACGAACAAGTACGAATAGCTCGGCCCTCATTCTGGTTTCTGCTTATGAGATCGATGCTATAAGAGAAAGTAATCTAAAACCTCCATGGAAGCCAGCAAATTCTTCCTGAACCCATATGTACAGATAAAAAAATATCGTCATCAAGGCGTAAAATATCTTGATGGGCAATGACATGCGTATAACTGTAGCTCTCACGATGCCTATGAAAGGCCACATGTAGTTCTATTACCATTCATGGATGCTCACACTGTTAGTTTTCTTCTATCGATCAAATTAGGTTTTTCTAAATATGCAGCCGATGCACATCAAACTCCAAGCCATCGTTTTGTTATATGTAAAATAGATGTAGTTACATAACTTATCCTAAAAAAAAAATCGATGTAGTTATATAATATTGACGAATATATATAATTTTTTCTGCAGATATGTATGTATTTGATCTTAATTGTGTTGATTATGGAAAATTGCAGCATGAAAGAGACAATAGAGAGGTACAGGAAGCACACAAAAGACACTCGAATGGGGCAACCATCAATCGATGAAGACCTTGAGGTTCGTTTCATCTTATTAATTACCCATATTTTGTCTCTCTCCAATTTGCCGGTTACTTGATGCACGACTGATTTGATTTGAAGAAACAATGAGATTGGAGACAATGAGTTAAAGACGACTTTAATAAGATTGTGATTGGTTATCAAAGATCAGTTGATATGCAGTTTATAAGATGGTTGATGCATATAAGTACATAAACTGCAGAGGATAATCCTAGAATTCCATCTCTTTTCTGAGTTTGGGAAATTGTGGATTTTATAATCGTGGGATTTTGAAATACTACAACCATTTAGTCTAAAAGGTTAATCTTATTAGATACAACACGGTTTTATTATTTACACGGTTTAGTTATTCATTATTTCATATTAAGAATGGGAGTGGTATGATATATGCTGATAGAATAGGTTATGCAGACTATCCACAACTGAAATGCATCTCAAGATGCCTAATTCATAGAAGCATATTAACTCCTAGGGATAATCTTAGAATTCTAACTGTAATCTGGTATTGGAAGAGTGTAGACTTTTAAGAACAGTAGTGTTATCATATGTGATCAGAATTGGTTATATATGCTAAGCGATAGACGGGGGTTCTGACTGTACATTTATTCTGGAATTTTACCCTGTACCGTCCAAATATCCAGCACATCTTTCCAAAGTGCGATTAGGACATACCATAATGGGACTGGAATTTAGTAGTTCCCTGCTTTAAAATTCCGATTCGGGCCCAGGTGAGATCTAGTTTTCCGTACTCTGAAAGTATGATGTTCATGATTTGCTGAGGGTGTTTTGAGCATTGAATAGACTTTATAACGTGGATGTGGTTTAATATATATGTTGTTTGCTTTGTACCTTTATCGCTCTTGTTTATCATCCTTTTCTTCTCCCTGTTTGTGTTCAAGCTTGTAGTCCTTCGAGATCTCTATCCCCACTGCTCTCTCTCTCTCTCTCTTTTCCTTGTTCCGAGCATAAACGAAGGGGAAAAAATGCATAAAATCATGAATTTTCTGAATTTTTTCAGATTTATCGAAAATCTTTTACATCAAAGCACATATTTCATTTTGGTACTAGATCTTCCATGGAGTTAAATTTCTCTGTTAAATGCTGAAGTGGCTCCACATAAGAGCAGCCAACTCAGCCTTGAAAATTACATGAATTTTTCATTTCGTCAGGCCAACTTTCTAAGCTCATTTCTCTTTCTAGGAAGCTCCATTTTGAGGTGATCTTGGTGTCGTTAGAAAACTCTTACAATAGACAATATAAATCAAAAGCAATTAGACTTAAAAAGATAGATGAATTGAAGTGTAATTTTGAGGACAAAGTTAACTATTCGATCCTAAATGAATGAAATTTTGAAATCAATATCTTTCAAATAACCACTTAGGATTGGACTCATTTAATCCTGGGATGCTTCATGATGTATAGAATCCATATATATGATTTAGTTGATATATGGTTGCGATATTTTACTAGAACTCCACAAGCTATTTAGAACTTCGGAAGTTTATTTACTGTCTTTGGTTATGGACCTCAATTAAAGGACATATATTCTCAGAAAAAAGAAAAAAAGAAGAGACAGAGATTCTGCACACTGCAATGATTCCATAGGATTAAATGCCGTCGAAGTCTGAGTGGTCGTTTGAAAGCTATTGATTTTTAAAATTCCGGGGTCGATTTTGACGAATAGCTAATGATTTGCTCGAAATTCTCTTAAACTCTTTATCTTGTTTAAAGTCTATCGTACATAATTGATTGTGTAGTAAGAAATTTTCAATGACACCAAGATCACATGAGATGGAGATTTAAAAAAGGAGAAAGGTGCTCACAAAGTTGACCCGATGAAATAAACAATTTGTGTAATTTCAATTAGTATTTAATAGAAAAATTCAATGGCGTGGTAGATAAAGCATGAAAGTGAAAGTTTGTGCTTTTACACACAAAAAAAAAAGTTTTAAACTTTTGGTAAATCCATAAAATTGATAAAATTCATGATTTTATGAGATATATTCCAAATAAAAAGGAAAAATGATAAGGTTTTTCAAATTTCTTTTTTCTTCTTTCCGCTGGGAATCAAAATCATTTTATCATCAAAGAGAAAAGTTATGTAGCTACCAAGTCAAGTAATGGAACATGATGCCAATAGACATTTGATCGAGTCATTTCGTCTGGAGATTCTTGTAGATGTGATGTTATCTGTATTTGTCTTATAATAATATATTTGAATTGAATCTAACAGCTGTAGTTATTTCCCTACCTTTTTAACAGAATCTATTTGTCTATGAAAATTAGAGAGGTTTTTCGAAGATTACCTAAACTAAAACCATTTATTCTTTTGTAGTTTATACTTCAATGGGACCTCTGCTTTGCAATAGTAAATGATCTGTGATTAAATTCTTGTTATTGAACTTAATATATATCCTTTCACGGATTCCATAAAGTATTGATTGTTGAATTCATCCTTGGATTGACATCTAAAAAGTTCTGGTTGCAAAAGAATTAGTTAGGTTCGGTTCTCAGGATAGGACAGAGGAGATCATTTAACTCGGTATCGTCAAATCTATTTGAGGGATCCATATTTCGAAAGCTAATCCTAGAATACAACACTTGAATACTACTGTAATAGGAATATGTACATGACATAGTATCAATAAAATGCTTATTCAATGTTGAGAACTCTCTTTTAACCGAAAAAACAATATTCAGGAACTCTCCACAGTTGAGACTTTGAAGGACTAGTAGAATGAAGAAATTTATTCATACTCAGAAACCGATAAACTTCTTGAACTTTAATACATGAATTCTTAATACCGGAAACCATATAACAATATCTGTTAGATCCAATCCAATAACCTAAACTAAACCTAGGTGGAAATGGTTAGTTATCAGTAAAAAGCTGTGGAGTACACAACCACCTAACCTATTGTGATGTACCGTATGCATTCTTGTGGAACTTTGTTTTTGCTTTATTGATCACTAGTCGTGGAGTCCGTGTGTTGCACTAGATAGTTCCACTAGAATGAAAAGAAAATCTGAAAAAAAATTTGAAAGAAAAATTGCATTGCTTAACAGAAATATTGTCACTTATATTATATTTTGCCGATTACATCTATATTAATAATTGAACAACATTAAACTAAATTCGTATTAAAAAAATTTGAAATAAATAATGAAAATAAAAGAAAAGTTATATGTATTGTGTGGATGTTGCATCCATTAAAAAAAAAAGAAAATAACCATAAAAAATGAAACTCGACAATAAACTTTTAACTTTTTTCAAGCTCAATTCAAGGAATACCTTAGTTGGCGGAATGTCTCAGGCTGTGCTTTTTATAATGTTCCAGAAAGAACCTATAAAAAAAAATGTAATCTGATTTTTTGATCATTTCGGAAGATTTTATAACAAAAAATAATTTGATGATATTGTCTTCAATTGGATATCACCATAATATTCAAAAGGTTTTTTGGTATTCTTTTTTTTTGAAATGAAATATCATAATTGAATTTAGAAGATTTGGTTGATAATTTTAACTGAAAATAATTTAAAATGTAAAAAACTCAAAAAATGGAGAAAATTTCCTTCGGAAATTGAGCGTTTTGAAGTCATTTGGCCGGGTCCACTTCGTCCTTGCTTTCATAAATGGATATTGAATATGAAAAGGAACATATTGTTCGGGGAGACAACTATTAATGGCAGTCAATCGAAACGACGCCCGTTACCATATAGTTCATAACAACGAGACATGTTTTCTTGGTATGAATATTCTGCCATGTAGATCTGCTTACAGCTCGAATGCATCAACTCTTCTACTCAACAGTACTTTCTCGGTGAAGCTCTTACTGATAGGATACACACAGGCAACGTCACAAACTCCGACTTTTTCAATTCCGACTCCACGTTTAACATCGTATAGAAGATTCTATTCTCTTCTTCAATGACTGCAAATTTCAATTCCCTTGTCAATAATAAGAACCTCTTATCATTATCTCTCATAAGGTTATCTTTTCATCGTCGCCTGTTGTCTAGATAGATAATGAACTTCAAGTCGCCTTCAAATTAAATCATCTCAACCTTTGAGTTGACCCTTAGATAAATTTGTATTGTACCATGGCCTCTGTTTGACACATGGACATATTGAAAGGTAAATCACATGATGAAGGTATGAGGCCAATCTTGGGAAGGTAGACATCTCATCAGAAATCTCATGAAAGATAACCTTTTTGCTGTCAAAAGCATAAACCACTTTGTCAAATTGTTCCCTTTACCCTCAAATGACAAGAATGAAAAATATACATAGATTCCCGTCAATCTTCTACTTTTAATTTTACTCTGACAAGGCCCACTCCACACTGCTATACTAGTGACATTGTTATATCTGTACAACCCGAACATGAAATGTCACTCCAAGTGACTCACTAGCTAGTTTTAGTTTGCCGCAGAGAAGACTGCAAGTTACTTTCTCCTAACTCTAACTAATTGCCAGGATTGCATATCTGAACAATATGTTACTTATCGAAGCAAGAAAAAAGTGTTACAGATTACCAGTACGAGTGAATGTACTATTGAAAACTTTAAGATCAGTTGGCAGCCAATAGGTCTACTTACAAATGCATGGCATTTCATATGTGGGTGCAGCACTTGAAGGATGAAGCGACAAACATGATGAAGAAGATAGAGCATCTTGAGGATTCAAAAAGGTTTGACACATAACGTAATATGTATTTCTTGTATAATAATATATTTATGCCTGGGCACATAGATCTATATCTCTCCTGTCATTTTTTTGTTGCTTTATTAACACGAAATCAACAGGAAACTCTTGGGAGAAGGTCTAGGTCCCTGCACCATAGAGGAATTGCAGCATATTGAACAGCAGCTCGAACACAGTGTTAGCAGTATTCGAGCAAGAAAGGTCTGATTACTCACAACGAGACCTTGAATCAATAAATACGGTTTAATTTCTCAAGTATATGCATGTATACTTTAAATATCGATTTGTTAATGTTACGTTTGGTTTTTATTATTTGGCAAAATTTTCAGACGCAAGTTTACAAGGAGCAGATTGACAAACTTAAGGAAAAGGTAATTTCGATTTCTTGGCATGCTAAACCTTTTAATCTCCATATTCCTCCAAATTATATAACCAATCTTATGCCGTCAAGACCCATCATGATATAAAACATAGGAAAGAATATTCTCGCATAGATGACTCACACGATCTGGTAATTAATCTTCTCTTTAGAATGGAAAGGCAAATAGACAAACAGCAAAAACTATATGATACTCTTTGTAAGAGCATAACATTTATAAATTCATCAGAGTATGAAAATTTGTTTTTCTTGGACTCAAGCTGCTGACTTGTCTAGTTATTTCGAAATCCAGGAGAAAACGTTGCAGGCAGAAAATGCAGTGCTCTCAGAGAAGGTGAGTGCACCTTTAACAACTTTCTAATAAAGCTAGTCCTTTTTTCCTCTCTTGTAAACTTGGGGTCATGCTGAGCAAAAAAAAAAAAAAAAAAACAGCGCATCATGCACGATTTTGTGGGGCTCGGTATAATTTGGTAGACCAATACATCATCATCAGGAGTATGTATTATCTTCAGAAAACTGAGAAAAAAATTTCTTATGCATAAAGTTTGCAAGACTACTATAACAAATGCTTGCTGATAGGGAAGCAAACAAAAAGCATCGGTTCCTGGAAAATCTAAATCCCTATTTATTTAATGAAAGATAGCTGATGATTTATGATATGACTAGTAGCGATTTCTGCTGTAAATGTGCAAGATGGCTAGCAGTATCTGCTTAGAGTTTTTTTTATTCCTCTCTAAACTTTCTGCAACTTTGCGGTGGACAGTGTGGCAGAATCACCCCCACCCGAGTAGTGAGCGAACCAAGGGAAATACTGAGAGAGAGTAGCCCTAGCTCGGAGGTGGAGACCGAATTGTTCATCGGACCGCCGGAAACAAGATTGAGTCTCGTTCCTTTGTTTCCAAAATAGTTCCTGCATGCTTATGGTAGTGTTATAGCCAATTCAACCAGATTACACATTTTGGATGTTTGAAGCACAGCAACAAACTCCAATGGCCGGCAATAATGTATATTTATATGCTTATGTTCGGGGAATCTATCCTATCCTTTAAGACACCAACTGTTGGGATGCAATGCTTTCGGCTGTAATCATAATGTAAAAGTGCACTGATATATATCGTGCTTGTGATTTTCTTACTGTAATGTATATGTCTAGCAGTAGTCATCATCTTGAAAAGCATATGGCTATTGGCTAGAAACAGTTACCTATGTTCTTCGAAGGCCTCCTGTTGTACTTGAGTTTGCATCTTTTCTATTTTTTTTTCCTTTTTTCGGTTAATGCATCTTTTCTAGTTACTCCGAGGTTGCGTGTCTTCCTTTCCTCCATGGCATCTGATCAGATTGATTTTCTTACAGCCAAATATGTTTTTCTGTCATTTTCCTGTCTGTCGGCTAAGCTCAATTTTTCACCAAGATGAGCCAATTCTACAGTTACCGAATCCCCTCGGGCAGTTTCCTAGATTCCTCATTACTTCCAATAGACCACCGTTTCCAATGGATTAGGGTTTGGAGCTATTAGATCTTTGGTGGTTTGAATACATAATCGGATGGGAGATCTTGTTGGTTTGTCATTTTGTTTGCTATTGAGTTGTGAACTAATTTGCAAAAAATGTTCGATCACGTCTGTTGGAGTTCGAGAATATTTGGTGTTTGTTCGTTAGCCTTGCCCAGAACAAGATAGGATATATCTTGCGTCTTAGGTGGTGGTTCATTAATACTGTTGGGCTTTGTGATTTTTCTTTTTTCAATTACAAGAAAGATCATAGGCTTGACAGGAGATACAAAGCGGGAAATGATAGGGGCACAATAAGAAGTCTCACTGATAAAACAAGCTCTGGTCACTGGTCGATAACAAGTGCAAATTGCCTGAACCTCCTTTGTTTTTGCCTTTTGTAAATATTCGTTGTCTTGAAAAGTTATAGCTGCAGAGTGCAGAGTAAAGTATGGAGATGGAGATCAAAGAGAATAAGTGACACACATTTTCACTTGATTATCAAGAGATTTCAGATAAGATACTTAGGGATTATTTGTGCACCTTTATTATTTATTAAGATTTCTATTTGATTATATTAGGCCCACAAACTTCTTTTGTAACAAAAAGGTATGGAAATGGAGACGAGTAGTAGCAGTAGAACAAAAATTTGGGACTTTGAAATATAGATATCAAAATTTGAAATTTATTTTGAAATTGTATGAAAACCGTAGCTTACCAAATTAGCATCTGAAACTGAATTACTATATCTGCATTTTTTTAATACTTTTCCACTTATATGTATTTTGATTGGTTGTTATTTATTCACTCTAGATGAGTAATACTCATTCAATATTTGGTCCCGACCTTCATCCCACGTAAAGGAGAAATATCTAAAAGTAATTAAATATTGATAAATTAATCAGCAAAGTAAATATACAACTTTAAAGAAAAAATAAATTTCATATCGTGAAAATCTAAAATGACAATCAGGAAAAAGTTATTTAACTTTTGCATACGTAGAAAAATTATGTAGTATTCTAAAGAATTATTTATATTCGCACAAAATTGTTTTACCTTAGTACTCAACGACTCGGGATATAGTAAACTATATATATGCATATATATGTATATATATATGCTACAAGCTTATATATATACTATATATGCCGTTCGTGTATATATATACATATATATAGTTTGTTGATTATATATGTCGTTTGCATATATATATATATTTACATATATTGATGAAAATATACGTCAATTTGATGTTGATCTATATATATATACACCACCAAGAATCAGAATTTAAACATAGCATGTGCATTCTCTAAAGAAGAACAACATCCTGATACGCAATATGAGTAAAGGTAACTATGACCTCTCCTTTCCTATAAACCCGATTGAGTGTGTGCAGGGAAAAGAGTAAATTCATCCTCATGTGTGACACAATTCATTTTTTTTATTAATTATATTTTCCATGTATAATATTGCAGATTTTTGAGATGCTACAATGAAATCATATGATAAAATTTGGGAATTGAAAAAGACTCAAGGTAAGTTAAAGTGAAATTTACAAATTGTGAGATGCCACGAACGCAAGGAGTAATGAAATCATTAATTTTTTTAAGTGATTTTTTATGAAGAGGTATGTGTTTTTTTGACTAAATATATTTTCTTTAAATATAAAATTTGATAAATTATTAAATTGATACTTCTAATGAAATTAGAGTACATTAATACATGCAGACGTAAGAAAGTCATAGAGTGATTTGTTTCAATCATTAATTCATAAGTAGGCTTATACACCGTCAAGAACTTTAAGATAATTATAGTTCCATTTCATGCACCACCAGATAAATGCTAGCGTAAAGAGTCATATATTAGTGGATCAGCTCTATCCAATCAGTATGAGTACCAATGCTGCAGTTTTTCTTTCTTGGATAGCAATTCTTATTTCCTTTTAACACATCATATTTAAAAATAATAAAATATTTATTATACCATTTAAATTTAAATAAAAACAAATATGCATTTAAAACATTTAGCATAATTACCAATAACAATTTCCTTGAAAAGGAAATATTTACCATATATAAGTTTAAGATATGTTAGAGATCCAAATGTAGAGTTATGTTTTATTATTATATAACAACCAAAAAAATTTATAATCGCATATTACGACATAATTAATTCGATATACATGTAAAGAATATTTTAAAATAATGTATTTAATCTTTATATCATTTAATTGGCAGGGCCGCCCACGCAATGAGCGGGTGCTCATCTAGTTATTTATATTCGCACAAAATTGTTTTACCTTGGTACTCAACGGTTCAAAGATATAGTAAGATAAGTTTTAAAGTTTTGCACAAAAGGGGCAAATGTTTCACACTTGGTAATACTGCTTTAGTATTAAATATTGAATTAAATGTGTAAATATTAATACTTATTTGATATTTTTATAATAATTGCCCATTTTTGGACATTTAGTTCGATATTTTTATATAACAATTATGTCAACATTAGATGCAGGCTCACATGTGATGCAAATTACATAAATACTACTCTCACATGTGCAAATGTGAGTTCAATACTGCTTTATTTTTATTTGATATTTATATGTGAGTTCAATACTGTATTTTTATTTGATATTTATATGAGCTCAATACTAGTCTACATAAGTATTATTTTCACATTTATATGAGTTCAATCCTGCTTTATTTTTCATGAATAATATTAATACTTACTTGACATTTTTATATCACAATTTTGTCAACTCTAGCTTTTTTTGTCTTGTGCCTTGCACGAATTCGTTTTCATATATCTCTATATCATTTTATTATGGTACTAATTTACATTTCAAACACTAATTTTTTTATTAAAAATAACAAATTTTAATTATTAATTTTAATTTACAATTAATAACCTTCAATAATTTTTATATTATAAATTAGAATAAGTTGATTATTATAATAATAGTTTAGAACTAATTATTTCAATAAATATGTTATATTTTAAACAAAGTGTTAATATAAATCTATTTCATATATTAAGTTTTGTCATTAAAATAAGAGTTTGGTTCATCTTTTTGTTAAACATTATTTAAGAGATCCTTAGTTTTAAGTTTTTTTTTAAAATTTATTTATAACCTTAAACTGATAGCGCTAAGGCATAATATATAGTGGGATAATAATTTTTTTAAATTTTATATGTTATCAGTTAATTTCTTTATAATGTTTATATCATTTGCAATTTAATATATGTATGTGTATATGTATATGTTCATTTTAATACACACACATATATATATATATATATCATTTCTTAAAACAATTAGTTTGAATTTTGAAATATATATTTATCTCTTAACATAACAAAATATTTTCAATGTTGATCTTAAGTTTCATATGATAATCAGTTAATAAAATTAGACTAATTTTCAATGCTTCGATAAGTACTTTCAATTAATGGTCTCAATTATGGTACATTGTGTATATTATTAATTGTTCTATATTACATAGTTACACAAATTTGATTTACATCTTTGAAATATGAAATTTTATGAAACCTTATTTCAAATATCTAATTTTTATTTTTTATGTTGCAGTAAGTTGATATATTATAATAAGAAAATATATAAGACATGTGAATTATAAGATTTATGAATTATTTTAAATCATCTAGTTAATCTTTTAGATAATTTATTTTTATTTTTTGCATTGCAATATGTTGATATATTTTAAATCATCTAGTTAATCTCTTACATAATTTGTTTTTATAATTTTATTTCATTATTGAGAAAGCATTTATTGTTAAAGAAGTCAATAGATTTACCTTTATGACCTTATACAATTTAGAAAATTACTTTTCTAGTCCTATTTATCAGGTGGGTTACAACTTTATATATATATATATATATATATATATCGATTTGATGCAGCCATGCAAGCTTACATAAATACTAGTCTTTGTTGCCCGCTTGTTGCGTGGGCCTGGTGAGGGGAAAAAAAGGAATAAAAATGATAAAATTTAAGTTCATTAAAGCAGGTGAGAATAAAGAGATGGGATAAAAATGAAAAGATATAATTTGACTTGAGATTCGTGCATATGTTTTAATATCATATTATTAAAGGACGCTTTTACCATGGGAAAGTTTATGAAAACGCCTACATGAGAAGATCTTGGAGTAGCTTGAATTACATTATACTACTCATATAACTAGGACGTTGCGTGGACGTTTGTTTATATTATTGATATTATTACTAATTTTATAAAATATTAGATATAAATAGAAACATTCGGAGAAATTATATTAATCCGTCTATCTCTAAATAATTTTTAAAGTCTCTTTGAGAATCTATAATAAAATTGTAAATATTTATAGAAATTTGGAATAAATTGAAAAAAACATGTCCATGTTATATTAATGGGGAGACTCGAAGAGACGGCTTCCCACGAGCTGAGAGGCACGAACGGACAACTTTTGTGAGAGTTTAATATATATATATATATATATCTATATATAGATATAGACGGTTTAGTTTATAAACTTTTCTATTTTCCATGTAAATATTTAATGTTTATTTATATCGGAAAACATTTTGTTTTCCATTAAAATATTTAGTTTATTGAGAAAACATTTTATTTTCAAGAAATCTTTTGATATTTACTATTGATTTTCAATGAAAAATTAAATTCTCCGAACAATCGAAAAGACGACTGACCACGAATTGAAAACTTTAAAAAAGCAAGTTATGATGCATTCTCGTTTCGCTCTCCGATTTTTATATATGATAATTGATTTGATTTGGAAAATTTTAATATTTCTACTTTGTGCTACTTAAGAAGCCACAGAATATTTTTACTCATCTCCTTTCTCCTCCTCTTCCTCAATGACAACTCCCGAAAAAACTACGATAATTTTCCTCTCATTTCTCCCATCTCCTTCCTCGCCCTCTCCTTTCTTCTCTTATCCTCTCCCCCATTAAAAATCTCTCAAACATAGTATTAATTTCATTCTTACGAGTATGTATGTTCTTTTTGGACACCCGTTTTGAATTAGAGTAAACTAGTCACAATAACATACGCATTGTGTGGAATAACATTTTTTTATTCTTGAGTAGTTTGTTATAAATTAGACCTGTAAAAAATTAATTTTCGTAAATTTAAAAGAAAACATAATTGGGTTGTCTTGAATAAATAGCCAGATTATTCACCAAAAAATAAATAAATATATCATGAAAATTTCCAATGCACTTAGAAATTTGGGATCATTTAATAAAATTGAATACAAATATTATACGCTTACATGTAAACTTCTCATCGCTTCACTACGCTTACGTGGAAGCTTCTTGTTACATGAATGTGAGAATTTCGTGAGAGTACTTTAAATTAATATATACTAGTCATGAAACCCGTGTATTGCAAGGGATAAAAAATATGTTTTTCTTTTTATAAATTGGATTATGTATCATATCATATATATGCTAATTTCAAACAGTAAAATAAATGCAAATATATAGTTATGTATATAAATCGTAATTTACAATTAATAATAATATTATATTATATTAGATATATGTGATTGTTATTAACTAAAATTTACCAATAAAATAAGTAAAAAAATATAGTTATTTATGTATATAAATATATGCTTAGTTTAATATTAATGCCGACTTGATTAGATATTAATTTTACTTAAAATGAAAATTCGGGATTATGAAATATTACGCAAATGATAAAATCTTCTAAAAAGTTTCAAAAATATTCTATTATATCAATTTCAAATAAAAATATTCATATAATTTCAAAAAACTTAAAAATTAGCCAATATTAGAGATTGTGGGCCCGGCTATATGTATATTAAAGAAATATATATTAATATATTTTTATCATAAATAACCGCATATTAGTATACTTATTTTGATAGTTATATTTATATGATTAGATATTACATTAATATTCATTCAATTTTAAAAATTTTAAAATTAGTCCATATTAGAGATAATGGGCACGATTATATATTAAAGAAATATATATTAATACATTTTTTATCATAAAAACAACCATATATTGATCCATACTTATTTTGATAGTTAAACCTATATGATTAGATATTGCATTTTTATCTTAAACAAAAAGTTCAAGATTATCATATTTATTACATAGATGATAAAATCTTCTAAAAAGTTTCAAAAATATTCCATTATGTCGATATCTTATAAAAAAATTCATTTTTTTTTTAAATTAATTAAATTGTGATTTTTTTAATTAAATATTTTGTAATCAACAATTCTTATGTAAAAATTAGAAAAATATTATATTTTACTATGATTTTGTCAAAAAGTACCGTTAATTTTTTTTAAAAAATAGTTTTTGTAAAAAATATTTTAAAAATTTTAAAACTCAAAAAAGAGAAAATCGGATTTTATCATACCATATCTTCTAAAGATTAAACCAATCTGTTTTTATTAAAAATTAATAAAAAATAAAATTAAAAATTAAAAATCAGAGAAAATTCTATTAAGAAACCGAGTGATTCTTAGGTCATATGACCCATTACAGCTCTGCTGTAGAAATGTATATATATAAAAACATATATGTAATATGTATATATATATATATAGAAACTTACATAATATAAATATATAGAAACATATAATATATATATATATATTTATGTATGACTTCAAATATATATATATATATATATATAGACATATATATCTACAATATGTAAAATACCCTTATCTTGTAACCAAAATAGATAAAGATATTTTAGAAGATATCATAAGTAAAGATATTATAAATTTACTAATTTATTAATGATATAACATTTAAAAAAACTTAAAAATATGACAAAATTTCATTCGAAAACGAAGTTTTCTGAAACCATATGATCGTGTTCATTTTGTCTTTACTTATATATATATATATAATATAGATATAGATATAGATTTCTTCTCCTCGAATCATAATCAGTTGACCTTAACTAGTATGCAACTAACTTGACTCGTCTACACCCGTTCCTGCTCCTTTTCAATTTGTGATTATGAAGTTAGTTTTTATTCGTGCTCAGCAAATCAAATGTCAACACCTATTGCCTTCTGTTCATGAGCTGTTTTGGCAAATAGCATCCAAAAGATGTGATATATTGGACTCTCCTTGGGATGTGATAAGATTCTGTTTTTTTATTGGCAGTCTAATTCCCTCAACTTTCTCGTTCACTAATTGATCGAAGCAGCCCCTTTTCCCCACTTGCATCGTCCTCCCATCTTCATTGGTCATATTCAAAATCTTTCTTTGAGATATCTTTGTCCCCACAAAAAAATATTTGGTGAGAGACACTAACATGTATATCGTGATATGCGATTTTACAATCGAACTCTGACGCATTATTTTGTGGCGTTTATAATACATATTTCTTTTACAATTTTCTAGGTATTTGATCGGAACATACACTTATCACTTTGACGTGTTAATCTTATTTAATATTTTTTCAGCACTATCTGACCTAATGGTTAGTTCTAGTCAAAATGTTCAAATAATAGGAATATTGTGGCCATTAATGCAAAAGATGGGGAGCAAGTGAGGGATTATGATCTTCTAAAGCTATGATCTGCTTCATTAATTTGAAATACGATCCGATTATTTTTGTCTTGAGGAGATATGTTGTACATGTCTTGTAATTTCTCGGGACATTTTTGCAAACAATCATTACTGAATATTCTTGTCTTTCTTCAACATTTTTCTCCAGGACATCCTACATGCGTGGATTCCCTGGTCTCCACTAATACTTGAATGGTCTCCTCACGTTCCATCCAGCACAGTGAGGTGGCCTTACTCTTCCCAAGAAAAGCAAGGAATTATTATTTGTGAAAAATTAATATTTCTCATTATTTAATATATTCTTAAAAATTAGTAGTATTAGTTTCTATTCGTACAATTAATTACTACTAAATAATCTATAAGTAGAGCATGTTAAATTCTTCAGTTAGCGCTAACAAGATTACTTCATATACAAGAAAATAACGCTAAATTTATAAATATATACATATATGTGTTAATGACTAAAATTATTTTCATGATGATTAATATTATCAATTATATATTCTTAGTTTTGCAACCGAAAAATTATATATTAGTTTGCCGAAGAACAATATAAACTTTCCACATTGAAGTTATAAATGGCAATCTGATTTTTCATTTTATGGAAGAGTCGGTTCATTGTTGAAGAAGAGGGTCAGAGAGTACATCAGAAAGTGTGGTCAGAGGCGTGAAGATCACTTTTCTTAACGTGATTATTGCCGCACTATGAAAAGTTTGTTGCTGGAACCTTGATTGCAATATCACCTTTAGGATATAACATGACCGCTGAGATTTTCGTGTGACATGAACGGAGATCTCTTCTTGAGACTTCTCTTAAGAGTACTGGGGGAAGAAGAACAGAGAAAATGAAGGGCAAAAATGTGTTTGATGTTGTGTTGTTGTATTTGTTTATCTCTCAGAAGTTTATCTATAATAGGAGTAGTTGTGTTCTTTCGAACGGTCATGTCCTTATAGCCAACGTTCACAACTTCTAAACGGTAACCGCTGCTGTGTGGTAGCATCGATTTCGATACTGCAATGTCGACTGAACTGAAAATTAATAGCAACTTCGGTGCTGCAGCACTGAAACTATAGTGTTGTGACACCAAGTCATCTATTAGCGGCGTAATAAACTCTGACTGATTTTTTTTTATGAACTCCAATTTGTATCCCATTCGAAGCATTGAACTCTTGACTCGAGGCACTTTTCTTTGAGAATTAATTTCACATGTTTTTTCGAGTCACTCCATGCATAGTTCCTCTCACAAGTCACAATTTACCTTTATAAATTTACAACACTCATAGATTCAAATTCCAAAATTAAACAAACTCAATTAACCTGTTACTTTTTTTCGTTTTCAAAGATTATTTTAAAAATTCTATTTTCATTATCTAATTTTAGGTGTAGTCAAAGGGGAAAAAAATATAAATGCAATGACATTCTTATACATTTCGTATATTTATTCAATATTACTATATTAAGAAAAAAATAACTTTTATTAATTTATATTATTAGTTTTAACCATTGTTATCAGAACCGGACTGGACCGGTCGCTTCGACCAGTCGGATCGAGAACCAGCACCACGTCTAATTCGGTTCGCCTGAAAACCCATTAAACTGGCCGGTTTTGAGCAAAATTCCATTGAATTGGCCAGTTTTATGGGTTTTTTATTTAGTGTAAAAATTACTTAGTTGTGTAAGGATGTGAACTCATGACCTCTTGTTTCCCATATTACCAACCAAGCTACCACTACTTTCTTGTTCTTTAAACTATACTTTTAAGTACTTATTAAAATCCAATATTTATTTTGGAGTAAGAAATATTAAAAATATAGATATTTTCTTACACTATTCTTATGTTTTTTTGAAATCATCATACTTTTATCTTAATTATTATAATTTTTTTAATAATATGAATATTTATTTTATTTTAATTAAACGTGCGGTCCGATCCATCGAATCCTCGGTTGGATCCATAAATCCATGAACCCATATCCCTTTCGGTTCATCATTCGGTCCGGTTCTGATAACACTGGTTTTAACTATATATCGAAGTAGATAAAGTTGAGATCAATTATATATCAAAATTTAGTTTTATTCATTTTCGATATTGTTAACGATGGTTATTTTTTTTAGTCAAAGAGCTAATGAGTATTGAATAGTGCACTGTTCTATAACAAATATAGCAACTTCAAATAAACTAATTTATATCCATTTGAATTTAAAAATAATTTTCTATATTATTTTCATAATAAGTAATCAAGTTTCTATTCTCTTTCAAACACTTTTAACTTAAATCTTTTACTTAGAATATTTGGTGATCAAAAGGTCGGTCAATAAGGAATCGAGGACTTACGTTTCTAGTGTATGTGGCAGATTCCAATGAGTGCTTCGGTTATTATTAACTACATAGATTATGAGTTAATAATTTGGAACGTATGTTTCTTCACGCTAAATTAATTCCTCTGAACTCGCTGAAATAGAAGTGACAGAAATATCGTCCATAAAGGTGCTAACAATTACATCCCCTGCCATTATTTCTGTTCAGATGTTGGATTCGACATATTTTATTGCATGAAATATTATTCGATTGCTCATGCATTAATTATTGTTATGGATTGCTTAAATTATTGTTATGGGTTTATTAATATTAGGTTAAGGCAAGGTATATGAACGGCCATATTAGCATTAGGAGAGGGAGCAGATTAGAGGGGGCTCCCCTCCGGCCTCCAACAACCTCGTCATGGGGTTGGGGGTGGGGCCCGGGCACCCCATTTTTTACTTTTTCATTTTTCATGTTTATTTTGAAAATATTTAAGGGAGTTACGTTAGTAGGATCGCAAATGTTGCTTCATGTCGGGGACCTCTATTTTTTGCTTTTTCATTTTTCATGTTTATTTTGAAAAATATTTAAGGGACTCATGTTAGTAGGATTGCATATGTTGCGCCATGTCAGCGCAGCCAAATTAGCAAACACGGGAGTAGTAAGTGTCCTATTTTAAGAGGATGAGTGTACATAGTGTTGAGTTATGGAGCTTGAAGTACTATGAATCCGGATCGAGATCGGCGTAGCCCCCGGCCCATTGGTGATATAATTAGGATTTGTTCCCTTTATAAACAATAATTTATATCTCTTGTAACCCTAACTCAAAATAGTGGAATACCTGGCTTGGCGACGCCCTTAGACGTAGTTAGAATTTCTGACGAACTGGGTAATCAATTCCGTGTGTCCCTTTTGTTTTTTCGTTCATATTGTCTTCCACTATCGTATATCAGTAGCAACAATAGGTATCAGAGCTCGGGTTTGAATCGGAGCAATCTACGATGGACGGAGGAAAATTGATGATCGAAAAGTTCGATGGATCGGATTACGGGTTTTGGAGGATGCAGATCGAAGATTATCTTTACGGTAAAGATTTGTGGCAACCTCTAGAGGATAAGTCGATCGGGATGACAAAAGCGGAATGGAAGGTGTTGGATGGGAAGGTGATGAGTGTGATTCGTTTGTCGCTGTCGCGGAACGTGGTGTTTCATACAGCGAAGAAGAAAACCACTAAAGGTATACTGAAGGTTTTAGCCGATATGTACGAAAAGCCATCAGCGGCGAACAAGGTTCATCTGATGCGGTGGCTGTTTAACCTAAAGATGTCGGAGAGTACTGCTGTTGCCAAACATCTGAATGAGTTCAACTTGATAACGGCTCAATTGACCTCAGTCGCTATCGATTTTGATGACGAAGTAAGAGCCCTAATTTTATTGTCGTCTCTACCAGAAAGTTGGAGCGGAACGGTCACAGCTGTTAGTGCTTCAGCGGGGAAGGCGAAATTAAAGTTTGATGAAGTTCGAGATCAGATAATTAGTGAAGAAATTCGTAGAAAAGAATTAGGGAAAACTTCGGGATCAGTTTTGAGTACAGAAAATAGAGGCAGATCAGAATCAGGAAATTCGCATCGAGGCAGATCGAAGTCGAGAAATAAATCTAAGTCGGCACAAGACAAAAGTTCAATTGAGTGCTGGAATTGTAAGAAACGTGGTCATTACAAGAATCAGTGTAAGGCACCGAGAAAGGAAAGGAAAGACGACAACTCAGCAAACGTGGCAACAGAGGAGATTAGTGACGCACTGATCTTGAGTGTCAGCAGTCCGTTGGAATCGTGGGTTTTGGATTCTGGAGCATCGTTTCATTCCTGCCCTAATGCCGATATTATGAAGAATTATACTTATGGTAATTTTGGTAAGGTTTATCTTGCTGATGATGAGCCTTTGGAGATCGCAGGGAAATGAGATGTTTGGATTAAAACACCGAATGGACTTGTATGGCAGTTGCGTGGTTTGAGGAACACTCCTGGTTTGAAGAGGAATCTAATTTCTGTAGGGCAGCTGGATGACGAGAGTTTTGACCTGTCCTTTGGCTCTAGTTCTTGAAAAATAATCAAAGGGGCCATAGTGGTGGCTCGAGGTAAGAAGGAGGGTACATTGTACATCACCGTGAACAACCATGATAACAGTGCACTCTCCAGTGCAAACAGCGATGCAGATTTGTGGCATTGCAGGCTTGGCCACATGAGTGAGAAGGGGATGAAACAGTTATGTTCAAAGGGAAAACTACCAGGTCTAAAAACAGTTGAGCTTGGATTATGCGAGGATTGTGTATTCGGGAAGCAGAAAAGAGTCAGTTTTTCGAAGGCAGGTAGAACTTTGAAGGAGCAGAAATTGGAGCTGGTACATAGTGACTTATGGGGACCAGCACCGGTCACATCTCTTGGTGGTGCATCATATTACATGACCTTCATTGACGAGTACACGAGGAAGGTATGGGTTTATTTTCTTAAACGTAAATCTGACGCTTTTGATGCTTTCAGAAAGTGGAAAGCTTTGGTAGAAAATGAAACCAGCCAGAAGGTGAAATGTTTGAGATCTGATAATGGTGGAGAATATGAGCTCGATGAGTTCAAAGAGTTACTTTACTGTGAATGGCATTCGCATGGAGAAAACTGTTAGAGGAGCCCCTCAGCAGAACGGGGTTGCAGAACGAATGAACAGAACCTTGAATGAACGTGCTAGGTGTATGCGATTGAAGTGTGGGTTACCGAAGACATTTTGGGCAGATGCAGTTAACACTGCTGCTTTCTTAATTAATAGAGGACCATCGGTTCCTTTGGATAACGACATACCAGAAGAGGTTTGGAGTGGTAAAGAGGTAAACCTATCATTTCTCAAAGTTTTTGGTTGTGTTTCGTATGTTCATGTTGATGCTACTGCTAGAAGCAAACTGGATGCAAAATCTGTGAAGTGTACTTTTATTAGATATGGCGGTGATGAATTTGGTTATAGATTTTGGGATGATCAGAATCGGAAAATAATTCGAAGTCGAGATGTCATATTTAATGAGCATGTTCTGTACAAAGACAGGTCGGGTGCACCAGACATTGATAGTGCAGGTACTCAGGTTAAAAGCCCTCAGTTTGTTGAATTGGATATTCCAAACTCACGTGTTAGCAAAATTCAGAATGACCAGGAGGTTGTTGAGGCAGAATCAAGTACACCGGTAGTTCCGTTGAGGAGATCAAAAAGACAACATCACGCACCGGAAAGGTACTCGCCCTCTTTACACTATCTTCTGTTGACTGATAGTGGTGAGCCAGAATGTTATGCTGAGGCTATGCAGAGTGAGCACTCGAGCAAGTGGGAGCTTGCAATGGAAGATGAAATGAATCCTTTAATGTTCAATAGCACTTGGGAACTAGTTGAGCTTCCAAAGGGTAAGAAAGCATTGCATAACAAGTGGGTTTATAGAATTAAAGAAGAGGCGGATGGAAGCAAGCGTTACAAGGCAATGTTGGTTGTGAAGGGTTTTTAGTAGAAACAATGTATTGATTATACAGATATATTCTCTCCTGTTGTGAAGCTAACTACTATCAGATTAGTTTTGAGCATAGTTGCTGCAGAGAATTTATTGTTAGAGCAGATGGATGTAAAAACAGCATTTCTTCATGGTGGTCTAAACGAAGACATATATATGAAGCAACCAGAAGGATACTTGTTCGAAGGTAGCAGTGAGCTTGTGTGCAAGCTACAGAAAAGTTTGTATGGTTTGAAACAAGCCCCGAGATAGTGGTATATGAAGTTTGATGGGTTCATGCATGAGATCGAGTTTGTCAGATGCAATGCTGATCATTGTTGCTACTTCAAGAGGTTTGACAATAGCTTTATTATTTTGCTATTATATGTTGATGATATGTTGATAGCAGGCTATTGTGCTCAAGAGGTGTATAAGTTGAAGAAGCAATTGTCCAAACAGTTTGAAATGAAGGATCTTTGAGAGGTTAAACAGATCCTAGGTATGAGGATTAATCGAGATAAAGTGGCAGGAAAGCTGTTCCTTTCACAGGCTGAATACATTCAAAAAGTTTTGAAGAGATTCCATATGGATACAGCAAAGCCAGTGAGTACTCCTATGGGTAGCCATTTTAAGCTCTCAATAAGGGATTCACCTAAAAGTGATTCAGAGCGTGCTCATATGGAGAAAGTTCCCTACGCTTCAGCAGTTGGAAGTATTATGTATGCTATGGTGTGTACTAGACCAGATATTGCACGTGCAGTGGGAGTTGTGAGCAGATATATGAGTAATCCGGGTAAGCAGCATTGGGAAGCAGTAAAGTGGATCTTCAGATACTTGCGAGGTACCACAGAGAGAGTTCTATGTTTCGAAGGCAAAAACATTGTTTTGAATGGTTATGTTGATGCTGACTTGGCAGGTGATCTTGATAAAAGGAAGAGTACAACTGGGTACGTGTTTACTTTTGGTGGTACATCGGTTTCTTGGGCTTCTAAGTTGCAGAAGACAGTGGCTTTGTCTACTACAGAAGCGGAGTATATAGCAGTGACAGAGGCTAGTAAAGAAATGATATGGTTGCAGAATTTCTTATGTGAACTGAGGAAAGAGCAGAAGAACAGTATTCTTTACAGCGAAAGTCGGAGCGCTATTTTCTTAGCTAAGAATCTAGCTTTCATTCGAGAACGAAGCACATTGAGTTGAAGTATCATTACATTCGACATCTCTTGGAAAAGAAGGCTTTGCAACTGATGAAGATTCGTGGAAGCGAGAATCCTGCTGACATGTTAACTAAGGTTGTGACCTTAGAGAAGTTGAAGCTATGCATGGCTTCAACTAGCCTTGGAACTTGAGGAGTTCGAGGATTGGCGTCGCAGTCATTTATGAGTTATTTGTTGACTATGAAGATGAAGAGATAATTACATTCGTATTCAGTCTCCAAGTGGGAGATTGTTGAGTTATGGAGCCTGAAGTACTGTGAATCCGGATCGAGATCGACAATCCAATCGTATATCAGTCGCAACACATAGTAATTTACAAAATTATAGGGAGTGCATGTTATTCAATTGAAATTTATATGATACGAACATTTTGTTAAAGTAAAAGGGGACCAAAATGATACTATAAAAAAAACTCCTTGTAAAAGCAATGTTGCTTACTTTTAAAGTCATTTATTTGCCTCTAAAGATATTAGAGATAAAATAGTAAATTGCCCATTTACCTGTGTCATTTTAGTTTAATAGAGGCAAATTAGTAACATCAATAAAAGTCACTAATTCATATTTTTAGTGCTAACTAAATTTGCCTCCAAAAGGAAAGATAACAACAAATTTTTTTACTAAATTTATTATTTATGACAACTCTCATTGCCTCTATAAAAATTTTCTAAAATAAATGATGGTAATTATATTTGATTATTATCTCTCTCATATCTTTATATTGTGACTTCTACGGTTGAACCTGACTCGAACTCTTGACCTCTAGCATATTATTTTTAGTCTCGCGCCTTTTCCAATTCGCCACCAATGCATTTCTGAATTGAGTTGCATTTAATTTATATGTAATATTGTTTTCAAGACTCAATAACTATGTAAAATTTTTATTTATGTAACTATTTAAAATTAAGAAAATAATTAATATGCATATAATAGTAAATCAAACATTATGCATATATATTGTTAATTCTCGGGTGGTAAGTTGAAGATTGTTAAATTATCCAAAAGATTGTGTAATAAGTCATATATAAACACAATAGATGGAAATTCCAAGGGGTTTGGTCTAGTGGTTAAGGAGGAGCTCTAGTATCCACCCAATCCTAGGTTCGAAATCCCTTAGAGCCACCGAAACGTCTTTGGCATAATTACCCGCTCTGTGCGTCGCCAGAGATTCACGGAGCCCCGGGAATTAGTCGAGCGAAGCCTGAACACCCCGGGTTAGCAAAAAAAGAAAACACAATAGATGAAGTAAAATACCCAAAAAGAATGCTAATATACTATTTTATTTAATTCAAAATCTACATAATGTAATTCACATCCATAAATAAATAAAATATATTTTCAACTTATGTTGAGAGTAATTTGAATATCCTTTAATTCATGTTGAATAAATTATTTATTTTAGGTAAAAGTAATCCATTGAACTTTTAACATTTTATCTACTTACTCTGTAGGTATGATTTCATAAGTTTGAGGCAAATGAGAATTAGATTTAGAGAAAATTGTATTTTACCTCTAAAAGAATATATTAGGGGCAAATAAAATTGGATTTAGAGGCAATTAAGTCTTTGCATTCAAAAAAATATTTAGTGACAAATATTCTATATGTTGCAACTAATATGTTTCTAAAAGTTATTCTTTTCAGGTAAAATACTTATTTGTTGCTAATAATTGTGTTATAGATTTGTAATTTAGTAAAGTATTAATTTTAGGTACTTTTAGATGCAAATAAAATTAACATAAGAGACATATATTGTATTTGTCTCAAAATGAGAATTAAAGTGACTAATATTATAATTGTCACTCATTATTTGTCTCTAATAAGGGTTTTTCTAGTAGTGTGAGGAATATTATTAATTTTTTTCGGTGGAGGAATGCTATTAGTTTATATATAATAAGTATTGGTTGGATTGATAGTAAAGTACATATAGATATTAGAGGAATCCAAAGGGTTGGAATAAAAGAAGTGAACATTCTCAAGATAAAAAATAACAATTCTAGTAGGATAGTGGCAAACCCAAATATGCCATTGTCATTGGATGTTGAATTATGCCATCCACTGCACCAGATTTGGTACTGCATCTATCCTATGCACACTGCCGAAATTAGCTACTAAATCTTAACGAAATCATTTGAATGATATTTATTGAAAAAGAATAAGATAAATTCCCACAATCTGGTTAGTGGCATCGGTGCTGGAGGGCACAATGTCGTGTGCCCATCCCAGTGCTCGATATTGGACAGCAATGGAACACGTCACCACATTAATTCTTCTCTTAATGAATTAAGTTATATCTTATAAAGCTTTTGAGATGTAAGCTTGTGGTTTCCTGGACAAGTAAACATTTTTTTCGGTGAACTAGGGGCTGAAGTTAAATACAGATTAAACTAAACAAAAGTGGGAAATAGACACATAAATAATATCTCCTAATAGAAAGTGGCCTGAACCATTAAGAGGAGAATCATAAATATGGACATCCAAAGAACCATCAGAATCCTTTCTTGTAAGTGTGAACAATCTTCACTTCTCAATCACGTGCTGAAAAGTTCACATTGGGTGCTCTAGCTATGCTTTTTTTTTTTCTAAGAGTTATAATATATAATTTCATCCTTGCATGATATCTTCCACATCAATTGAGTCCTTGACTTACTTTTCACATCAATTCAATCTCTGACTTCTTAAAATTACATCAGCAATTCGGTTCTTGACGTATTTTTAATAGTCCTTGATATTTAGAATTACATTAATTAAATCTTTGAATTTTAATTTACATTAATTAGATCCTTAACCTTTTTTCCGGTAACTGCTTCTTCGATTAAACGGTAAACCACAAATTTACAAAGAGAAATGAAAGTAACCAACAAGACCAACAACTAATTACATCAACTCCCTTAATCTAAAACTGTCAGCCAAAGAACAACCGGAAACTTCAGCAGCAAAGTTGGGCAAAGACTTAACTCTCCCATGCACCGTATCCTATATCTCTGTCGAATAATTTCTTCGATAAAGTCCTGCTTCTTTTGGAAAATACGAAGATTCCTTTCCCTCCAGATAGCATGAGTAGTGCAGGTCCAAGAAAACTTCCTGATAATGATTTCCAACCGCTTGCCCTTCCATTGAGAAGCCAGGCAGAGGTCTGCATTCCAATCTGTACCAAGGCCATCGATCCGTAGAAACAAGCAGATGCTCCTCCATATAAACTTCGTGAAAGTACATGAGGAAAGCAAATGATCTCTTGTTTCCACATCTTCATGACAAAGGGATAATATTGTGTTCTCAATACCCACTGCAGCAAACGATCTTTATTCAGAACACAAAGCCAAGAGATGAAAGAAATCCCGGGATGTGGCCTGGGAACCACAACAATTTATGCCATGTAACTTTTCCCTTTTAATGCCTTATGTTCTGCCATACTTCAGCAATCTTAAAATGCTATCTAGAGTCCCACAAGACATTATCATGAACAGCAAAAGACAACATATGGAATGAGATGAAACAGATCAATTACTCTACTGTTTCTGCAACGCAGTCAGACCCAATTACCCTCTTGGAAGACACATTGAAGCCATTGATTTAAATGGATAGAAGGAAGACTAAGCAAGCCTCTCGGACAAAGATCTGTCATCAACCCAAGATCATTCCATCTATCAAGCCAGAAGAAAATTTTGCGACCACCCGCAATTCCATGTCTGATTTGCAGACAAGCCAATTCTATTACCTTCAAAAGCTTCTTCCAACCCCACGAATTATTTCCTTGGGGTGTAACAATTCATAAAATTCTGCCTCGCAAAAGATAACGATGCAACCATGCAACCCACAAAGAGCCAGCACTGATGAGAAGCTGCCATAAATTTCATATGACACAAGCTTTGTTCCACTGCTTTAACTCCTTTATCCCTAAGCCCCCTTCACTTTTGGGCAAACAAACATCAGACCGGTTAACCTTAACTCCTTTTGTAAGAGCTTCAGTACCTCCACACAGAAAATGAGTACATCTCTGCTGAACCATCTTAAGCACTTTTCTTGGAAGAATGAAAGTGGAACACCAAAAATTAGCAACACTGAATAGCACAGAATTAATCAGTTGTAACCACCCTGAGTAGGATAGGAAACGAGAAGTCCAACTCCTGATTCTTGCTGTAATCTTTTATATGTTAATGCTGAACAATCTTTTGTAGAGACCTTACCACAAACAAGGGGGAGGCCCAAGTACCTTAACCTATTTTTTACGTCAACTATTCTTACAAGTACATCAATTAGGTCTTCCTGCCTATATTTCTCGAGTCACAACTTTAACTCAAATGCACATTTTCACTCACTCATTGCATCTAGAACCAATGTGAGTAGCATGACTATAACACAATCGGGGAACAAACTTAGTTCTTGAACATATTTTTTCAGTTTGGCGATTTAGGGATCAGAGTCCTTCAAACACAATTTTTACAATATAAACAAGAGAACTCAATAAAAAAAAAGGAAAGAAATGACTATAAAATGAATGAAATTAAATAAAAAATTGTTTCGGTGTTTTCAATTCACTTCTTAATTTTGATGAAATGGTCTAATTGATAACTGATAAAATCGAGAAGATGTGGACAAAAAAAAGACCTAAATGATTTACCATTAAAGGTCAAGAACTAGGTTGATGTTTTTTTTTTTTTTCCTTTTTAAAAAGGACCCAATTGATGTACTTTAAGGAGTCATGCATCCAATTGATGTAAAATATGGATCAGTAACCTAATTGAGGGGAAGCATATCTCAATTTGTCAATTTACTCTTTTTGTGGTGCTACTCCTATTTTATTTTACTTTGTTTTAAATTCTATATCTATTACCTTGACTATTGTCATTGTTTTATTCAATTTTTCATTAGAAAAGAAAAGTAAATTTTGATTCTCTATCTTTAGTTGTTTTCCAATTTCATCCTCTTTTTTCCCTTTTTTTTTGTTTTTGCCTTTATCCTCTCTTTAATATTGCACATATTTTTTCCATATTAGTCTTGATTTGGGATTATAGTGGCAGTTGGATATGTACCATTTTTTTTATCAACTTTAAGGAGAAGCTTTATCTGGTGAATTAATTTAAAACCATGGTTTAGTTGATTTTAACTTTGTCTTCGACATGTTTATAGGTGCTTGTAAAAACTATTATTGCTTATTCTCTTTTTCAAGCATTAATTTTAATTTCAGTAGTTTCGGATTATTACCTCAATCGTGGTGACTGCCTTTGAGTCCCACCACTTTCTCTATCTCTCTCTTTCCAATAGATTCAGGATCATCATCTTCTCTATTTTTAATAATTTAAACATCTTTAATTTTCACAAAATAATTTTTTATTTCACGAAATGCCATCTCATAATCTTTTATAGAAAATCAAATGATAGAACTAAAGTAGACAAATGGTTACATGATTTAACCAAAACATAGAGTTAGGACAAAATCAAAACATTTCAAAAGAAATTGAATAAAGGTTAAAGACAAAGTTTTACCTTAAAAAAAAAGGTGGTTTTTTCCTTGATAGGGTACCGGATGGAATAATGGAAATAGAAAAAATAATCATAGATAGAGGACCAAATAAAGAAAGAGGCATTTTTAAAGGAAAAAACATGTGAAGATTTTATTGGTAGATAACGGGGCAAAAGCCAAATAAATTAAAAGAAACAATAGCAAGGCATTGAGGCATCTGTGAGATTGTCTAGCAATAAAGGACTTAGGCCATTAGAAATTGAACTCGAAAAGTGAAAACCTAAAGGTAAAGAGATAGCTTTGTGCGCTAACCTATCCACACAACTGTTACGTTCCCTATAAGTGTGAACCACTAAGACTTCCCAATCTCTTGCCATCAAACGGCAAGATTCAGAAAGAATAGGGCAAAGTAGAAGTGCTCTAGCCTCACGACATATGAGAAGCACCTTGATGACCGTAGAATTGACTTCTAAAATCAGCTTCCGACATCCAATAGACCATGTAAGCAAGCCAAAACATACTCCCCATAGCCCAGCTATCGAAGATGAAGGGACCCCTATATTATGCATAAAACCAGCTATCCAAGTTCCATTAGAATCCCTGATAAGACCAGCCGCTCCTGCCGGACCCGGATTACCATCAGTTGCTCCATCTATATTAATTTGAACAAATCTTCATCTGGCCTGGTCCATAGAGTAAAATCCTAGGATTTCACCATAGATGGGGAAACCTTATGCTCCAAATCCCCAGATCTGCTGAACCCATAAGCAATACGGAGGATACAACCACCTTCATCAAGTGGTCCTCTAAAAAACATGTCAAGTTATATGATGAAAACGAATAAAAAAATGGAGCACTAAAATAGTTCTATTTTTCTTTTAGTAACAGTGAAAATTCAGGAACTTAATAAGAGAGAGAAATCGAAAATAAAAATGTGCATAAGTTATATGTGATGATAATCACATTGAGATTTCTTCAATCCAGGTCAAGGCTACTGCACTGAAGCGACTCTTTCAGTTGCACAGTTAGTTCACGCAATATAAAGAAGGACAAATTACACCATATATCCAATGATTTCACTTTTTTTTCTATCTATCCTATGCTTTAAAAATTATCAAAAAAATCCTATGGTTTACATTTTTTTTTTCCAAATTTATCTCACTGTTATATTTTCTATCAACATTTAACGGTCTTGCTACTGTGACCTTTTATCTGTGATAGATTTGAGAAAAAAATTAAAATCATAGGATAGATTTGAGAGAAAAATTAAGACCATAGGAAAATTTTGAAAAAAAAATTAAAATCATGGGATAAATTTGAGCCTACTTATGTTTCATTAATAGAAAATATAACGCCGGGATAGATTTGGAAAAAAATTAGTAACCATGGGATATTTTTGATAATTTTAAAAGCATAGGATATATTTGAAGGAAATGTAAAATCATGGGATATATGGGGTAAAAACCCATATAAAGAATAAAAAATAGTTTGCCCAACCTTTGGATCTACTAGCAAACCACCCCAAACTTTTGGGCCAAATAGCAAACTACCCCAACATTAAAAAAATTACTATACATCCCGACCTATTCTTTAAAAAAAAAACAAAGAAATTGCACTCTGGCTACTTGTCTGACCATTTTCTCAACAAAAGAACTAATTTATTTTTATTATCAAAATTTATAAATTACTTTCAAAAATTTAAAAATGCAAATATTTAGGGAAAAAAGACAAAATAACGTCCCAAGAGAGGAAGGTAAGAGAGAGAGGGGAGGAGGGAAGGAACAAGGTAGTGGTGGCTTGTTGCTTGGCCAACAACACCCAAGGCAGATTATTCGAGGCCTACCTACGACCTTGCCTAGGGTGGTGGTGGCCGGCTAATGAGCCACCACCATTCCCTTCTCTTCCCAAATCTATATCTTTCAAAGTAGTGGTTACAAATGCACATGGTAAAAGTTCCTGACTCTGATATGCATTATATAATTTTTCTAATCATGTGAAGAAAAAGTTGAAAACTATGCAAATTTCTCATCCTCCTTAAGAGAGAGGCTTGGGGATTGAAGGATGTAGTGGTGGCTCGCCACTTGGCCACCATCGCCCAAATGAGGTTGTTGTTGGGGACTTCGACGACCTGACCTTTATGGTGGTGGTCAAGCACAAGCCACCACTGCACCTTCTCTCCAAACTCTCCTCTCTTTCTCTCTTCTCTCTGAAGACATTCTTCTATCTTTTCTTTATTTTCTACTTTTCAATTTCTCTTTAATATTTTAAATTACTATCAAAATTCTAAATAATTTTGACTGAAAAAGTGATTGGAAATTAGAATATAAGTAAAAAATTAAAACCCAAAAACCAAAACAATTGACCTTACCCGCCCAAAAAACTTGAGATTTTGTACCTAAATGAATTTTTGGATTGGTTTTAAAAAACATAGAGCCGAAAAATGGCAATCCACATCTAAAAACCGACAGTCCCCGACCCAACCAAAAATAGTAATTTTAAATTTTATTTATTAATAAATACATGATATATGTAACATTTATAATAGCTATTTATGGTAATAATTGAAAAAGGCAAAGTAAAACCTTAATGTTATACTTTTGAGTTCGGCGATGCTTTCTTTTATGTTGATGGATTTAAATTTCATTTAAATTAGATGTTGTACTTGTTCATAATCCTAATATTTGTTATTGGATAGATAACTGATGAATTTCATTTTTTTTATTTTATAGTTTACAACTTTTCCTTTTTAGATCGAGGACCGTCTAGTTGTTGGTTTTTCTTCATTCCAAATGATTTATAGGTGATTTTTTAGGTTTGATAAAACCACCTAAAAGACTCGGGTCCCGAAAATTTTAACTAAAAAACTGATTCACTCACCCATTTTCACCCCTAATTGGAAAAGTAACTGGAAGTGCACTTTGCTCCATTTCAAATAGATTGGGGGCATGTGCAAAGGGCATTTACTCCAGTAAAAATATGCTATATATTGGGTTTTCACGCTTCTATGACTAGTTAGAGCTTCAATAAGCAAACTTCCATTTCACATCAAGCATATAGAGGCCGGATTTAAATATTTTGCGATCATCAAAAACGAATTGATTAGATATTGTGTTATGGCCACAATATGTGCTTTGCTATTTTCGTGTTATGTAATACGCAGACCCCTATCCATGATTGTGGGAGTTTTATCCCTTTACGATTAACTCGAATTTTGAGTAGTCGTGGTCCATTAGATTTTCGATATAAGGTGAATTAACATTTCCCAAACTTTCATTCTACTTACATCTATATATATATGTATATATATATATCAATGTCATTATATTCTTAACTCCATCCTTTCAATGTGTATGGACAATTTCAAAATATTTATTACACACAAAAATTAACCTAGAAGAAAATGTATTTTGCTACTTTAACTTAGTTTTACCCACAACAAAATAAAATAATTTATACAAAGTGAAAGAGTGGGCCCCATTTATACCACTATTTTTCCACAACAAAACAAAATAACTTATACAAAATCAAAGGGTGGGCCCTATTTATATCACTCTTTTCAAAATCAAAATCTGATTTTAAAATCCTATTTTGAAACCAAATGCAGCATTAGTATCTTTATCTTTTTAGGGAAAAATATTTTGTTCTGATGAGATGCGTTTTCCTATTTTTCATGATATATATTGTGACGTTAAATATTCTGTTGAGATGCATTTCCTTTTTTTTTTTTTTGCAACGAGGAGTGTCGAGACTTTGGCCAAATGATCCAAACGGCCCGTGTGAATATCCTACAAGCCTACAAGATAGTTCAATGCGGTCATGACAGAGGTCGTATAAGTGACACAATATGAAGTATTTTTCTGCTTGGTTTTTCGACTAAAGGAAGTTGCTTCCCTTAACTATCAAGCCGACTCAGTAGGTTAATTTAACTATACATATATATGTATATATATATTGGGTAAGATTATTTCACTAATTTATCCACTATAGATATTCTTAAATCAAGGTTCTTTTTTTACTATATTTAATACTTATAGAGAATTTATACTTAATATTTTTAAACTATCTATCTACTGTAATTTATTAAAAGTATGGTCTATAGGTTTTGACGCCAATCACCACCATTCTTACCTGCACTTATCTTCTCTTGATCAGTATATATTTTCTAATTCTCTCATTCTGTCTCTGCATCTTTTCGCTTAAATATGTCTTTGTTTTCTAATATCTTCAATATTTTAATAGTAAAAGGAAACAAAAGTTTTGCACCACTTTTCTGATGGTGGAGAGTAAGAAGAATAATATAGAAGTAATTCCGCAAATGGTCCTAACATATGCAGCAAAGATCCTTATCGTTATCGGTATAGAACACATTAATTAAATTAGCAAGAAAAAGAACTTATATGACTAAATATTAAACGAGTATTATTCGTTCATTCTTTGAATGAATAATAGCCAATCAAAATATTTATAAGTGAAATATACAAAAATACTATAGAATCAACTTATCACACACATACATTCTGATTGAATGTTATTAATAAAAGTGATTGAGTAATACTCACTGAATGTTTGCTCAAACGGTATACCCAACTTCCTTTTTACGGGACTACAGGAATCGTACACTGCCTTTTGTATATCTAAAAATGGAGGGGGAGGTTGAAGACAAAACCTAATCGTTCAATTTTTTTTAAATCTAGATTGGAGTGATTATTTATAATAATACAAAAGTGGACAGGCTTGCCTCATGGGACTTGGAGACTCGTTATTGTTCACCCCATCCCATCCGGTGCTCCTAACAGCCGTTTATCATCCTATTGGACGTAGCCTCATGTATTTATCTAGATAGATCAAACATATACATTAATTTGTTTCTTACCATAATCATCCAAAGAATTGGGGTTGGTCCAAGTTGGGGTTGGTCCAAAACATACATGTGAGTAAATTATTTACGTGTGTATATAATATATGTGCAAATAATCTTGGAAAGATACGTCCAGCGTAGCCAAAGTCTGTTTTAATTTTGCTTAAAGGAGGCATCCAATGAGGAACATTTTTTTTTTGGTGCGCATCATCCGTTATATATCCACTCGGAATCCCATTAGTCTCCAACTAATTCAGATTCGAGCAAAGTCTATCCACTAAGAAATAAAACTTTCTCAATCATGGATTTTTCCTGTTATAATATTCAAATTCGAGACCTTTACTTAAAGGGAACACGCGCCGACCGTGTGAATCAATCCATGTTGGTAACGGGGGAGAATCTTTGCTCTCATAAGTTTGCTTTTTCATTAATTTTAGTTTCCGGGGGGCATGTGACATAAATGTCACAGCTGGTCCTATATATTCTTCAAATGATTGATTCTTGTAAAATATATACATATGTGCTTGTGCTAGCTGTATATGCGAATGAAACTTTACCGGCCACCAAACAACACATTCGTCATAATATACTTACATTTAGACCTTCGATATATATTTTTTGGATATATGGTGTATTTCATTAATTAAAAGACTGTACAACTTACACTTATCGAAAGAATATTAAACAAAACCTATGAAGACTATGTATATCAAAATTCAAACTTCTAGCAGCTAACGAAGAACTAAGCTTAGCCTGTATATTAGGAATAGATCGCACTCTAATGTTGCGTTTGGTTTCATAGTAGAATTTTAAAATCAGATTTTGATTTTGAAAAAGAGTGATATAAATGGGGCCCACCATTTGACTTTGTATGGGTTATGTTATTTTGTTGTGGAAAAAAGTGGTATAAATGTGGCTCACTCTTTTACTTTGTATGGTTTATTTTGTTTTGTAATTGGTAGAGTTAAGTTAGAATTGTGATTCTAAAATAATACTATGAAACCAAACAAGGCCTAAGCTTTTCAAGTCTTGTTATCTGTTGCAAGATGAAAGAAATAGAGCTTCCCTTTCGTTGAAAAACACGAGCAACGAAATAAATCTTGTAAGTTGAAATATTGATAATCAAAGTTAGTAATTCTTTTCTTTGGCTATTTTATTTATTGAATTGTAAAATGTGGGCTATGGATGACTCTCACACATCCTAAACATGAAGTTCGCAATCTACTTAGATAGAAGAAGTTATTAAAATTTTAGTTGCCTTATAAGTAATTGGACCAACTTCATTCCAAAAATTTAAACTGATAACTGGTGAAATTCTACCTATCTTATTATGCCAACAATTTTCCTATGATTCTTCCAACTTTCGAATGAACCTATCTGGGGCATTAGCCCTGGTAGATTATTTGGAAGTTCTGCCATTAGTATCTTGATTGACGAGGGCCGGGCTTGTTCTACTAATAACACAAACTTGGAATATTAGTCCGTCAGAAATATTTGAAATGAAATACATGTCATCTTCAGGGAAAATTTATGTGAAATGATATTGCTATCTTCAAGCTCATTTCTAATCACCAGCCAAGGAGCATCCAAAATGAAGAATATGCAGAAATATAGTATAGCGTAGTAATATACTTCCGCGTTTTAAAACAAGATGTTGAGAATAGGGAAATTCACACCGGCAAAGAAAGATAAAATAGAGGGTTTATGGGTCTCACAACTTGATAACATGAGCTTTTGAGTTGAAATTGAGCCCAAGCCATGTAAGTCCAATAGAAATTTAACATGGTTCAGAGCCACAGTAATGATCCTAGGGGCGTGCACGCGCTCGTGTGTGAGGACGCACACCACGCCGGTGAAGTTCGAGTCTGGAAGTAGAAGCCCGACTCATAGTAGTTGACCCCCCTCGTTCGAGTGTGGAAGATAAAAGCCTACCTCGAGATAGCTAACGCCCGAGTCCGATAGAAAGGAGAATCCGGCTCAAGGTAAGTTGTTGAGGATGGGTAATTAAGGTTCACGTGGCATGTGTAGACAAAGAGAGTGAGAAGGACCAAAAGATTCTACGTGAGGGCGGGTGTTAAGAATAGGAAAATTCCACACCGGCAAAGAAAGAGAAAATAGAGGGCTTATGGGTCTCACAACTTGACATCTTGAACTTTTGAATTGTAGTTGAGTCCAAGTTCATGTAAGTCCGAAAGAAATTTAACACAAAAAAATCTTGCATTTCGTGAAATTATCCCTGCCTCTTATTAAATATTAGGGGTTCTTTTTTATTATACCAAACTCATAGATTTCACGTGTATAAGAGATTCTTGTAGCGACTTATACATATATTTTCTTAGACATACGGTCATCAGTTATATAGAAGAAGAATATAAGAATATGTATAGCTAGTGCGACGAGAGAACGACAAGCTTCTCGAAATCCAAAATTCGTGCGGACGTAAACTCTTGTACGGATGGCAGAGATGGGGAGGGGGGGAGAGAGAGAGAGACAGACAGACAGACAGAAAGACAGACAAACAGACAGACGGGCGAGGTGAAAACGA
This sequence comes from Punica granatum, assembly GCF_007655135.1. Taxonomy (NCBI): domain Eukaryota; kingdom Viridiplantae; phylum Streptophyta; class Magnoliopsida; order Myrtales; family Lythraceae; genus Punica; species Punica granatum. The sequence goes on along the minus strand of NC_045127.1, from coordinate 40,519,165 downwards.
CGCAACAGTGACAAAACCAAAAACAAACAAAGATTCCAAAAACGCATCTCGCTCCCCACCTTCCCCCAATCGAAGCCTTTGCCCCCGAATCGAAGCCTTTGCCTTTTCTTTCTCGTCAAAAGATCATACATTCTCCAGTTGTCTTAAAGTTTCGAGATATTAGTAGACATCAAATTCAATCGAAGATGTACCTTGGCAGTGGACTGAGTAAACCATTCCTCGCGTACATGTAAAAGTGTCGTATTATCGATTACACAAAAGCGCCAGTTGGGACGGATTGACCGTGTTTACACTGACTAAATCAAAATAATGAAAGACTTTTACATATATGTGTATCAATACGTCAACAATTAACTCAGTTGTCTGCCTATAGCACGGTGGATTAAGTTCATGTTGTAGATCTCTCTAACAGTCTATTCATTAATCGATCCCATGTGCTCCAAGCCTGCAGCAGGGCAAAAAATGGATTCTTCTCTTCGTAAATTATGAGATACATGATTAACATGAGACTCTTTGCAATAAATTATCGGTAGAAACCCCAAGCATGCATAATATAGGAGTACATATATATATATATATATATATATATATATATAAAACTGTAAATCTGAAATAAGTTCAAAGTTAATTTTCAGAAGATCGTACGTTACTAACCAAACAAGCATTATTATGCCTGTAATAAGTGTCTAATAACGTACATAATAAAATTTTCAGTTGCGAGAAAAGTTTGTGTTTATTTACCAAAAACAAAAAGTTTAGGTTAGTAAAAGAGTTAGAGATGCCCAAGAGATAAAGGAAAAAAGAAATAAGGGATACGAGAATTCCACTTGCGAGAACTCTTGATTCTAAGTTGAGGCTGATTTTTTTTTTGTACATTTTTTCGGTCAATGAGGCTGATACTATTTAAACTCTTTTTTTTTGTGTACCCCGGTATTTATAAGTCCATCGGACCCCGACTAATCTAATTCAAACCGAATCAACCCATTAAGGGGGTAAAACTCTCTCAATATGGATTTTCTCTATATATTTAAACTCCTGGAGATTCTATTTGAATTGTTACACCATGCAATCAATTAAAATTGTATATTAAATACTTATGATTTTTATTTCATTGTACTAGGCTATTGCCTCCTTTGTAATCGAAAAAATTAAAATTACTAAAATACATGTGCACTAAAAAAATAAAAATAAATGCCGACTACTTCTATATGTGATAGTGATCATATCATATATATATTGTATGATACATATTTGCCACTGGATTCTTATATAATGAGGTTAAATCTCATTTCATCCACTCTCAACTAATCACCTGTCCCTCTATCTGTCTCTCCCCCTTCCTCCCTCCCTCCTCTCCGAAAATATTCTCCTTACAAGCTTTTGATCAATGAACGACCATTACAAGCATGAAAACAAAAACCACAACTTAGTCTTTGATGCATCGCTCCTCCGAAATCAACCCGACATTCCCCAGCACTTCATATGGCCGTACGATGAGCGGCCATGCAATGACGACCCACAGGAGCTTGCAGTTCCCCTCATTGATTTAAACGCCTTTCTATCCGAGGACCCTCATGCACTTTCAGAAACACCACGGATCGTCCATGAAGCGTGCAAGAAGCATGGCTTCTTCATAGTCATCAATCACGGGATCGACCTGGGCCTCATACAGAAAGCTCACGAGCACATGGAGTGTTTCTTTGGGATGACTCTTTCGGAGAAGCAAAAGGCTCAGAGGAAGGTTGGGGAGCATTGCGGGTACGCCAGCAGTTTCACCGGCAGGTTCTCGTCTAAACTGCCATGGAAGGAGACTCTTTCTTTCAGATACCTCGCGAGCGATGGAGATAAAGGTTCACTTAACTGTGTGGAGGAGTACTTCTTGAATGTTCTGGGCAATGAGTTTGGAGACTCTGGGTAAAGATTCTATATCCCCCTTCACACTTCCCGAATCGGTTTGCAAATGAGTTATCATGTCCTGTCCGATTGCTTTTCCTATTCTCCATCAAACGCTGGATATATAGAAATGTTTCAAATTCTATCCTCCCAAAATCCAGTATCAAACACGGCTTATGTGTTATGAAGCCTTCATTTTTACTCATCATAGTTACATATCGTATCACAGACTACCAGTTTGAATCTCTAGAAAGCTGCAGATACATTTATTATCACTTGAATACTTTCTTGGTCACATGAATACTTGTTAGTGCTATTGATATGACCAGTTTTATGAATTTGATCCGACAAATCACATATGAGCTATTTCGCTTCACGTTCCAAATATGTCAGAATGCTACTCATGATTTTGACAAGGGCACATTCCTGTTGTTTGTCCGTCCTTGTGCAGGAAAGTGTACCAGGAATACTGCGAAGCCATGTGCAAACTATCACTAGGAATAATGGAGCTCCTGGGGATGAGCCTCGGGGTTGGGCGACAACATTTCAAGGAATTCTTCCGAGGAAACGATTCGATAATGAGATTGAACTATTATCCACCATGTCAACGGCCTGATCTAACCCTGGGAACAGGCCCGCACTGCGACCCGACTTCCCTCACTATACTTCATCAGGACCAGGTTGGGGGTCTGCAAGTGTTCGTGGACGGAAAATGGCACTCTCTTTGTCCCAACCACGGTGCTCTCGTCGTCAACATCGGCGACACTTTCATGGTATGCGAATTGCAAAGGACGTGATTTCCCCTACCTATGATGCTTTAATTATATCTCATCGAACAATTATATTTGTACTACACATAGTACAAATATAGTACTCCAATGAGGTTAATGGGGATGACTGATCAATCGGTGATATGCAGGCTCTATCGAACGGAATCTACAAGAGTTGCCTGCACAGAGCGGTGGTGAACAGTACGGCCGTGAGGAAATCTCTTGCTTTCTTTCTGTGCCCAAACAAGGACAAGTTGGTTGCCCCACCGAGTAAACTTCTCAATGCCAAAACTGCTTCAAGAAGAACATATCCTGACTTCACATGGCCGACTCTGCTCGAGTTCACGCAGAGGCATTACAGAGCCGACATGAAAACCCTCGACGCCTTCACAAAGTGGCTTCAAGAGCAGCATAGGAAGAAGCAGGACGATGCCTAGTGGCCGATATATATAGCAGCCGAAGATATGAGTTGGATGAATCCCCATTTTGGTTTGATTTTCTCTGGTAATTAGAAGAGGTTTCGCCTTCGGAGACAATGTAATACATATTAACCATATGCCCCGCTTCTAAAGGAACCAAATATGTTTATGAAACGATGCTAATGTCCACGGACGTCCTTATTTTCTGAACGATAAGCTGCTGGCAGTTAGCATTTCCATATGTACTGTGTACAGGAGGGAGTCTTTTTTCTTTTCTCTTCTTTTCTTTTCTTTTCTTTTCTTTTCTTTTTTGGTGAATAGGAGGGACTCTTTTGGGTTGGATTAAAATTCAGTCAAGAGCCTTACCGAGTAAAATTCAGTCAAGAGGCTCCTAAAAGGGAAAATGTCAAATGAGATTAACATTAGCGTAACATGTGCAAGTTCCAAGCAAATGCCGATAAAAATGTTGAAGTAGGATAAGGGAAATAAGAGCCAAATCGCTTGTTGTTGATACATATTAGTGCATGTTTTAGTCTTATATAAAAAGGAATATCGTTTTTATTACCCAAATAAAGAACGATTTTTTAGCCAAATAAAAAATATGACAGATTGCTAGTTGTTGGGAAACTTCCTTTCTGGAATTGTCGTCGTTTTTAAAACTCTTTTAAAGGGGTAACAGTAGAAGATAAAACTCTCAATTTTATTAAAAGAATTTTTTTTGGAAAGGTCGTGATATCCGTAGGCTACATAACAATTACATATATAAAAAACTTAAAATCCTAAAGACACCTATCAAAAAAATCATAAATATAACATAATATAATATAATCAAATATCTCCCTATCTCATATTTAAAAGAAGATGTCCCAATATATATCTGAGTTTAAATTTTAAATTTAAATCTTCCTATACCTCTAGTTAAAAGTTAAAATAAGATATATATTTTTTGTTTACTAATTAAGACATGCATCTTTTTTTTGGTGAAAAAGGCCGTAGTCCAAATGCATTAAAGAAAATAATTAAACAGTACAATAGAAAGGCATGGTAGCCCATACAACATCATCAAACGGGAGAAAATAGAGCCTAGACGGGCAGGCATTCAATCTATGAAGCACAATAAGAAAATGATAATGCATAGTTTGCTAGTCAATCAGCACCTTTGTTCCCTTCCCTGAAGACATGCATCACGATCACTGTCCAATTCGTTGGATCAAACGACAAATATCATTCCCAAGAGCCTCAAGACATGCATCTTTCTTTTTCCACTATATGAGCATCCATTCTGAATTTATCCAAAATAAACTTGTTCGCGCATTGGCTTCCTGAAATCTATGCTATAAAGTTCTTTCGAGTCCTATATAATTTTTTGAACCATGCTTTATACCCTTGTAAGAATACTCCTAGTGCTAAAGATAATCCTTTGTTTTCAACCGATAAAAAAGAGAGAAGATAATCCTTTGTTTGGACTGTGGAGTTAAGGAGGGACTGGGAATGAGAGGGGTGGACTGAGGTAAAATGCCAAACCCCATGTTTGGCTTTACTAATTCCTTCAAATCTTTCCGAGCCTCTCAAATCTCCATTCCAATAATTTTTGTTGCCCCGACTAATCCAAATCTGAAATGGATTATCTTATCTCCCATCTCTTCGCATCCACCTTTTAATATTTCAATTCAAACATGGAATATTCATTACCATCTCCTACCCTTCCTTCCTCGCCCTTTATATCAAAGCAAAAAATCCAATACCACATAAGCAAATATGCTGTAAAAAGGGCGAAATACTAAATAGAAACAAAATTTTGGTGTAAAATACTCACTCGGGCCTACACGGACTTAGCCCATCTGCAACCCAAAAGCTTAAGCTTACAGGTTACTGGATTCAAGCCTCATATAAGCTTGTGATTTCTTTCTTAATTTTTCGATGTGGGACAACATATCTCAACACCCGCCCTCACGTGGCAACGTGTGGTCCAACACATGCCACGTGCCTTAAACACTCGTCCTTAACAACTGACCCTAGCCGGGCATCCTCTTCCGTGCTCGGGTAAGGGGGGACAAATACCAAACTAGCCTCGAGCTCCACACTCGGGCCTAACTAGAGGTGCACCTTTAGCTACCTCGGAACTGGACCAGACCACTCTTGGGCGTGATTAACATGAAGCGCACTCTTGGCTACCTCGAAATCGAATCTGGCGTTGTGTGAGCCCACATGAGCGTGCGGAAGCATAACCCGCTCTGATACCATGTAAAATACCCACTTGGGCCTACAAGGACTTGAGCCCATCTGCAACCCAAAAGTTTAAGCTTATAGGTTACTGGACCCAAGCCTCATATAAGCTTGTGGTTTCTTTCTTTCTCAAGCTGATATGTGGGTTCACATCACGCTAGGCCCAGTATGTCGAGTGCAGTCAAACTGTACGCCTCGTGTTAGTCCTCCCTCGCCCGAGCACGGAAGAAGAGCCCGGCTCGAGGTCAATTGTTGAGAGCGGGTGTTTAAGGGCACCTGACAATATGTAGGCAAAAATAGACCACACGTTGCACGTGAGGGCGGGTGTTGAGGATATTAATCCCACATAGAAAAGATGTATCAAAATTCGTTGGTTTATATAAGACTTGGATACCACCACTTATTAGCTTGAAATTTTAAGTGGATATGGGCTTAGGTCCGTATAAACTCCATGGAAATTTAATATGGTATCAAAGCGCAAGTTACGCGTATGCGTGCCTACGCACGTGTGCGCACCCACACCACGTCAGGCCAAGTATGTCGAGTGCAGCCAAAGTGCGCCTCGTGTTAGTCTCCTCTCGCCCGAGCACGGAAGAAGAGTCCGGCTCGAAGTCAATTGTTGAGGACGGGTGTTTAAGGGCACGTGACAATGTGTAGGCACGTAAGGGCGGGTATTGAGAGTAAAAATCCCACACGGAAAAACTAAGAAGAATCCAATGGGTTTATAAGATATTGGGTATCACAATCTATCAACTTGAACTTTTGGGTTGGAGATGGGCCCAATCGCTTATAGGCCCGATGGATATTTTACATTTGGAGAAGGAGCAATGACCTTAAGAGCAACTTCAAATATATATATTATTGTGATGTAAGTCTTGGTTGGTTCAACATCATTTTTCTTTCTCATCCTTTATTCCCTGCGTGCCCCCACAACCCCCCAACCCAATAATAATAATAATAAAGAAAATAGAGAAACCTAAAGCAGCTCCGTTTGCCGGTGCGTCCAGTGCCATCATCCTCACCATCGGGTTGTCGAACCCCTCCTCTCTCCCGGTGGTCTTGTTTGACCCGATGGCTCTCTCTCTCTTCCCTCCTTCTCTTCTCTTTTCTCTGAAAGGATGACACCTTAAATGTAGGAGCGGTGCTTGTCGGTGACTTGTCACAGTGGCGCTCGCTGGGCCGTTCTCTAGGTCTTCTCGAGGCTGGTGTCTTAGTCGCCTCCACTGGGACTCATCTGTTACCTCCAATGACTCTAGGTTGTCATCGTCTATCCATCTCCGCCACCTCACAATGAGCTCACTAGATCGCTATCGCTGTCTAATCTTCTCCATGTTGCCCGGAGGTTGTAGTAGCCCTCTTCCCTCTCCTCTCTGTCTCGGCGAGATTTTTTTGGCGGTGGTTTCCCCTTGTTAGAAGGGTGGATCAGTCACTGATCCGTGTCATTTTTGTTTTCAATTGCAATAGTTATTTGTTTGTGCTCGTTAGTATGTGTGTGTTGTTTTGAAATTGAAATGTAAGTTAGAGCAGACAGTTAACTTGGCAATTACTCTGTATATATTTTCTTCCTTTTCTCTCCTTTCTTCTTCTGTGCGTTGAATCAGAGTTACTGCACTAATACTGCAGATTAGAATTCTTGTATGCACAAGAGACCATAGATTTCTATGTGTATTAGAGTGTGCACTCGAGTGTTTAAGGAACTTATACACAAGAGATTGAGAGTTAACAGTGGTATCAGAGCTTTAAAAAGGATCTTAAGGGTTGTGATGATGGATGCAACACCGTCAATGCCAAGTTTCTCGAGCATTACTCCACCAGTCTTTGATGGAGAGAATTACAAGACATGAGAAGTGAAGATGAAGGCTTTCATGGAAGGTGCACACCTCCGGGATGCAGTACTTGAAGATTACAAAATTGCTCCCTTGCTAGCAAATCCAACCCTCAACCAGATCAAAATCCACAAGGAGAGAGTTACTAGAAAGGCCAAAGCTAGGTCATGTCTTTATTCTGCTATTTCTCCCACTATTTTTACAAGGATTATGAGGCTTGAATCTGCAAAAGCCATATGAGATTATTTGAAAGAAGAATATGAAGCAGACAAGAGGATAGGGGGCATGAAAACATTAAATCTGTTGAGGGAGTTTGAGCAGCAACATATGCATGAAGGACAAGATGTGAAGGATTATGTGGAGAAACTGGTGCAGAATGCGAACAAAGTAAGAATAGTACCTGAGAAGTTTGAGGCAAGAATTGTCTCTCTTGAAAACACTCGGGAATTCTCAGATCTCAAGCTTTTTGAGGTTCTTAGTGCTTTGTAGGCTTAGGAACAGAGAAGGATGAGAAAGGAGGGGCTAGTAAAAGGTGCTCTGCAAGCAAAATTCAAAAGGAATGCAGATGAGAAGGGAAGTGGCAATAGTAGAAGAAGTATGGAAGTGATGTTGGTAAGTAAGGAAATAGTAGCACATGGAATCAGGAAAGAAAGTGGAATTCAACACCTTACAAGCATTGTGGAAAGAAGGGTCATGCTCATTTCAAGTGTTGGAGAAAGCCGGATGTAAGGTGAAGGAAGCGTCACAAGCTTGGTCACATTGAGGCCATTTGCAAGGAGAAGCACACTTAGCAACTGGAAGAAGGCCACGATGCAACAAATATTGAGGTAGAGCAACTCTTTGTAGTTACTTGTTTTACTTCAAATGCAGTAAAGGATGGATGATTAGTTTATAGTGGATGCACTAACCATATCACTAGTAACGAGGCCTTGTTTAGAACACTGGAAAAATATGTAAAGTCCAGAGTAATGCTAGGAAATGGTGAGTTTATAGTTGTTGAAGGGAAAAGAGATGTGTTGCTCGAGGGTCCGGCATACACCAAGCTGATCTTTGGTGTACTACTTGTGCCATAGATAGATCAAAATTTGCTAAGTGTTGATCAGTTAGTAGAAAAAGGTTATAAAGTAGTGTTTGGGAAGGATCAATGTGTCATTGGTAATGCTGAGGGACAGGTTCTTTTTCAAATTCCCATAAAGGAGAAGTGTTTCTCATTCAACCCTTTGGATGAGAGACAAGTTGCTATGTCTAGTCAAGAAAAAGAGGAGGAGATCTCGCATAGGAGGCTTGTACATTTCAACAGTAAGGGAGTAATGTTCGTGCAGCAACATGGGATGGTCGAGGGATTGCCTTCACTGTACAAAGAGTTGAAGAATTGCAAAGTATGTTTAGAAGGGAAGCAGACAAGATCGCTCTTCAAGAAGAATCAATGGAGGGCTACTGAAATGCCCTATATGGTTTTAAGCAGGCACCGAGAGCATGGTACAACAAGATAGATACTTGCAGAATCGAAAGTTTGAAAAGAGCTTAAGTGAATCTACACTATATGTGAATAAGGAAATGGACAGTATTGTGGTTCTCTCGTTGTATGTTGATGATCTCTTGGTGATTGGAAACAATAAAGCTTAAGTGGACAAGTTGAAGGGTGATTTAGAGATAGTGTTTGAAATGACAGACTTGGGAGAGATGGCTTATTTTATGGGGTTCGAAGTCCATCAGAGAAAAAATAAAGTGTTTATCTGTCACAAGAGGTATCTAAGGGAGACTCTTAAGAAGTTTTGAATGGTAGAATCCAAGAATGTTTCCACTCCCATGAACTTGAAGGAGAAATTACAAAGGGATGATGGATCAGATGCTGCAGATGCCAGCTGATGCGGCAGAAGACGTGGCAAATCGTTATCTCGAGAAAAACAGGCTCTGACGACCCTACCTTGAGGGAAATGGCCTCCGGAAATTAACACACGGCCTTTGGCCGTGATTAGACGTGATTTAGGTCGAATTCCTTCATTTATGGCCTCAAACGGGTATTTTTATGTTATTTGGGCGTTTTTACAAATTTTAGGAAGTTTATTTCTTTAGTTGTAATTTCGTTTACTCTATTTAAGGGTTGTAAGCCTTAGGGCTGAAGACAGTTTTTTCATTTAATAAAGTTTCGGAGCTACCGTGCTCTTTCGCCCCTTCTCAAATTCGATTCGAGTTGGATGCCGGTTTCCTAGGAATTCGAAAAATCAATAGGGAATTGAAGGTCGTAGTTCTGGCATTCTGCGAAATCAACGGATCTGTGACAGGTTCTTCACGTGTACGCTGCGTCAGTTGGTATTAGAGTCTACTGTTTGATCTTGAACAATCATGCCACTTAAGAGAATGGAGCGTGTGGACGATGTTTATGACCGTGACAATCTGCGACACCTAGAACAGAGGCTAGAGCAAATCGTGGATCAGAGGATGGATCATATGATGGAGCAGCTACCGTAGAGAATGGCTGCACTTATGGGGAACCAGAATCGATGAAACCCTAACCTTGATCAAGATAAATTTGGCGAGGATTCAGAGGGAGAGAATTATTGTGCGGATATCTCACGTAGGCAGCAAAGGGGTCCTATTAAGGATGACAGGAGGCGTTGGGAGTCTAGGATGCGAACTGAAATTCCAAAATTTAATGGCAACCTTAAATCCGAGGAGTTTATTGATTGATTGGCCACAGTCAATGAGATCTTGGAATTTAAAGGAGTGTCCGAAGATAAACATGTACCTTTGGTGGCAACCAGATTGCGAGACAAAGCCACGACATGGTGACAGCAGGTCAAATTAACCAGAAGCAAATTGGGCAAGCCAAAAATTGAGACGTGAGAGAAGATGAAGAAACACTTGCGAGCCAGTTTTTACCATATAATTTTCAAAGATTGATGTACCAGCGACTACAAAATTTATGGCAAGAAACTCGAACGGTGGATGAATATACTATGGAGTTTTTCCAACTCATAGCCCGTGTCAGCACCCAATTTTGGTCCACCGGCTCTACAGGGGAAAAATCGTCATTTTGCCACCCGTAAGGGAAGTATTTCCGATTAATTACTCGAGTATACGCGACTTTTTGGAAACAACAAATTTCCCTAATTTAACACCAATTTTATGATTTTTCAAAAATAATACTATTTGGGACGTTTTCGAATTTTGCGTACATCGACGTCAATTTTCAAAATTCGGAGCAAAATTCGAGATTGAAAATAATTTTATTGCATAATATCGATCAACGAATTTTTCTGAGCACAATGGCGGTCTCGAATCATTTTTTCGACATCCGATCAAGAAGACGGAATTTTCAATTTTGTACGCGCGTTGAATTCGGAAAAAAAAAAAAAAAGAGTCAGAACTGGTCAGAAGTCAGACGACTTTTGACCGTTGACTCTATGCCCCCCACGTTCCTATTCTTCTTTTCCTCCTTTCCTCTCAGTTTTCTTTTCTTTTTTTTCTTCCTCCTTGCAAGGACGACAGAGCCCGTGACCGCTGCCACGCCTCTTGACTCGAGCCTTCCACACGCTAACCTTTGCACACGCCAACTTCTCTGCACACGCCAACGGATTTCGTGCACGCCGACTCTCTCTCTCTCTCTCTCGGTTTTTCAAACAAAAACCGGCAGCTCAATCGAGGGTTGGGATCCCTTAGCTCGCCGATTCTCTCCGAAAAAAAAACCCTCAGCTCGAACGGACGCCAACTCTCTCGCTCGCTCTCTCTCTCGCGGTGTCAAAAAAAAAATAGGGAAGAAACGGCAGCTGAGGGATTGAAAAAAAAAAAAGAAAGAAACCGGAAGCTCAAACTCTCGAAAACCCCACAACTCACGATTCATGATTCTCCAGCTCGTTCGGATCCCGTAATCCCTCAGCTCTAGACCGGGTTATGTGCTCCCGGAGCTCAACTGCCCACGGCCCGACTCCCCAGCTGAACCCCGCCCTTCCTCGGTTCTCCTTCAGCTCGTTCTTGCTCGAAGACTCTCGACTCGTCCCTCAACTCACCGAACCCTTAGCTCGGCCGATTCGCCCATCTCTGGACTCCCTCAGCTCGCCTCTCCTCCTTCGTTCCCATTCCGACACTAATCGAGTCGGTTTCCTTTTTTTTTTTGGATCGTACAGGGAACGACCAGGACCGTTCGCGTCGGCCCAGCCCAGCAGTCCGTACGGTCCAACAGTTCGGCCCAACCCAGTCATCCGGCTCGGTCGAGCAGTAGCCATCCAGCCTGGCCCAGCAACAGTTAATTCCACTCGGCCCTGCCCAAATCCCAGCAGGCCCGTCCGGCCCAATCCTCCCTCAGCAGCCCAACTCGAGCAGCATTTTTATTTTTTTATTATTTACAGAATCACCCCTCAACTTTCCGAACTAGGTAAATTCTTGACTTAGTGGCATATTTAGGGCTCCATTTCTGAATATTAATGTTTGCTTGGATGGATGTGACGTGAATGAGCGTTCTTGGAGTGCGTGGGTGATCCGATTTGTCCCGAACTCGATTTTACGAACTTTCATTTTGTCTCATTTCAGTCCTGAGGATGCATTTTATTTTTTTTTCAGATCTTCCCCTAATTTTAAAATTAGTTTCAGTCAAGTCCCAACCATTTTTACCATTTTCCAATCAGTCCTTGAATTTTCCAGAATTTTCCAACCACTCTAAAGAACTTTTCAAGTTGTTTCAGTTTAGTCCCAGTGCTATTTTCCACCCTTTTCAGATCTGACCCGTATTTTAAAATTCGTTTCAGTCGAGTCCCGGCCATTTTTAGCACGTTCCAATCAGTCCCTGAATTTTTCAGGATTTTTAAACCAGTTCTGGAAACTTTAAAAGTTGTTTCAGTTTGGTCCTTGGGGCTTTTTTTCACTTTTCAGATCTGCCCGAATTTTGAAATTCGTTTCAAACAAGTCCTGGTACATTTTCAGTAATTTTTACACAGCCCCAATTTTTCCCGAATTTTCAAATCAGTCCTTGTTCTTTTAAAATTGTTCAAATCAGTTCCTGGACATTTTCTAAAGATACCCTACCCTTTCCTACTTGGATCCCCGCCCGACAACGTATGTGCCCTGTTTAAATATTTTGTTTCTGTAATTATATGTATACAACATGATAATACGTAGGGGTGATCGGTTCCGGGTACCCTGTTTTTTTCACGATACCCGGACCCTACCTTGTAAGGGACCGATTCCAAGATTTTGGAACCGGACCCTACCCTGTTGAATCATGGAACCGGAACCTACCCGGAACCTGTATTATACCACAGGTTCCGGGTACCCTGTTGGAACTTGTAAATTTTTTCAATCCACTAATACAAACTTTGAAAATGCTAGTTTCAATCCTTGTGGACCTGCTATTACAGGCACAATAGTCGCCAAATTCCTTAATAATGTGCCCCTGATAATTTCTTTACAACAGTAATGACTGGTAATGTGTCTTCAAGAATCATCACAGAACCTAAACCCCCAACAAACATAACTGAGTCCCATCTTTACATGGAAGTGATAGGAAGTACAAAATCTATAGCTTAGATTTACAAATCAAAGAATGAAAACCAGAAGTTGAAGCATGCGTTGACTTATAATGTCTTCAATCATGCAAATCAATATTATGAACTCAATACGGTTAAAAAAAGAAACATTGAAGCAAGTTTACTGGTTGAAGTCTCTTGGGTTTTTTTGCAATCATCATAATTGGAATCATGCATTCGTGCATATAGTATCACATTGAAAATTATCGATATTATAAGTTATCATATAAGGGCAGATAATTCTAGACTAAGAATCAATCCTATAGGAACAAATTCAAGTTCCTCAAGAAAATATATGGGGATCATAAGCACAATTTCATTATAACTGTAGTAAGGAAGTCAAGAAACAAAAATCTGAAGTATGGCAGGTTAATATCACACTATGGTAGCCATTGTCTATTGTGCAGACAGCCAAAGAAAATGCAAAGTCAGCAGAACTGATAGGATGGTGCCAACGCCACGATGCCAAACAACACCACACGACCATACCTTGTACACAGACAAACAACATCAGATATGAAGCATTCAAAGTCACTAAGCAAACAAGGAACAAATCAGCAGGGCTTTCAAGACTAGAGTAACGATACCAAATCAGCAGGTGAGCATTCAGTGAGCAGCCAAGGAAGCAAATCAAAAAGACATATTCAACCGAGAAGCAGTAATGGAGAGAGAGGGCCGACGGACATACCTCTACTGCCGATGCCTCTCCCAAAAAGCCTCAAATTGAGCCTAGAACAGAGCACTGGAAGGGGCCCCTACTATTTTTGAAGTCGAGAATCTCTGACCTCGAGTGACAGAAGACACTATTTCCTCCAATAACTCCTGACGAAGTCCTGCTTTTCACTGTGAATCGCACCTCCTTTGCCCGGTGATCCTCACGGACTCACAGTCTGCAAAAAGGCATGGGAGGTGAGTAATCGATGAAATTGACGCTTCCCACTCACTAATCGGGAGTTTCCGGCCTCGATCAGAGCAAGAGCCCCGGGAAAGGGAAACCCTAACCCCGACGGCAAACGAGCGCCGCCCACAGAGAGAGTAGAGAAAGAGAGAGAACAGATGGTGAGGTGATACTGAGGTGGTGAGAACAGCTCTTCCCAATCCCGACTGATACTGATGAGGGTAACTTTACCTTTTTTTTTTTAAGTAATTACCATCCGGTTCCGGTTCCGGTTTTGGATACCCCATAGGCTAGAACCGGAACCGGAATCGGATTTCACCGGTTCCTTATTTTGATACCCGGACCCTACCATATTTTCAATACGAGTTACCCGGACCCTACCCTACCGGGTAGGTTCTGACCGGTTCCGGGTATACGCGGTATTCGTGCACACCCCTAATAATACGTGCTCTTTGCATGATTTTCTATTTCCATTAGTCGGTGCCATTTTATCAATTCCGTTAATATTATGTTTGTGTATGTTTGTATGTGTTTATCATGATCATGGCGACACCGATTGTGTAAAATATGTATGTTTGTCGTGCTTGACGTGATAATGTGCTTTTGATCCGTGTTTAACCGCTTTATTTTCTCGTTTTAATCGAAACCTTACATGAATCTGTTTAATCATGCAAACTCGACCTAAAATTAATTTTTGAATCCCAAGGTGGTCGGAAATTAGGATTCGCATCAGACGGTCCATCAATGATCGGCTCGACGGTCTGAAACCCGCATATTTAGAGCATTTGGCAAAATATTAATTAATTGAATCAATAATTTCACTAACGGGGTAATTGGGAAGTTCAGGCGATTAATTAACTCACTTGGCCCTAATAATTTTTCACGAATTGGTAATTAATCGGTAACACGCGTCGATAGGTTGCAAACATACGTTGGTGCCCTTCTCAAAACTTGCAAATTTTATAAAACTCGAGACACGTGGTTCGATGTGACATGGATGTCTAGGAAGGACTTGCGCGTCTTGACTCGAGGCCTCACCTGATTTCAGGAAACTCAGGTCAGGGCGTGGAAGTTCTTCTTAGATCACTTCCGGATAGATTACCCGATCCTTTGGCTTTTTAGGGTTCTTGACAACCCTGGAAGGTCCTGGGGATTGGTTAGCTCCGGTCACAGGCCGAGGTGGCCCGCACCGTGTAATCTCTCTTTTCCGAAATAATTTTCACCTCAAGGGAAAAATCGTCTATTTGCAACTTAGCGACACCCCTAGGGTTAGAATAAGAGAAACACTATGGTATCAGGGTAGGGATGGGCTATCTGTCTAGGCGCAGGTTCATCTGCATAGCCCGCTCTATCCGACCGATGAGTTTTTGTTATTCTAGCATAGTCTCGGGTAGTTAGTTCGGGTGGATTGGCTCAAAATACAAATACCAGACTAATTGTGCACTTGGCTAAAACAAAAAATGGGCAATAGCTGGATAGGCACTAGGTTCTAGGACTTACGGGCGGAATTCATGTTCGGTAATAACTTGTAACAACCGTAGTGTCACAACATAGAAAAATCTTAAGAGAACCCACAAACACAAGACTTGATAACAGACATCACGTACGTCAGGTCCTTGGAAAATAATGTCAAATGCGAAATACCTTCCCGATGTGATCTCTGATTGATTCACACCATGTACCCACTTTGTCTGATTTAGGGTAGGATTTGCATGCCAAGATACCCCGGTTAATAACTGGTTAATTCACGTAAATTCAGCAATAACAAAACCTCATTGTTTGTTTATTTATGTCCGCTTGTTAACATTCTTGCACTTGTTTGTTATGCGAATCGAGCCCGATCCTTTAGGGCACGATTCATAGGGGGTCCAACGCCCCAATCGTAGATCACGGAGTCCAATTCCCCTGACACTGAGCGCGCGTCTTAATTTCAATTCCAGTCTTTTCAAACCACACGGTGAGCACGAGTGGAATAATAACCGAACGCAAACCGATCGGGATTCAGTCGATGTAATTTGCATTTTTTTTTATTCGAGAGGACAATGTAAGGATTTATGTTGTACATTTATTCATGTAAGAATCCCGGTCGGAGAGCGGACGGTTGGAGTGTTTCTTCGAATTTACGGTGTCAAAACGCGTAAGATGAGCGGAATTTAATTAAGCGGTATTTAAATTAAAAATGGCAAGCCTAGACAAGCTAGAGTACCGATAGGGCATGCCAGATATAGGCTCGCATGTATCAGAACCCCCGAATTCGGAACCTCGGATTTCGCAGACCATATGCCTTAGCAATTAGGTGTACCCCGTACCTCTAAACCCGGGTAACTTGCCAGCCCTCGACCTTCGGGTCGTAAAATGGCAAGTGGCGACTCCTTCTCACGTGCCTCCGTCGCGCATCCCCGGGAAGGTGAACACTCCCAAGCTGCGTTGCATTACGCGCACGCGTGCCCCGACGAGATGAAATTCGAGTGCGCACAGCCCGGAATGAGGTACATGAGACTGAAGACCAATTGGTGGTGAGGTATATTGGAGGGTTACGGATGCATATTCAAGACACCGTTAATATATTTGATCCAATCAGTGTCTCGGCAGCACTTCAAATGGCTCTACAAGTTTAGAAGTAGTCTCGATGCAACAATAATTTCGGGATTTCCTCCAATGTAGGGAACAGTAGTGGTGCAAATCGTTCTGGGGGTGTTGGTAGTAGTAGCGAAGCGAATCGCCCTAGAAGGGAAGCCAATAGAAATACGGCCAGCACAATCCAATTAAATAAACCAACGGGTAGTGGGATGAGATGCTTTGGATGCGGCGAGGTAGGTCACAAGCAATTCGAGTGCAAGAAAGCCACTGGCAAAAAGGCATTCTTCAAGAGAGCGATGAAGAGGATATGCAGGAATCCAAAGGTTCTATATTTGATTGTGAGGAGGTCGTTGACGAAGTAGTGACTAGAGACACCGGAACGGCACTAGTTGTTAGGCGTTCATGTTTAACGCCTAAGGTTGCTGACGACAATTGGCTGAGACACAATATTTTCCAATCCACGTGCACTGTCCTCGATAAGATTTGTCATTTTGTTATTGATGCTAGTAGTTGTGAGAATATTGTGTCTGTAGAGGCAGTGTAGAAATTGGGCCTCAAAACAGAGAAGCATCCTAAGCCTTATAAACTAGCATGGCTGAAAAAGGGAGGCAAGGTAACTGTATCACAACGTGCATTGGTTTCTTTCTCTATTGGCGTGAAATATAAAGATGTTGTGTGGTGTGATGTGGTTGCGATAGATGCATGTCATTTATTGTTGGAGAGGCCGTGGCAGTATGACCGCCATGTAATTCATGGCGGGCGAATTAATTCATACAGTTTTGTGTTTGAGAATGTAAATATTGTGTTAGTGCCCAGTAAAGAGACGAAGAAGCTGACATCTATGAGTGGAGAAACAAAGCTCTTGTCATTGGCCAGGTTCGAAGAAGAGTTGGACGAGTCACAACTAGTTTATGTGCTAATGAAAAAGAGGTGGCCACTAAGGTGACAATCTCAACCGCAGCCGCACCAGTAGTGGCTGAGTTTATTGATGTCTTTCCCGATGAGCTTCCCGACTGCTTACCACCTTTGCGTGATAGTCACACCAAATTGACTTAGAGCTAGGAGCGGCACTACCAAATAGACCCTATTACAGGATGAGTCATAGCGAACATGAGGAGTTGAAGAGGCAGGTTGTGGTTTGTAGCGCATGTGTGTGGATAGTCGAGCCATTAATAAAATAACGATGCGGTACATATTTCCAATTCCACGATTGGATGATTTGCTTGACTAAATCAACGGTGCAACGGTGTTTACCAAGCTAGATTTGAAGAGTGGATACCATCAAATTTGCATAAGGCCCGGCAATGAGTGGAAGATAGCTTTCAAGATACACGAAGGGTTGTATGAGTGGTTGGTGATGTCTTTTGGGTTGTCTAACACACCAAGCACTTTTATGCGTGTGATGAACCAAGCCTTGTGACCACTCATTGGCAAGTGTGTTGTTTATTTCGATGATATTCTAATTTATAGTGATAACAATGCAAAGCATCTCCAGCACCTGTGGGCGGTTTTATGTGTGCTTCATAGGGAGAAATTCTATGTTTCCCTTAAGAAGTGTGTATTCATGGCATCAAAGGTCTTGTTCCTTGGATATGTGGTCTCCAGGAAAGGATTGCAAGTAAATGAGTCCAAGGTCAAAGTGGTGAAGTAATGGTCGCAACCGAAGACAATTACTGAAGTTCGTAGCTTCCATCCCTCACTTCAGCACAATTATGACACCTATAACAGATTGTATGAAGGGTAGAAAGTTCGTGTGGATGGAGAAAGCGGAGAAGGCATTCCAATTTATTAAAATGCGTCTTACGACTGCCCCAATACTAGCCTTGCCTAATTTTGCCAGACCCTTTAAATTACACAATGATGCTTCTAAAGTGGACATTGGAGCAGTCTTAAGCCAAAACCACAAGCTTGTCGCATATTTTAGTGAGAAGCTGTCCGGAGCCAAGTTGAATTACAGCACCTATGATGTGGAGTTCTATGCGGTGGTGCAAGCAATCAAGCATTGGAGGCATTACTTGTTCCGTCAGGAGTTCGTGCTTTATACTAACCATGAGGCATTGAAATATCTACACCGCCATGATAAGGTGTCTCCACGGCATGCCACATGGATTGCTTGCTTACAGCATTTTACCTTCATGGTGAAGCACAAGGTGGGGGTGACAAATCGAGTGGCTGACGTATTGAGCCGCAGGAGCAATTTTTTGGTCAACATGCATATTGAAGTACCTGGTTTTGTCTGTCTTCGTGATTTGCTTGAAACTGATCCTTATTTCTCTAATGTCTTGAGGAAAGTTCGTGCTGGAGAAAAATCAGAATTTTTGCTGCATGATGAGTTTCTGTTTAAGAACAATCAATTGTATATCTCAAATTGCAGCATTCGTTTGCAAATTATTAAAGAATTGCATGGAGAAGGCCATGTTGGGCGAGATCGGACATTACAGTTAGTGCAAGGCTTGTATTTTTGGCCGACCATACGTAAAGAGGTGGAGAAGTATGTGCAAAGGTTTCAGGTTTGCAACGTGTCCAAAGAGATGGCTACCAATGCTGGGTTGTATATGCCATTACCAATTCCATCTCGGCCTTGGGACGATGTTAGCATGGATTTTGTGCTGGGTTTACCGCGAACTCAGTGAGATAATGACTCCATCTATGTTGTTGTTGATCGATTCTCTAAGATGGTGCATTTTATTCCTTGCAAGAAGACAAGATATGTTGTTCGAGTGGCCTAGTTGTACTTTCGCGAGGTGTATCATCTTCATGGTTAACCGAATTTCATTGTTTCTGATCGGGATACCCGGTTCCTTAGCCACTTTTGGCGTAGCTTATGGAAGATGGTGAATACACAGTTGTAATTCAGCAGTGCTTATTATCCCCAAACCGATGGGCAAACTGAGGTCGTGAACCAGTCCCTGGGTAATCTGTTGCGAAGTTTGGTAGGAGAGCATGTGAAGAGTTGGGACATCAAGTTATGCCAGGCTGAGTTTGCCCGCAATCATACTGTTAATCGCAGCACCGGTTTCAATCCCTTCCAAGTGGTGTACTACGTTACTCCCAGGGGTCCCCTTGATCTGTTAACCGTGTCGGATAAGACCAGGGTCCATGGGAAAGCAGTTGACTTCATTCACGGGCTACAAGAGATTCATGAGGCAGTGCAAAATAATTTGGAGAAGGCTGCTGATGACCGAAGGAGAAGGCACGTGAAGTTTGAAGTTGGCGATTTTGTCTGGGCTGTCCTTACTAAGCATCGTTTTCGTGCTGGTGACTACCATAAGCTCGTTGCCAGAAAGATTGGTCTTGTGGAGGTCGTAGAGAAAATCATTCCGAACACCTATCGACTTAAGCTTCCCAATCACATTCGTACTGCATATGTGTTTAATGTGAAGCACCTGATTCCTTACGTAGGTGATAGCTCGGATGATGATGATTCGAGGGCGAATTCTCTCTATCTAGGGAGAATGATGCGGCAGAAGACGGGGCAAATCGGTATCTCGAGAAAAACAGGCTCTAACGACCTTGCCTCGAGGGAAACGGCCTCCGAAGCACAACTCACGCCTTTGGCCGTGACCAAACGTGATTTAGGCCTAATTCCTTCATTTAGGGCCTCAAACAGGCAATTTTATGTTATTTGGGCGTTTTTGTAAATTTTAAGAAGTTTATTTCTTTAGTTGTAATTTCGTTTACCTTATTTAAGTGTTGTAAGCCCTAAAGCTAAAGACAGTTTTTTTTCATCTAATAAAGTTTCGGAGCTACCGTGCTCTATCGCCCTTTCTCAGATTCGATTCGAGTTGGATGCTGGTTTCCTAGGAATTCTAAGAATCAATAGGAAATTGAATGTCGTAGTTCTAGTATTATGCGGAATCAACGTATTTATGACAGGTTCTTCACGTGTACAGAAGCTTGACTGGGTGTTTGATGTACTTGACTGCCACAAGACCTGACATTTTGCATACAGTCAGTGTGCTTTCAAGGTATTTGAGCTGTGCCAATGAAACTCACAATGGTAGTAGCAAAAAGGGTGGTTAGATATTTAAAGGGAACTTCATCACTTAGAGTGAAGTTTTACAAGTGTGATCAGTTCAGGTTGTACGGCTATATAGATAGTGACTAGGTTGGTTCAATGGATGACATGAAAAGCACAACATACTATTGCTTCTCTCTAGGATCAACATGTTTCTCATGGAGCTCGAAAAAACGAGAAGTGGTTGCCCACTCTACTGCAGAAGCAGAATTCATTGCAACAACTGTTGTAAATCAAGCAATCTGGCTGAGAAAGTTAACAAATAACTCAGGCTTTGAGGAAAAGGAGCCTACTACATTGTATGTGGATAATCAAGCTGCCATAGCAATCTCGCAGAATCTAGTATTTCATGTGAAAACAAAACACTTCCAAGTCAAGTATTTTTATCTGAGGGAAGTGCAGCAGGAAGGAGAAATGGTCACAAAAGATTTTAGCTTTGGAAGGTTCAATAATCTCAGATAAAAGATTGGTGTCAGTATCAGCTCCTGATCCAAGGAGGAGTGATAGAAGGGTGGATCAGTCAGTGATCGATGTCATTTATATGTTCAAGTGCAGTAGTTATCCGTTTGTGTTTGTTAGTATGTGTGTGTTGTTTTGAAATTCATATGTAAGTTACAATAGATAGTTAACTTGGTAGTTACTTAGCCTATGTATGTAAAGTTTGTTTAGACAATCGGTTATGTTGCCTTTTGATGAATGAAGAAACAATTCATCATCTCTTCCTTTTCTCTCCTTTCTTCTTCTGCGTGTTGAATCAGAGTTAGCAGACATGTTCAATAAAGTTGGAATTTTGCAGCTCAGAAGATCAGTTAGCAGACATGTTCACTAAAGCTTTTAGCTTTGGAAGGTTCAATAATCTCAGACAGAAGATTGGTGTCAGTATTAGCTTCTGATCCAAGGAGAAGTGTCAGAAGGGTGGATCAGTCATTGATCTGTGTCATTTATGTGTTCAAGTGCAGTAGTTATCCGTTTGTGTCTGTTAGTATGTGTGTGTTGTTTTGAAATTCAAATGTAAGTTATAGTATATAGTTAACTTGGTAGTTACTCAGCCTATGGATGTAATGTTTGTTTAGACAATTGGTTATGTTGCCTTTTGATGAATGAAGAAACAATTCATCATCTCTTCCTTTTCTCTCCTTTCTTCTTCTGCGTGTTGAATCAGAATTACCGCACTAATACTGCAGAATAGAATTCTCGTATTCACAAGAGACGATAGATTTATGTGTGCATTAAAGTGTGCACTCGAATGTTTAAGGAACTTATACACGAGAGATTGAGAGTTAACACCCCTCTCCTCCTATGACCCGCGCCCTCTCCCTCTCCAGCTAGCCTTGTGGTGGGGAGCAGTGGCAGTTGGCTTGCTCCATGTGGCGGCGGAGCCTGGGAACAAAGGAAAGCGGTTCTTTCGACTAGTGGTAGACTTGATTGGATTCCAACCCGACTAATAGTCCCAATCCGAATTGAGGCCCTTACCCAACTGACGAACCCGACTCAACTGACATTCCCGACTCGACTGCCCTCCTCCACCTCTCCGACCTTGTTGTTTAGCCCTCCTCCTCACCCCGGTAGCGCCTTCTCGTCTATAGCAACTCCGACCCTCCTCAGTGACGACATCTCTGCCAATCACAAATAGGATCGCAATTCCTATTGGTCTAATCTTCCTCCCGCCTATTCAAATCAATTTATGTGGCTTGCCTTTCTGTTGTTGATTATGAATAAGTCTAGTTTCCCTGTTGATGGTTGCTCATTTGAACCGATCGAGGGAACTCTAGTTGCTTAGCTGCTCTAGTTCCTTAGGTTTGACTATCTTGGGATTGTGTCGTTTAGGGTTATGTTGATTAAGATCGATTGATTATCGTCGGTTTGAACCGACCTAGGTGCTCTAGCTGCTCAACTGCTCTAGCTCCTTAGGTTTGACTTTCAAGGAATTTTGATCTGTGGTGAGATCTTGCGCTCGGATACTAGTCCAAGACACCCCATTTGTTCCACTCTTTTCATGAAAGTGGAATTGTGCCATGGATTATGGACAAGGCTGAGGATCCCCCTCCCAGTGTACAATGGGTTCCGTGGTGAAATGCTACAGACAAATCAGGATCGGGATTAAACAATTTCAAGGTGGCAATCTCAATTGAACTTGTGTTTATTTTGATGTGATTTTTCATAATATTTTCCTTCGTAAATTGTTCATCGAATAAACACTTATATCCCACTCTTGTAATATGGTTGGGCATTTTCCGTTGTATCCGTTTTTGCAGTGGATATATGAAGGATTTCATGACCGTTTCAATAAAAAAAAATCAAATATATTATTAAATAAATTTTATTTCTTGTATCGATATATTATTGGTAGCATCGTCAATTCGTAAGTTTTGTTTTTCTGGAAGGAATTAATTCATCTATTCTTTTCATGCACTGTTCGAATACAAAATCTTTGCGCTTTTGCACATCGAGGAAAAACCCTCGACCGTCGACAGCCGGTCTTTCGGTGGACTGCATAATGGGCCGAGCGATACCATTGCCACTCCAATGCTCTCTCGTTGCAAATGGAAATGTGTAAATCGATCCCAGAGTCGGGGTGCTTCTGTCATCTTAGCCAAAGCTTGATCTATGGGTTCATATGTATGGTCTTGTCAAATTCTCTCTTATAACATATCCTAATAATCACCAAACACCGAATAAGGATTTAAGAAGTTTTAGCCACCCCTCTATCCGGTCTGAAATGCGGCCAAACATCTTATAAAAATGAGGAAGGATTAAATAGGCCTTAGTTCAATCTTAAATGTCGAAGCTACGAGCAAAATGGGAGCAGCCTAAACCGTGAAAACGGGTGCAAATGGTGGATATGCGAGCATGATAACTTATATGCTGTTCTATATCTCCATGAATTACTACGCTTTTATTGCAGGTAAATTTTGGATATAAATAAAAGTAGCCATCGCCGAATAACTAGGTTAAATTCCTGTCAGTTGCGAAAATTGCAGAGAGTGATTTTTTCAAATTACTTTTCATTTTGTCGAGAAGCTTTTACATGATAGAGAGCTCGTTTGGCCTCATACAATTAAGAGATCAGCAGATCTGAGGACTGAATAAATCAAGTACTCAATCAATAAACTAAAAATATCAAGATAAAGATCACCGGTTAACACAGAGCATAACGTTCAGCTAGGTTCCTAAACGTGAAAACAAATAACTAATGGCAATTCGCATCGAGATTCACAGCTATACATTAATCTTGATGATTAAATTACTGCCCGTCTTAGAAGGCCATGTACACAGTTTTTACATCGAAATCAACCCATCCTTTTAGAAATTGAGCACTCCATAGATTAAGCACAAGCTATAACCAAACCACAACGGATATTAAGACTAATCTTTCTTTACAGAAACCTAAATTAAATGCCAAGCAGATGCCTTTTGATAAGCCTTAATATGAGTTTGATAAAAAGAGTCGGAACAACAAGAAGCAGGCGGATGGTCAGGATGGAACATAAGGTTCGAAGAGTGTTATCCATGGACTTGGGTCGTGCTGCATTATTGCAGCGGCCCGCTCAAACTCTTCTCTGAGGACCTTTATGCTGGACTTGTCCACCACCCGGCCCAGGTCGTGCTTGGTATCAAACGGGTCCTCTATGCAAATCAGGTGCCGGTCGTTCCCAATCCTCCTAGTCCAGTCTTTCGCCTGTTTGCTGCACGTTTTATAAGAAGAATATAGCCTGAGCTCGGCACAGATTTTGTTGATAGCGAAGTCCGGTAGAAGGTAGTAATGACAAAAAATAACACTTCAACAAGAGTCAAAGACACAACTCAAAGTCTCAAAGAGACCACCAGCTATATACAACCGGCAAGGAAGAAGAAAATTAGCTTTCAGCTCAACACATATATGCAATACAAGAAACAAAAAAAAAAAGCACCATTCTTATTTTGAAACAATTTTAACCCTACATGATCAGTCGACCCACAACAGTGAAATTTGTCCATCATATAAAATAATATCATTTTGAGAGCACAATGTCCTTAATCTCCTTATGCAGTTTCAATGACACCATCACCATCAACCACCCACCACGATTTCTACAAGTCCACAGTGCCGAGCTCCAGTGTCATCAGCTCCTTCCACTTAATCCAAGCAGTGCAAGGCCATTTTTGGCTTACACGAGGTGAATGATTAAGGCTAAAGGTACTTTTCAAACATAGGAAGGATACAATTTATCAGAGGCCTGTTTATACTGGCAGAAAATTTGTTTATCAGGGCTTCATGGCCAAGGTCTAAGTATATGGGTGCAAGTTATAACAAGATAAGGTTGAAGGAGGAAGTTGTCACTATGCAATTAGTTTTAAGTGGTCTTGGCGTAGATCCTAAAACATTTAAGGGTATAACACAGGGTTTAACATATCAACACACACATGAAAATAGCGAGCACATTATCAAGGTATTACAAAAGTCGTGGCTCTAATCCATCTATTTCAAGAGATTAAACAAAAATAGATCATTCCACCAACTATACATGTTAAGTAGTGTGCGCACAGAAATCTTACCTGAGCAAGCATCCTGTGCGGACGGATATAACAGAATTTGTATAATCATGGCGGTAGGCCCAGTAATTGAAAAATGCCCACACCAACTGGGCAATTGTTTCCTTGTTGCGAGACCCATAATCCTGGAGCTTTTCTACTTGATCAAAGTAAGCGCATTCTATGCCATCAACAGTGACAGAGTAAGTTGGCTCTATTTCCTGGAACAAAATATTTGGTTAAAAGCAAGATATTTGAAAATCTCCCAGATAAATACCAATGGGATAGGAACAAGCACAAATTGTTATCTATTAATTTTTATGATATAATAATGGCCCATGTGTCAATTAATGGAAATCAAAGTCAAAGTGCCAAATGTTTAGGAGGAAAGTTGGATAATTCCCAAACCCCCCCCCCCCCCCCCCCCCCCCCCCCAACCCAACCTAAAAAAAAGGTTGACCCTCTCTTTTTCCAAATACAAATTGAAACTAAAGAATATGTATTCATCTCAATCAGTGCCATCAACTTATGGAGAAACTATGTATGACAACAATGACATGTAATGCTAGTCATACTCTATCGCGTCTCGTCACCAGTTGCCATGAAAAACTACAAATATACATATCTCAGTCCACAAAGTAGAGATAGCAGAGTAGTAACACCGTAAATAGCATTCTGAATAAAGAACAAGAATAAAGCACAACAGACCTCACTATCTCAAACAAATTAAGTAAAAGTGGAAAGAAATTAGATTTCCACATTTTTGGATTTATTAGTATATCACACAAATCAAAATGTACAAAAGACGAAAAATGCCACCATTTGAAACATAAATAGCATAACCAAAAGGCAATTAATTATCAATTCAGCAAATATTAGAAGCTAGAAGAAATCCATACCTGCAAGCACGGAAGGATAGCCGGACGACGTTGCTGTAGGAAATGAATGCACATCAACACATACCTGAAAGAAAAGGGACGTGAATAATCTGCAAAAAGCACATTATATTGAAAACAGAACTAACTATATAACCTCTGCACCATTGTGCCCCTTAACAGAGGCAAAAGGAATATTTCCAACTAATTAAACTTAGATATATCAAGGACGATATCTGGCCCAAATGAGAAGAAATTGTATCTAATCTACAAATATGTAGATGGCCATCTTTGAGATGGGTTCTAAAATTATGAGGCGGAAATAAAATGATTATGAATTGAGAACTCACGCATAGCTGGATAGAGTTCCTTGATAAGTCTCGTTCACTCGTCTTGACTTAGCCCAGTGTTTAACAATATATGCCAACTGCCGCAACCTGACATCTATTTGAGCATAATCCCGAAGAAGCTTTGTATTTATCACTGCTAACACATTGTTTATGCATATATCGCATGAGACTCCAGTCACTGGATCCATAAACTTCACTATTGGGACCCTAGCATGTACCAACGGCTGTAAAAATAGAAATCAAAACTCAAGGTTCCAATATAAATTTATGGAACAACTAATAAAAAAATTATCATTATTGCACTAGAGAGCAGTAAAACTAGTAAATTGAAAAGTAAATGCGGAGGCATGCATGTAGTAAAGATGGAATTAGTTAATAGCATATCGTTTATGTCATTATGTGTATTCAGATAAATAATAAGAGCATTGACATGGTGGCAGACCTCTATGTTGAAGGTCTCAATAACTCTAACGTCATAGCAGACTCAGAAGAGTACCTCAAATGACCCCATTATTTACCACACTTGAGTATGATTTCAACAACTTTAGTCACCATATTAGTCCAACTCTCTCCACCACCAAGAAAAGGATTCAAGATATCTAATAAACCACCATGAATAATTTTTGGAAGCCCACTCAAAGTAAAAACTTCCCTAATTTAACCCCTGACCTGATCTTATACAAGCCAAGGAAACTACACTGAGTTCTATAATGTCTCCAGTGTGATTGAGAAAAAGAATAAAAATCTTGTGACAGGAAAAGGGCAAACACAGCTCAACCTTAAATTTCATCATAGAAAGATATTTAAATAAACCTGCAATGGCATGGAAAAGCTATGCCTATCAAAAAGACTCCATCTACATATCAATGCTTGAACAAAGGTAAATCAAGATGAAGTAATCTAAGATAACATTTACAATACAGATGAGAAACTTGAAATTTTCATTCTGACAAAAGAGACAAAACAGGTACATGCCTTCTTTTGGCCCGAATAAATGATAATTATAGTACTGATAACTAGAAATGACAAAGTAAATGATGCAATACCACATTAGCAAAGAATCACCACAATTACTTAAGAATTCAATTCTTAGTTCGTATGGTCCCATTTCCGCTGCTAGCAATGCAGAGTATATGAATCTTATCCACAACAATGGTGCAGCTCAATATAACAGCTATACATAGTAACACTGACAATAGATAACTTGCAACCACTATTAACTATTTGCTGAATACAAACCAATATGACTAACCTGCACGTTTTGTAGATTATCTGATTTCAGAATGTCCGCCAACTTCACCAGAAGCTTAGATTTGTCAATCTCTGCATCCTGAATTGCAAGGCAAACATCTATATCACTCTTGCACACCCCAAAGGAGTTCGCACAGGATCCGTATAGGTAAAGCCGAGCTTCAGGCCACTCCTTATTGACTAGCCTCTCCAGCAATGTCAACAATTGCTTCTGCCTAGTCTTCTCTTCACCAGGTGGTGTTAGGGACTCATAAATCAGAAGAAAATGATTATTTAGCCTGTTTATGTCACTTCGACACTCCATCATTTTTCTAAGGTTCCTCATCCTCTGGCTAAGTACCTGTTGCCCCCTTGAGTCTGACCTGTATTCCTGGAATAACAAGTAAAGTTGATTTTTAACATTCTACCTCATAAAACCTCTGATTAATGATATCAACAACATTCTCCAGAAAGATAAACTTTTCTTCTGGATTTGTATTCTGAGTAATTTGAAATCATCCCAAGGGTAAGTGATGTATACTCGAACCCCGCTTAATTGTTATTTAATGAGAATGAAGCTTTTCCTTTTCTAAGGTAACCATGACCAATAAATACACCTAACATTACTGTACATCGATCTAGCCTTAAAAAGTCTGGATTCTATAATCACAAGCTCGATTAAACAAAGACTCAAACTCTGGAGCTCACCGTGACATCCATGCATTACAATTGCCTAACCTCCCCCAAACAACTGCATATACATAAAGACTGCAAAAACAGAAGTGCAAAGGGGCATTATTACCTTATCACGACTCACACGGTGTAAAGTCTGACTCTTATTCTCGTCGAGTGGATCCTCAAGCAATAAAGAGTCAACTAGCTGTTCACCCAAATCATCTATTTCACCAGCATCCTCTCCTCTATTCCCCTCCACAGGAGACTCGCCGTTCATGTCCCTCATAGATTTATACACATGATTTGCAAGGACAGAGTGAACCTCAGGATCAAACTGCCCGACCAACACCCTCTCACTGCGAACTTGTCTCTGAACATCAGAACTAAATCCCCTCAGTCTCATACTTCCGTCTCCTAAGCTCAAATTATTCCTGTTATTCAAATCCCTATGATTGCTGTTCACTTCACCTGCATTGCGCTCAAAGTCACCCCTTCTCCGATCAACAAAGCCCCTATCCCCCACCTCTCTGTGAAACCCTGGAGGCGCAGGCCTGCGACCATCAACATTAGAACCGACTTGGTGCTTGCCCCATCCTGGCCTGGATTGCTCAAAGCTGTGAGAGTCAAAATTCCGGTGCCGGAATGCAGCAGGATTGGAGCTTGAATTCAAGTAATTCGAACTCTCCGGGCCATTAAATTTCAGATTCCTACCGGACCTGTCATAGCCCCTACTCACGTAACCTATTTCAGGCTCTCCCACAGAGTCAAGGTTTGGACTTTCAACTGAATTACCGTTTGGCAGGCGATCAGAGGGCTCCACTTCGAGTGAAAAAGCACCAAAGCGCAGATTTTGAGGACCAGAGGATGGGGTCCCAGTCGAATCGGGCCCGAACCTTAGCCCTAATCTGGCGAAATCATCCGTGAGAGTGACGTAACTGTGGGGGTAGGGCAAGGGAGGCCGGGGAGGGGAGAAACCGTGAGGCCTGGAAGAAGAGGGATCGTGGCCACCGGAGGGCGCTCCGTGCAGAGGGAACGGGAGGGTGGGACCGACAGCGGCGACGGCCGGATCAAGGGTGAGGGGTTGTGGCTGCGTCGGAGGGGGTTGAGATGGTTTCACGTGCTGAAGTTGGTGAGGCCTCTGAAGTAGGGACAACAGGAACTCACCGCCGTCGGAAGGTCCCGGCGGCTGCGGCCGCGGGGCGTCACTTCCACCGCCGGACATGGTGACCGGCGGGGTTCCACACTGAAGTTTTACACTGAAGTGACGAGAAAGACTAGTATGAGGAGCGAGGAGGAGAGAGAAAAGAGCAACAAATTAACGAAATAACAAATTTTTATTTAAATATCAATATTAATTCCCGTTTAATTTTTCTTTTTTATGCACTGCTTGTTTTTTTTCCTTTGCCTTTTATGGCCCCAATAGAGTAATAAATAATGAAATGGTCTTTGTTTGGAAATAGAGTTAAGTTAAACTCAATTCCATTACAACTATGTATATATAGATATAACTAATTGGATTGTAATAATAAAGTAGAGGGAGAAAATAAAAAAGTAATAATTGTATCGTTGAATTATTAAAAAAAATAGAAAAAAGTAATAAATAGTTGAGAGAAAGTAATAATTATTTCATTGAATTGTAAAAAAAGTAATGAATAGTTGAGAGAATTTAATATTAAAAATTGAATTAAATGATAGTTAAGATAAAAAAATAAATAAAATAGAAAAAGTAATAATTATATTGTTAAATTGAAAATAAATTAAGTTAAAGTGAAGGAGAGAAAAAAATTACTCTAAAATCAAATAAGGTAAACTGATATATCAAAGTTGGATTCTGATATATATTTTACTTATACCCAACCTAATAATTTGTTGTCCATACTTTCCGGGGAAAAATTCTAACCATATAGCATTCTTTTTTGTTTGATATAACGAGGGGTCAGGAATTTATATCGCCTATAATAGAATCGAAAACAATTCTTAAAATTAAACTACTTAACGAACAACAATCTATATATCTATATATAAATGGAACGAAACGCCGAATATTACCACGTAGAACGCAGATAACTCATGATTGAATGACTCTCGAAGTTCCCACCAATTATAATTAAAAAAATGACGTAATATCATTGAGCCACATCATTTATGAAACTCTAATGCTTTGTTTGGTTTCACAACGTGATTTTAAAATCACACTTTAATTTAATTCTATCCACAATAAAACAAAATAACTCATACAAAGTCAAAGGATGGACCCCATTTATACAACTTTTTTTCCACAATAAAACAAAATAATTCATACAAAGTTAAAAGGTGGACTACATACATAACCATTTATATAACTTTTTTTTCAAAATCAAAATCTGATTTTAAAATGTTACTTACAAACCAAACGCAATATAAAACTTTTTCAATTATAGAAGATGAAAAATCATCTATTATAGTATTATATATATATAGTTATTTTTTTATACAAGTTGACATCTTCATTTAAACAAAGCACAAATTTTTATGCCCAAACCACAAGTATTAACTTTTTTGGAAGCACAAAATATTAGCTAATTATTTATATCATGAAGCTATCTGAGAACCAAAAGAACTTTAATCAAAATAGAATTGATGAGAAATAAATCTTTGCCAATTAAATGGTCACCAATTAAAAAAGAATTATAATAACTTCCTTATATAGATACTTATACCAAAAAAAACACTTTCGATGAACTGTAACACCTTAAAATCCCACATTGATAGGAGAAGGAGTTAGCAAAGTGGTTTATAAAGACCAACCTATGGGATTAGCAACAATTTGGACTTAAGCATTTTGGGCCGGTGATTGGGCTTGACAAGTTACTCTGTCAGTCCCATAGATTAGGTCGGGTCATTACAATGTGGGAGAAGGAGTTAGTGGAGTGGTTTATAAAGACCAACCTATGGGATTAGCAGAAATTTGGACTTAAGCATTTTGGGCCGGTGGTTTGGCTTGACAATTTAATAGCTTTAACTTTCAGTTATGGTTTCGAACCGAAAATATATAGTGGATTAAACGTTTAGGAATAATTGAGCCAAACTAATGCATTTACGACTTAAGTTGAACTTTTTGCATAATTTTAGGATTTCTACGTTCATTTAGCCGTTAAATTGGTGATAAATTGAAATATATTTTTATACTTAAATAAAAATTATTACCGACATAGGTTGGATCAGGTGTTTCAATGCCTTTGTCCTTTAAGTAAGATCTTGGCTTCATCAGTCTACAATTAGCAAAGCTTTACCTCTTTCCGCTTGAACCTAGATTTGTCCGGACTTGTTGGACTTTAGGTACCGTATGGGTGCCAGTTGAAAAAATAATCTTCATATAATTAAAAATATTAATTAAAAATAAGCGGGATAGTTCCCTACAGTGCGTGGTTAGTTCAATTGGTTTGGCACCTATTTTCCTGAAGTAAGCAAATTCAAATATTATAAATGAAGAAAAATTATGATTGATACTTGAGAGAGTTTAACCTCGTTGTGAGTCATCCCGGGCACCGGTTCGAGTATGGATTAGTCGAGACTCTTGGTAAACTCCGAATACCGGGTTGAGCAAATCGGGAAATTATATATGTTGATTAAATTAAAAAACGTTAAATTAAAAATACTAATTTCTTTTAAAGGAAGAGTTAACTTCGTTGTGAGATAACCGGGCTCGATTGTGAATTAGTCGGGACTTGGTAGAATTCGAATACCTGGTGAAGAAACCCGTGAAAAACATATATTGTTCAATTAAACTAAAGAATGTTAAATTAAAATATTCTAAATTATTCAAACAAATGAGGGTGGGGCTCTCGCCGATGGGAAATTTCACCCCACTCGCCCTAAGATTGCTGATAGTGACCCTTAACCGTTACCGTATAAAAAACATATAGTGTTCAATTAAACTAAAGAATGTTAAATTAAAAAAAAAATCTAAAATTATTCAAACAAATGAGGATGGGGTCTCACCGATGGGAAATTTCACCCCACTCGCCTAAGATTGCAGACAGGGACCCGTAGTCATTATTGTATAAATATAAAAGTTTGGTAATTTAAAAAGTAATTAATATAATTTTTAAAGATTATTTTTACAAATATATGAAATGTCATTGTAGAACACGAAAAATTTTACAAATTACCCCCATTATTTTTAGTGCCCAGCTAAGTTCGGTGTTAATTTTGGAATTTAATGGTGCACAAATAATATATCACGTGCCCGAACATCTCGATACATTAAATACTAAACATGTTATCCAAGGGCAAATGTGGTATTTCATCATACAAATATCTGGTGTTAATAGATTCAAATATTATTATCTAGAAATTAATTAAATAATCATTAATTTCAGATAATTTGGAACCAACAAGATCAAGGAGTTTACATAATATTTTTTAAATGGATAATAATCTGTTTTTTAAAGAAGAAAAATTAGATTACTATCTTGAACTGACCAATTAAGTGCAAATACAAGGATTGATGGCTTTCTCCTCCACACCTATAAATAGGAGCCCTCATTCTTCCCAGTAGGCTCTTTTTAGGGAGAAAAAGCTTAAGAGAGTTCTGAGGAAAAAGTGCTCTGCAAATTAATGGAGTGCGAGAAGACCAAAATGCTTCAAGATCTCAAGAACACTTCGCATTGAAAGGAAGAACACGAGAATGCGAAGAGCACAAAGAATGGTGGATGAAGTCAATGCGACCCCGGCGAGCTTCACAATTGATCGAATGAAGCGCACTCGCCTCGATGATTTTTAAATGTGTTCGTGTTTAAGGGAAAGACTCGAAACAAACACAGAGTCTGGAGATCCATTAACACGACATTAAACCGAAGCCTGATCGCAGAGTTTCGAGAATAAGTCCCAAAGACCTTCTTAACAACTTTTAGGTTAAGCGAAGAGAATCAAAGGATTTTTTTTCTTGTAATTATAGAATGCAATTAGTGATTTTAACTCATAAAATTTAATCAATTGAAAATTTATCGTGAAAATTTTCCGTCTTATTTCAGACTCGACGGTAGGATAATCTCTATGTCTCATACCTCTTTGCAAAAAAAAAAATTACGATGCCAAGAAAGCAAGAAACTATTAATGCAACTCTAAGTGTCCAATCAAAGGGGGCAATGACATGGAGCGAAGCAAAGACTGAAGCTGAGCAAGCCAACGTATCCACTAAGGAGACAGTTCACATTGCTGGCAAAGATGAGGCATTTAACCTTGGAGCTATAACTTTGACGGTGACGAACACATTATTACTAGAGGAACAAGTCTCAAGTATGGCCAATACTCTCGAAGGACTCATGAAGCACGTACAAGATTGGGATGCCATGATAGCCTACATAATAAACAAGCTCAAGGATATGGAAGAATCAAGTCAGGTCAATGACACGCCCAGAGAAGTGAGGGCTCCTGAGGATGTTGTGATTGACACAGCACCAGCAAAACAAGTGGTTGCTGCCCAAGGAAAGGAATCGGGGATTGTTTTGGATGCTCCAAGAGTGCCAACTCAAACTAGGACATCCAAATCAGTACCCTTAAGTCCATCCCTGTAGACCAGTTGCAAGAAATCATTAAGCAAACCATGAGAGGTCAAGTGAAAGCAAGTAGCTTATCTTTGGTGACGTATGAGAAGCCCTGCACACAAACGATCTACTGAGGATGCCTACAAATTACCAACCAGCAAAGTTCCTACAGTTTCATTGGAAAGGGAATCCTAGACAATATATTGCACATTCCATGGTGTGCGGATCCGAATTTTGTTTCGTCGGGACCTGCATGCGTGAGACCGATCGCACGACTTGGGAGTGTCCACTTTTCCGTTAGGACGCGTGACAAACAAGCGTGAGAAGGAGTCGCTACTACTTGTTTACGACCTGAAAATCGAGAGCCGATGAGTTGTCCGGGTCTAGGGATCTGGGATACACCTAGTTTGTTAAGGCATATGGTCTTGCGGAACCCGAGATTCCGAATTCGGGGGTTCTGTTAGATGCGGGCATATATCCCGCACACCCTATCGGTATTCTAGTCTGTCTATGGTTCACCGTATTTATTCATTTACTGTGTGAAATAGGTTACGCTCATCTCGCTCATTTTGACATCGTAAATTCGAGAAAACAATCGATTTGAATTGAGGGATCGAAAGAGGAGTCGATCCTCGGGTCAGGGGATCTGTCCATCGTCCTCACATTTCGACTAACGGACCGTGACGGCCGGTTCGCCATGTGGACCTGACCCATGACTCATGTGGTCCCACTCGTCTCGGGGACCCATAAACCAACCCGATCATTTCCGACTCTCAGACTCTATGCTTGCCGCCCCGGATCGTTACATAAATGAATGTACAAATAAATAACTCACAATGTACTCTCAAATAATAAATACAAATTATAACAAATGAATCCCGGTAGGCTCACGTTCGGCCAATATTCAGCTTGCACTCACCGTGAGTTTTGGAAAGACCGAAATCGAAATTAAAGGGACGCGGGCTCGTGAGAGCCGGAAATTGGGTCCGATTGAACCGATGGATTTCAAGAAGACAAAATGGTCCTCGAGATAGCCGTGAAACCGATCGAGCTCTCGAGTGATTGTTTAACCTCGTTTCACGTGTCCTGACCAGAGTCATCTTCCTCATGGATAATAAACGAATTAAGACAGTGACTCAAGGTGAGACCCCATATCACACTCAGGTCGCGTGCGCTCGATATGTGGGGGCATTGGACCCCATGATCGATAGTAAAGGGGCATTTGACCCCATGTGCATCGTATCCTATGGGCATGGGCTCGAACTGCGTGAAAACAGACAAAACAGATAAAAAGCAGATCAAGATAGAACAAAAATAAACAAATTGTGTGTTATCCCCGAATGTACGTGATTAACAAGTTATGAACCAAGGTTGCTTGGCAGACAAATTCAACCCTAAATAGAGAAACATGGTGATGCATTTGATGTGAATTGGTCATGGACCACCCTGAGAGGGTATGTAGCATTCGGCGATATTGAAAGGACCCAACAAACATGATGTCTATAGTCAAGTCTCAAATGTGTGAGTTTTTTTAAATTGTTCTGTGTTGTGACAATGCAACTTTTACATATTATGACAAAAGGTGTGTTTCCACCTATAACCCGAAACCTAAATCTTTGCTTGACTATTTGCCCGTATTTGATTAAACCGAGTTTGAGATTAATCCGTTCTTCGTATTTTGACCAATTCTAAGCACAAACTTAGGGAAAATATGGCACGAAACACCACTAGGGTGCCAAGATCTCTACACATATCCCATGAGGGACTGGACAACATTTCACGGGCCGTCCCCGCTCGTGCCTCTAACCCAATTTCCTAAGCACCCGAATTTACACCAGGGTGATAGAAACACACAGCCAGAAAATGGAGGGTGTATGAATGATAATTGCACCTTGAAAGGCGCTTGTCCCTTTCCTTATTCAGTATGTTTCAGTCATCCTGATGCCTAGTGTGTCGACGGGTCAAGAACCGGTGGTCATGCCCTTGGACTAGAAAAATGTGTAAGTGCGTAGGAAAAATCGAGGCCACGTGATACGGACTATCGAAAGTCGGTAGCCGGTGTCGACCTATCCCTTGGATCCACCGGGGTCGTGGAGATCCCGAAAGAGCCAAGAAACCAGTCGTTCATCTCGGAAGTGGTCTAAAGAAGGACTCGTGCACCCTGACTTGAGCCGCCCTCAAATCAGGCCTGGATTCAAGTCAAAACACATGAGTACTCCCCATATATCCATGCTACGTGTGTCATGTATCTCAGTGCTTTTGAAATTGTAAGTTTTAAAAGGGCATATTCGACAGTTCATGGACCGTCGACGTGATTATAAATTAATAGCTGGTTTATGTAATTTATTTAAAGCCGAGTGATTTGCTTAGTCAAGTGAAATGTCCCGATTACCCCATATGTGGAATTATTGAGTTTAATTAAAATCTTGCCGAATGCTTTAAGTTTGCGAGTTTCAGGCCGTCGAGCCGGCTATTGATGGACCGTTCAATAAAAACCTTAATTCCCGACCGTCTCGAAATTAAATCCGATTTTAACCTGAGTTTTCATGATTGATCCGATTCGTGTGGGGGTTTTAATCAAAAACACATTCAAACATTCCAAAGCACATGAATATAGGCAAAAATGATTTATAGTAAAATTTAATTTGTCGGTTTTAAGTCCAAGTGATTAATTAAGCTGGTTTTGTTGTTCTTAATCGATTTTATTTATGTAGAGCTGAGTGAGCATGAAATTAATTCGTGTGGGTTCGTTCTCGTTTCAAACAACTGCTTTTAAGGCCGATACATAAAACATTAAATTCATGCTTGAGCTGGTCTTGATCATAACATGCCGAATTTCAAAAGTCGGATTTAATTAATAATCCGCTTCGTGCTATCTTAATTCAATTAAAGCACACATTTCATCACGTCATCGACAAAATTATGCAATGGAAGAGCCCTAGTCAGGCCACTGAGCTTGAGTCAATCACCTCTTCCGTGCTTGTGCCTGAAGGAATCACACAAGCCTTTGAGCTTTCCTTGAACCGACACATGCAAATGCTATTTAGGTGCATTCCAACCTGCAAAACGGAGAGCCCAAAAATGCAACAAAGCAGCTATAACTACATGGAGGCGATCTGGACAGTGGCTTCAGAGCGTCATGAGGGCAGCACAGTAACAACAACATCGATCCGGCAACGGCAAGGGGCCCAGGAAGGAATGGCAGCTCCGTAGCGACCTTGGAATAAGCCCCAACAACAGCGTGATATCGGAGTCTAAATGGAGACCGAACAACAACAACATAGCTTCGGGAGTTGGGACAATGATCTACAAGAAAACAAAGCATCGACAGACAACAGAAATGCTGCAAAATAGAAGTGACCATTTCAAGTAGAAAAGGAGGGGCAGCAGCAATGAAACAACTCGAGGGAAGTAATGGCTGCACAGAGGGCTCAGAGGAGGGTAGGAGATCGACACCAATAGCAGTGACTACGAAGAGGGGAGACAAGCAGGAGGCTCAGGGAGTAGTCTGGGCCTGACTGGTCGTCTATTTTGAATTGTGTGTGCATCATCAGAGGGAGAGGCTGGCTGCTCTTTGTTTGTCCATGCTGGTGTCATTCTTTAGAAAGGAGAAGAGAGCTTAGAGAGCTACAGAGACAATAACTGATGGTGGTGATGGATGCACAAGTGGTGACAGTGCTCAAGGTGATGATCTAGGATGTTTGCTGGTCAAGGAGAGGGTGTGAGGCCATGGTGCTTAGTAGTAGGAGAGAGAGACGGGTGATATGGTCATAAGTTAAGCTCGGGTCCAAGAGGGTGAGCTGGGAACTGTGAGAGAGAGAGCGAGCTGGGGGGACCTCGGTGTCTAAGAGAACGAGCTGAGGGGAAAGGTCGAGTTGAGGCAGATTTTGGTGAGAGAGTTGAGCTGAGAGGTTGTCGGGGAGTTAGCTGAGGGACTGGTGAGATGAGATGATCGGAAGTGAGCTGAGGGCGAGGACAACAGCTGAAGGGGAATGTTGAGAGGGAGCTGAGGGTGAAATCAAGATTGTTAGAATCGCGATTCTACTTAGAATCGATCGAGGGTTGTCGAATCGTGAATCGTAATTCAAATCGTGAATCGTAAGATTCTACCTTTAATTAAAAAAAGTATATATATATATATAGGGTAAATTGCATCGGTAGTTCAAAATATTTTACAAATGTTTCATGATGGTCCAAAAAGTTTTTTTCGCTACATGATGGTACAAAATGTTTCAAAGTTGTTTCATGATGGTACAAACCGTCAACTCGAGCTGACGCCATTAACATTTTGCTGACGTGATGCGTCCTATGTGTCACTTTTATTATGTGGAACCAATCATAGTGCGCCACGTCATTTAAGACAAAATAAAATTTTAAAAAGTCCAAAAAAATACAAAAAATAATTAAAAAAATACAAAAAAAAGAGTAAAAATTTTGAAAAAAATAAAAAATATTTTAAAATTTTGAAAATTTGAAAATCATTTTTAAAAAATTTAAAATTTTTAAATTTTTTTTAAAAATATAAAAATACAAAAAAGAGTAAAAATTTAGAAAAAAAAATAAAAAAATTATTTTAAAATTTTGAAAATCTTAAAATTATTTTTAACAAATTTAATTTTTTTTAAAATTCAATTTTTTTAAAAAAATTAATTTTTTTTAAAAAATTTTAAATAATTTTTTTTATTTTTAAAAATAATTTTAAATAATTTTATAAAAATTTAAATTTAATATTAAAATTATTTAAAATTTAATATTAAAATTATTTAAAATTTTAAATTAAAAGTTTAAAATTTTAGAATTATTTAAAATTTTTCGGCCACTTTAGCAAGGAGGTGACACGTAGTAGCCACGTCAACGTCGGCTTGACGACGTCAAGCTTGAGTTGACGGTTTGTACCATCATGAAACAACTTTGAAACATTTTGTACCATCATGTAGCGAAAAAAACTTTTTGGACCATCATGAAATATTTGTAAAACATTTTGGACCACCGGTGCAATTTACCCATATATATATATGTAGCATACTTTTCTTAGAAAAAAAATCAATATTTGTTCACTACAAACTAACAAACCAACAATAGAATGAAGGTTCTTTTTCTAAAAGAATCGAATCGAATCAAAACACTTTTTCCGTGAGCCGCTTTTCAATTGAGATAATAGATGAGAGTATGAGTACCAATCTAGAGAAACATATCCCAATCACTGATTAAAGCATTTGGACAGCTTCATCGTACACAAACATTTTATTTCTTTGCTCCATTTGACACTCAATTCTGAATGCAAATAGAATTTATCCACTTGAAACTGAGATAATCTTCTACAAGCAGCACTAGCAGCAAAACATTTAGAAGATGCGCACTACCCAAGAACGACTCACGATGATTCGCATTACCTGGTCTAATCAAAGCTCCCACGGTCGAAGCTTGGGCAGGGTCTGTCAAAGCTTAGGCAGGGTTAGTCGAAAGCTCGGATGGTCGAAACTCGGGCAGAGCAAGACTCTACCTGGTCTGGTCGAAGTCGGACGGTCGAAGCTCAAGGCACAACAATACTCTTACCTGGTCTGGTCGAAGCTCGATGGTCGAAGCTCGGGCACAACGAGACAAGGCTCTACCTGGTCTGGTCGAAACTCGGACGGAGAAAGTACCTGGTCGGAGGGAGGATTAGGGTAAATTCGTCGATCAATGAAGAAGAAATGAGCAATGGAGTCTGGAAGATTAGAAGAAAAGGGCAAATGTTGGTGATTTGGTGAAGAAGAAAGGGAAAGGGGTGGAAATAAGGCCGTTGGGCTATGGGTTGGGCTTCGGCCCGACTTTGGTATGGCCTTCGCCCGAGGGCCCAACTTTGAGCTGAGCTTCTCTCGCGTCTGGGCTAAATCCAGAATCGTAAAATCGAGTCCGCTATTCTGGGCCCGATTCACCCTCGATTCTACGTCCTAGACTCAGCCCATAGATTCGAAATCGGTTACCCTCCCTCGAATCGTAGAATTGTACGATTTTACAATTCGAATCACGATTCTGATAACCACGGTGAAATTGTGTGAGCTCGGGGAAAGGGTTCTGTGAGCTGTGAGAGGAGAAGCCAGGTGAATGTGAGTTGAGGGAAAAACTAGATGGTGAGCTCCCCTCTTTCTGTTCTGTTCTCTTTCCCTTTTTTTTTTTCCCGTCTGCTCTCTGTTCTGATTTCTTTTTTTTTTCCCTTCCCGCTATTTGCCCGAGCCAAAGAGAAAGAGAAAGAGAGAGAGAGAGAGAAAGAGAGAGAGAGAGAGTTCTGAGAGAAAAGAGAGAGAGGGGGATTAGCTGGTTTGTTGATGGCTTCGAAATGGAGAGAAAAGATGAGGTTGATGGTCGCATGTTGCAGAGGATGCAGGGCATGGGCTTCAACCTGGATAGCCGACTGTAGAAGCACCAAAAGACAGGAAGAGGAAAAAAAAACGAAAGGAAAGGAAAATGGAAAAGAAGAAATGGTTGGTTCCGTCCGTATGGGTTTGCCGTGAAGTAGAAGATGATGCGAATTCTAATGATCGATGGAGCTGCTGTCATGATATGCAGAGGAGGGGCAGGACATGGGTTCGCCCAAGTTGCAGGTACCTGCAAAGCAAGAAGACGAAAGAAATGAAAGAAAAAAAAGAAAAAGAAAAGGAAATGAAGAAACTTGGCCGACAGATCATGGGGGTTGACTGCCATCTGTTCATTGACCTTTACTTCTTCTTCTTCTTCTTCTTCTTCTTCTCGTTATTTTTTTACATATATATATATATACACTATTCGTACGGGCATCCAACGATCGATAAATTGATTTCTCGGAATCAGTGGATATTTTCGAAATGAAAATTTCGAAATTTCGAAATTCGAAATATAACCGGCTTCATGGGAATTCCAATTTGCGTCGACGGAAATCGAGTCTAGATAAAAGTCGACATCGAACCTCCGACATGCGTCAATCGTAATTGTCATATTAATTTCGAAATTCTATCTTTAAAATTAGATATTCGGAAAATGATTTGAAAATTGATCTGAAAATACTCTTGAACAAATTCAAGAATCGGTATTATGCGGAAAAATATTTTCTCAGTCCTAAATATTATCCCGAATTTTGTAAAATTGAAATTAATGAGTGTAAGACCCGAAATTCTTGCCTTTTGAATTGGGTATCAGAAAAATGATCCGAAACCACCATTGCGTTTAGAAAAATTTAGGGATCAATGTTGCGCAGAAAAATATTTTTTTCGGCCTCGAGTTTTGTTCCGGATTTGAAAATTTAAGTTGATACATGTGAAATCCAAAGATGTCCCGTATAATATTTTTTTTTCGAAAAAATGAAAAATTGGCTTAGAATTAGGAAAATGCCCCATTTGCAAAAATCGTGAATGCTCGAGCAATCAATTGAAAATACTTCATTCCGATGGAATGATATAAATAACGATTTTACCCTTCTAGAGCTGGTAGATCAAAATGGGGTGTTGACGCATGGAAACCTCTAATATTGCTGGAACCGAAGGAAATCTACTAGTGAAGTAGTTTGTTCATTCATTAAAAGAGAATGATTTTGACTGGTACACTGATCTCTAACCTGGATCAATTGACAGCTGGCAACAGTAGGAGCATTAATTCCCTAATAGATTTTACAGTACTAGGCAAATAGTGTGTATGATTGAACTCATGAGATTATATCCAACTGTGGAGAAACTTAAGCCTCGACTGTAAGGATCATTTGTTGGAGGCTTCGGCAATCTGTGCATTCAATGAATACATTGGGGCTTATGTTACATCTGCAAGGACATAAACCATGCACCTTTGAGGAATTGGCGACACGTGCCCATAACATGGAGCTAAGTTTCAAAACCAACTATAAGGATCATTTGTCGGAGGCTTCGACAATCGACATATGCATTCAAGGAATACA
The DNA here is from genome assembly GCF_007655135.1 of Punica granatum. Lineage (NCBI taxonomy): Eukaryota > Viridiplantae > Streptophyta > Magnoliopsida > Myrtales > Lythraceae > Punica > Punica granatum. The sequence continues at coordinate 40,477,940 of NC_045127.1, read as the reverse complement.
TTGGGGCCTATGATACATCCTACAAGGACTTAAACCATGCACCTTTAGGGAATTGGCGACACGTGCCCACGTCATGGAGCTGAGTTTCGAAAGGGGCAAATCTCCCACTGAAACTAATAGTGAGCAAGTTCTTATGGTAAATGCCGATTCAATTACAATATCAAATGAGTTACTAGACCTGGAGAACTTCTATAGAAGTTGAGATTCCTAGTTTCCTCAAAGACCTGGAGGACTTTACCAAGGATTCATCGGACTCAAGTGTCAAAGGCCCCGATGATCAATAGGCACTCTTCAAAGAGAATGCAAGCCATCGCTCGAGGCCCTACATTAGCTTCAAGCCTAAAGGCCCAAGTGATCCACAAACCTCCCTCAATTGAGAGCAAGCTGCTCAAGCCCTCACTTGAAACCCTGCACCGGATCAAGCGCAAAGGCACAAACATCCCTTGTCTGAGAATAAGATACAAAGCCCTCAGTTGAGATCTTGCAAATGAAGGAGAATCACACCTGAATTTTGTTTTTTTTTTGTTTTTCTAAATGAACTACGTAATGAGTTGATCCCTTACTAAGGTAAGTAAGTAGTCTTAGCTAAAATGGCTAAGGTTCAGACGCACCAAAAAAAAAAAAGTTTTAACCTGAAATATGTTATGACTTGATCCCTTGCAAGGTTATGAAATCAACTTTAGCTAATATGACTGAGGTTCAATAACTCGCAAAAAAAAAAAAAACATATGCAGGACTGTATAACGTGACATGCTATGGATTATGGTCATAAGTCAAGAGAAAGAAATGAGCCCCTCGATGAAATTGAGAATGATTGCATGTCGCGATCTCTTCTTTAAATAGCAACATGTGATGTGCCTAATGGCCCATTGTCCCGTTAATTCGCAAAGGATCTTTATTGATCTCTTCGTTGATTCGTTGGATAGCCCGTTAAAAAAAGAAAATGTCTGACACCATCAAGATGCCATCACTTCGTTAATTTAGTGAATGCTTCATTAAAAGAGGAAAGGGTCGTATGCCAAACACTTTGGGGAAGGCTGAAGGACTCCAACTTCGAAAATTCTTCGTTAATTGGTGATCTCTTGATGAGAGTCTATATAAAATAATAAAAGCTGGAACGAGACATAAGGAGCGCCACATAGGATGAAGGAAGTTTTTCGTTGCGTGACCTTTCCTGTGTCACCAATAAAAATGTGATAAGTGACGGATTGTAGTGTTGTCACGTCGCTTCTGAAACTGAAAAGACATATACTCATAGAAAGACAATAGACTAAAATATAATAAATTGGCTAAATAGAATAATATTATGTTACAATTCATTATCTTTTCCAAGAGAAATGAATAATATTGTGATGTTGAGTATAGTTGCTCTGATACGGGCAAGGCAGTGAAATTGCACTATAAAATAACTTGAGAGTGGGAGTCACTATTGTATTTTGCTGTTAAAGACAGAATTTCATCCATCGATTGATGTCTTATTACTACTTTCAATTATAGAGCTATACATAATATTTTGCTTTATTGATCATACGATTAAAAAAACTATTGTATTTTTTTCGAAGAGATGAATATCAAGTGGTTTCACAATTTTCCATGAGTACATTGATCATGCTGGTCGGGAATTACCTCATATGAAAGTGGAAAGCATAATTCAATCTATGCAAGTTAGGGTTGGATGTCCTCGGAAAAAATGAACTTTTTAATTGAAGAGAAAAAAAATGTCTCGCTTAGGTCAGATACACTTTGAAATTTTCTTAAACTATAATATTAATAATAATAGGAGGAAGAAGAAAATTTGATTGGTCATAATATACCTCTAACTCGAGTATATGCGCAGGACAGTTCGCCTAGTATACTGTGACTTTCAAACCAAATGCAAATTAAATATATCTCAGATATAACATAAATATGACCTAACTAATGGCAGTTTAAACTAAAGTATCAAAATCTCATATTGAAACTATAGTTAAGTGCATTTTTCTTTTAATAATCAAATTAGGATGAACGCAATAAAATAGTTCACATAGAAAGACTGGAGAAGTAAAAAACTGAGAATAAAATAATTCACATAGAAAGACTGGAGAAGTGAAAAACTGAGGAGATAGAGAGAGATCAGAAGAACAAGAAGACAAGAGCAACAAAAACTTTAAGTGATATAATGTTATGAAGGCAAACTTTAATATGTATCAATATTTTTTAAAAAATTATATGTATATATGCAAATTATATGTATAATTGGATCCCTATCCAACTCTCTTTATTAAGTGGCTTGCCGGACAAGAACCCATGCGACCTTGCGCACACTTTGCTAGTGCTCTCCATCGTGGTGAGTAGGGCTTCTATTTGGTGTCAACTGAGCGTCACGGGTAATTTATTTATTTATTTATTTTTCTTTTCTGTTTCAGCTTAATGAATAAAATTATGAGGGTAAACAAAATTGTAAATTTCATCCTAAATTGGGTTTTCTCATGTGTCAGGTACAGTGGTTTCCTTGTGAGCTTTGAGTGGTTCTCCTTGGACATCTTCACGAGCAAGAAATTGGCTCCTCAGAAAAACTTTTGCAAGTACTGGGAAGCGGATTTGAGGGGTTTTATGGTGATCGTGCAAATATCAACAAGCATTAGGATAGCTTGCACCATTCTTGGCACGCTGATTTTCAGAAGATTTAGTTTGCTGAGGCTACTCTTTGTTGGGTTGCTCATCCACGTCATCGGGAGTGCACTTTCAAGGTGTTGCCGCAGTAATTCTCAATTGGGCACTCTAGGCCCTTGGAATTGGAGCTCTATTACGGGCATGACCCCTAGCTTTTTTCGAGCAAAAGAATTTATTATATTAGTTAGTGAATTAAATGGATTGAAACGGTCGGAAATAATATGAGGTAAGGGCTGGCGTGGTCCGATTATTTGGTCTAGGATACCATTCTCAACCGAACTGAATCACATTGTTGCTCTGTTTGATTTGAGGGTTATAAGTCCAAATTGCAACCGAGCACTTTAGGATAAAAGAATCAAACCGTATAGAACCGGTTCTCATTGTTTAGTTAACCGATTAACCTTTTCTAGTTAACTAAAATATTAGGGCTTTTGTTTGCTGTCAATTGAGCGTCACGGGCAATTTATTTATATATTTTTCTTTTCTGATTTTTTAGCATAATGAATAAAATTACAACGGTAAACAAAATCGTAAATTTAATTCTAAATTTGGATTGTCTCATGTTTTTGGTACGGTGGTTTCCTCTATGAACTTTTAGAGTGGTTTCCCTTGGACATCTTCACAAACAAGAAATTGGCTCCTCAGACGAACTTTTGCAAGTACTGGCGAGCGGATTGAAGGGTTTTACGGTGATTGTGCAAATATCAACAAATATTGGGATAGCTTGCACCATTCTTGGCACACTGATTTTCAGAGGATTTAGCTTGTGGAAGCTACTCTTTGTTGGGTCGCTCATCCACGTCATTGGAAGTGCACTTTTAAGGTGTTGCCACAGTGATTCTTGGTCGGACAACCCCAAACTTTTTCGAGAAAAAGAATTTATTATATTAGTTAGTGACTTAAGTGGATTGAAACGGTAGGAAATAATATGAGGTAGGGGCCGGCGTGGTCCCGTTATTTCGTTTAGGAAACCGTTCTCAACCGAACCGAATCACATAGTTGCTCGGTTTGATTTGAGGGTATAAGTCCAAATTGCAACTTATTATTTTAGGATAAAAGAATCAAACCAAATAGAACTGGTTCTCATTGTTTAGTTAACCAATTAACCTTTTTATAGTTAATTGAAATATTATTGACACGTAGCTTAGTATTTTTAGAGATACGTATTTAGTGTTCTCTCATCTATCTTTTATAATAACTTTCATACAAAATATGTGAAATATTTGTTTCATTGAAATATCTAACATCGAGAATATTATGGATCTTTTTTTTCTCTTTGCTCTACATATTTGTGTATATGTATGGACATATATGTGTATATATACATACATTTTTATGTATGTGTTAGTGTTGTGGTATTGAACTACTGCTACTTGCAATTAGTTTAATAATAGCATATGAATTATTTCAAATAAAAGCATCTTGATTGTAATTTAAAAAAATCTAAAAATCTCTTAAAATTATAAATTTAATTAAAATTAAAGTAAAATAGGTATAGTGATTAAGCATTGCACGAGCAACAAACTCATGACCAAGTAAAGCACAAATGCTTTTCTATATTCTTTTTAGTGTTTACGTTTAATGTTGCAGGCTATCAAACGATTCCAGCACACACAAATGGCAGATACTGAGAAATGAGTAGGACGTGTTTTCAATGCAATCTTGCTGTTCGGATTGGTTGTAGCTAACTTCATGAACCTATGTGTGATCATCAACAAGGTTCATGACTCCTAGAGATATTGCCTTGCAGCTACCAACTTCCTTTCTTTGATCCTCAGCTTCGTCTTTGACTTCATGGATGTAGATATAATGGATGTTGTTGAGTGGGAAGAATCACGTACATCACTCTCAGATTTGGCAAAGAAGACCCATTAGGCATAGCTTATCATTGCGAGCACTAGGTTGGCGGTCGTCCAAGTCAGTTTTGTTTTGTTTTTTTTTTTTTTTGGCTAAATGGAGTTCTTCATTCAATTCAAAAAAAATATTTACAAGAGAGTCCACATATTCAAAGTAAACTAATTTCACTGACTCACTGATGCACTAAATCAAAATAAAAATACTTAGACCCCTAATGCTTGACCAACTGACGAACCAGTGATCTTAAAGGAAAATCTAGGCAAAGATACAACTTTCATCCTGACCATTCTAATTATGTCTTAAACTGATGCAGCAATCTCCTTTCTTGACTTTTGAAAAGCCCGATTGTTCCTTTCCCTCCAAACACAGTAAATATAGGAAGTCCATAACAATTTTGATATAGTAGAATCAAGACTCTTCCACTCCAGAGAGTAAGCCCAATTCGCCTCAGAATACCAATCGACAATCTGCCTATCTAATCCCACTCCCCCCAAAATGCTCTTCCATATTGAACCAGTGACTTGACATGAGAAGAACAAGTGCTCCCTATTCTCTTCAAATTGGTCACATAATTCACATTCATTAGCTCCTACCTGAATCCCCCCGGTTTTGATTCGGGACTTAGTATTCAACCTGTTGCGTATTCACAACCAAGCCATAAATGAGGCTCTAGGTATATTACCAGAGAACCATGCTTATTTGTACCAATGTACAACATTCCCAACAGGTCGAAGACAAGTCCACGCACTAGATGTCAAAAAATACCAGATTTGCGGGGAATCAAAATTACACAATCTCTGCGTTCAAATTGGAGGGTTTGAGCAATGCTTTGTATATGTGCAGCCTGCAGGTCATTACTTCGAGGCCAATTCCAAATGCCGCTCTTCAGGATGGTGCTTATAGTATCATTCTCTTTAACAGTAGGGAAACATTTAAGTCACCTGTCCCAGCATGCAAATAAAGGGCATTTAGCCAACCAATTATCATGCCAAAATGAGGTATGCTGCCTAGTCCCAAACTAGTAAAGGAAAAAAGGCCTAGTTAGAGGTCTCGCATGTAACAACTTCCTCCAACTCCATGAATAACCATTTGGAACTTTTAGTATCCAAAAACATATGTCTTGAATGAGAAATTTTCCAACCCATAGAGATCCAGCACCTAGAAGACACAACCCCACATATGTCTTACTATGCAAACTTTGTTCCACAACTCCAAATTCCTTATTCCCAGCAACCCCCCTTCCCTCTCTTCCTTGGGCGACAGATGTCATCCCATTTAACTTTTGCCCCTCCATGAAGCTGGTCTGATCCTTTCTACAATAAGGCCCTACACTTTTAATGCACTAACTCTATGACCCTCTTTGAAAGAACAAAGTGAGAACGCCAATAGTTAGACATGCTAAAAATTACAGAACTAATGAGTTGCACCCTTCCTGTATAAGAAAGATGCTTAGAAGTCCAACTTCTGATTCTCTTAATAATCTTCTTAGTCAAAAACCTCACAATCCTTAAAGAACACCTTCTTTGGAGTGAGTGGAAGACAGAGATACTTAACTGGTAGCGAGCCCTTTTTAAAACCAGATAACTGCAACAGATCTTCAGTGTCAGCTTCAGCCGTTCCACCACAAAATATCTCGGTTTTATCATGGTTAACCTTAATTCCGGACCAGCCATAAAACTTCTTTAAAGCTCTCATAACAGCATGCAATGAATCCTTACTCCCATTAGTGAAAATAAAGATATCATCAGCAAAACAAAGGTGCGTGCATGAGCTTGATGGCTTTACATCTTGAGTGATAACCCAAACATCACTCCTCAGTACCCTTGTTTAAAATTTGAGAAAACACTTCCATTGCAATAAAAAAGAGGTAAGGGGACAATGAATCCCCCAGCCTCACACCTTTAGTTCCAGGAGAAAAACCAGTCAGAGATCCATTGATTGAAACAGAATAATAAGGAGAAGAAACACAACCTTTTTATCCATTTCACAAACTTGGAAGGAAAACCCATAGCCTCATATGTCAAGAAGATGAAATCCCAATGAAGAGAGTCGAAAGCTTTCATAAGGTCCACTTTGACAGAGCATCTCGGGGAAATGGAGCCATTATGGCAACCTTTGACTAAGTTATGAGCAAGAAGTACATTATGAGAAATCCTCCTCCCTTTCACAAAAGCTGTTTGAATCAGACAAAAAGGTCCACGTTACTTATGTGGTTCTTTACACAGTATTTCTTGGTCGCAAGTGGATGGGGTTTCATCGTGAAATCTGACTCACTCTGCCTAATGAAGCACCGCAGTTTACGACTTCTCCCTGGGCCTTGTGCTATCATCACATTGCCTCAGGTAGGGTAATCTCAACTCTGATAATTATCGTAATTACCCTTAGGTGGATTTATATATCTTTCTTAGAATATGTAGAAACTGATTGAGTGTTCTCACTTTTGCAGGTGGTCATCGGTTGCTTACTGATCTTAGTCCAGATGCCACACCGGAAGTTGGGGCGAGATGTATGGATATCGGCGATAGCCTTGGAGGTACTCTTCACGGGATCCGGAGTTTGATTTCACATGGAGATGAAGTCAAATTCACTACCTCCACATTAGTGCCACTAGGAGACATGGCAATCCCGGTCAGGGTTGTCTAGTTCCGTTAACTAGCCGACAATTCCAAGAATGCTCCTTGAACCAGTAGTTGACTTCGAGAATTCTCCGTCAAGATAAATCACAGCTTCCGGTTCCATTCGCTCTGTTAACTTTGTGCGGTTGAACCAAAGTCAAATTATTCCGTCGAATCATAATAGCTCGATGCGAACAATTTTGCCTAACCGAGAACACGTGGGCATGAATTTAAAACAAAAGGACATAAAGACCAGAAGATGTACTCATGTATTATTAAAAAAAAGAAAACAAAGGGGGCAGAAAGGATGCTTACCCGCGTCACGAAATAGGATCTTGCGAGTAAGAGACGCCTTTGAAGGACGTGGGTTCAGTGATTTGCTTTTAAAAGGGACAAAATCGCAATTTTGCATGTATGGATGACTATATATATATATATATATATATATATTAATTTAGCCTATTTTCATGAAAATTTTCAATTCGGCCAACAAGGATTTTCTACGTAAGCATATTGGACTCACGAAATTCTTTCATTCGTGTTGCCTAGCTCGTGAGCAGCCATCTCTTCCGGTCGCCCCATCAATTATAACATATAAAAGCCGACAAACAAAGACGTGGGTTCACTACGTAAGCCAAATCACAAACCCTCAACTCCACATCAATTGACTTTTCAATTCCAATTAAAAGAACTCTTAATATATTTTATTTGCATCATATTCAACGTATTTCAAATATATGTCTATATCGTTTGCATGTAATTATATAATAAAAGAATATTTTGAAAAATTATAAATCTTCTCTTGATAATTGAAAAGATTTGACATATTTAAATTCAATACGCTAAATATCCTATAAAAAGGAGACACAAAAGTTCGTTTTATACGTCATTTTTCTATTGATCACTGTAATTTTTCTTATATTATAACTTCTCGTGACATCATTTGCTCTTCGTATGTATATACCTATATATATTATAGATTTATCATTTCTTACTATATAGGTTATTTCATTTTAATAATGCTATTATACGTATTTATTGGTCAAAGTCACAATTTTTAATTCTTTGATGCTAATTCATGATATGCGTTTATTATGTTTGTTCGATAAACTACGTAGTTTTAATGTCATTGTTTTATTTATAATAGTTCGTATATTGCCATGTGTTAATTAGCTAATTTTGTGATACAAAAATTGATAAAAAAAAAATACCACGCAGCGCACGGATATAAGATAGTTAATATAAATTTAGACTTTTTGCAATTATTTTCTAAGTTTTCATAATATATTTACAAGTTTATTATATGTTCCTAATGATATTTTTATAATTTTTTCGGGATACTAATTAATATAACTACTTCGAATATTTTTTTTATTCCTAATATTTTGTATTATAAAAATATAATATCAACAAATGCCCGCGAAACGTGCAGATTATATAACTATTTTATAATTAAAGAAAGGAAGAAATTGCAAGCAAAAACTTCTTGGTACAAGGTTTGACCAAACAGTGGAATATATATACATGGACAGAGGCATAGAAAAAGAAAAAAAAAAGGGGCTGATTAAACCAAAAGTCGAAGCGGTGGCAAAGGAACCTGCTTCAATTACTTCTTGCCAAGGCCCACAATCAGATTCCGGTTGCAGCAAAAGAAGGAAAAAGAAAAGCAAAGTCAGTGCTCCAAATATAAGTGGGAACCTATTGTACTTTCCAAATACCAGGATTTATACCAAAAAAATATAAGTGGGGACTAACATAATAGAGCAGCTAAAGAGAATGTCGATCTTGGACTTGGGAATTTAAAAAGTTAACTCTTGTTGAAGATCGTGAAGCGTTACACTGGGGCAAGAATCCAATTTTGCATGGAGCATCGTTCATCTGGACGCGATCTTAAGGGTTGTAAAAATTTCATTATCACAAGAGAAGAAACATTGGAGTATAAAAGATAGACATACCTTCCGAATATTTCTTTCCCGTGTTCGCCTTCAGCAAGGCGAGGTACTGAGGACGATTCCTCTTCCAATATCCATCCTTGCTGCAGCAGAAACAAGTTCCCTTATCCGCAGCAACTTTTGCTTTGCCCTTATTCATGGAGACCCCATCTGAAGACAGAGGGACAAAACCTTTCTTGGACTTCTTCTTCTTCTTCTTATCAGTCTTATTGGAAGAAGCATTATCCACGAGAACAACTTCCTTATCCTTCCTCTTGTTAGCCATAGCATTCTGGGTAGTGACCAACATATTCAGCAGCATAGGCAATAAACATGAAAGCTTGTTCATGTAAAAGTTCACAATGAACCCTGAAAAATAATTCGGGAGAGATTGAAGGACTCCTTGAGGTTTTTCAAAATCTCTTGATCGCTCTTCATGTTATTGTTAGAAAACCGAGCACGTACGCAGCGGAAAAATTAATTACGGTAAAAATCAAATTTTTATCGTGTGTTCGTTTAATCGAAAACTTCAAGATCATATCTTGACATAAGAATCGCCTTCTAAACGAATAGATAAAATCACATATCGAATCTACAAGAAAAGTTTAGACTTTTATACTAACCTTGTTGATTCGAGTCGATCAAACTAACCGTCCAAGTGTCCCGTCTTTAGTTCGTCCACACGAGCACGTCTCCACCATGATTAGACTCCTCTTGACCCGTACACTCCCATCTAGGTCATCGATCTCGAATAGAATCGTCACGGAATGAAAGGAACTCTTCAAGGACGTCAATGACAACACCGAAACGTCGAACCGGAACCGAAAAGAAACCCTATTAGCCTTGGGATTTGTGCGGCTGAGTTGCTGTTATTGCCTCAGTCGAAACCTTCTCTCTTTCTCTCTAATATCGGTTGATGATCGATTACGTTCTATGGTTATCTGTAAGAACATATCTATATATATCTTTACCCTAGGGACTAAAATGCAATTATTAATTAATCTACATTAATTAATAAATCACAAATGAGTCCTCACACTTAAGTCATTCAATGACTTGCCCTTGTTGTAAGAAAGAAAGATCAAACAAGTCCTTGATACGAGTTTCTATCAATAGACAATCTATTTATAGAAACTCTCCAAATAAGGAAACTATTGTATTTCCTTAATTAGATTTATCATTGATATTGAACTCGGCTTCAGGATATGCTAGTACCCTTGCAACCACATTGCAAGCCTCGTTCGATAATTAATTCCTAATTAACTTCCTTAATTAGAATTAATTCTTTTCTCGATTTAAACACGCTCAATGTGTGTGACTAACTAAATTCATCATCAAATGGCAATGGGATTATGGTATCAACTCATTTGACACTATCAGAAACTCTTTTTGTAACCAAAAGTATAATTACCAAAATGCCCTTGGTTCCCAAAGTTCACGAGTGACATCTAGCAGTATATCGTGACTATCCAAATGATGACGAATGTATAATTGAAACATTCTGATGAACCTCTGATCGTATATGCTATACATTGAATCCTTTCACTATAAAATCCCGATCTAGCCAGAGTTACGGTAAATGTCAAACTCTATAGCCGATTATATGAATTCTCTAATTTAATTCTTAGATCTGTAGTACTTGAACAAAAACTCTTTTCTATTCGAGTTTATCTACCCCGGTCGAGAATTTCTCGATCCATAACAAAACTCATATCCATAGGACCTTTTCCCTGTTTACTCGGTTAGTGAATTCCGTCTTGATCGGACACTTAACTCCAAGTATAACTAACTAGGACCATTATCTGCCAAATACTCATGCTAATTACAAATATATTAGCAGTAGTAAATCCTAATCACCTATACTTGAGATAGCGTTCCATCTCAGGTCTAAGGACTATCTACACAAATAAATTACCGAATGAATATTATCTGCACGTCACGTTCGACTACTTATCATATAAATATCCACGTATATGTCATGATAACAGTTATCAGATAGCATGATACTCACTACTCCATCTTTATTAGTATATGTATATTAATCATGGAAACAGACAGATGTGATGATCTATCTGGAGAAATAATGTCCAGTTAAGTCTCCTACGATCGTGAACAATTTAAAGATATTCTTACCGAATTATTTCGTCACTCATATTCTTAACTATTAAGAATGACGCATTCAAATAATTTGTTAGTTATGAAATATGAAATGGCATTTTATAAAATTATGTAAGTGTATTAAATCCATTTTCATATAATTTTTGTATGATTTCCTGTTTTAGAATCGAACTAGAGGAGATGTCAATAAGCGAAGATGTCACGGTAGGATATGGCTAAGGCCTTACTAAAATAGTAAGAGCATATCTTCTTCAATTGCACTGCCAGCTCCAATAGCAAAGACTGATGTGGTGGTAAAGCCCTTGCTTTTGATCTCTCTGCTCTTGCTAGCAATGACTATGAGGACAAGGCCAGAAATCTTATTAGAACTGTTCATATACAGTTCATGCTTCTGGATTATAGGGATTGACAATTACAGTTACGTATTGACCTAAAAAACTATGCATTTTATTATCTTAACTCGCTAGCAGTTTATATGAAGCTCACTATTTTTATTGTATTTCATTCTTTAAGAAAATTCTCACCTTCGTATAATAAATTACGAGTATAAATATGTGTAAGAATGTTTCTTATATAGGTCAGCATGTAAATATGTAATTTTCAACTATATGTCCATCCACGATATCAATTATTATATTTTATATTTGTAGAATTTAAACAATAAAAAAAAAACTGTTGACACGAGTTACCTCTAGTATCTCTTAAATGGATAATAAATTATTTTTTTAAATGAGAAAAAATTAGATCATTATCTTGAACCGACCAATTATGTGCATGTGCAAAAATTGATGGCTCCCTCCTCTCCACCAATAAATACGAGCCGTCCTCATTCACAATAGGGACCTTTTGGAGAGCAGAAACTTCAGAGAGCTATGAGGAAAAGAACATGTGCTCTGTAAATTAATGGAGTGAGAGAAGATCAAAAGGCTTCAAGATTTCAAGAACACTTCGGATTCAAAGGAAGACACGAAGAACACGAAGAACGCGGATAAAGTCACGGCAACTCCTGCTAGCTTCACAATCGATCGGATCAATCGCACATGCTGATGATTTTTAAAGGTGTTCGTGTATAAGGGAAAGTCTCAGAACAAGCACAAAGCCCGGAGATACAGTAACGCAACATTAAATCGAAGCCTAATCGCAAAGTTTCGAGATCAAGTCCCAAATACCCTCCTAACGGCGTTTAGGATAAGCGAAAAGAATCAAAGAATTTTTTCCTTGTAATTACAAGAGTACAATTACAGGTTGTAACTCATAAAATTCAATCAATATTTATCGTGTAAATTTTCTGTCTTATTTCATACTCGAAATTTATCATGTGCATTCATTTTTTACTCAAAAACAACAGGTTAGTTTAAATTTTTGCTCATTAACACACAACATTAAATTAAAAACTACAAGGAATAAAATGAGTTAATAAAAATTCAAAAACCATCCTTGAGAAATTACTACAATGTAATGAAGCAGTAATTGCATGAAGGACTAACTTCTTTATTGGTATTAAAGTGTCAGATATTCTTATAATTACTTTTGTCTATTTATATACTTACAAAAGTTAATATGATAATGAAAATACAAACATAAAAAAATCACAAAATCAAATTATTGCTTGAAAACTATCATTGCACGTATATCATTAAAAGTTAAGTTACATGCATCTCACAGGTCCTTAAACTAGAAAAGATATATGTTTTCTTGATGTTGCGTTCTTTGCTTATGCCAATTGGGTTCTCCTTGGGCTCTCAAAAGAACCGGGACCAGAAAAGGCAAAACCAAAGGAACTAGCAGTATCACATTATTAGGTGGTTGGTTTAATTTGTTTCACTATGATATTACTATTACATAGTTGATTTCACAGAAGCACAGGTAACATGCACAAATTCATGTATAATCTCGAACAAAGCCTTGGCTGCTGTGGGATCGAAGAGCTCCACTGCATGGAATCCTCCCTCGTCGAACCGGGTCACCACATGCGCCCCTCGTGCTTCCAGTGCCTTGGCGAACTCCTTCTGCTTGTCCACGAGAGGGTCCCCACCGTATCCCCGGACTAGGCACTTTGGTAGCCTGCTGATTTTCTCGTGTTCCATGGTAGTCATCGGGTTGCAGTACTCATGATCTCGATCGGCGCCTTGCGGTAACGCGAGCGACCACATCAGGTCGTTTGCTGCCTGTGGCAAGATGCGATCGTTGACCAGCCTCGTCTCGGACCCTGTCCTCTCGACACCACCAAAGTAGGGCTGGTTCATTATCAGCCCTCTAATCTGTACCGGGGAGAAGTCGATATCGAGTGCACGTAGGGCCGCATGGTAGACAATATTCCCGCCCGCACTACTTCCCATCAAGAAACACCTGCAACACGATGAGAGATACATGATGTGCTAAAAATTCCTAATTAATACTGGAGCAATTTTGTACTTTCAAATTCGATTTAACACATCTAATAATAAAGGAAAAAAATGGGTCCAGAAAAGAAGGAATGGTAGTCTAATACTAACGCAATCGATCTTTTATAATGTAGTTTAATGACACGTAGCTCAAGTAAGCCCACAGCGTTCCCACGTATTCCCAGTAAATCTTATTGGACATTACGAGATGAGTAACACTACCTCGGAAAAAGTATATACCCATTACAAAATAATTGTCTTCCAGTGACGGATCTTTTACTCGGGGCTGGTACTGTTACAAAAAGCCATCCCTTCAGTGACGGCAATAGAAATCTGAGGCTATAGGTTGCTCATTTACCTACAGTCCACCAAAGCAGCATTGTAGGTAGGTACTTACTAACGATAAATTTTCTCGTCAATATAGATTACCTATACTGACAAAATCAACTGTTACTATAGATTGTATTGCTGACGAACAAAGTATCCGTTTGTGTATATTGTGATGGCACAAGCAGTCGTCAGTAGTTTTATAGTATTTCCATCAGTTATTTTCTTTTTCTTCCTCTCTTGATGGATATCTTGCTTTTCGACACGAGATATCATGGCCTCGCCCTTAAAAATGACCAAAGCATCATCTGTTAGACAATCAGATTAATTTGAGGTTGCCATGCTCTTTTAATCTACTATCACTGATCTACTGTGCATGAAATAAAGATTAACTGAAATATAAAATTAAATCTATTGAATGTAATCAATGAGATTTGATCCTAGAAAAATAAGGAAAGATTATCAGTCAAATAAGGAGTTGATATTGTTATGATTTGATATTGACTAATTTTGGTTACGATTTGATTCTCTTTTTATGTGCAATGGAACTCTATAGAAAGCCTTCTATAATATATCCAAGGGTAAAAAACTATAGAGGTGAATAAGAGAGTTCCCTTCACTGAAACCTTTCCTTTTATTTTCGATTAAATCTACCTCACAGACGGTGCCAAGTCGATGCCCAAATGAGATTAATTTTAACTTGTGGTCTTAAAAAAAATCATACATAAAAAAATAATGTAGGTTACATAAATTTTTTTGGGTTATAAATGATGCCTAAGGCGTTAGCTTAGATCAATTTTATAACATAATATATCCATTTACTTAGAATAAATTTTACACAATTATGTACTCAATTTTGAGCAGTTTCACTACTAGGTTATTTTGGCAGGAGATTATATTTTTCTTTCGTGGCTCATTTATAGAATTGGGTTCTCAAACTTCCGTTTACCGCACTTGGAATTTACTCAGAAAGCTTTGAGAAGCCTTTCCTTGAGTGCATGTCTGAATTTTATGGTGCTTAATGCATGAAACACATGCAACCACCGGATGTTCCAGATTATCCGAAGCATGTGGAGGTGCATTGATCTTTCTGCCTGACAATAGTGCTTGCATTTGGACTGTCATTATTCAGATTTAGCACAACCCTGGTTGATTGTTATGGTAGTCTTGAGTAAGTAACGAACAATTATCAAACAAAGTAAAGCAATTGGTGTTTGTAGCAATGATAATTTAGATGAATGCTAGTGCTTTGTGTAATTTAACGTAGCTGTCTTTAGTGGATTGATGGGAAATTGCAGATGAAATATTCTTGCAGGTGTGATTGCATGAGGAACACGAGATGTGCTTGCTTTACCGAGACACGAGTACTAGGAAGCCTCTAATTGCAACAACAGAAAAACAGCTCGCCAAGCGCCATATCCCAGCTATCCTTGATAAGGTGCGGATATATGAAACTGTTTCATTGTGCATATGAAATTTTGGCTCAAATATATGCATCCATAATTGTCTTTGGTTCATCATATCCGCTGGATGCTGACAGCTAATATGTGGCAGTTAGTCACGTGATTTTGTGTATTGATATCAATATCTTTCCATTTGGTTTTGAACAATGTTAACCATGGTGTATGTGCTTTTATGAGTAGACATACTTGATATTTCAATCATTCCTGCACATACATTTGCATTTCTAGGCAACTTGCAGAGTCATGTATGGTTTAAATATTGGATTATGCTAAACAATGCTTTGCTTTGTCTGATGTGTTAGGGCTTTACAATGCTAATAGATGGGAACCATATTGAAGACCTTTAGAGAACGTGTCAACTTTTCTCAAATACCATTAAGGGATCGTTTGAACATCAAATTAATCTTTGTCAGGTTAGTAATTGTTCATTATTTGTGCTCTTCCTTTTTGATCATTTACTAATTTGAACATAGCGTGTGAAATACTAAGTTCAGACCTATTTCCAAGGCATTCCAGTGTGAGCTACGATAGACTGGGTGGAGTAGTTTGGACTTTTTGCATTCTATGACTGAAATATTGTTTCATCTTTGAGCACCCTGGATTCTTTCAAACGAAATCCTTATGATTTTGCAGGGTCGTAGTTTGTATCTATCTCTCACTGCTTTACTTGACAGAACCAACCTGCTGAGTTTATCGCAAATTTTCTGGATGAAAAGCTTCGTGCTGGTAACAAAGGAACATCAGAAGAGGAATTGGAGAATACACTTGACAGGGTGTTGGCTCTGTTCAGGTTTTATTCAGGTGGGTTATCTTGTTTCTCTGAGGCTAAAACTAGACTTTGTAATGAGATATGGAGACTCAGAGAGGAGCCCAAGAGAGAGAAACAGAGAGCTTCTGGTTTTACTGAACTGAAAACTTGGATATTTGTGTTTTCTGAATTTACAGGGCAAAGATGTAGTTGAGGCATTCTATAAGAAAGATCTTGCAAAGAGGATATTGTTGGGAAAGAGTGCTTCTACTGATGCCGGGAAGTCCATGATCACAAAGGTCAAGTCCTTTCATCTGAAAATTGGGAAGTAGTTTATTTACATGTAAGTTCTTTATTCCATCTATGAATCTCCATTATGACTTGATTTAGACATTCCTTCCTTTTCTTATTTAAGCCAATTTAAAGAAATTTTCATCATCTTACATGTCTAGTTTCATGGCATTTAGTTTCTCAGCAATATAAGCATGATTTTCTAATCTTGTATAGTCTCAAATGGGGCTTAAATAAATTTGCTAGAGCTGATGAACTTTTTTCCCTTTTCTTTTTTTCCTTTTCATTTGCATTTTAGGCCTTTGTTGGTTCTATGAGAGGGACAAACTTGTCAAGAGGCAGAGCAGGTTCTCTCCATCCGGTTCGATAATGGGGGAGCTTTAATTTGCTCCATTACTCAATAGAAATAGGGACAGTGACTGAAACAAACAAATATGCACAAAGTTGCTTATTTTGAATTTTTATGATCACTATAGATTTCCATCAGTGGAACTCTCTAGTCAAGTCAAATCTATTATGACGAGTAATCGTCGGTAAAAGTTGTGAAAATAAGAGGATTGGCCTTAAAATGATGTTATATTGATGAAATGTCAGTCAGAAAAGCAGTCGTTTTACTTATGCTTTTAAGGTTTGTAATGACGGAAATTACTGGAGGTAAAAACTTGGCATTTACTGATGATGACGCTGTCGGTATATATCTATAGCCACGAGACCTATTCTGATTGTCATAAAAACTAGAGGTATAGCTCCTTCAACCGTCAGTATAGCACCACAAGGGTTTTACTGATGGTTTTTTGGGTTTTTACTGATGGAAACTAGTCGCCGATAAATGGCAATTTATTTGTATTGACCGCTTTTATTTGGACAAAAATATTTAGACCGAATGGGTTTGGAGGAATAATGTTATTTCATTGTATTCTTTTTCGCTGGAAGCTCCTGGTAGTCAGGATTGTTAGAGTTAGTTTTAAGGGAATTAACTAAACACTGAAGACGCACACCTGGAGAAATCTGCATGCTCCCACAGCCACGCATCGCAGCCCGAGGCGCCCGACCTCGCTTGGTCGCGGAGCCAGTTGAGCGCGTCCACCGCGTCATAGTATGCGGCTGGGAGTCGGTGCTCAGGGGCGAGGCAGTACTCGACCGACAGGACGATGGCACCGAGCTGGGCGGTCAAGCGGGCACATGACTCATGGAATGGCAGGGATGTCACGCTGAAGAGGATGAAGCCACCACCGTGGAAGTAGATCACCACGGGCAGCTTGCCGGTATCATTGGCAGCATGGGTGGCAGGGAGGAACATGCGGAGGAAGGTCTGCTTGGCGGGGTCCAGCAGGACGTCCCTCGAACGGGCAGCGCCGGAGGAGGACTCCGAGGCGGGGACAGAAGGAAGCGGGGAGTGGCGGGTGAGGGAGCCATCAGGGTTTGGGGAGATCTTCAGGAACTCATAGGGGTCCATTGGAGAGGAGGAGGAAGGGATCTGATCGGACATTATTAGGAGAAGAATGGGGTAATACAATGAAAAGGCTCTGAATGAGAAGTGGGGTTATTTGGAGAGGAAAAAGGGAAGGGGAAGGCTTCAAAGTAATTATAGCAATTTTCTTTCCTTCTCTTTTTTTTCCCTAATAATTATGACAGGCTCATGAATCTGATACTGATCGAGAAAAAGGAAATAAATGGATACAAAAATTAGAAATTGAAGTAAAATGGTTCTAGGAGGGGACATATTGCCTTGCACAAACTCTCGCCTAATAATTTTGACGTTTCAAGTTTGATTCTCGTTGACGAGACTATTCGTGCTCCTTTATTTAATTTTTGATTGATATATACTAGTCCGATAAGCCTTTCTTGTAAATGAAAAAAATAATATGGCTCTAAGTGGATGGAGACTGCCCATTAAACTTTGTCAAGTTATATTTCACTGATATTTTTATTTTTTTGATTGCTATAAAGACTCATACGATAAAGAGAGAAAATAAATACGGTATGACGTCTCATCAAAGTATTGGTGGAGTCATAAGCAATTTCAATTTTTGCAAGAAGGAGAACATGAATTCGAGTTTTGAATAGTGAACTTACTAGGAGAATAATAACTTTTAATATTTAATTTGACGAAATTATAAGAGTCATTGTCTCTCACAATTTTAACTTTATTAACAAAATAGAGTCAAAATGTCGTAATTTTAAATCTAGAACGAATTATATTATATTAAATCAAATGGGCCATTAAATGATGTTATGGGTTTCTCTTGATCGGCAGGGAGAGGATAACAGGAGTACTTTAATGTGGTTAGTGCAAGGGAGCCTACGAATTTCCGATATCATAATTACCCGAAAGAGATGTGCTATTTCTGCCGAAATCGGCACTGCCGAATAGAGAGGATGGCCGGGTTTGTAAATTTTGGAAAACAGGGGCAATTATATTTCTCCTCGTATTTCGACAGTTCGGAGCAATCTTTTTTCGATAGGAAAAGATTTTCCCTTACCCGAAAGTAAAATATATATGATTATCATGTGGCTGGTGTTTACGTTCTTTTTCAAGTTAATGGGCAATTTGGTCCTTGAGTTTGACAGGTTGAATCAATCTGATCCTTGACTTTGTTTTACATCAATTTGATCCCTG
Organism: Punica granatum; assembly: GCF_007655135.1. Taxonomy (NCBI): domain Eukaryota; kingdom Viridiplantae; phylum Streptophyta; class Magnoliopsida; order Myrtales; family Lythraceae; genus Punica; species Punica granatum. The sequence continues at coordinate 40,458,934 of NC_045127.1, read as the reverse complement.
AATTTTTTAATTTACATCAAATAGGTCCTTATTACATAATTACATCCTCCACTAAAGGAAACTACATCAATTGCATTCTTTACGGAAGGAAATTACATCAATTACGTCTTTCACTACATCAGTTGGGTCCTTTTTGACACAAAATACATTAAGTAGGTTCCTTGTGGTACAACAATTAGATCACTCCATTAAAATTAGTCGGACGGTGTTAATTGAGGAGAAAATATTACATCACTCAAATCCCTTCTTTGTTTTTTACCTTTCTAACAGAAGAAAATAAAAAAACAAGAGCAGTGAGGGAGCGCCAGTGGGGAGCCCCACCTAAAGAGGGAGCTCTGGTGGGGTCCCCCACCGACGATCTCGCCTTGGGGGAGGTCACTGGTGGGGGAGCCCCCATCGGAGCTCCCCCATTTGTTCTCTCTCTTTCAAAAGGAGAACGAATGATCCCCTTATTTTCTTTTAAGATGACAAAACGCGTCGTTTGAGTGATGGACTCAAAATGACATCATTTAAAATTTTTTTTGAAACAATAAAACGACGTTGTTTCGAATCCATTACTCAAACTCCGTTGTTAATAAAATTGATGGGGGTGCTCCGGTGGGGGCTCCACCCTTGAAATGAGGGGAAGCTCGGGTGGGGCTGAACCCTCCGGTGACCTCGCCCTAGGGGAGGTCGCCGGCGAGGGAGCCCCACCAGAGCTCCCCGACTGGTCTTTCTTTTAATTTTTTTATGTAACCATTACATAATAGTCCGCACGTATAATTATTATACTAACACAACTAAGACCTAGTTCATGTCTAACAGTCATGGACCGCAAATATCAATCATAATCACACAAATATCAAGCATATAATCATATTTCATACTTTTATCTACTCAAATTCTATCTAGTTAGGCTCTGATACCAATTGTTAGTTTCACAGAGCCTACGAAAAGGTAGAATGCATAGAAATTCAAAGTTTATTACCTGTGAAACTAATCCCAAGAACTATTAGAATAATAGGAGTAGATAAAACGTACATGGAATTTTAAAATCGTCGACCAAACGTCCTCAGCGTGAAGCCTTTATCGGTGTCCACACCAACTTTCTCGACAGGTCTTCGAGATAAGCGACGCTAGCGGCCAATGCTCGAAAGAAATACCGGTACAACACCCGAAATTATTAGACTAGTAAGATTAATTCAAGTTGAACAATTCAACTTGAATTTCTAATATACACAACACTCATTCACGTATACATATATGTATATGTATATACACACATATATATAATCATACACACAATATATGTATCTCCTCTGCCCCCTTTTTATAAGCAACGGGGGAGGGAACAATTAAAGTCCCTACCGATGTGGGATTGAAGAAAATAACCTCTCCATGAGCAATGTGTATTGCTAAGTGTCATTAAACTCTTAGCCCATGTGTGTTCACAAAATTAGTTCCAAGTGGCTCCACAGAAAATAACCACTTAACACACCATTAAATCTAATAAATTGGATCTAATTAATCAGTAAATTTAATCTCATTAAATATTTGATTAATTGGTCGCATCTTAAATCATCTAATCTCTATTTGACGATTTTATTGTTTCAAAATATCTCGTCGATTTAGTCATCGTGTGTGACCCTGTAGGTTTTCGATTACGTTAACAGTAATATTGAAATCCCTATTTCAATATTACAAACAATGAGTAGTATTTAGCAATGCATCACTGTTACTCAAGTAATCAAAAAGTCAATTTTTCAACGAACCTTGTGACCTATGTTACCGTGCAGTATAATCCCTTTGTCCTTTATATCTCTATTAAGCCCAAGGCATGGTCGATATCATCGTTGTATGACTCAATCTCTTTTTATTGGTTTACCGGGTAAGTCTATCAGAACAAATGAGCTCGATATCCCTATATCAACTCATTTGGGTATGCATACACTTTTAGACTCTACCCACCAAGCGGTCGTGAGCTATCACTCCCATTATATAGGAGGGACAAATCCTATCTTGATCACTTACAGTCCTTTCATGCTCTGTGGCATACCCAATAACTGTCTTTATAACCTGCTTGTTCCAGTGGAGTTTGACAATACCAAAGTATACGACATTACATGTAGGAATCCATGGTGACCTCAAGTCAAAGGACCACTACACTATAGTCACTATGAGATCTGCTAATGACAGTCACGTAATAATCCATGTAGCAATCTCATGGCGGGTCAGTCCAATACACATACTCTTAATGTATACTTGTGGTGTGACTTGATATCTCCACATCCATGATCTGAAAGACTTGGTCATCAATGAGTACCCACACTAGTCTAACCGCATTATCGTTGTCCTAATTAACGATAATACTTCGACTAGAAACGTTTAGGAATAATGTTCAGTAATTATAGGATCTCACAATCAAATCACACTTGATGCCTATTGAATATACTATTCCAATGAAGTTATTGTGTAAAATTAATATGTAACGTAATCTACACAATAACAGAAAACCTCGTATTATAACGAAATGCATGTCATATTACAGAGTTGATGACAGATTGCCTCTAGGGTATACACCACTTCCCAACACTGATGTAACGATAGATTTATTTATATAATTTCTTTTCAGTGGATGATGTAATTGATATAATTTTCTTCAGTGGAGGATGTAGTTGATATAAAACAGACCTATTTGATATAAAATGAAAAGTAAGGGACCAAATTGATGTAAAAAAAAGTCAAGAACCCGACTGATGCAACTTACCAAACTGAAGGACCAAATTGCCTATTAAACCGTTCTTTTTTTTTTCCTTTTTCGTTTTTTTTTCACCCTTTCCTTTTTCTTGATTGAGAGTTGGTTGTTGGAGTTTTAAGGTGCACTAGTCTTCTTTTCCCATGCCTTGCACGGGTTCTCTTTTATATTTAGCTGTATAAGTTCTTATTATAATTATTATATCTTATCAAAAATATTTTCAATTAATAATTGTAATTTTCAAATAGTATTATTCAATATTTTTTTGTTAAAATTTAGAGTAAGTTGATTATTATACTATGATCAAAATAAGTTGTATATGATATTTAAGTTAATTGTTAATATAGATTTGTCACTTACATTAATTAAGTTTAATAATTATAATCGAATTTCTTTTTGTCCTCTTTCTAAGATGGCGTTTTGTTGTCTTTTACATTTTATTTTTATTTATTTATGAGATAAAATACATAGTGATATATTATAATTTTTTTTCTTTTATGTCCACTATCGTTTTTAAAATTCTATATATATGATCAATTGAATTTTTTTCGTGGTGTTTATATATATATTGTGTTGTAAATATTTGTTTTAGCACATTTATTTAACACCCTCTATAAAAATTATTCTGATTTTTTTAATATATATTCCTTGTTAACACAATAAAAAATTCTAAAATGAATTTCACATTTTATACAATGATAAATTAATGAAATTAGACTAATTTTGAATAATTTAATTTATATTTATTTAATTGTTTGTATAGTAACCAGATTTATCATAAATATATGTATATACACAAACTCGATTTCATATTTTTTAAATATAAAATTTTATGACATATTTATTTCAAATTTCAAAATTTTATTCTATTACAAGTTTATATTATAATGATTTAATCTTATAATAAAAATGAGGTTAATAGTTTTATCTTTTCAAAAAATTATTTTAATAAGTTTGTTACATTGATGATGGAGCATTTATTACAATAGGATTCAATTTTATTTATATATATGGATTACATATATAATTATCTTTTTTCCCGTGCGTTGCGCGAGCAATTTCAATTATGTATTTTATTTATTTTTTGTGAGACATTTTAGAATTTCAGTGGAATATGGTTTTTCAAATTTTTCGTATATTGCATTAGTTAAATGTATGTGCATGTTTAATGCAAGACCATGAAGAAACTTTTCCTGAGGAGTTAAGGACTCTGATATGGCACGTTCTCATCAATCCAATTGGAAGACTCTCGTCGATTCAAAGGAAAGCTCTGAGAGACTCTCGTGAGAGTATATTGAATTACATAATATATATAGATTTTTTCAAACTGAGAAAGTAGACCGAAATTTGTAACAATGTTGTTAAAGCATACTCCGCAAACGCAAATGTGCCTGTCAGCTCACCGATGATGTAATTTATCCTTTTATCTTTGCATGATCATGTATTTGTGGAGCAATTAAACTCATATTTGTTCGAGCTTTCACCATAAAATTTGCCTTCGCCTTGCATTATCATTTAACCTTCTATTTTTCGTTTCTACTATGTTGTACTAGTCTCTTCATATATGTATATATATAATATAATATAATATAATATAATATAATATATAGATATATATATATTATCTTTTTTACATTTCGTCGCACTTTTACTTCGATTAAAAATACCCTTAATAAAATACATTCAATTAATAATAACCGTTAAAATTGTATTTGTAATTATAATTTCACATAAATAACTACTTATTTCAACCCTATTTTCTCTCTTTCACTCACACTCGCTCACTCTCTTTCCTCCCAACCTTTTTCCCCTCCCATCCATCTTATCTCTTTATTTTCATTTTGAAAGTTTTCTTTTAAGTTATATTTCACTAAATTAAAATTTTGCTATTGCACAACAAATTTTTGAACTCAGCAAGTTGATTTTGGACGTCAATGTGAAATAAAATTTATTTTCTTAAATATGTTTCTATATTGTTATTTTAATTTATAATTTAATTGTTTATATTTTTTTACTCTATGCGCAGTACAAGTACAAGTCTCTGTTTAGTTCTCTTTCAAGGAGAAGTCATCACAACTAATGCAAATGCGAAAGAGTTTCTCCAAGATAAAACAGTCTTGAAAATGATAATTCTTATGGTCTACATATGATGTTTATAAGACCAAGTACATGTGATTTTTTTTAACACCATATATTTCATGATTTGCATATTATTCCAGATTTATCGTGACGTTACTTTTTCCGTTAATGTTTGACGGAGTTGTTGACGTAACAAGGATGGGCCCACATTACTTCCATGAGCCACGTCAGCAATTCTGTCAAACATTAACTAATAAAGTAATACCGGATAAATCTAAAATAACATGCAAATTATGATTCCTTTTAAATAATTTTTAAATCATATGATAAATCTAAGAAAAGTACTAAACAATGAAATATATCATGTTATTATTCTTTATTATTTTTATTTATTATTTTATTTTTATTTCCAATGCAAAAATTAAGACATCAAATCTAAAACTGACTCTCTTTTTTTAGTAGATACTCCAAAACTCACTTGATTTCGACAGCATAATTCATGACTTGTTTGGTTTGCAAATATAATTTTAAAATCACAACTTTAACCTAATTTTACCCACAACAAAACAAAATAACTCATACAAAGTCAAAGAATAGACCCATTTATATCATTTTTTTTACGACAAAACAAAATAACTCATACAAAGTCAAAGGGTGAACCCCATTTATACAATTCTTTTTCAAAATCAAAATTTGATTTTAAAATTCTATTTTAAAACCAAACGCAACATCAATTATCCGTCCAGTGAAGTGTCTCCCAGACAAATACCACAGTCGATCAATATATATGTAAATTATTGATAAATCATACATAAAGACAAAGGTCCACAAGCGTTCATATGCATGGCTTATCTTCTTTGCTTTTTTTTTTTGGTCCGTTATTCATATCCAGATGAATAAAAAATAAAAATGTGCATTCAAATATTAAATTTGGACCGGTTCCGCCCCTGAACCGATAAGCTCCTTCATCAGGCTAGTCCGGACCTTGTGGTCTTTAATGAGTGTTGTTAGCATGCTGTCTATATCCCATAATAATACAAGCTAACTTAGCTAGACATTTTTTTTTTGAGAAAAGAAGGGGTTCGATAGGTCGCATGTCTAATTAATTCCCGGGAAAAGCTCCGATATCCTGTAACTCTCTATATTTCTCATGTTCATCGACCGAAAATGGGGGCTAAGGGTTCTGGGAGGTAGCGAGGCAAGGCAAGGGCTCGGCTCAGCTTTATAAAGGCTCTACTAAAACCGGGGATTTAAAGAACCATATGAGACTCAAACTTGAGATCTCCCATTGAACTTCTCGTTGCCAATCCTTGATGATAGGAAAAAATATTGGTTGTTGTAGGGCCGATTTTCGACTTTTAAACATTTTGATTGGATGTTACATAACCAAATGTCTGAATAATATTCGCTTCATAATTGCTCGGATGGTAGACAGGTAGATAACATGAAAAAGAGCCGCCTTGGTTGTTGCATCATAAATGAGACGCGGTGAAGACTTCTAAGAACTTCTGCACATGCCAGCATCAAATTTATGGTCAAGGTTTGGCGTTCTCTTGACTAATTGATTTGGTGTCAATCAAATTAAATTACTTATCACATTTTACCCAAAGATGTTTATTTAACATTAATTATTTTAAAAAAATTGGGATTTTATAGCATAATATTATGGAAAATAGAAAAATATAACCAAATTTCTAGATTTTTTAAACAATACTTACAAACTAAAACTTGAAAAATTCAAGAAAACTCTATTCATTAATCTCGTAATTCTTATATCATGTCAACCCACCTCAGCTCTAGTTTCATATATTACCGATATACTGCCTACAAATTAGAAATTTAACTGGGTTTATATAATGTTGCATCAAGTTCAACTATAATCCGACGTATTTGCAGTAAAATACCAGCCCGTATTTGTTGTCCTCGATACCTCCAGCTTAGCGGTATTTCCTGGCAAATGAAAAATTACAACAATCAAGAGAGCAACCATCAATAAAATTCAACCGCAGGCATGGTTGCATAAGAATTCACAGCTACTGTACGTTCAATCCTCTGGACTTCTCAAGGACTGCTTGCATTACTATCAAGATTACAAACAACCGATCCGTGTAGGTTAAAGGCTCGATTCCTACCAACATGGATTGATTTAAATAGTTCAGCGCTCGTTCCGCTTAACTAAAGTCTCGGATTCAAGTCCTTGTAAACCCAAAAAATCCATATTGGGAGAACTTTACCTCTTAATAGGCCAATCCGGTTCGACCGGATTAATTGGAACCCAATTAGACCGGATATCAGGGTTCACACTGGAAAAAAAAAAAAAAAAAAAAGCGCCCATGGTTTTGTACGTCTCCTAAATATTGTTCTACATGAAAGCACAGATGAAGTAAAGAGAGTCAATGTATTACCAGGCACAATCCATGCTCAAAAGTCATGCGGAATCTACATTACCCGAACGATACACAGTGACACGGCCATCTAGAGTGAGAATTAACAGCATTCTTATCATCCCTTATCAGATTGAACATATTGAATGATAAGCTAAAAGGAAAAGCAAACAGAAAGAAGCAAATACATCTAATCAAATCGTGCAAAACCCCGACCATTACAGTAGTGAAAAGGAGACTTATCCCCTGCTTAAATGAAACATTTACCAAAGCTTATATTCACATACATACCGGGCTAAGTCTTGCCCCATATCCCCTCTAAATTTCTAGTAGACCTGTTGCAGAACAGACGTCAGATACGCAGAACTCAGTTGTGCTCCAAACAACCGAAGGTTTGTTCGGAACTAGTTAAGGATAAGAAACCAGCACACTAGAGGGGCTTCGCACCACCATTCTCTTGCGCACTGTTCACAGGGGTAGTTGTTCCACTGCTGCTCTTCTTGTGGTTGCTGGACTGGCCAGTGATGGTCCGTCCCATGAACTTCCCAGCTTTGCTCAGCCCGCTCCCAACAGCCCCAAGGCCACTCCCCACGAAGCCGGCTCCGGCCCCGATCCCGGTCCCAACGAGGCCAACCCCGGCTCCAATCCCACTCCCAACAAGGCCGACCCCAGTTCCTATGCCTGTGCCCACCATGCCAAACCCAGAACCCACCAGGGATGCAGCCCCATCGATAGCGTCCATCGTGCTTCCGATCACTCCAGCTTCCTTCAGCTTCTTCCTCTCCTCCAAGATCCTCTTCTCTTCCTCCAGAGCCACCAGTTGCTCTTCTTTGTTGAATGGGTGATAGACAACCTGGATTGTTCAACAGCACCAGTATAATCATAGGCAGCAATTATATATTGTTTCTTCTATATATCAAACCACTAAGTTCCATTAAGACCGGCCCAGAAAGCGATACATACTAGGATTTCAAGCTTAGGAGAAGAAGTACAATGGATAATGCAGGAAACAATAGAAATTTATGCAATTGTATCGAAGTGCAGTAAATACCTACACCTCCAGGATGCATCAAAAATTTGAAAAAACAATATCGACACAAATTTCCTTGACAAGTATGATTCTCAATCCTAAATCTCAAGGAACTTTCTACACCCGTGATGAATTTCCTATATTAGCCACAAGAACCAAATGGTCAGGCGAGCTTAGAAATATTATCTAAAGGCGAGCTTAGAACTATTATCTAACACTTTGGAACAAAAACAAATACAAGGGGGGGGGGACAAACATTTAAAACAAAACAGAAAAGTAGGCAAATTTTTTATCTGCACGTTTTCCATCAGTAAACTGATCACAGAGAGGGTGTATAATATCATTAGTTGATGAGATTTGTAAAGTTAACCAATTGGCAAATACCTTAATGGTGACAGTGCCTCTGTCCTTCTTGTCTTTTATCTTCAGCATGTCAAGTGATGGAAGCAATCTCAGCTCCTTCTCTTGCAAAGCGTCAGCTTCCAGCTCAATCAAAGGCCATTTGGCAATGCCCAGCCGCTTGTCTTGCCCAATGTCCTTGTCAAAGACCTATACGTGGAATACCTCAATGTCAGGGCCAGCTCTAAATATGAAAGAGATAAGCATAAGAAAGACATAAGCCGCTAATCGTCCCAAAGGAGGATTAATCAAAGGCCATTTGAAAATTCCCAACCGCTGGTCTTGCCCAATGTCCTTGTCAAAGACCTATTCATGGAATACCTCAATGTCAAGCATAAGAAAGAGATAAGCCGCTGATCATCCCAAACAGCCAGCTCTAAAAGAGTCAAGGGTGGGAGAGATCAGAGTTACATCAAAAAAGGACTTTATCCTAAATATTTGACTTAACAGTCAAAAAGAACATAAGAAGACCAAGACCAATTCATATTTAACCGTGTCAACATCCAGCAGGGGAAGCGACTACACATGGAGTACAATTGGATTCCTGTCCGTGGAAGTTAGACAATCACTGCGCAATGTACATCCTGTGATTCCAACCAAGCAAATCCGGACCTCCTCAACATTCCTTGAAACTTCTCCAGCAAAATTCTATTTTCTGAAACTTATACTGCAAATTTCACTATCCCTATAACTATTAATCAAACTAGTAGAAACTCAAGGATGTATTAATGGTGTGATGTGCAACAAAATGAATGCCCTATTCCTATTGCTAAATATTTCTCTTTCAAAGGAGAACCATGAAGAATATCAACGAAGCAACCGGTCGCAAGCATATGTGGGAGGGTACAATTGTGGAAACATCACACTAAAGATGCTCACTAGGTCGACCAAGAAAAAGAACAAATATCTTTAAATTAGCATGAAAGATGAAGTGGTATCCCTAACCTCAACAACAAGTGACTGTGTCTCTTTATCTTCTGCAATCAATTCAAACGTCTGATCCCAAACAGGATTCAGGTTGTTTTCTACAACCTTTGTCTTAACTTTAAATAGAGGGCGGATGTACACAACCACATAAGGATCAGACTTTCCAATCATTTCCATGTTTTTGAGGTCATTTGCCTTTACCACCGTCACTGTCAGTTTCCCCTGAGGCTTAAGCTCTAAGTCACTGAATCACAGTCAAAACAACTCATCAGATATGCCATTAATATCTATAAACCAAAAAAGAAATTATATAGCAGAGATCACTTGTACTTACTCAACAAAAAAAAAAAGAAGAAGGAAAAGCATATTACATGTGCAGTTGTGCCATCAATCAAATAACGTATATGATCGAAAACATAGTACCTTCCACACTACGGTGAATAACTTGAAGCTAGCAAAATGGATCAATGTGATAAATGGTCAACGTGCTAGTAGATGATATGACAGGAACCAATGGAAAAGATTTTTTTTGAAAAAAAAGTATTTTCCTCACTAATTATGAATACCCTGAAACTAGCCAAAAGGATTGACTTTTAAATTATCAACATGCTAGTAAATACTATTACAGGAACCAAAAGTCCAACAGCCATAACAGTCATATGCTAATTGGAGTAAAATACTAACCTTGTGTCCACAGGTATACCACCAATTGGAACAACAATTCGGTGAGGCCACTGAAGCATGTCTGTAACAATGGAATGGACAGTATCCTACAAAATTCAAGTAATGCAGATGATTAGTTAAGATTACGTCAGAAAATGAATGGATCTGCAAAAAAAAAAATGTTATTTAACAAAAGATAAAGAGAAGTAAAGAACGAAATAATGATGAACTTACATCAATCATGTCTGAAAGACCTGGAATGGCAGTAAGGCTTCCACCAACAGCTTTAAGAGTGTAATCAATTCTAGGCTTGGGCTGAGAAATAAATTTACAAAAACAAATCAGTAAAAGAATCACTATAGTTGTAGCCAACTCTGTCTCTAGGGACTACCACCAGTGAACCCTAAGAAAAGAACTAGGCACTGCAATGTCCCAGCATAAAAAAACAACTCTCTGAATCACAGGTGATACAATTGACAGATTTAACACAAATCAAACAGAAGAATGGACGAAGACTTACAGTAGTCATTACAATGTAATATCACTTCGATTAGCATAATAATGAGAAGCAGGATTGTATCAAATTTGACCAGACTTACCTCAGCAAGCAGCGCAACAACAACAGCTGAGATACAAGGGATTTCTTCCGCAAGTTGAAAAATAACACGGATGACAGTAAAAACTTGGAGATCCTTCAACTGTTGGAAAGAGGAAACCATTTCAGAAGTAAAATAATGTTTCCAAAAGAGACTTGCAATTCCTGTGAAACCAGATAAATAGGGAAAAATAAAAAAGAAGGAAATTTAAATAAACTATTACACCATTGAAATGCAATAACCAAGTAATGCTGCTTCACACCAACCTGGATGGGTATTGAAGCAACCATGGCAGCTTCAACTCCTAAAATAATGCTTGGATCACCTCCCCAGCGAAAATCGATGTCCATTGTAATTTGACCTTTCTTAAGACTCTGAACGCGAATGCCTGGGTAATTAGAGGAAGCAGAGTTGCTCATAGAAAACGCAATACCTCTATACAAAAAGAAAAACAGTGTACATAGCAATACAATTAAGTGACTGAAGCATCACCAAGTTGTGATGGAATCGATCACCGCAACAGAATTAATAGGTTTTACTTAATATCCTCATTAGAACCATGAGAAGGTTTTAGAGAAGAAGATGCACACTTAAGCGACTAAATTGTTTCACCGAAAGAAAAATAAAAAGACATTAAGTGAAGTCAAAGTTCCTCGAACTGCAACTGATTCTAAGGGCACCAATTCAACCCAAAAAAATAAATAAGTAAATAATATACACGCGGGAGTAGCATGATAGGGATCTTCAACGTTAAAGAAGTGAATTCCCCATAACCATACATGTTAAAACGAGAAAAGCATCAGAAAAGCTCGCACAGAATCACACTACTTCAATATCTGGAGTAGTGTGATTGGTAAGAGTCATCACAGGGCACTGATCACTAGAAGTTTAAACCAATTTTTTAATCCAAATTCTAATGTGGATAATTTTTTGCCAGATAAAACATGTGTCAATCCTTAAAAATTTACAAACAATCATACCATTTTCTCCTATTAAGAGTTTAGATCTAGTTAACATTGACAAAGACCAAAGGTAGAGATTATCATGGGCCATGAAGCGCTATTGTGCCAGAAGCCAAGGACATTGCACCCACCAGGCTAAAAGAGTTATCCAAGTACAAGGAACTCCAAGCAACAGCCACTAAGCTGACTACGCAAAAAAAGAATTAGCAAGATGAAGAGTGAAAAGGGGACAGTGGGCATGGAAAAGGCCCCTTCATATCGATACCTTCAATTTTTGGCGCCACTGTTCCAAGAGACAACTTGCTAAACTTCAATGAAGTAATTCCAGGAGGGCGATACTCTTCTAGCAGGGGTTCAACAGATTCTCTGATAACCAGTGTGGCTGCCTAAGAACAAATACAGGCAAATTTTAGAAAAACGGAAAAGTAAGAATCATATCTGAAATCAATTCCTCTGCCGGGACTGTATTTCACTGACCTCATGAAATTAGTCACTTTGGGAGTTATTTACTTCACTGACCTCGTGAAATTTGTCACTTTGGGAGTTATTTACACAATTTCCAATTGTACTCATCTCATGGAATACTAATAAAACATGACACATGAAAATATTGAAATTTTTAAGAACCCAAGTCAAATCTTTGTTGACAAAACGGTTAATTCTTTTCACACTTTCTCATCTTCGATTTATTAACATCTGCAGGTACCAATGTTGCTTTAACATAAGCCTTTCTTCGATGTAGTGCTCACAATTATCAAATCATGAAACCTGCTATCATGCCCATAGGAGAGTTAAACAAATTATCTTCAACACCAAGCCTAAAAGTAAGAACATCTAGAGAAGGTTTTTCTGGTAGTGTGATAAAAGTAAAAGTTCTGAGTGGATGGAAAACCAAGGGAAAGAACAGCCTTAACTGATGAACATATGCCGCAAGAGTGGTTCTTCGACTACTACTCTTTCAGAATCAGAAATGAAGACCTTTTCCCTATACAGCAAAACCTTGTCTTTCTAGATCTTCATACTCACCCTAGCTTAGTCTTTCTAGATCAGAATAACCATCAAACCTTTTTTCAAAAGAATATAGTGAATTAACTTGATGATAGATATGATTATCAAAGGAAGTAGATTACATCTGCAACATAAGGCCACAACTTGCTGAGTTGCTTGTTCATCCATTTCACCTGTTACAGCAGGAATATAAACCAAGTCAAGTCATAATATCTAAAATATAATCTATATGAAGTCAAAAACAAGATTATATAGAAAAATAAATAAATAAATAAGAGCCATTGTGGTAACTCAGTGCGCAGAATGGGAAACATATATGCAATGTTACCAAGATAAGGTGGATACCTAAAAAGGATGGGGTAAAAGGTTCACTATTTAAAACTTTCAAAGCAACTTCTTTATTTCAAGAATAAGGTTCATAAAGTGAGAGACTAATCAAGCCTATATTTATTTTGTTGTTAAATTTGTAGACATAGTTCGAAACATTATATCCCAACCTACCTTCTTCCTTCCCTAATAGAAACGATAATTTAGATGGGACAGAAAATGGCATAGTTTTCATTACATGGAGGATAATCACATTGATATTTTATTTATTGCCATGTTCTATCACCTTATCATCACCCTTGCTCTAAAAATGCCTAGTGATCCTATCTACGCATGCATTCAAGACACAAGCATGACTGTCTAACAGAAAAAGGGGAAAAAAAACACGTTTATTGGGGAAAAATCTCATTGAAGTAGAGTAAACTACATTAACAGTTCTGAACCATCATGCTCCATTGATCACCACATGCTCATACCTTTAACAACACCAATTAAGTTTTAAATGAAAAGAATTTTCAACTGGAAGGATTCCCATGCTCTTCATGAAGGGAAAGATTCTGCAGGGAATAAATTAAAGCAGTAAAAAACTTTCCTCATGTGATGATAGTTGGAAATAAACCTGACCTGCTCAAAAACAGGAAAAGATATCCATTCAGGATAGTTATCACCACAAATCTTCTTTAGATCGTCTCTCGTCAGAGATCCAAGCAATTTGACATCAGCTGCCTGTACGACAGTGAATCCAACCAGCACAATGAACGTAACTAATATTGACAATTGAATTTCAACGTACATGCTGAAAAATAACTTGACTACAATTATTACCAAGCAACTCCACAGTATTATCTCCTATAATAAGTACACCCTGCTAAAACAAAGTTTTCCACTTTACAAATTTCAACTAAAAACTTTTTAAGCTTAATTGAAACAAGTTGCCTGCAGACAATTGCCCACCCCCATTATACTCTATGTAGCCAGAAGACGTCCCTCATAAATGATATTAGTCCTGGCACTTGGCCACGTTACCAATTACAGCACCGCCTGCTGCTTAATCCAAGATATATCAGAATTCAAACTTTGCTGAAAATGGACACCTTAACCAATAAGTAGCACTAGTACAGCAGAATGCACCGTAATTTATGCTACTACTGCAGAATTTCATCGGCTTCCTTCCGACGGTAATTAATCTATCAATTATAAACCACAGAGAAGCCCAAAACCTCAGCCCGAAATTGCAAGGATTAGATGGTTAAATTCATATGGATATCTTTTCAAATCCCAAAGGCAGAACCACAGTCCAGAACATCGCCAAAAAAAAGAAGCAGAAAATACATTTGAGAATTAAGTACCTTGGCGATGCGCTTGTTGCTGCGGTATCTCATCATGTGGCGCCACCCCGCCATCAGCGCCACCCCGAAGAGCGTCCCCATGAAAATACCCGAAATCAGGCCCATCTTCCCTACCTTCCAATGCGAATTCACCCGAGATCTCAAACGAATCAGCAAATAAACGCCACAGAAAACTTCCCCGAACTAAGGTCAACCCGACAAACGCCCGCTATGCCAACATACACGAGGAATTAAGCTACAGTAAAAAGGATTTTCATGCATTTTCATACAAACAGAGCATCGTAAAACACACTTAAGCTGAAGGCATAGGCCAGCGCGAAATGAAAATCGCGACTTATCAAAAAAAAAACAAAGAAAGAAGAAAGAAGAAAGAAATGGCAATCACGAGAAAGCAATGCATCGACGCAGACCCGCACAAATCATCACGCCCGACTGTGTACAGAAAGTGACCGGAGAAAAGGGGAGAGAGAGGGAGATACTTACAGTAGAATCAAAGGACAAAAGCTATAGTGGAATCAGAGATTCGATCAAGCACACAGAGAGAGATTGGATCGATGGCGATGAAGAAACGGAACGTTCAGACCATACGGACGGGAATGGAGAAACGAGAGAGAGGGAGAGAGAGAGGGAAGAAGGGTCGATGGGGTTATATGGCTATGATTTCATTTCCACTCTCCAACATGGGGATGGGATGGGAAAGCGAGCATTGAAGTTGAAGAAGGGTAGGCCATGGCGGTCGGTTTCTTCCTTCACTCTCGCAGCAGCAGAACATTTCTTCCGTATTCACTCTTGCTTGATCATTCCTTCTCCTGCCTGCAATTTTACCAAACTGACACTAGCAGCTACCGCAAAATATCTCGTCTCCCGCGCTTAACCGAGGGTGTTTTCGTCACTCCGGCACGATGATTAATGCCGACATGTGGATTATCCTTTCCTTTTCCCATTTATATATTCTCATCTTTTTTTTTTATTCAGCTTCTTATAATGCTTCTTTCAGCAAAGTACAATATATATATATATTATAGTATGCTTCTAATTTCACATAACTTAATAGAGCGAAATAACTATTATAAGTTTTGTTACAGCTACATTCGATGCTCAGTGATCTTATAATGCTTCTTTCAGCAAAATATAATATATCTATATATGTTCTTATATATTCTTCTAATTTCAAACTACTTGATAGAGTGAAATAAATATTATAGCAGCTATGCTCAATTCTCATTAACAGGATTTCGCAATTATTTGTTCTTCTTTTTTCACGTCACATTCTATATCAAAAGTCAGAAAAAAGAAAAAGGAAAAAAAATAGATGAACATTTCTCCCATGGTTATGAGAATTTAAGATTGTAAGGAAAATTTTAGAGAAAATTTTAAATAATCCTATCTCATAATGATGTGATGTGAAAAAACTAATAAGATTGCTTCAATTAAAAAAATTATTGCAATTAATCAAATAATTAACACTTATTATTTAGTTTATTACAATTTAATTAGTACTTCCTTACGCCACATGACGAGATAGGATTACCAAAAAATCTCTCAAAATTTTAACCATGGAATCATTATCTAGGAATATAGGAAGAAAATATGAGACTGTTGTGTTTGATAACCCTCGTGCATAATTGGAAAAGTGAGTAATAATATAATATTTAATTTATTTATGTGAGTCAACACGTGAAACCCACAATAATATTCTAAGAATACAACTAGTGTTCAATCCCATACATTGCAGGGGTTATATGTTGTACGAATAATAATTATCACAGTTTAAGATATGAATTTACTTATTAGTATTATTATTTTTATTATTGAAAATAAAAGTTTTGAACAATCAATTTTCAAAAATAATTTTCAATAGAGTTGCATGAATGCTTTTGAATAATTCAATTATAATTTTATAATCAACGTTCGTATTATGTCTAGTAAATTTATTTATTTTCTTTCACAATTTTAGTTTGTGTTAAATATAATTATATTATTTTAAATATTTTTATTCTTTTATAGTTTTTCATATTTAAGGAATCTTCCTTATGGATAAAGATTTTTATTATTCTATATATTATTATTTTTTCAGTTTATATAATCTTCTTTTGTGGGTAAGGTTTGTTATTATTCTATATAATGAGACATTATATATAGGAGTATTTACCTAAAATGACCCATGGTTTGTCCGTTTTGTCAAATCTATTCTATGCTTTTTTTTGGTCAAATTTATCACATGGTTTACTTTTTGCATCAAATCTATCCCGGTGTTATTTTTCCGTCGACATCTAACGGCCGTACTGACGTGGCGCCTACGTGGCAAGTGTGGCCCACTATCTCTCCACGTGCCACGTCAGCACGGCCGTTAGATGTTAACGGAAAAGATAACGCTGTGATAGATTTGATACAAAAAGTAAACCATGGGATAGATTTGACAAAAAAAAAGCATATGATAGATTTGACAAAACGGACAAACTATGGGCCATTTTAGGTAAAAACCCTTTATATATATTATATATATGTATATTAACTCTAGTTTATATACATACTTTTTTTTATATATATTTCTTATTATTTTAGAATTTATTAAAAGGTAATTATTTTTATAATTCATGATTCTTATTTTTAACACGTTAAATTTTAGTACTTTTCAATATGCCTGTACGTCTATATGTTTAGTTTTTATGATGAATTATATATATACTTCACTAATTTTCGTAAGAATATCAAAAATTTTATTTCAATTTCTATAAACTAGGCTCAATTTTTATAATGTCGCGTTAATTGAATTGTTTCTATACATTTATCACTTATATATAATTAAGTAATTACATCAAAAATTTTCTCTTATTTGTATTTAGTAAGAAATTTGAGTACATTTAATTGCATTTATTAAACATTTTTAATTATTATTCTTTGTTTTTTTTTTCCATATTCTTTTTCTTTTCTTTAAATTATTATATAGTGAGTGGGAGATTTAGATACATTAATTGCATTTATTAAAAGTTTTTTAATTATTATCTTTGTTTTAAAATTTTCTTTTAGCATTTATTATGCACTCAATCTCACTTATTATGCACCCGATTAAATTTTAGTTATTTACAAATTATAGTAAAAATTATAGGAAGAGACTCGCGCACCTTTTCATCAATTAAAACCACATTTACGCTGATAAATTGTTTATTTTTATTTTTATTTAAGGTATCCTATAATCTAGACACATATACTTTAATTTTACAATCCTCTCTATCTAGAACTAGCTCCTCAAGAAATGAATATTGGTTATAACTTGATGCCTTTCTCTACAGAATCATCAAAAAGAACAAATCAAATTTAATTTAATCAATGATTAAACTACACTTACATAAACCAAATGATCAAATTTGAAAATTTGTTGAAATTAGTGAGAACTCACTTATTTAGGCATTTCATAGCAGAAGCCATTGATTAGAAAATTAGATATAAGTCGAATTTTATATGTAATCTGAATCTGAGTCCGAAATTTAGATATAATACAGGTTGTTATAGTGTGCGTCTCTATATGTATAGTTGAGTTTTCGATTATAAGGTGGGCGTTTATTATACGTGCATTTATTGTTTGTTTTTTCTAATCAATCATAAAATGTTTTTCCTTTTTTATTTTCCAATTTATTCAAATCAAAAGGTGCCAATTTATATTTTTTTTACATTCGTCCAAAAAAATTTCGTCCATAGTTTTTCTTTATTAATTACTAACACTTTGTCATTCAATGACTAATCACTTATTATTTACTTTTTGTATTTAACCAGAAATTATTTTCCTTTTATTTTCAAATTTATTTAATTTGGAAGGTGAGCATTTATTTTTTCGTTTATTTAGTTTTTTATAAGGCAGTCAATTATTATTTCCCTTGAAAGAATAAAACATGCTTTTATTTTCTTTAAAGATCCTTTTTCATATTTTATGAAATGGGCATATTAGAGTTGGTTGATTTTCTTTCTAAACTAATAACACTTTGACATTTAATGATTAAATAATTATTGTTTACTATTTTTATTTGAGCGGAAATTATTTTCCTTTTATTTTTAAATTTGTTCAATTTAAAAGGTGAACATTTATTTTTTTGTTTCTTTATTTTCTATAAGGTAGTCATTTATTATTTCTTTTGAAAGAAGGCAGATTGGAATTGGTTTGTTAATTAATGATTAATTACTTATGATTTGCCTTTAGTATTCGAACGAAAATTATTTTCCTTTTATTTTCAAATTTATTCAATTTGGAAGGACTTTTATTTCCTTTTATAATGAATTTATTTTAAATACTTACTATTTCCTTTTATTCGACTGAACTTAGTATTTTTTTCGTTTCTTTATTTTTTATAATGTAGTAATTTATTTTCCTTTTATTTCATATTTATTCAAATTGTAGTTAGTAAGGGAGGTACATTTCTTATGTACCCATGTTACTTCATTTATTATGCACCCATTTTATACACCTAAGTGAATTTTAGTAATATATAGATTTAAGGTATCAAATAGTCTAGAAACACGTAATTTAATTTTACAATCCTCTCTATCTAGAGATAGCTCGTCAAGATAGGAATATTGGCTATCACTTGATGCCTTTCTCCTGTAGAATCATAAAAAAGAGCAAAACAAATTTATTTTAATTAATGATTAACTACACTTACATAAACTAAATGGTCGAATTTGAAAATTTGTTGAAATTAGTAAGAATGCACTTATTTAGGTACTTCATAGCGGAAGCCATTGATCATAAAATTAGATTTAACCCGAATTTTAGATGTAATCCAAATATGAGTCAAAATTTTAGATATAATACGGGTTTGTTAATAGTATGAGCCTCTATATATACGGTTGCCAATTATAAGGTGGGCATTTATTATTCGTGCATTTATTGTTCGGTTTTTCTAATTGATCATAATTTTTCCTTATTTATTTTCCAATTTATTCAAATCGGAAGGTGACAATTTATATTTTGTTTCTTTGTTATTCCTCCAAAAAATTTCCGTCCATAGTTTTTTTCTTAGTTAATAATACTTTGTTATTTATTGATTAATTACTTACTATTTACCTTTTGTATTTGACTAGAAATTATTTTCCTTTTATTTTCAAATATATTGAATTTCAAAGGACTTTTATTTCCTTTTATAAGGACTTATTTTAATTACTTATTATTTCCTTTTATTCGATCGGACTTACTACTTTTTTCATTTCTTTATTAGTTACTATTTCCTTTTATTTTTTTAGTTGAGTTTTCTATTATAAGGTGGGCATTTATTATTCGTACTTTTATTGTTCGTGTTTTCTAATCGATTATAAAACTTTTTCCTTTTCTATTTTCCAATTATTCAAATCTGAAGGCGGCAATTTATTCTTTGTTTCTTTGCTATCCATCAAAAAAAAAATTGTCCATAGTTTGTCTTTCTTAAATAATAGTATTTTCTTATTTAATGATTAATTACTTACTATTTATTTTTTTCTATCCGATCGGAAATTATTTTCCTTTTAATTTCAAATTTATCCAATTTGGAAGACGAGCATTTATTTTCTTCGTTTCATTTGTTTTTTATAAGACATTCAATTATTGTTTCCCTTGAAAGAGTAAAACATGCTTTTATTTTCTATAAAATTTCTTTCTTATATTTTATGAAATGGACAGTTTGTAATTGGTTGATTTTATTTCTTTATTAACAACACTTTGACATTTAATGATGAAATTATTATTTTTTTACTATTTGTAATAGATCAGATATTATTTTTCTTTTATTTTCAAAATTGTTCAATTTGGAAGGCAAACATTTATTTTTTCATTTCTTTATTTTCTATAAGGCAGTCATTTATTTATATCCATCAAAAGAAGGCATATTGGTATTTGTTTGTTAATTAAAGCTTCTTTTATTTCAAAGTTATTCGAATTGTAGTTGGTAAGAGAGGTACATTTCTCATGCACCCATTTTACTGCATTTATTATGCACCTATTTTATACACCCAAGTTAAAGTAAGAGTGCTACATTTCGTAAACATTCATGTTAATCGCAGTCAGTTTCTTTATAGCATTTATTGTGCACCCATTTTTATTCTATTTGTTATGCACCCATCTTATACACCCAAATGAATTTGAGTAATACATAGATGTGTCTCCGAAGGAAAAACTTTCCACTTATGGCTGGAAAGTTTTAACCATACGACACTTTCCTGGATTAAAACCTTTCGCCCAAACATCTAAAAATGGGTGGAAAAGTTAGGATTCCTGGGAAAATTTGAACTTTCCTACGACCCAAATGCCACCTATATTGCCAAGAAGAAAGTATCATGCAGTGGCTCTGATAGGGCTTGAGGACCCTCTTCCTTGGATTATACCAGGATCCATGTGGGATGGCAGGGGATTTTGATGGGGCAATCAGATTGCTACTGTATAGTTTTGTAGTTATTTGCTTGGTGTTTTTTCACCTACCTTTCCTATGTAGTTGCCAGGAGGATTCCTTCGATTGTTTCGATCTTCTAATTTTCATTTTCATGGGTATTTTGTTGTGTACTTTTTCCTTAATGAATATATCCTCATTACTTTCCGAGAAAAAAAAAATATCGTGCAGTGGCACAAATTCTTCGCTAAGAACTGAAAGGTATTAATTTCTCTTTTTGCTAATGGGACTACATGAATTCTTTCATTTAACTTCTTATTTTTTCATACTTTATCTATGGACTTTCTTTGTTGACCGAAAATTAAAAAAAGAAGAAGAAAGAATTACAATTGCTCTGATTTAAAAAGTGTACCTGTTAGGATTGTGTTTTATGAAGATTTGTCTCATCTAATTGTTACGTTATTTATATTAAGTACATTAGGTAAGTACTTATTTTGTAAGTTTAATCAAAGTGGATATTATAACCTTTTGTATGCGAGTAATCGTGCATAAATTTTTTAAATTTATGACAATTACTTCTGTTGTGTTATGCTTGTCCAAATAATTTATGGTGATTTCAAGCGGAATCTCGTGCTCAGAGCTTGTTCTGAGAAATGTTCACCCATTCCCAACAACCCCTAGGGCCCGAGAAATCATTTCGGCTCAAACTGCACAACTTATCAAGGTCGCCCAAGTAGCTTTAAAGTGGTCTCAAACGTCCCCTGGCAAATCTTCGAGGTTTGTTTTTGAAAAATGACGAATACAGTGGTCTCCGGACACATCAGAATACTCGGGAAATACTGAGAGAACTCCGATTGCAGATTCTTGGGATGTCTCCGGTTCCCGATCTCCAACAGAGGTCGACGAGTTAACTGTTTCGCCTAAAGCACAAAGCATGCCAATGCAAGCAGTACAGCGTGCAGACACACGAATAGGCGACAAAAACAGTTAACTTCGCTCCGATCATCCAAGTCGAGCAAAACCGGCTTCTGAGCCTCTAGGCCATCCATTCATTTTCTTATGCAAAACATAGTAATATTGGGCTTATTGGAATCATCTTTGTGCGCGCATTGACAATTCGCTGTTCATGCGAGCCACGGAGCTCGAACGCGCGACCGATTGAAACCCGAGCTTCCCCCGACTCTCCCCAAAGCCAAGTGGGACCCACGGCCAGCCAAGCGAAGCTGCAACCAGCTGCAAGCCTCTCCTTTAGCCGGCTCCTCCCTTTCCCACCATAAGTTCAAGATATCTCTTAGACACATTCTCATCCATCAACTCCCATCACCTTTCTTCTAACTTCCCCTACACTCAACTTGACATTCTCCCTCCCTAATCCTCTCAACCACATTGGTTCTTCATCATCATCCTCTTAATCGTGCTTAGTTTCACTTAATTTGTCTCATTAAGCATCCATATATAAACCTAAGCACAAGAGCATTTAATCACTTCACCTCTTGCATTCTCTCTCAAGCCATTCTCTCTCGAACTCCCCCTTAGATTCAGTATTCGCGCAACCCAAGCATTGTCCATAAACTAGGCCATTTTTGCTGGAAAACCAACTATTTTCCGACGACCGCCCACCCGACTCAACCAAACACCAAACAAACTACACACTCTCCATATTTCCACCTTCCCAAGTCCATTTCTAGCCTTAGTTTTCCCGTTTGAAGCCTCCAACAGTCTAAACCATCACTGTCCAGAATGGGCCCTCTCAAGCATTTTTCGGTTTCTAGACAAATTCCTCCCTCCTACGACTAAGGTGAGTCGTGCTAACACCCTTGGACGGGCCACCCATGACCCTCACTCTCCCTGTGACGAGGAGGTCGCGGTTTGAGAGTCATTCGACCTTGCACAACCGCTCTTTCCTTTATTTCTTTTTTCCCGAGTTTCATTTCATCTCACCGGTTTTCTTCCTTGATTCCAGGGTAGCACAGCTGCACACATGCGGTGAGCCACCCACAGCTACCTCCAGTAGCCTCTTAGGAGCCGAGAAGGCTCATGCCGACTTGGAGAAGCCATCTCGAGCCTTGCAATCCAATTGAGTTTTACCTGGGTGCCTTCCTTGCTCCTCTCGGGTCAGCTTTGTCCAGACAAGCACTCGAGCTTCCAGCAGCTCTTCTATCCTCTTCACTGACTCCCCTTCAAGCCTCGAGGTTAGGTATAACTCTCTTACAACTTAGAGAAGCTAGGTCCCTTAGATTCTTAGGCTTATGGGGCGATAAGGCGGTCCATGACCGGTTATATGCATGTAATCATTTAATGAGTTTCAACTTCATTATTATGCATGTATAATGTCGTGGTGTATGCTAGCATGACGAGAGACGACTAAGATCGAGGTAGAAGAGGCCGTCTTGGCCCATGTGAGCCATGGGAGCTCACGGCCACTTCTCATGGGAGGTGGCCGAGAGCTCCCTTGGATCACTTGGGTTCATGGAGGCCTCTTCCACCTTGAAATAAGTCGGTTCCCGTGCTTTTGTATTTTCCTGTTTCATGAACCGGTGTCATTTTATCGATTCCGTTAAATTATCATGTTTGTGCGTTTATTTGCATTTCTGAGAGCATGACGGCACCGACTTTGCAAAATATGTGTTATTCATCGTGTTTGGCGTCTTATGCATGCAAGAAACAGTTTGGAATCGGGTGAGGAGACCGCTCAAGGCCTAAGCTAGGTCAAGCTAGCTCACGACCCTCTCTTGATAAGGTGGCTGAGAGCTCTTGGCCCCTCTCGAGTCAAGGGTGGCCTCCTTTTCCCGGTTTAAAGTCGGTTCTTGGATTGATTGTAATTGCATTTTTCATTTTGTCGTTAATTACGCGATAAATAGCATGTTAAATGCATTAGTTTAAGTAATATGCATGGATTTGGGTATCGGTGATTATTTCGAGCCCTTGAGGATCCGTGAGCACATCGATCATCATCAACCAAGTGTTCTTGGCTTTCAAGGGGCCGTTTTGGTCCCCATGTCACGAATCGATTCTATTAACTCGTAATGTTCAAGGCTCAAGGTCATAATCATTAATAATTTCACATACGGGAAAACGAGACGTGTCATTCGGCTAAGTAAACCACTCGGTTTAAATAAATCGCGTGAACCGGTTATTAATTTGTAATCGCGTCGACGGATCACGAACTGTCGGAAATGCCCTTTCAAAACCCACAATTTCAAAAGCACCGAGACACATAACACACGTAGCATGGGCATCTAGGAAACGCTCGTGCATCTTGACTCGAGCCAGGGCCCGATTTGAGGCGGCTCAAGTCGGGGTGTATGAGCCTTCCTTAGACCACTCCTAGGCGAAACGACCATTTTCTTGGTCTTTTTAGGGTCGATACGATCCCGATGGGTCCAAGAGATCGGTCGACACCGGCTATCGACTTTCGATAGTCCGTGTCATGTGATTTCAATTTTACACGAGCACTTTACACATTTTAGAGTTCAAGGGTATAACTCGTTTCGTGAATTGTCGACACCCTAGGCGTCAGGATGATCGAAACACTTCAAGCCACGAGCAAATATGGGCAGCCCGTTTGGGTGCAAGTTTCATTTGCATAGCCATTCATCCGATTTAGGTGTTTTTGTCATACTAGCGTAGATTCGGGTAGACATGGTATCTCTGTCATAAAATGTGCAAAATCTTACTAACAATTCATTCGACTTAATTAAACATTAGAAAATGATTAGGCAGAACTTTAGGTTCCAAATCTCGGGTCAAAACACGTATTCTTAGCATAATCCATAAAGATTGCATTGTCATTATACATAACAAATTTAAAACAAAACGACACACGCGTAACTGAATTAGCACCGCACTCTAGCATGTTCTCTTGCTTGTTTAGGCTAGAAAATTGCTTGCCAAGTTACCCCGGTTCATAATTGATTAATCACGTAAACAAGATACATAATATACAACTTGTCTGTATTCATCTGTTTTTATTTATTTTTATCTGTTTCTATCAGTTTTTGTTTGTTTTCCTCTGTTACTTGTTGATTTGTTGCTATTCAAGTCCGAGACCATAGGTTACGCTTTGCATGGGGTCCAACACTCCAAAACATCAATCAAGGGGTTCAACGCCCCTATACACATCGAGCACATGCAACCCGAGTGCGGAATGGGGTCTGACACCGAGTCACTGCCTTGCTCTGAGTAATGTCTTTGTGGAAGATGACTTGGAATGGGTGCGTGAATCACGATTAGACATTCGCCTGGGAGTGCTACTGGTCCCGCGGCTATCTTGAGAGTCGATCGACTCTTTTGCTATATGTCGGTCCGGTTGGACCCGACCCCCGGCTCTTTGAGCCCCGCGTTGCTTTAATTTATTTGTCATCGTTCAAAATCTCACGATGAGTTTGAGAGGAATACTTGGCCTAACGCGAACCGACCGTGATCCAAGTACTATATTCTTTTGTATTATGTAATTATTCGAGAGCACGTTGTAGGGACATTTTATTTGTATATTCATTCATTTAATGTAAGGATCCCCGGTCGGTGAGTGAACGGTCCGAGTGCCGAGCCGATCGAATCAATTTAGATACCCGAGGACTTTTGGTTCGCGTGGGGAGTCGACCACCATAGTTCAGTGAACCATAGCGTAAGGATAGCGAACCAATTCCTCGACGCGCGAGCTTACTCTTCTCTCGGGTTCTTGACCCGAATCGATCGTTTCATCGAATACGGTGTTAAAACGGACGAGGAGAGTGCAACTTAATTCATGCGGTAAATAAATAAAATACGGCAAGCCCTAGGCAAACAGAGTACCGAAAGGGCATGCGGGATATAGGCTGGCACGTAATTGAACCCCCGAATCCGGAATCTTTGGTTCTGCATGACCATTGCCTTAGCAAATTAGGTGTATCCTATAACCCTAGACTTGGACAATTTACCGGCTCTCGACCTTCAGGTCTTAAATAGGCAAGTGACGACTTTTTCTCACGTGTGTCCGTCACACATCCCCAGGAAGGTGGACACTCCCAAGCCACGACATAGCGTGCGCTTGCGGGCCTCGATGAGATCGAAATTCGAGTCCACATAGCTTGGGGATTCCACTGGGAACATTTAGAGGGTTTGAGCTCGATCCGTTTGCTTGTTTGCTTGCTTATTGCTTTTATTTACCACTTTCGTTTAATTTATGCACTTTACTTCTGCATTTACATACGCGCATGCATTAGCATCATTCCTAGCGGTATTTAGGTACCACGCTCGAAATCCGATGTGCACCAATAGGTGTTAGGTTAAAAAAGGTTCCGAGTAGGAGAATGGATCGAGTGGCTCTGCTACCGAACCGGCCCCCAAAGATCCTTGCTCGGTTTTGGGGAAGTGGTTACCCCTTGATTGGGAGCCCCCATCCCTAGTTAGTTTTTCCCGACAGCACCAAAACACTACGTAAACATGGGCCGTTATGCTGGATCAAATTAACCTCCATGCCGTCAACCGACTCCAAAGTCGAGTCTTTGAGTTGGTCCTTAGTCATTTTTTTAGGCGAGCCTTTTCTGTTTTAAAGAGAGAGAGCTGTACATTGTAAAAGCCTGATTATGGTTTTATTTTCTGCACCTGGATGCATGTTTGTGAAAACTAAGACATTGTTTCGGTTTGATTTTAGACGTTGAATCAATAGTCTTTTCCATCTAGATAAGGATGGCCGGCCCGATTGTCTGCCCAAGGATCGACTGCATCACATCACCCGATCGGCAAATCACCCGCATTTGGGATACGTTTCGCCTAATCAACCAGGCTTACATCCGCAAAATCACAGGGGACATACCGTTGCTCGTCGATCGCCCCATCAACTGGACCTTTCTCAGGACTACCATCGAGGTCTAGGACCCCCAACACGCTGTGTTCAACTTTTAAGGGACAGAACTGACCCCCATTATCAAGGAGTACACAACCCTCATCCAGAGACCGGCAGCTACTTAAGACATCGTGGTGTCTAACTAATTCGCCACGATACTAGGATGACTTTCCATCCTCCTAGGCATCAGCGTCGAGGAGGCCCACCAAGAGCTCCGCAACGGATGGGAGCACAGCGTCAGGACTACATGGCTCGTCAACTGGACCTATATCCGTACACTCCGCGCCACAGAAGACACCCACCGACGTGATGCCTACCACGAGTTTCTCCTTCTCGTCATTGAGACCCTTCTGTTCCCTAGCGCCTCGACCCTCATAGACGGGGTACTTGCCACATCGTCCTCCAAAGCGGTAGGAGGCTGTAGTTACGTGGAAGCCCTCGTGGCTGAGATCGTGAGGTCCCTCGACTATGTAAAGGCGAGTCAACGCGACAGGATGAGGGGGTCCTCGCGCCTCCTGCATATATGGCTTCTCCCACACATCCAGCCGAACTGCATATACGCCTCCTGCATCATCAACAATCGCTCCCTTGTCAGACACCTATTCCTCGTGTTCGGACCCTCTGAGCGCAACATTTTCGACTGGAAGAAGATCATGGAGGACTTGACACCGGAGCAGTTTCTCTAAAGCTCGCTGGAGCCTCGACGGCCTCATGGCCATTGGGTGTCCAACAATCATAGGGCTTCCCCTCATCAACCACTTGTAGAGCATGTTTATCTTTTCTACCCGAGTGATCAGACAACTCGGTGGCCTGCAAGACATTCCCTCCGAGGGAGACGGCACCGCTTATCAGCTCACATGGGCAGACTTCGCACCTTAAGTCACAGAGAGGTTCCTGCGAGTCAGAGAGGTTCAACGCCTGTGGGTTACTCGCCTCATGTAGGACCTCTACTTCCCAGAGCACCCCATCGACAAAGAGCGAGCCTTCTCCACCATTTCAGCATATGTGGCCCAATTCCAACCGCAAGGCCTCGGGCCCACTCCTCAGCCTCGAGCAGCCCTAGCCCCGCGGGCTTCACAATCAACCGCTCCGGAGTCCGAGAGCACCGCTCAGGCGGCCATGCGTAGGAAGCTGCAGGCTATTAGAAAAGAGCGAGACCGACTCCCCCGAGAGTTCGCCGAGGCTCAAAAAAAGCTCAAAGATCGGAGGGAGCTACAGCAGGAGCTAGCTCAGGCACGCGCATGCGTGGAGAACCTGGACAGAGAGATAGCGCGTTTGAGCACCACGCTGAACCGAGCACGGGCAAAGGCGCGGAAGGTCTCCCATCCCTAGGTCTATTTTGCCAGCAGGGCCTTCGCCCCACTCAAGCCTACATAACGCTCACTCGGCTACCGAGCGTGGAAGATTATCGATTCAATGTCTAGCTTCCTTTTAAAATCGAGCATGTTGTCTTTTGTAAACTCAGGAATTGAATTGAATCAAGCAATGGTATTAGCATTTTGAAATCTCATGCATCTCATGCATTCCATTCTTTCAAATTATTGCTTCGCACTTTCATTTCTAAACGGACCTATAACATTCCGGCACTTACATATTTATGGAATATAGGTATTCACAACTAGCTACTCCACACCGCTACCCCACTCGTTCGCGCATAAGAATGGCTGAAGAAAACTAGCCCGGAATTCCCGAGGAAATTAATCGACTAGCGCCGATTCATTCTCAACTGCCGACAACCCAAGTGCTGCCACCACCGATCCTTACAGGAATACAGCCAGCTTATCCAAGGGCGTCCTCGGCCTATCTCCCATCACCGACTTTAGCGGGTGCACTTCTCGCATAGTCAAGGGTTTCGCCGCCGCCTCCAGTATACGCATCACTGGCACTGACAACTCAAGCACCACCGCCTGCACATGACGCCAATCATGTGGCTGCACTCGAGGGCAACATCACAACACTCCAAAGCACGATCAACCAAATGGTCGCCAACATGGCTGAGCTCATGACCTTGCTTGGGGGCCCGAACTGCGTGTCTTCGAGCTCTACCCCGCCTCTTGCACACGGGTCAATGGTTGACCCTGCTCCTTGGGTCCCGCTGACCCATGTGCCACAGAGCGACTTTGCAGTCGCCCCCGCGTCGACGGCCATCCCGATGCCCATTCCTCCCTTGACACATGTGTCGACGATCCACCTAGTCGATATCCTCTAACCATCATCCACCATTCTAACAGCAATCCCGCTTTCACCAATGATGATTCTATCATTGGACCCAACTATGTTCGCATCGCCTCTCATGTCTATGCCGGTCCCAACCATGATCTATACAATCCCTCCACTAATGGTCTTCCCGGCGTCGAGCGCCTCTACTCCTGTTCAAACTACAGAGCCTTTTCATTTCCCGACTCTACAACCCCATATTAGCCACCCCTACCAAGTTCAACCGCCCCTAAATATTCATTTCTCTGAACAGGGCACGCCGACTCATGCAACCCCCATAGCTCCACCCACAAATTTTCTCCATGAAGCGGAGACCGAGCAGGAGCAGAGGATTAATAAAATGGAAGAAACAATCAAGGCCCTTCAGGCCGATAACTCCCACCATGACTCATGCTACCTAGACCTGAATCTTTTCCCGGGGATACGGCTACCCCCGAGGTCAAAGTTCTCGATTTCCAGAAGTTCAACTGGACAAAGGACCCATGGCACCATCTTCCGACACTGTTAGGGGAAGATGCTCGAATACTGGGACTATGAGTAGTTCGTTATCACCACGTTTCAGGAGAGTTTGTTCGGACCAGCCCTGAACTGGTTCATGTTACTTCGAGCGGAGGACATTCCTTCCTGGATCGAGTTGTCCAAGAAGTTCGTTGAACAATACTAGTACAATATGGAGACGCTTCTACCCTTCCTTGAGCTAAGCACAATGGAGATGACAGAGGGACAGAGGTTCGAGGACTAAGCCACAAATTGGTGTTTAAAAGCAGCAAAACATTTCCCCCTATTTGTGAGACGTAGCAGATTTAGATGTTCCACGCGACACTCAAGGGGGCCTACTACTCGCACCTTATGGGCTACATGTCCTCCTTCTCAGAAATGATCATGGCCGGGAAGCAAGTGGACCTAAGCATCAAGCTCGGGAGAGTTGAGGGTTCGGTAAAGAAGAAAGAAGGGGAGTCCTCGAGAGAGACCACTGTTATGGCGGCCCCTATCGACGGTAAGAAGGGCAAGGAGACTGCCGTCAATGGCATCAACCCGGGACACTTGGGGCCCCAACAATACTCGATGAATTTCACATCTGCTCCACCTGATGCACCTGCATACGCCTTGCTGCCCATGCACTACCAGCCTCAGCACCTCGCATAGCCAGTCTATTACTCGACCCCATCGACCCCATCGACTCCACTCCACTACCGACCCGGCAACAAATCGTCCATCACTACACCCCTGCTCCTCCTTAAGCTCAGCAATACAGACCCCCGACTTCAAGAGCTCCTCTACTGGCACAGCAGGCCCCTGCCTTACAGAGTCAGCAGGGTAGTGCGACGCAACCTCGACAGCGCAAGCAATTCACACCTTTGCTTGTCCCACTCTCCCACATATATCGGTAGCTCCTTGGGGGCGGCAAAATTAGGTCGAAGGCGTCGGGCCCTAACTTCAATCCGGCAAATCAAAATCAGAGCCTGTGCTTCGAGTTTCACCATGGTGCTCCCCGCCACACTCTCGACTACTGCTGGAGACTAAGGGAAAAGGTCCAGCAGATGATTGACGACAAGGAGCTCTCATTCAACGCGATCAAACCACCGAACACGTAGGCCAACCCCCTCCCTGATCATGGGTCGAGTTGGGGACCCACCATTAACATGATCAGTATTTGCGCCATAGGGGAGGACGAGAGCAAGCAAGAGGGCCCTGTCCCATTCTGAATTTAGTACGTCCCTGTAGAAGCCACAGTCGGGTTCATGGGGTCCGGAGCTGCGCCTACCCCGTTCATGATCAAAGTCCCCGTTCGGGAGCCGTGCCAAGATGGCAGGGTCCCATGGACCTACAAGGGAAACGTCGAAAGTCTCGAGCAGCAGCTGAGCGTGATGGGTGTGACCCGCTTATATGAGAACCCATATGGCGTGAATAAACGATAGGCCCCCTGCTGCAGCACTAGGAGCCACCCTAGAAGCTACACCGATCCCGTAGAAGGTGACCGAGAAAGAAGCCGAGGCTTTCATGAAGATAATCGAGGCAAATGAGTACAAGGTAGTCAAGTAAATGGGCAAGTCTCCTGCCCACATTTTACTACTTGCCCTTCTCTTGAGTTCGAAGCCACATTGAGAAGCACTTCTGAAGGTCCTGATTGCGACACAGGTCCCCAAGGAAACAGTCCCGGACCGCATTGAAGAAACCATCAGCTCGATCTTCTCCAATAACATTTCGTTTTTATATGACGAGCTTCCCTCTGAGGGGTACGCGCATTCGCGGGCGTTTCACATCGTTTGCAAGTGCAACAACTTCATAGTCGGCTGGGTCATGATCAACAATGGCTCAGCTCTCAATGTGTGCCCCGTCTCCACGTTGAAGCAAATGAATGTAGACCTGACCACATCCTTACGAGCAAGACAGAGGTTCGAGCCTTCGACGGCTCATGGAGGGAAATGAATGGAGAGATCGACCTTTTGATCGATGTAGGCCCGTGTTCATTCAGCGTCATGTTCCAGGTCCTCAAAATCCTGAACGTCTTCAGCTTGTTGCTCGGGAGATCGTGGATCCATTCGGTCGACGCCTTCCCCTCCTCCCTGCACCAGAAGCTCAAGTTCATCTTCGAAGACCGGCTCATCATGGTCAAAGGTGAGGAGGACTACGCGATCTACAAGGGGACGGTTGTCCCCTACATCAGCATCGGGGACGATCAGAGCCTCCCCTCCCATTCATTTCACACCATCTCTGTCATCCGAGACTACAGAGAAGTCGATCCGTCCCATGCTGACCGCTTGGTTGGGAAGGTCTCGCTACGGCACAACTACATCCCCGATACCGGGCTCGGGACACGTGGATAGGAGATCAGCTGCCCCATCGAGATTGGGTACAAGAACAGGAGGGGACTCGATTTTCGCCCCTCTTGCCATGAGATTATCCAAGCCCCCATGGGCAGACACTTCCACCGCCTGGCCGCATACTATGGGTGGCTCAACATGGGCATTTCTGTTCCCCCTCTCTCCCACTTCTTTCCCGGCCCATCACACATCATTGGGGGCACCTTTGATGGCCTCTCTTCGGATTTGGATGACGCTCATGTCGCTCTACCAGCCATATACACCATCACCGAGGAGACTCTTTCTAGGGTCTACATTCACCTCGCGCAGGAGAATGAGGAGCTTAACAATTGGACCTCAGTCTCACACTACTCGGCTGTAATCGCCGATGTGTAGAGCTATCTTTGCAGATAATGGTCCCTGCATGTCGCCAAAGCCATAAGCCACACAACTGAAGAGGAGTTTTGTTATGGCTTCAAACTCGTATCATTAATGAAATCCCTGCATGCATTTTTGAATTTTTGTGTCTACTTTCTCCTTTTCTCTCTTACTTATTCGCAACGCTTTAAAATTCTAAGACAAGTCATTTACATTTCCAGGCTTCACTCGAATTCGAACATTCGACATGCCGATTCGAACCCATCAGAGGAACGTCTCGAAAGGCCCCAACCAATGTTTTCAGAATCGCGATTCTAAGTAGAATTGGTCGAGGGTCGTAGAATCGTGAATCGCGATTCGAATCGTGAATCGTAAGATTCTACCTGTAATTAAAAAAAATTAAAAAAATAGCATATATATATATATAGCATACTTTCACGAGCAAAAAAAATTAATCCTTATTCATTAAAATAAAAATCATAGATGTAGCAATCGGAGCTTGAATAGTTAATTTCAAGTGTGATTTTGTATTAGATTTGAAGAACTGTCATATCTCATTCTATGTTTTTTTTTTTTTGGGATAAGCGTCTATCTGTTATTTCACCATATGCATTTCCCATATTATGTTACCCAACGTTGTCGAATATATAATATTTTTCCGTATTACAATGGTGTAATTGTATAAATTCACCCGCGGCAGGAGAACAGAATAATGTAATAAGCTATTAATCTATTAACAGTAGTTCTGTTTTGTCCGACACATGAACATTTGATTTCTCTTTTGAATTTTTGATATTCCATTAAGTAATAAGTTGATTTTTCTTTTGAGAATTCATTCAGCAAAAAGAGCGTATGCGGGGAGGTAAGGGAAGTGATAGATATTTTCTCCGTACCTGAAGAAAAATTTGGTACAAGCAACAAATGAGCGGACATACTGATCGTGTTACACTCATACGTAACGTACATATGCAGAAGGAAAAACTACTGGGAGGGGGCTGAAACTGAAGTCAGTCGTAATACAATAAGCTTATGATCTGAAGTAGCAGTATTGATAGTATATGAAAAAACGAAGAGGCTGTTAGCTTATTAGTCTTGGAAGGTATTGATAAGGAAGTAGAGCAGAGGAAGAAATCTACGATTTTCAACTGAGAAACTTCAACGTGATGTTCTTCATCGGGACCAACGCAGATGAGCTTCATGGGCCCATAAAGCGCCGGGTTCATAGAACGACGGCTGTTTGGCATCTCCTCCTCCTCCGTTGGCTCTCGTCTCCGTCTCTCTCATTTATTCGCTTCACGCTGACTGCCATTTTTATCTCTGTGTCTGTTGGACTGAGACTGTGTGAGAGCACAAGCAAGAAGAAGAGCACAGACAGACAGTGTGGGTGGCCTCACCCCCCGCCATTAAATTGCACTACGGACTCACGGAGCTCGTCGGAGACTCGGAACAACCGAACAAGAAGAAATGGCTGAATCTTCACCTCGGACCGTCGGAGAGTCGGACGAATCGGAGACTGGGCAGTGGGTTAGGGCACAGACTTGTTGGGGACTCAAGGAGAAAGGGGAGTGCCGGAGAAGAAAGGGAAAGGGGAAGGGGGGGGGGGGAGAGGAAAATGGCATCAGTTGGGCTCAAGGCCAATGGGCTGGGCTTCAGCCTGACTCTGGCCTGCCCTTCGCCCAAGGGCCGGAATGAGACCTGGGCTTTGCCTGAGTTTGGGCTGAATCCGGAATTGCAGAATCGGCCCGATTCCGCGATTCCGCGATTCATTGCCCGATTCACTTCCGATTTTGGATTTTCCGAGTCACCCCCCTGAATCGGAATCGTAGGACCCCCTTTGAATCGTAGAATCGTACGATTCTACAATTCGAATCACGATTTTGAAAACCATGGCCCCAACCCATATAATTTGGAGAAGGGCTTGACGAGAACGGTCGAGTGCCCGAGATAGAGGAGAGTTTGCACCACCTTGAGGACCACCAACTCACCTCAGTTAAGCCAACAGAAGAAATCAACGTGGGCACAGAAGAAGAACCGCGCACCCTGAAGATCGGGACGAGCCTCGACCCTACACAATGCACCCGGATGATCGATTATCTAAAGGAGTACCAAGAGGTCTTCACCTGGTCCTACGCCGACATGGCAGGCCTAAACCATTCGATAGTGAAGCACTTCCTCCTGCTCGACACAGAAAAGTTCCCACCTAAATGGTAGCACCTACGGCGGCAGCGAACTGGCCTTCTCCTCTGTATCAAAAAGGAGGTCGTCAAGCAGATCAATACGAGTTTCTTGGAAGTCTGCAACTACTCCGAATGGGTAGCAAACATCGTACCCATGGGGAAGAAGATCGGAATAGTTAGAGTTTGCGTCGACTACCAGGACCTCAACAAGGCCAGCCTCAAAGACAACTTTCCTCTGCCCCACATCGACGTCTTGGTCGACAACACCGCACATCACACACAGTTCTCCTTCATGGACTGCTTCTTCGGATACAACCAGATTCGGATGGCCGAGGAGGACAAGACTAAGACAACCTTCATTACGATGTGGGGGACCTTTTGCTATCGGGTCATGCCCTTCGGTCTCAAGAACGTCGACGCAACCTATCAAAGGGCAATGGTCATGCTTTTCCACGACATGATGCTCAAGGAGATCGAGGTCTACGTCGACGGCATAATCGCCAAGTCGAAAGAAGGAGAAGATCACCTCGTCAACCTGAAGCGCCTCTTCGACCCCCTAAAGAAATACAAGCTTCGGCTTAATCGAGCGAAATGCACATTCGGCGCCAAGTCGGGAAATTGCTGGGATCCGTGGTTAGCGAACGTGGCATTGAGGTCGATCTAGACAAGGAGAAAGAGATCATGGAGCTGCCCCCGCCATCAACGGTCCTCGAAGTACAAGGCTTCTTGGGACGGCTGAACTACATCACGCACTTTATTGCAAACCTAACAGACAAACGTCAACCACTCTTTTGCTTACTCTGTAAAAATGCAGCAATCGAGTGGGATTGGTCCCGCCTACACCGGATCGTCATCTCATCATTTACCTGATAGTGCGCCGACAATCACTAGGGTGCATGTTGGGACAAGAGGACGAGTCCACGCACGTAGAGCAAGCGATTTACTACCTGAGCAAGAAGTTCACTGAAAGGGAGTCAAATTACCCGGAGATCAGATGTGTTACGCGCTGGTGTGGGTCATGTAGAGGCTCCGACAATACACTCTCTACCATAACATCCGCTTGCTGTCAAAAGCGGATCCCCTGAAGTACCTACTCGATAGCCCATCCTCCACGGGGAACATCACAAAGTGGCGTTGCCAGCTAACGGAGTACGACATCAAGTATGCGTCTCGCACGTTAGTCAAGGGGCAGGCAATTACAGATCATTTGGCGGAATTCTCGATCAAGGACGACACCCCGATCAATTCCGACTTTTCAGACAAAAGGATCCTCTAAGTGGATGGTGAGGAGGATAGGCTTGAGTAGAAGAAGTAGTTCGACGACCCAGTCAATTCCACCGAGTTTGATATCGGCGCAGTGCTGATATACCCCGACGGGCGCTATTACCCCTTGCAACAAAGACCGATTTCCCCTACACCAATAATGTGGCCGATTATGAGGCGTGCATCCTCGACCTGCAGGCGGGGATCGACTTCAAGGTTAAGGAGTTAGAAGTGTTTGGGGACTCCATCCTCACGATTTTCCAGACACTCAGGCAATGGAAGATGAAAGACGCGAAACTAGTGCCATACCACAAGTAGCTCAAAGAGTTGGCTGAGAACTTCGAGAAGGTCTCATTCACATATATATGCCTTGCATTAAGAACCAGTTTCCAGACTCGCTCGCAACGTTCGCATCCATGGTGAGCATCACAAAGGAAAATCTCATCGAGCCCCTAGAGATTGAGATTGCCGAGGATCCCACCGACTGCGATGCAATCGAAGCTACCGACAGAAAGCCTTTGTACAAAGACATCAAACATTTTCTACAAATTGGTCATTACTTAGCATTTGCCAACCATTACGACCGGAAAATACTTCGGCGACTCGCAGCGCATTACTTCCTGAGCGGCAAGACGCTCTACCGTCACTCCTTCGACGCCACACTACTCCGGTGTGTCGACGAAAATGAGGCGCAATGCCTTATGGAAGAAGTGCACGAGGGGAGCTGTGGACCCCACATGAACGGGCTCATGCTCGCTAAGAAACTCATACGATTAGGCTACTTCTAGTCTACCACAGAGACCGACTATGTCAAGCACGTCAGACACTGCCATTTGTGCTATGTCTACGCCAACCAGATCAAAGTACCGCCAAACGAGTTGCACCGGATGGCAGCCCCGTGGTCCTTTTTAATGTAGGACATCGACGTGAACGGTCCTATCTCTCCCAAAGCATCCAACGGATATTTGTTCATCCTGGTGGCGATCGACTACTTCACCAAGTTGATCGAGGCTGTCGCGCTTGCATCAGTCACCGTAAAGGCCGTGGCACGCTTTCTCAAGCGAGACATCATGGAAGAGGCACAATGCCTTATGGAACAATGCCTTATGAAAGAAGTGCATGAGGGGAGCTGCGGACCCCACATGAACGAGCTCATGCTCGCTAAGAAACTCATGCGATTAGGCTACTTCTAGTCTACCACGAAGACCGATTATGCCAAGCACGTCAGACACTGCCATTTGTGCTATGTCTACGCTAACCAGATCAAAGCACCGCCAAACGAGTTGCACCGGATGGCAGCCCCGTGGCCTTTTTTAATGTGGGGCATCGACGTGATCGTTCCTATCTCTCCCAAAGCATCCAACAGATATTTGTTCATCCTGGTGGCAATCGACTACTTCACCAAGTTGATCGAGGCCGTCACGCTTGCATCAGTCACCGCAAAGGCCGTGGCACGCTTCCTCAAGCGAGACATCATTGCCCGATACGAAGTCCCCGCAACCATCATCACGGACAATGTTAAGAACCTAAACAACAGGATTATCGACGAGCTTTGTGCGCAGTTCAAAATACAGCATCGCAACTCCATTCCATACCGTCCCTAAATGAATGGTGCGGTAGAGGTTGCGAGATGCTCCCGTTTGCGCTCTTAGCGTACCTGACGTCTATTTGCACCTCTACCGAGGCAACCCCATACCCCTTGGTCTACGGTGTCAGCACCCCATTTTGGCTTACCAATTCAGGCAATGCCTATCCACATCAAATCAGGTTATGACTTGAGCACGGATACGGAAAAAGGCTCAACAGAACAACAAATTGCTATTCATTCTCAAGTCAACAGAGATAGGCAGATGATTCAAGCACATGACATAGGAGCATACAGAATCATCCAGCAACCAACAGAGTGACTAGAGAGTTCAATAACATTCCAAAATCGACATTTTCCAAATACACTGCGGACGGTCCTATTTTCCGATAGTCCGCTCGACCATCGGAAGATAGTCAATATTGGACTCCAAAAATCCACATCAGTACCAAACATAGGAAAAGTGTCTTCAAATGCAATTTGTAGATCCTCTACTTT
Source organism: Punica granatum (assembly GCF_007655135.1). Lineage (NCBI taxonomy): Eukaryota > Viridiplantae > Streptophyta > Magnoliopsida > Myrtales > Lythraceae > Punica > Punica granatum. The sequence continues at coordinate 40,421,377 of NC_045127.1, read as the reverse complement.
ATACAGAATAACTTTCTGTATATAGACAATTTTTCAGTGGGAGTCCCAAAATGCCGGTTTCTCAGAGAAAAGTTAATGCCAAATGTCAGACACAGTCATGTCCCACAAACATATGGAGCATGAGCAGTGCTTCAAATCTGTTCCTAGAAGCCACGCAAACACCCTGAATGACTTCCGAGCGACAAAACAAGCATACCTTCTTTTGGAAATGCATAACCGGAGACTGGTTTGACAGAATAACGACAGTTATTCTTCTGAGGCCCTTCACCCTCAGTTCAACACCGCCAATTAGAATCAGACTCTCCATTGTGAATACCACATGGATGCTCCGGAGCATACAACGGACAACTGTTACACACTCCGGAGCAAACTACAGGAGATGATTTATGAGAACAAGCTCTCCTTCAACGAGATTAGGCAACCAAACGTCCAGGCCAACTCTCTCCCCGACCACGGCTCCAGCTCAGGCCCAACTGTCAACATGATCGGTGCCTACTTCCTTGGAGAGGATTAGACCAAGGAAGAAGAGTCAACATCCCCACGAGGCTACACATGTATATATGTTCCCTACGTGTCGGCAAAGCTATAAGACACACGGCGAAAAAGGGATCTTTTTGTTATAGCATTGACTTTAATAAAATTCCTTGCACATATTGTGAATTCCTGCGTTCACGACTCCTACCATCCTTAATTTCTCTCTCGTCATTTCTACATTCTGAAACAAAGCACTTTATTTCCGGCTCACTGTAAATCCAAAATCGACTTGGATTCGAATTCATCCATGCGATACTTCGAGGGACGAATCCAATCCTTCCATTACAAAGGCCGGAAGTGACAGCTCCATAAGCAGAGCATGGCCCAGTCCACATGCCGCAAGAGTCAATTGCACGGTCGTGCCTATGACCAAAGAATGGGTTTCACTTGCCCTCCGCCGTCACCGCCGACTGAACACTGGGGCAACACGCATACCCTTTCTTAAGCTCCCTTTAGCTTTCCATTTAAATGCATTCTCGATGAAGCTTCTGGCATGAATAAACTCTTCAAGGGGCATTAGGACAGTCCCGAAAACGTCCTGTTGATTCTGTCGAACTTGTTCGATTTGTCTGTCCTCATGGGACCCGGCTCCTCCAGCCTTCCCTAGGACGGCTGCGCATGCCTACTCGCAACCAAGGAAAACATGCTTATGTGGCCCCCCCAGTCACAGTCTAACCACTCCAGAGTGGAGATGACTAGATTTTCGTAAACACATGTCATCCACACGCGACACCCCATGGATCGCGGGCGGGGCAAAAAGGGACTTTCCCATGGGGTCACCCCATATTTCTTACCACATATTCCCCCACATAATCGCCTAATGCATTATCTTCTTTGTCATCCTACACAGGGGCACATTAGCCATAAGTAAAGAGCGATGCGCGAGTTCACGCTTCTCCGAGAACTTGTCTCGGACCCTTTCCTTATACTTCGACGAGGGAAGTGTCCGATGATGAGGTACTCCCTACAAAGCTGAAGACTCAGAGAATCGAGCGAATAACCCAATATCGACACAACCGTCTTCCTCAAACATTTAGCGGCTTCCGCAGTGTGCACTATCCAAGAGGGGTGCACTGCAGGAATAGCAAGACATGATCGGGGACGATGATTGCACAAAGAGCCCACCACGAGTCACATCAATAATGAAGACCGGGGCATTCACATCCAGTGTTCACACCGAGACCATCTCGGACATCATCTACCTAGGATGAGCATTTCCAAGCGACGTACACTGGGGCATCCCCGGTTGAAGCTCACCCTAATACAACCTTGGCAAGCGACATACACTAGGGCATCCCCGGTTGAAGCTCGCGCCAACACAATCTCGACAAGCGACTTACACTGGGGTCTCTCTGGTTGAAGTTCGCCCTGAGGTCATTATAGTGGGTCATTCCAGCAAGCGACATTGGAATGTTCCTGTTCATATGCATCAAGACCGGGCCTCTTCCACAACAGGCACCAGGATAATTCCGGCCACTGATTCCCTAGGGCAATTTTGTATTTCCCTTCTAAACAAAAGGGGAATTCACCTGAAAACATTGCAAGAGTAAATGACACAAAGTTCGACTTTCGAATACTCAAGAATTAAACTTCCAAGAAATCCGGCTCTCACAAAGTGGCCTCGGCCATGTAAAGTGGAGGAGTTTCAAACAAAGACAGGGGCACAAAACAAACTCCAGCTGCAAAAAAAAAAAAAACACAGAGCGAAAAGAAGCGAGAAAAAACTCGCCAATGAAGAGAGAGAGAAAAAGAAGCGGGAAAAACTCGCCAACAAGCGAAGCAAGGCAATGCCGATATTCACCAAAAGCACCGGCGCCGCCAATCCAAAGAAATAAACAAACCCCAACAAAAAGGGGAGCAGCAGACACAACTCCTCGACGGAGACAGAACACAATGCACTCGGAGGTCGAATCCTTTGAACCCTCCGCTCTTGCAAACTCGAGAGATAAAAGAATTGAGCCTGCTAGGTTGAAAACCCCTTTTCAGGGGCAGCCTTGGCAAAAGTTAGGGTAAAAGAGAGATACGACCAGAAACCCTTTGGGGCGGTTATGGCCAAAGGAGAGCTCATCCCTTTTAGGTTGAGAGGTGCGGCCCCGAGGTGGGTGACCGTAGTAAAAGGAGAGCAAAACGAGAGATAAATAAAATTGACTCCCTAGTCTCTCACACATCGTGCGGACAAGAGATTCCCAAGGGAAGTGGCCAGGTGATCTTCTCCAACCCAATCCCCGATCGGTTCTCCTACACAGCTCAACCGTGCAACACAATTCTTCCTCAAGCGTAGTGGGTAACCAAGCACGCCATCCAAGCGGTTTGGGACAACCTACACAATAGCAAGACAGAAATGAGGGGGGTACATCTCGCTGCAGACGTAAACCCGTGTATCCTTTTAGCTTGGGGCAATGTGCTTCCTAAGTTTTCTCTTTTCCTTTCGTCTTTGCATAACTTCAAATGAGTCACAACCACCCTTCAATAGGCTACCACAAAGCCAAAATCCCAAACGTTCTTTTTCGAGGTCTAGTCATAGCATTCTGGAAATGATCAGACCGACGTCTGACCAATTCTAAATAGAAATTCTCACGCGGGTTGCAAATGCAGTCATCCTACGACATCCAGACGATAAGGGTCCAAAGTCGACGGGCTCTTCAAACAAACGATAGAATTGCGAGGGCATCGTCGGGGAAGTCTCGATATGCCCATGCATGGCTAACGGGAGTCCCTGGAGGCCTCATATCTTGACCTCCGAGAACGGGACCCACTTGCACTATCAAAGAAAAATTCTTCATGGGTTACTTAGGTGACTCGAAACTGAAGATCTGCGTGTTGCAACGACGTTTTCGTGCTCACTTGTGCCTATCACTTGTTAGTATTTCTCACATGATTTACTAGTAATGCTAGGATCACATGTATCACAAGCAAGCAAGAACTACGTCGGACTCTGATTCCTGAACACTCGGGATACGTAGGCGCTCTACCCTAGAGCTCTAGTCCCTCAGCACACGGCATCCCGCAAAGCAAAATTCCTCATCGCATGGCCAGGGCATCGCCAGCGAAAGTACAATTGCCCAACAGCAAAGCCGCCCTTTAGCAAAACACGATCGCCCCGGCAATGACAACACATGCCACCGACGAATCAACAAGCTCGGGGCAGCATCCACCCCATATACCTACAGCACCACCGCTCTACAGCGACAATCACAAGCGACCGGGGCATCCCGACAAATGGAACAATGACCCATCCTCAGATCTTCTGTAAAGCCGAGTCCCACCGTTAGATCTCCAAAGGATCGAGTCCTATCCTCAGATCTGCAGTAGGGCCGAGTCCCACAATTAGATCCCTACAGGGCCGAGTCCCATCCTCAGATCTTCCGTAGGGTCGAGTCCCACCATTAGATCTACTACAGGATCGAGTCCCATCCTCAAATCTTCCGTAGGGCCGAGGCCCACAATTAGATCCCCACACGGCTGAGTCACATTCTCAGATCTTCCGTAGGGTCGAGTCCCACCGTGAGATCTCCCACAGGGCCGAGTCTCATCCTCAGATCTTCCGTAGGGCCGAGTCCCACCGTGAGATCTCCCACAGGGCCGAGTCTCATCCTCAGATCTTCCATAGGGCCGAGTCCCACCGTGAGATCTCCCACAGGGCCGAGTCCCACCGTTAAATCTCCTACAAGGTCGAGTCCCATCCTCAGATCTTCTGTAGGGGCGAGTCCCACCGTTAGATCTCCTAGAGGGTCGAGTCCCATCCTCAGATCTTCCGTAGGACCGAGTCCCACAACATTCCAAAACCGACATTTTCAAAATACACTGTGAACGGTCCTATTTTCCGATAGGTTGCTCGACCATCGGAAGATAGCCAATATTGGACTCTAAAAATCCACATCAGTGCCAAACATAGGAAAAGTGTCTTCAAACGCATTTTGTAGATCATCTGCTCTATACAGAACAACTTTCTGCATACAGCCAATTTTTCAGTGGGAGTCAAAAAATGCTAGTTTCTCAGAGAAAAGTTAATGTCAAATGTCAGACACAGCCATGCCCCACAAACATACAGAGCATGAGTAGTGCTTCACATCTGTTCCTGAAAGCCACGCAAACACCCCGAATGACTTCCGAGCGACAGAACAAGCATACCTTCCTTCGGAAATGCATAACAGGAGACTGGTCTGACAGAATAACGACAAAAGAAGTTGACCCTGCATTGCCCTAAAAACTATAGCGGAAAAACGCAATTGAGCAAATCTGACTGCAATATTCCTTTAAGTTTCCCGAATGACCTCCGAATAGCAGAAAAGACCATTTTTTACGGAAATTCATAACCGGACGTCCTTTTTTCGGAAACTTGATGTCAGATGATTGGCCAATACAGTGCTATTCATCCCAAGGCTCAATGTGAAATCCTCAGACGAAATTGCACGATCCATCTAGGCCCTTAAAATAGTGCTTTTAGGGTTTCAGATGCACTTTTTCAATCATTCGGGGTCTGTTCTCAACCAACAGAGATCGCAGCGATATCCGGATCATCCAAGCAACTCAGAAAACATTCTGAGAAATCCGACTTCGAGCTCTTAGGACGTCTCCGGCTTCACATTTGTAATACTGGCTTATTGGTCAATTATCCAGTCTGATTGACAATGGACGTCAAAATGACCAACGTGGAATGCAGACACGAGATGTGCATTCCGAAACGACTAACTTTGCTCTGATCGCCTGAAATGGGCAAAATCGGCTTCCGAGCCCAAAAACCACACGAGCATTCATTTGGGCAAAATGGATGCTTTCAAACTCATTTGAATTGTTTTCGCGCGCACATTGATAATTCGACATTCGTTTGAGCCATGAACCTCAAACGTGCGATAAATCGAGACCCGAAATTTGTCCAGAACGTCCCTCAACGCCCGTGGGACCCACGGCTTGCCCTAGGGCAGCCGTAACCTTGCCCAATGCCACCCTTTTCCTTGGCCTTTTCTCCTTTGTCTTCTTCATCTCCATGAAGACAATAAGAAAACTTGCAATTCTATTTTCTTCAAAATATTTAAGTCTTCTACTTCAACACTCCACCATCACCATCCATCCATTAATGCTTCATTCAATCAAAACCCCACCCTAATTCCCTTAAAAAATTCGGATCCTTTAAGCATGCCCCCTAATTGCACTTTGTTTGCCTAATTGCATCATTAGCTTGCATATATATTGCCTAAGCCTTATTCAACTTCAAGACACTTTCTCTTACATCAACACTTGCCATTTTCATCAAGCAAAAGCTCCCAAGAACCTCAAGCAAACCGCAGCAATCTAGCAAGCAAGAACTCAACCAACAACAAGCAAAAATCCTCAAGACTTAAGTCGGAATCATGGTGTTTACCATCCCAGCTTAAATCTAAACTTCACCAAACCTCATATCTCACATGTTTTCAACCCCCTCTATCCATTTCCAAGCTTATATTTTAATTTTGAAGCCTTAAACCCATCGAAAAAGCTCAATACAGAACCGAACAGAAAAACTGCCCTTCTCAGGTCAAAACTTTCAACCCGGGTTTCAAGACCTTCCGGGTCAGTTTGAGTTGTCAAAACCCATCAAACACCTCCCCACACAACCCTAGGGTGTAAAGGAGCCAAGAAATCCAAGAAAAACCCGTCGGTTTTAACCAAGCACGAAAAAACAGCCTGACTGCCCAGTCAGGTCGTATTTTCTGATTGTTCTTGCGGTTTTCTTGTAGATCGGATCGATTCGAGACTCTTTTGGCAAAACGACCACTACAGCCACCTCCGGGGCTCAGTTAGGAGTCGGGAGCTACTGGCCTTTCCTCAAAATTCCATCGGGAGACACCGTGGTGACGTCCGACCTGAAAACTACCCAATAGGGTCTATTTTCCAAACGTATTATGTTTTCCGTTATCTTTGCAGGGCTATACGGGTTAACCCGATAGGTCTGGAACCAAACGACCACCACAGCCACTTCCGGGGGTCAGTTAGGAGTCGGCAGCCACTGGCCTTGCCTCAAAATTTTATCGGGAGACACTGTGGTGACGTTTGACCCGAAAACTGCCCAGTCGGGTTTGTTCTCCAAACGTACTCTGTTTTTCGTTATTTTTGCAGGGCTATACGGGTCAACTCGATAGGTCTGGAACCAAACGACCACCACAGCCACCTCCGAGGGTCTCTTAGGAGTCGGGAGCCACTGACCTTACATCAAAATTCCATCGGGAGCCACCGTGGTGACCTCCAACTCGAAAACTGCCAAGTCAGGTCGAGACAGCTTCCAGTCGGGTCTGTTCAACGAAAAATAGCCCAAACCAGACCCACCAAAGGTCTAACCCGACTTTTTACAATCCCATCCCGCATCCCGGGACTAGGTATGACCATTCTCGATTTAGAGGAGCTAGGACTTTTACGTTTTTATTGTGTTTATGGGGGTTATAAGGGATTTTATGCATGTTTCACTTCCAAGTTTTAATCTTTATGCAATTTCCATGTTATATCATGCATGTTTATTATCTTTTAACGTGCTAGTATGTTGAGAAATGTTTAAATTGAAGTCGAGGAAACCATATCGATCCAGAAAAGCGGAGATACCTCTCGGATTAACCTCTTGGAGAGGTAACCAAGGGTACCCTTGACCTTTTCGGGTCAAGACCGGTTTCATTGCCCCGATTTGAGTTGTTTTCCGAATCTTTACATTTTCCCGCATCCATGGAGCCAGTATTGTTTTATCAATTCCATAAATAACGTGTTTGTGCATGTTTGTATGTTTAAATGCGTTTTTCAAGCTCATGGCGATACCGGCTTTTTTAAATACGTGTTTTTACCGTGTTTAACATTTGAGCATGCGAGAAATAGTCGAAATTGGGTTAAAGAGAATGCTTGAAACCCGAAACGGGTCAAAGAAACCCACGGCTATTCCCAAGAGGAAAGAGCCAAGAGTTCTTTAACCTTATTCGGGTTAAGAACGGTCTCTTTACCTCAATGAAATCCATTCCTCGGATTTTGTGCAAATTTCAATATTGTCGCAAATCTCGCATGCTAACAACTTTAAAACATTGTTTTTAAAGTAAAAATGCATGGATTCATATATCGATAACTCTTTCGGGGCCATTTGGGTTCCAAGGGTATTTTGGTCATTCTAACCAAATTATCATCGATCTTCCTGGACTCGTCTTAGTCGCCGTATCATGAATTGTTTTGATTAAATTAAGCTTTTCGGGTACTTAGACTCCATTTAGTGGATCAATTCATGATCTGTCTAATTGTCTGTAACCTGTACATTTACTGTATTCGGCATTTAATTTTAAGCTGTAAATTCACAAACAGGTTAATCGGGACGTTCAATTTGATTAAATCCACTTGGCATTGATAAGTTTGCATGCATTGGTAATTAACTGATAACTCGCATCGATGAGTTGTCAAATGTCGTTAATGCTCTTTTCAAAACTTATCTATTTCAAAACCTGAAACGCGCAGTCCGAAAGGACTTAAGTGTCTCAACTTGAGTTTTTACCTGATTTCAGGTAACTCAGATTAGGATACAAAAGATCTTTCTAGATCACTTCCGGTTAGACAGACCGATTCTTTGGCTTTTTGGGGGTTCTTGCATAACCCTGGACGATCCAGGGAATTGACGGACACCGGCTACAAGCCGAGGTGGCCCACACTGCTATGTTTTCCCTTTTCTAAAAACAATTTTCAAATAAATGACAAATCGTCTTTTCACAATTCAGCGACACCCCTAGGGCTAGCTTGATAGAAACACTACAGTGTCATGATAAGAATAGGCTATCTGTTTAAGTGCAGGTTCATTTGCAAAGCCTTTTCTTATCCACTGATGAGTTTCTGTCATTCTAGCATAGACTCGGATAACTAGAACGGTTATCTCTGTCGCAAAACATGCAAAACACTAATTAACCTTTCACTCGACCTAACCAAACACTAGATAATGGTTAGGTGGAATTTTAGATTCCAAATCTAGAGTCAAAACATGTGTTTGGCTAATTCAGTGGTAATTCAGTGTCACAATACATAACAATTTTTAAAAGCAATCCACACACAAAGGACTTGACTACAAATACCATGTCTGTCAGGTTCTTGAAATAAAGCCGAATGCAAAATGTTTTACACGCGTTTGCTTGTTTAGCATATGGTATTTGCTTGCAATAATACCCATAGATTAATAATCTGTTAATCCACGTACATTTGGCGATAACAAACATATTGTCTGCAATATGCATGTTGTTTGTTACTTTTCTACTATTGTTTGTCTATGCGAGTCGAGCCCGACCCATAGAACGCATTGCACTTAGGGTTCAACGCCTTAACCATTGATCACAAGGTTCAACGCCCTATTCACTAAGAGCTCAGCTGAATTTTAGTTTTTCGGTGTGTCCCTGAACTCACGGCGAGTCTGAGCGGAATAATAACCGAAAGCAAACTGATTGGATTCAACCATTTGCTACTTGTAATTTGCTGTATTTTGAGAGCATTGTAAGGATTTTATTTTGTACATTCATTCTGTAAGAATCCCAGTTGGTGAGCGAACGGTTCGAGAGTCGAATCGGTCCAGTGCTTGCCCAGACAAGAGTAAACCCAAGATATCGCGGTTCTAGTTCATACAGGAATTCAACCATCATGGTCTGATGAACTATAACGCAAGATTGTGAACTGATTTCCCGACATACGGGCCTGCTTCTCTCTCGGCTTCCCAATCGACATCGTTTACTTCACCTAATTTCCGGTGTCAAAACGTGTGAGTCGAGTGCAGCTTAATTCACGCGGTAAATTATTAAAACATGCAAGCCTAGCAAACCAGAGTACCGAAAGGGCGTGCGGGATATAGGCCCACACGTAACGTGAACCCCCGAACTCAGACTTTCCGATTCTGCACAGACCAATGCTTTAGCAAAACTAAGTGTATCACTACCCCTAGACCCGAGTAACTCACCGGCCATCGACCTTCGGGTCGTAAAATGGTAAGTGGCGACTCATTCTCACGCGTATCCATCACGCATCCCGGGAAAGTGGACACTCCCAAGCCGCGTGATCCAAAAGCTCTCATGCGGGCCCCGACAAGAGTCCACATCGGGTCCGTACATACGGCATGGAAGTAGTCCTCCCAGTCGAAGTAGAGATTCCCTCCATGAGGGTTCTCGCCGAGTCCGAGCTTGAGGAAGCATAATGGGCGAAGCAACGGTACGAATAGCTCAATCTGATTGACGAGAAGCAGCTAACAGCGCTTTGCCACAACCAATGCTACCAACAAAGGATGACTCGAGCGTTCAATGCAAGGGTCCGCCACCGCGAGTTCAGCCCCAGCGACCTCGTCCTTCGAAAGGTCCTGCACATCGCGTCTGACTCTCGGGACAAGTTCGCGTACAAATATGATGGGCCTTTCATCGTTAAAGAAGTCTTCTCAAGAGACGCAATCATCCTCAGCGACATGGATGGGACCGAAAACGCGCTCCCAGTCAACGCCGATGCCATCAAAAAGTATTATCCCTGATAGCCTTTTTATCATCCTACAGTCTCTTCTTTCCTTAATTCTGCAAGGCTCAAGCCACACATTCGCTCCTTATCTTCTCCTGCATTTCTCGGGCTCTACATCCGTTTCACCCTAGTAGTTTTCCTATTCATCCACACTTGTACTCATTCCCCCCAATCTTTCTCATCTCAGAACATTCTTGAGAGAAAAAGAATAAATTTCCCCGTTAGGTCGAAAACCTCCATGAGGCAGCCTAGGCAAAAATTAGGGAACAAAGGGCACGGCTTAAAATCTCATAAAGGGGAGCCGTGGAAAAATGAGAGCATGAATTAAAATCTTCACTAGACTGAAAACCTGCAAAGGGCAGTCTAAATAAAAGTTAGAAGAATCGAGAGGTGCGATAAGACCCCAGCACTGGTGATCATAGCAAAAAGTGAGCTTATATGAGAGAAAAGTCAAATAAAAATACCCCATTGGGCTGTCACGCGTCTTGCGGCCTAGGTAAAAATTAGGGGCAATTGTCGGTCTGACCACGAAAGAACAGCTGCACTTCGCGTGAAACTACAACAAGTAGTGGTTCGGCGGTCTTCGACGCAAGCAACTCTCTTCTACTCTCCGGGCTCGAGGCACACCTCGAAGTGGGGTCGAATTGTCGTATCCTTGATTTGGAGGATCGTAAAGATCCATCCTTTAACTTTATGCAAAAACTCTGCGGGTCATGCCCGTTCTGCAAAAAGCCTCTCCTTTAATCAATTACGTGACACATTCGGGGACACGGCCGCCCCTCAAATGGCCACTGAGTCTAAACCCTCGAAACATCATTACATAGATTTCCTTTGCATATTGCAATTTCGGCAGTTCTGCGTGATTGACAACGACCATTAGCTGTCGTTCTCCTGTATGCAGGTACGAGCATGCGAACCCTAAGAGGCGTCTCCTCCTGACGGACTCATGTATGCCTCATGCAATAGGTCATAATCTCAACCCGAGCGGAAGGTCCTCAGGGGCGCACGCGACACCATCATCCCACGGGCCCCTGTCATGTGACAAGCGGCAAGCCATGCATAACCCAAACTCAACATCAAGCAAATCCAGATCGTAACTTTTCAGCACCTTGCACTATTCCCTAACACTGAACTTTACTTCTGCATTTCCTGCATTTTCCTATCAAACGAATGTCTTCGCATACTCGAGCTAGTCCCGATGATTGAACTTGCAATTATCCGCGTTCGAGTTTAGATACCCATTTGCTGCTTTTGGGTTCAAACGCCCATTTATCGCTTTCGAGTTGAGACACCCATTTATCCCTTTCGGGTTCAGACACCCAGCTACTGCTTTCAGGGTTCAGACACCCATTTACCGCTTTTGAGGTTCAAACACCCGTTTACCGCTTTCGGATTCAAATCTCCATTTACCGATTTCGAGTTTAGATGCCCATTTATCGCTTTTAGATTTTGACACCCATTTACTGCTTTTGAGTTCTAGCTTTCACTTCTTCCACTTTCTCGCTTCCCTGCCATAATTCCTTTACCTTTATTGCCTATTTACAGCAACAGATTCATGCGCTTGCACGGTTTTCTCCCATACATCCAAAACAGGAGAGCAAGCGGTCATAGGGGGAGGTGCCGAGGCAGTCGCCGGGACCAAACGGGGTGCTTCTCATAATCTTTGGTTGTATCCTCTACCCGAGCACATAATCAAAGAAAGGGAAGCTGTCAGTACCCCATTCTGGTCCACCGGTTCCAATAGAGAATATCAGCAACCACCCTGATCACAACCCAACAAGCGCGACAAAAGAAGGCCCAGTAGAAGCCCGGGTCAATATTCATAGTCGGGCCAGCCGCGGAAACTACGCAGTCATAGGGCAAAGACTACAGAAGAGAAGGCAGGGCCACCATAAATGTCACAGCAAGGAATCGGAGAAGCTAGGCAAGCAGTAAACATCAGGGGGACAAAAGCTGACATATGCACTATTCACCGTTGGATCGCCGGAGTATAAAAAGATATATAATATAGGGTTCTAAAAACACCTCAGGATGCCAAAACAACCAATGTCATCTCCGTGTGCATTTCGGAAATCATCTACCTAGGCTGGGGCACTCCCGAACATCCGTAGACGGTCATTCTAATAAGGCTCCTGGGACTTCCACTGCACAAGGGAATCAACGGCACCCCAAGACTGGTCTGGCCACACCCAAGGGTCACCAGGACCAGGGAACAGGTTGAGGACTATTTTCCGGAAAGAATCTTAATCTCCCAAGTGGATCCAGACCTAGGAAAATGGGGCCCTTTCCATAGAAAACCATAGCCAGAGACCTTTTTAACGAATCATAAGTGCATGAAATCCACGCCAATCAATCCTAGGGGCCTCAAGGGCCAGGGAAATAAACCCTAATCGCGCTGCACGAGTCATTTAGGTTTCACAAGTACCATTTAGGTCGAAAAATGGTCTATTTCAGGTGGAATCTCGCGCTCGGAGCTTGTTCTGAGAAATGTTAATACCCGAGCTCTGCACTACCCATTCCCAATAACCCCCAGGGCTCGGGAAATTATTTCGGCTCGAACTGCACAAATCATCAATGTCTTCCCAGTAGCTTTAAAGTGGTCTCAAACGTCCATCGGCAAACCTTTGGGGTTCGTTTTTTACAAACGACAAATACAGTGGTCTTCGGACACATCAGAATACTCGAGAAACACTGAGAGAACTCTGATCGTAGATTCCTGGGACATCTCCGGTTCCCGATCTCCGGCAGAGGTTGACGAGTTAACTCTTTCGCCTAAAGCACAAAACACACCAATGCAAGCAGTACAGCGCATAGACACTAATAGGTGACATAAACAGTTAACTTCGCTCCGATCATCCAAATCGAGCAAAACTGGCTTCCGAGCCTCCGGGCCATCCATTCATTTTCTTATGCAAAACATAGCAATATTGAGCCATTGGAATCGTCTTTGTGCGCGCATTGACAATTCGTCATTCATGCGAGCCACGGAGCTCGAACGCATGACCGATTAAGACCCGAGCTTCCCCCGACTGTCCCCCAAGCCAAGTGGGACCCATGGCCAGCGAAGGGAAGCTACAGCCAGCCGCAAGCCTCTCCTACGGCCTACTCCTCCCTTTCCCACCACAAGTTCAAAATATCTCTTACACACATTCCCATCCATTAACTCCCATCACCTTTCCTTTAACTTCCCTTACACTCAACTTGACATTTCCCCTCCCTAATCCTCTTAATCATGCTTGGTTTCACTTAATTTGCCTCATTAAGCATCCATATATAAGCCTAAGCATAAGAGTATGTAATCACTTCACCTCTTGCAATCTCCCTCAAGCCATTCTCTCTCAAAAACTCTCTGAAACTCCCCCTTAGTTTCAACATTCGCACAACCCAAGCATTGCCCCATAAACTAGGCCATTTTTGCCAAAAAACTAACCGTTTTTCCCGGAAAACTAACCGTTTTTCAGCGACCGCCCACCCGACTCAACCAAACACCAAACAAACTACATTCAGCTAAGTAAACCACTCAGCTTAAATAAATTGCTTGAACCAGCTATTAATTTGTAATCGTGTCGACGGATCATGAACCGTCAGAAATACCCTTTTAAAACCCACAATTTCAAAAGCACCAAAACACATAACAAGCATAGCATGGGCATCTAGGAAATGTTCATGCATCTTGACTCGAGCCCAGGCCCGATTTGAGGTGGCTCAAGTCGGCGTGTACGAGCCTTGCTTAGACCATTCCCAGGGCGGAACGACAGTTTTCTCGGTCCTTTTGGGGTCGGTATGACCCCGATAGGTCCAAGGGATTAGTCAACACCGACTACCGACTTTAGATAGTTTGTGTCATGTGATCTCAATTTTGCACGAGCACTTTACACATTTTACAGTTCAAGGGCATAACCGTCATTTCGTGAATTGCCGACACCCTAGGCGTTAGGATGATCGAAACACTTCAAGCCACGGACGAAGATGGGCAGCCCGTTCGGGTGCAAGTTTCATTTGCATACCCTTCTTCATCCGATTTAGGTGTTTTTGTCATCTTAGCATAGATTCGGGTACCTAGACACGGTATCTCTGTCGTAAAACGTGCAAAATCTAACTAACCATTCATTCGACTTAATTAAACATTAAAAAATGGTTAAGCGGAACTTTAGGTTCTAAATCTATGATCAAAACACGTATTCTTCGTATAATCCATAAAAACCGCATTGTCATTATACATAACAAGTTTAAAACAAACTCACAAACGCGTAATCGAATTAGCACTGCACTCTAGAATGTTCTCTTATTTGTCTAGGCCAGAAAATTGCTTGCCAAGTAACCCCGATTCATAATTGATTAATCACGTAAATAAGACGCATAATACACAACTTGTTTGTATTCATCTGTTTTTATCTGTTTCTATCAGTTTTTGTTTGTTTTCCTCTATTACTTGCTTATTTGTTGCGATTCAAGTCTGAGCCCATAGGTTACGCTTTACACGGGGTCCAATGTCCCAACCATCGATCACGGGATTCAACGCCCCTATACACATTGAGTCCAATGTCCCAACCATCGATCACGGGATTCAACGCCCCTATACACATTGAGTGCACGCAACCCGAGTACGAAATGGGGTCTAGCTCCGAGTCACTACCTTACTCCGAGTAATGTCTATGTGGAAGACGACTTTGAACGGGTGCGTGAATCGCGGTTAGACAATCGCCGGGAGCTCGACCGGTCTCGCAGCCGTCTTGAGAGTCGATTAACTTATTTGTTATATGTCGGTCCGGCTGGACTCGACCCCTAGCTCTTTGAGGCCGGGATGCCTTAATTTATTTGTCGGTCGTTCGAAATCTCATGGTGATTTGGAGAGGAATATTTGACCTAACGCGAGCCGACCGGGATTAATGTACTATATTCTTTTGTATTCTGTAATTATTCGAGAGCACATTGTAAGGACATTTTATTTGTATATTCATTCATTTAATGTAAGGATCCCCGGTCGGTGAGTGAACGGTCCAAGTGCCGAACCGATCGAATCGATTTATGAATGCTTCGCGGTTTCGGTTCGCGGGGAGCGTCGACCACCACGGTCCGATGAACCGTAGCGTAAGGATAGTGAACCAATTCCTCGACGCGCAAGCTTACTCTTCTCTCGGGTTCTTGACTCGAATCGATTGTTTCATCTAATTTACGGTGTCAAAACGGGCGAGAATAGTATAACTTAATTCATGCGGTAAATAAATAAAATACGGTAAGCCCCGAGCAAACAGAGTACTAAAAGGGCGTGCGGGATATAAGCCCACACGTAATAGAGCCCTTGAATCCGGAATCTCCGGTTCTACATGACCATTGCCTTGGCAAATTAGGTGTATCATATACTTCTAGACCTGGTCAATTTACCGGCTCTCGACCTTCGGATTGTAAATAGGCAAGTGGCGACTCCTTCTCACGCGTGTCCATCACGCATCCTCGAGAAAGTGGACACTCCCAAATCGGGTCATAGCGCATGCCTGCGGGCCCTGACGCGATCGAAATTCGGGTCCGCACAACTATGGTAGTTGTTTTCTATTTCAACCGTTAGATTTCCATCAATAAAATCTGAACCACATGGCTCCATTTTATAAATTGAAAATTCCCTACCTACAATTTAAATTTTTATCTTTTCTACCACGCATTGTTTCGACCAAACTAAATCATATTCTTGTTCGTATTATTTCCAAAACGAACCGACCCCACTATGTGATTGGCTATCAGTGAGAGACTCGACGTTTTATCGAGGAAGCAGCGGCTCCAGGTTTGTTTATTGCGTGGGTGCCCGCATCCCTCTCAAATATGTTTAATTTCTAATACTTCTGATTGGAGCTGAAGTCATTTCGGGGCTGTGTTCTCCTTCTAAAGAATTCGAGCATCTCATGGGGATCAAATTATTTGATTGCCAAGCTCCTCTCTCTCTCTCTAATCGGAGCCGTCGAACCCATTCTTAGAGTGACAACAGCCAGTCCATCACTAGAGGAGACCCATTTCCCCAAAATGAACTCACCTTAATTAATTTGTTTTGATTTTAATTCTTTTAATTTTGAGAATCGTATTTTTTTTCCAGGTTTAAATGACAGGCTCTGGATTGGTTTGGAAATGATATGAACCAGATCGATTTATCTCGGGTGTGACATAGCATCGTCAAAAAGATCCGTTGTTGAAAATATTAAAGTAAAAGTTCGACCGATGTCATGGGGAGGGAAGTCGATGAGATTGAATGTTATTTCAATTTTAGGGATTTTATGAGATTGAATTTTTATCTCAATTCGGGGGATTTAGCTCTTGGTCAATTGGGAGTATACGAAATGAAGATGATTTTTAGTATGTGTATAGTATTTTTATTATTATTTTTCTTTTATGTAATTAAATTGTTCTTTATTTGATTGAACCGATATATTATGGGTTCGATTTAATATCAAAGTGAATATGGCTAGTCCACGAGTGAGATTGAGCGTTGGCGAGAAGATGCGTGTACAAAAATATTAACAGTCAAATTATAAGGAGTAAATCTTAAGATATAAAAATCTAGGCACGTATACAGTTAGGATCTTAGCTAAGGAAATCTAACGATTATTTTTACTACCAACCATGGTAGTACCACCCTTAAGATTTTTTCAAAATGTAGAAGCTTGAGAGCGGCAATATCTAGAGCTCTTCCTTTTTAGGTTGGGATCCGGTTTAGCTCATGTTCCAATTGCCAATTTGATAGTTGTTTGGTAATCTCATGCTGCTTCTGTGCCTTATCTTGCTTTGAAACTCTGGCCTCGTCTGCAGTAAAGCTTTTTCTTCAGCTACTTTTAACCTGCAACCTAATTAGTATCACTTTTCCTGGTAGATTGTCTATTACTGTTCGATCATTCCAACAACTGTAAGGACTCTCTTTCTCATGATGCTTCAACTCTGTTAAGCAAGAAGATTCACTGATTTCTGTTGATGAGTAATTTTTCAAAGGTTTATGCAATATTGCATCTTCTTCATTTTTTTTTTACAAGAGAGATTCACGGACCTAATACAGTGAAATAGAAATAATAATATCTAATATAGAGGCATTGATAGCCCACTAGGTATCGAATCTGAAACATTTATTATCAGTTGAGAGCGTACGTCACTGCGCTATATCAAAGTGGTGGTCTAATGGTTCCAAATTTAATCCAACTAGTTTGGTATCCCTTGTGTCCTAAGTTCAAACCCTCTCTATGCATTAGTGTCAAAACATTTGCTAGAAGTCCGCTCTTTACTTAAGCTTAGGGGACCCTGACTTCTATAAACTATACTAGATTTTTTATGGTGTTACGCTGACGGGATCAATGTTTAAGCAAATTATCAATTCGTCTAATTATTCGCAATTGAACACAAGAGTTCAAAAATTGCATAGAGGAACGGTAATATTGCCACTACTTTTACCCATCATATTACCTTATTTTCAATATTGTCTTATAATAAAATAACATTAAAAATTAGGTAATCACTAAATTGAAAGGAAGTTCATTATACTTTTTTTGATTCACCACTGTATCATTCTCTCTCTTCCTTTTTATACACTCTCTTCCTATTTTTCTTTTCCTCTTTCTAATGACGTGGTCTTTTCTCTCTTTTTTTTAATTTGATTTTGTTAATTAATTGATTTCAATTAAGAAAAATATTTCAATGAACACAATATAATAACCCCATTTTTGAAAGACAAAATAAGATTCATATTATAAAGAATTAAAAGGATACGGTGCATATTATATTTATATGTGGAAGATAATTGAAAAAACAAAGTTTATAAAATCGCGTGTACCTGCATGATTATTGTGCCGTTGCAAAGGAAGAAGAAAAGTAGTGATAAAATTTTCCTTCTCCAAATTATGCTCATTGTAAAAATAAGTATTATAAATTCAAACTACCTAAGTTGGAAGGAAATTGAAAAGAAACATAATTTCCTTTTGGTAATTTTCTTTTTCGGGGTGCATCATAATATTTAAAAATTCAATTGAATCCTTATCGAAAAAAGATTTAACATTACCGAAAAAAATCAAATTGAGTCGTGACTAATCCAGCTCGATGATTATAGTAGATACTCCTGGTTTTACGTTCTTATATCTCGATCTGATGTACTTAGTGTTTTTTGAGCATTTCGTCTTCAAATTGAGAATTTCCATGGATGTCGAATCAAGTATTTTCAATTAGATGGTGCAAAAAAGTTTATCTTTATAGATTTCCAGTCTGAATTATAAAACAATGGTATCTTCCACCGTATCTCATGTCTTCATGTTCCTCGACAGAACGGCTCTACTAAACGCAAACACCGTCACATCGTTGACATGTGACTCATATTACTTTCTCACTCTTCCATTCCACTGAAATTTTAGGATTTTGCCTTCGAAACATCAATATACCTTATTAACAGGTTACCTACAAAATCCCTTGGTTTCAAATCTCCTTTCGAGGTACTTCATGGTAGTCCACCTGATTACTCTAATTTACGGGTGTTTGGGTGTCTCTGCTATCTTTATTTACGACCTTATACATGCCATAAGTTAGAACCTCAATCTCAACCTTGTGTCTTCCTTAGATATCCTTACCATTATCAGGGATATCGATGTCTGAATCCTATCACTAGTCGCATCTTCCTATCCACTCAAGTTGTTTTCGATGAGCGTTCCTTTCCTTTCAAGACAGGTGGGCCTATCTCGATGGATGCTAGTTGGTCATTTTCTGGCCCCGCACTTGCTATTGGTATGTCTATTCCCTCCTCTTCAAGTAACACTTCCACTTATATTCCCATTCTTTCGTCTGTTTCTATGCCATTTCATGAGCCTAATAGTCCTGCCACCCTACCTATTGAGTTGCATATTCCTGCTCCTGAGATTCATGACCAGTCCACTGAGTCTGAAGTTCCAGTTGAGGATGCTATGGTTAATGATGTTGCACCTGCTACTCAGAACACTCACAGGATGACGACATGGTCTAAGGATGGTACTCTACCTCATCCTCGGTTCACCATATCTCGCCATCCTTCTGCTTTCTCTGTTTCCGTTGCTTTGCAAGAACCTCAGACCTTTGCACAAGCTCATAAACACTCAACTTGTCAGGCAACAATGGAGGAGGAATATCTGGCATTACTTCAGAATCATACTTGGGATCTTGTCCCACCATCTCCTACGCAGAATATGATTGGCTGCAAATGGGTTTATCGCATTAAACAGAAGGCCGATGGCACCATTGATCGCTATAAGTCTCGATTGGCGGCAAAAAGGTTTTAATTAGAGAGAATGAGTCAACTATTCAAAGACGTTTAGTCCAGTCATCAAGTCGGTTACCATTAGGACAATTCTATCTATTGTTGTCTCTTACCAGTGGCCGATTCGACAACTGGACATGAATAATGCATTTCTTCATGAACATCTTACTAAGGAGATTTATATGTCTTAACCTCCTGGCTTCATCGATGCTTCTCGTCCTGATTATGTTTGTCGATTCTGCCGATCTCTCTACGAGCCTAGTTCTAGCGTCTCAATACTTATCTTCAGAGACTTGGGTTTTTAGATTCCAAAGCTGATCCCTCGTTATTCATTCTTCGGGCACCTAGTTATCTTGTCTATCTTCTTATCTATGTTGATGATATCATCTTGACGGGAACCCCAGGTGCACCATTTCATTCCATTATTACTGCCTTACAACAGGAATTTGCTATGAAGGACCTCGGTCCTCTTCACTTCTTTCTTGGGATGGAGGCTCGCACTGATGGTACTGGACTCTACCTCACACAGTTCAAGTACATTCACGATATCCTAACTCATACTTCTATGCTGGAGTGCAAGCCTATTAGCTCTCCAGTTTTATTAGGATCCTTGGCATTCTCTTCATGATGGGGATCTATTTCAGGATCCTTTTCTCTATAGGAGTGTGGTCGGTAGTCTCTAGTATCTCTCACTCACTAGACTTGACATTGCCTATGCGGTAAATCAAGTCTATCAGTTCATGCATTGTCCAACTATTGTTCACTAGATGGCGGTTAAACGTATCCTATGATATCTCAAGGGTACAATTACCTACGGTCTTCATATTCGCCTAGGCTCTATATCATCTATTCATGGTTTCTTTGACGTTGATTAGGCCGGTAACCCTGATGATCGTCACTCTGTCAATGGCTTTATTGTTTTTCTTGGTTTTAATCCCGTCTCTAGGAGCTCCAAAAAGCAGAGAACAGTTGCCTAATCGAGTACTGAGTCTGAGTACAAGAGCATTGCCACTGCCACTACCATTGCTGAGATTCTATGGCTCCAATCTCTACTTCGGGAACTCGGGATTTCGCAGCGTCACCCTTCGACTCTTTGGTGTGACAATATTTCTGTGATTTATCTTACGGCAAATCCTATCTTTCATGTTCGGACCAAGCACATTGAGATTGACTATCACTTTGTGCGAAAGCGTTTCATGCGTAAATAACTATCTGCTCGCTTCATTAACTCTGATGATCAGCTAGCTAATGCACTCACTAAGGGCTTATCTTCTTCTCGCTTTGTGGACATTCGGTCCAAACTTCATGTGGCAAAGTCCCCGTTCAACTTGTAGGGGAGTAATAGAGAAGATTATCCAAAATCTTATCAAAATCTTACCTTGTATATATTACGTATTTTAGTCATGTGTAGATAGTTTTCATACATAGAACATTGTACACAACTATATATTACAATGAAAGTCACCTCATCTAATTAAGTGAGGATTCAGCCATTCTCTGCCAACTCTTTAGCTTAAAACTCTCCCAATATGATTTTTTTTTCTATTCACAAAATTTGAATCCGAAATCTTGCTTAAGGAAAACATGTCTTTGTTTCTCTCTTTAACGCTATTTGCCTCTCTCTGTTTTATTTTTTCTATTTCTTTGTTTTCATTAATTAATTTAAGAATCATAAAAAAATACTTATTTAATACACATTTTCAAATATTACAAAATGGGTTGCATTTCTATTAGAAATATCAAACGAAGCATTAGTTAATGTTGAAAGTATAATTAAAATGAAAAAAAAATTGTATAGTCCTGCGCTTTGTGCAAGTAGAAATCTAGTTTTCGTAAACCAACGATAATACATAACTTTGCATAGTCCTGCGCTTTGTGACGTCCTTTTCTTTAACATCTAATAAGTCATCTTATAATGAAACGACATGATAATAAAATATATGGCGACTTGAGTAAGAAACAATAGGTGAAATAGACGAGACGAGGCAATGCACACAACATGGGTAGGACCAATCGCCCCTGTGATATTATTTTTTACCATCAAGCATATAGTGAGCAAAATCAGAAGGGATTGTCACCGATGAAATTGGCGAAGGTGGTTCAAGGGATGAGAGTAACTATTGTTGGCACATTCAATTTTCGGCATTTTACGAACTCATAGTTTTGATCATTTCTATGTATCACTTTCTTATACCGCTATTGCTTTACGATCGCGTTATGCTAGCACAATCGCCTACAGATTCTTAAGATTTAACTGTCGAGTAGAAAAAAAAAAAGTAATTTTGTAAAACTGAAGACATAATTGCATGTATCATTCTTACTATATGCATGTCATAAGCGGAAAGGCTTTACATATTTTTCTATTAAAAAAACCTTATACATTAGAAAAGGTGCTTGGGTATTGGCACGAGTTTCGGACTCGAAATTGATATTGCCTCCAAAATAAAGGGGCCTTGTTATTCTTCTCGTACTTGTCCCCATTTTTCACTCTGTCAGGATAAAATTAAAATACCGTGTGTATCAGATATATTATGTGGCATTATATCACAAAATGAATGAAAAATTCTATTTTTATTAATTATAGATTTTCTTTTTGTGACATCTCTATAAACCTATGCTGAACCGGGGAACCCTTACTGATTTATGGCACGTACCGCTTGATATATCCGTTAGGTTCTTTTTCCGGATATAGAGATGGTTTCTTCATATTGCCATATGGGCTAATTGTTATTGGGCTTTTCCTTGGGCTTTTTCCAATTAGACATACGCTGCCTCTTAGTGGGCTCTCATGAAGGGGCCTATCACTTGCCCCGACTCTAGGGCTTTGGAACGAGGCCTTCGAGTAACCAACCAGAGCTTGAATGTCTACAGCGTGCATTGTGCTGGTAGTGACTCAACAAAAGTTGCCTTTGCCAGCAAATGCTTCACCAATCTCGGTTTATTTAAGCGATTCGATGGATAAAATCTACGATTGAGAGAGTTTTACCTCTTAATAGGCTAACTCGGTTCGAACTGGAATATTCGAGGTTTATTGGGCTGCTGGATAGTACGATGCACAAAAAGAGAAAAAAAAAAGAATAATAGACGATGAGGAAGAGGGTGTAACACAATGACACACGTTCCCGTATCAACCAAGCAATTACATATTTGATTCTTGTGATGGTATTATCTGTTTCCTTTTATTAGTTATTAAGACTTTTATTTTATTGTTACGATGTCTATGACCTCCTTAATATATATATATATATATATATATATATATATCTTGGAAAGCTGCTTGGGGACTTTATCATGCTACGATTTTTCGTGGCAACATGAGATTTTGTCCAAGAGTTCATGGTAAATGTCTTCGTCTCATTAGTTGTCGTGGTTTATTAATTTCATGATGAGAAGTCACCAGATTTCGTGTTTGTCAGATACATGCCTCAAAGAATTGAACGACTTATCTCGGGCACGTGACGAAGCGATGAAGATGCGTGATAGGGGGTTTTAAGGTTTCAATCTATCAAAATTAGAGATGTCTAAGATGGGGCACCTATCTGCAAAGGCGGAGGAGCAAATAATTGCCAATTTTCAGGTTTCATGGCGACATAAAGGCGACGTTGTCGCTGTTGGAAATGAGCTTTACTGCATCATGCTGCAGCTTCTCCTGGAGGAAATTTCGGAAAAGACTACTCCGTTTCAAGGATTCCATATAGTCCACAAAAGCAATAGACGCCATGATGATATCTATTTCAGGCAAGGAAAATGGTGGTGGTGAAGGCACTGAAGTTGAGAACAAGGATGTTTTACCGGCACAATCGCTGGGAGATGAATGCGACGACCCGCCGGACATTATATTTGTGATGGTTTCTTTGCCAGCAACTAAACTGTATATCGACTGAACTAATTAGTATCCATGTAATTAGTGGTTGTGTTTTAAGTAGTCTATGGTCTAAGTAATCATGTTTTATCTTTTGACAGATAGATACTCGCATGTAGAATTTAAGTTTAAGAAACCTTAGGCTACCATCGGTCTGACCATTAAATCTGCTTTTATTTCGAGTCAAGAGATAGATAAACAGACACATCCCATTCAACTGATAGGGGGAGTGTTGAAGACCAAGAAGTGAGTTATTTATTAGCCAAGCATTCTTCTTAGGCCTAGATCCGATCTCCTGGTTCCTGCGGAAAGGAAAAAGAATTTCACGATCTTCCTTTCAGGAAGGGAGGCATCTGTTTCAAAGAGGAGGAAGAGGAAAGCTAACGAGGCAGTAGATTAGCAGTAGAGATCTCCAAGAGGATGCTGCTATTACTTTTCCCAGTTCTCTTGCTCTGTCTCTTGCAAGTCCTTGTTCTATCAGGTGAGTAATCATGGAAAGGCTTATCCAACCCGGAGCCACCTCGCAAAACGTTGGAGGGCCGAGGGAGAAACTGCTAAGCCTACCGCCATGGTGGAAGGTGCAAGAAATTTTCCAGTTAGCGGACCTGAGATAGTTGCTCGGTTCTGCACTGCGGTTGAAGAGTAGGCGGAGCGATATTTCCAGTAAGCCAAGAATAGCTCTTGCAAATATTATCCTGAGCCAAGAATACTCGTGCCATTATGTTAACTTTTATTTTATTCTATATTTTTTCTCTTTTAGTTACCTGATCCGTTGTATTATTACCAGAAATTCCTTCTTCGAGTATCAACCGGCAATGTCGGTAAAACAGTTGAAAGAGGCCAATACTGGTCTCTTAAGGGACTAGGGAATTATCTTCCTATGTTATACACAATCAAAATATTTATGAAATTTTTGGCATATGCCTTTGACATCCTACGATTGATTGATTAGAAAGCGGGAGTTATTATAATATAAATCCAAGATTTGGCTCGAAGAAAGGTTCAAACCTTAAGGAAAATCTTATAAGAGGATTTCCATGAAAGAGGAATTTACTTCATTCAGAACTTCAGCGTAAATTTTACACAATGATACTCAAGATCCAGAATGAATCCCACAATTATCTTATCTTAGGCCAATATTCCTGGAGCAGAGTTAGATCTATTCCTGACCGGTTCTGTCCCAATCTAAGCTAAAAACATTTGTCTGGACAGTGGACAACCATCATGGATCAGAACATGCTTGCTTTGGCTCTCCTGACCACTTCCACACATTCAATGTTCCAGTTTCGTCACCGGTGAAGAACAGGCCAGCTGCGGGAGCTACTTGAAGAGCTAGAACTTCGCGCCGTGCATATATTCTGCCCTCTCAACAAACCTAAATTTCAAGAAAGTTATGAAAGGATGATGGTCAGTTTCAATAAAATAATTGGAGGAGATAAATGGAAAGCATATCAGACCAAATGAGCTCAAGTAATTGAGATGACAATGATGAGATCAAATAGTCAACTCACGTGGGAAGCTCGTAAAGATGCACAGTGTCATCATCGCAAGCAGTGAGCAGCATTGGTTTTCCTTCCATGTCATGCATCCCTTTTAGTGCAAGAACTCCCTGTTATTACACCGAGCAAACACAAGTCAATAATAAAGACATCCCAGATTAGAAATCCCCAGTATTATAGGACAAAAGAAGAGTAGGAGTGATGACAAGTTTACATACGTGGTCCTCATTGTGCGTGTATACAACTTGTAGGTTCCTGCCTCCGGGTGAGGTCACAGCCCAGACTTTTATTGTCCTGTCCAATGAGCAAGACAACAGATAAATCCCAGCAAAGGACAGACATCACCACATTTGCGTGCCCTTTGAGTGTTGTGATACACTCTAGAGTATGTATGTCCCAAACCTGAAACAGGAGCAGATGAAAAAGGAGTTAATCAACCATATATTAGGTCGCTGAAGAAAATCTACCAGCAGGTCTGGTCCAATGACACTGCCAATAATCCCTTTTGAGATAGCCGAAGAAAGCTTAAAATTCAAAAAGAGATCTGGCGGCACTCAAGCCAGGCTTACCCTTATAGTGCGGTCCATGGAGGCTGAATACAGCCTATTGGCCCCTACAACCAACGAAAGCACTGCATGGGTATGGCCTTTTAAGGTTGCGACCAGCAGGAGAGGGTTTGTTGGTGAACTGCCTCTCCATACCAGAATATCACCATTCTGAGCCCAAAACAGTCAACCACCGTGCTTAATAACGTCATCACAGAACATTAATGAAACCATATGCGAGAAGGCAATCAAAGGATGCACATATTCAAAGAGCATCAATGGCCCTCAGAAAAATCAAACCAAAGCAATTTGATTAGAGCAGATCTTCTATGTGAAATATTAATTACTCATCCAAATCCATAAAAATAGAAAAAGATCAAATAATGAGGCAACATCGAATCATTAAGGGTTGCTATTATCAACATGAGATATGCGGTTAACTTTCCATAAGAATGACGAGCAATGTAGCCACTGCTGTTTCAGACAATATCATCAATGCAGAGCGACCAACCAAATTACCTGGCACCCAGCAAAAAGCAGGTCACTGCCAACTGCCATGGAATAAACTAGCCCAGAAGAAGCTTTAAGATCAAAAGCGGTACAGCACTCGAGATTCCACGCCTGAAAAATGAAGAAAGCTATGAGCAGGAACTCCAATTTGGAAAGCATAATCATTACACAATATAATTGCACGGAAAGTCCAACTACAGGCTAAAATAGCATATCACCTTAACAGCACTCTGCAAGCCAACGAACACCCATGGACCCTCAGAGATTAAAGACCCAACTTCACTCCCCACGCTGACTGTATCAGAACACTGCCCAGTGTGGCAGTCCCAAATCTTAACCGTTTCATCTTTGCTGCCAGTGGAGAGTTTATCTGATCCAGATGGAAATCCGATTCCAGCAATGCCCTGAAATAGAAAATTAAGAAATGGTGAGAACCACATAAATAATACCCATGACTAAATTATGCTTTTAGAGCTTCTATACAGCACAATAATTTTTAAGTAAAAACACCATGATCAAATCGTAATGCACGCTCAAGACATAAGACTGAAGGCCATTATATATTTAGGGTCCTAAAGTGAGGTCACGGAATGAAATAACCAGCCAAACAATATATACCTTCTTGTGGCCTTCAAGTTTCGCCAGCAAGCCGAAGCTGTGACCACAGGACCACGAGTGCTGATAGAGGCACTTATCTCCCTTTACACAATTGCCCGAAGCCCAATGCCGGCAGAGCCGTTCCTTGCGCTTAAGGCCATCTTTTCCTTTCAAGATCTTGCTCGGCCCTCCGCCCTTGAAGAGGGAGGAAGGCTTCACTTCACCATGATAGGCATTCTGCTGCAAGGGCAACTCTCCGTGAAGGAACCTACATGCGTTCTTGGTACATCTTCCTGCTAACCAATAGGAGCAAACCTTGCTGCCCGTACCGACTCGTCTGTATCTCCTTTGATCAGCGGGCATCGTCCTTGCTGCCCTGACCTCCATTCTCTATGACAGATAGATAGAACGCAGAAAGAGCAGATATGAATTAAGGGATCCCGCAATACCGAAAACTTCCCGTCTCCGAGAACATTCCAGCAGAAACCAACCAGAAGCTATCGAAACCATGATCCTCGATCTTGAAACCTCCTCCGGAGAAATCAAAAGGACAGAGAACCCACGATTGCCCAGATCCAAAAATTCATTGTTCTTCAAAATGTGCGGGGAGAATCAGGCGCTCGGGCGGAAGAACAATATCAACCTAAATCACCTAAACCCTGATCGGAACCCAGGGACGATTCTCGGAGAATCAGGCATGTGAAGCGGAGAAGCAGAGAGCGAGGGTCTGATCATCGGAGTCGCCGGTTCCAGTCCATAAACAATCGGAAAAAAAATTGCACCCATACCTGAGCGAACGGAATTGACAGAATCCGATCGGAAGTCGCAACGGAGAGAAAGAGAGATCGATAGAACACTGATCAGAGGAGAAGAGAGTCCGGATGATTGAAACAGAATCACAAGCTATTTATAGACTTATTATAGCCGCGACATCCACGCGCCAAAGCGCATTTGGTGATATCTACCCGACCAACCCGATACAGGTACCCAGCTTACTTTGGATTTATTAATATTAAGAGTAAATTGAACTGGTAATTCAAAAGTTTTCATTAATATTTTAAGTTGATTCAAAATATTTTTTTGGTAACTTATTGGTACAAAAAGTTTCAAAACCGTTTCAATATAGTACATCTTATCAAATTCTCCTGACGTCGTTAATATTTTACTGACGTGAAGAGTCATATGTGTCACTTTTGACACGTGAAACTAATCACAGTGCGTCACGTCATTTAAGAGAAAATTAAATTTGAAAATGTCTAATAAAAATACAAAAAATTAAAAAAAAGTAAAATTTAGAAAAAAAATATAATTTTAAAATTTTTTAAAAACTTTTAAAAATTTTAAAATTTTAAAAATAATTTTAAATTTTCGGAAGTTTTAAAAATAATTTTAAACTTTTAATTTTAAATTTTAAATTAAACTAAAAAATAATTTTTATTATTTTAAATTTTAAATTTTAAATTATTTTTAAAAACATTTAAAATTATTTTTAAAACATTTAAAAATAATAAAAAATATTTTAAAAATAATTTTTTTATTTTGTTTTCTAAATTTTTACTATTTTTTGTATTTCTTATTATTTTCTGTATTTTTATTGAATTTTTTCAAATTTTATTTTCTCTTAAATGACGTGGCACATTGTGATTGATTTCACGTGTCAAAAGTCACACATAGGACGCGCCACGTCAGCAAAATATTAACGGTTTTGAAACGTTTTGTACCAACAAGTTACCAAAAAACATTTTGGACCAACTTGAAATATTCATGAAACCTTTTGAACCATCGATGCAATTTACCCTAATATTAATGACTAAAAAATCACGAATTTTTTTTTTTACTTTTGTTATTTTCTCCACTATTATCATAACCGGATCGGACCAGGAGGTTCGACCGATCAAATTGAAACCGGACCTATGTCTGGTTCGGTTAGCTTAAAATTCGAAAATGCATAAATAGACCGGTGAACCCAAAAAACTGGACGGTTTTTAGGCAAACCCATCGAACCCATGTGAATCGACCAATTGGATGGATTTAGAATTTTTTAAACATGAAAGACCTAAAAGTAAATCTAAAAAGTAAAAAAACTCAAAAGACCAAATGAAATTATGAAACCCTAGTCTTCATCTTCACTGCATCGTAGGAGATCCAGAGCTGGGGGCCTCTGAGATCGAGGACGAGGGTGAGGGGACGCGGAGAATCGCCACCGGGGCAGATCTTGGCGAGGTACTGGAGGCTAGAGGCATCTTTGGTGATTAGGCGGAGAAATGTGTTCGGCAAGGAGACAGCTTGAGTGTGGAACAAGTGGATCAGAGAGACAATGAAGAAGAAAAAGAAGAAGAAGCAGCTGCAGCCGCTCCGAGAAGCCATGGATGATGACGGGGAGAGAGTCAGGTCACCATTACTTGACTCAGAAAGGCGAACATCTAGACAAGGGAAAGCGCAATGCACTTAGCATAATATATTGATATGGAGAATTTTTTGATTGATTGTAGTGCAAATTAAGGAGCTGCTTCTCCATGTTGTGGTTGTGGGGGGGGGGGGGGGGGGGGGATGTCGGAGGTTTCTTTTGTATCAAGAGGGTGTGGGGCGCGTGAGAGAGAGAGATGAGAGGAGAAAGAAATGGTTAAGAAAAGGGCAAAGCTGACCGGAAGCCTCAGTCCTCTCTTATTGCCTTCCTTGAACCGGCGTAAGGAGGTTCAGTCAATTAGCACAAAATATAGAAAAATTATTATGATAGTTCACTCTAGAAGACCTAGTCTGACTTTAGTAGTAGTGTAGATTAGTATTTGATATTATTTTCTTAAAATAATAAATATTTATTTATTTTGTAATTAAACATGCAGTCCGACCCATCGAATCCCCGGTTGAACCCATAAATCCATGAACCCATATCTCGGCCAATTCGATGTCCGGTCCGGTTCTGATAACACTGATTTTCTCTTTTGCATATAAATTCACGGTCTTCTATTTCCTTTCCACATTTATCGTTCGCGTCCAATTTGTTAACATTGCAAGTAAACGATGTTTAAGTGACAAACGATTTTACACGCCACATCAAAAAAATAATATAAAATAGTAAAAAATTAAGAAAATTAAGAAATTGAAAAGAAGAAAACAATGGGTTTGATCCGGGAAGGGGGGGACCCCACAATGGGCTTCAACCTTGCCAGTGACCTTCGTTAAGGTTTGAGTGGTCAGTTAGATTCTCTTAAATTAGGGATGGAGGCACCTAATCGCCCACCTATCCCCTGAAGAAGGTCGCTAGAGAGGTCTGAGCTAGCCGACGACCTCCATCCTAAAATGGTTTGATAGTAAAGATGTGTCCCCCTAATAAGCAGGGTTCCTCCAAATTGGGGGTGGGAATTACCTTATGATTTTATCATACCTTCAAGTTCTTCATTTTAAAATATTATTTCCTCTATGATGCACTCTTGAGTATATTCGATAAAAATTTTAAAAGAAGAAAACAATAGCGTTGATCTGAGAAAGGGGGTCGCTGTGATGGGCTTTGGCCTTGCTAGTGACCTCCGTCGAGGTTGAGTGGCGGTTGGGGGCACCCTAACCAGTCACCTACCCCCTAAAGAAAGTTGCCGGAAAGGTCTGAGCCCGTCGATGACCTCCATCATAGAATGGGTGGCCGGTGGAGATGCATCCCTCTAACCAGCAGGGTTCTTCCAAATTAGAGGTGGGGCTTCCCTAGCCAGCCAATTACCTTCTGATTTATTCTCCCTTCAAGATCTCTACTTTAAAATATTCTTTTCTCTAGGATGCACTCTTGAGTAATATTCGATAAAAATTTTACATTTCCAAAAGTTTTGTTCAATAAATTTACAGCATGCTTATATCTCTTCCATCATTAAGAGAGATAAAATCCCTTCAAGCAAAGATTTTCTAGGAAACTAAGGATTCACTGCGTGGTGCCTAGAATTACAAATGAAGAACATTAAATGCTTCTTCATTTCGATTTGAGGTATATATTGATGGGGAGGCTTGAATGAACAATTAACCACGAGTTGAGAGTTTGTCTAAAACGCTTATGTGAAAGATTTTCATCACACACGAGGTAGAATTGCATAAGTGTATTTCAAATCAATATATTCAAGGAGGCAGTACAGACCTAAAACTAAAAGATTTGTCTGAAAATGACGTTTTTCTTAAATTATATTTTGGGCATAATAACTAAATGTAAGAAAATGAAAGGTCTCTTTTAATTAGTTTTTGGACGTATAAAATGAATGAAAGAAAACAAAGGGTCAATTACTCTGGTAACACGAATGGAGGCCTCTTACTGCACAATATCAGGTAGTCAAAATTAGATATGATACCAACATGGATTGATTCAAGTGGTTCTTGTTTCCTTAAGTAAGATCTCGGGTTCGAATCTTATGACTGGAGAAAATTCTTGCTGGAAGAATTTTATCTCTTAGTGGGCCGATCCGACTCGAACTGGATTTGTCAAGATCCAACGGGCTTTCGAATAATATCGTACACATCGAAAAAAATTAAATACCTATAATAATAGAATAGGAGAGGTGAGCTTGGATATTAAATTCATATTAAAATTTTTAGGATGAAGGGAGATAAAGAGGTGTTACGTGTTAGAAACCCTTACTAACCCCACCAAACTTCTAAAATTTTCATTTAATTTATTTCGCGGAATAGGAAGGAATAGAATTTTTTGAATATTTTAATTTTAATAGAATACATATAAAAAGGCCAATATACTCCAAGAAATTTAAGAAGTACCTCATAAATCCCATCTACTCCATGTTTTCCTTTTTCTTTTTGTATTTTTTTTTTCTTGTTGCAGCTCTTTGAACAAACAGAGTAATAGTTTTCAACCTTGCTAAACTCATTTGCGAAGGCCCGCAATGAGGCACGACCCAAACTCATTTGCAGCAAAGGAAAACAACATGGAGTATGTCAGCACCTCATTTTGGTCCATCGGCTCCAGAGAGCATCGACAACAATTCGAACGACAACCCTTAAATCGCAACAGAGAACCACCAGACAGTCCTTGGTTTATTAATCATAGCCGGGTCACTGAGATCAACCAGACAACCCCGGAGCGATGCGGAGATGATCACAGTATGAGAAGAATTTGAAACCGACAAACTAGCATGATCACAAAGATGAGGGGTAAAATCATCATTTCTGTCATCCATCGGAAAGAAGTATTTTTGGCTAATTACTCGATACATGCACGACTTTTAAACTCGGGACATTCTTTTAATTTAACTTTAACTTTACATGTTTTAGAAAAAATGCTCTACGGGACATTTTCAGGCCTTACGTGTGTCAAATTCGAATTTCAAAATTCGAAACAAAACTTGTGATTGAAAAATATTTTTCTGCATAATATAGATCCCTGATTTTTTTTTATTTTAACTCAATGGTGATTTTGGATCATTTTTCCGGGATCCGGTTGAAAAGACAAGAATTTCATGCTCTACGTGCATCAATTTTGATTCTTTTCAAAATACAGGACGATACTCGAGATTGAAAAAAATAATTCTGCATAACCTTGATTCTCGAATTTTTCTAAACACGAGGGTGGTCCCGAAATATTTTTCGAATATTCGATTTCAAAGATTGAATTTCGAAAATAATCGAGCAATTACGATTAACGCATGACGGAGATACTATGTCGATTTTTATCGGGATTCTATTTCCATCGATGCAAATTAAAATTCTCATAGAGCCGATTATTTTTCAAGATTTTCAATTTCGAAGTTTTCATTTCGAAAATATCAACGAATCTTGAGAAATTGAATTTCACCCGAAAACGCCCGCACGAGTTAAAAAAAAAAAAAAGGTGGCAGAAGGGTTGGCCAAGTGGTCAACTTGGTCGAACCCCTTGACCTCTTCTATTTTTCCTCCCCTTTTTTTCTTTTTCATTTTTTGCCCTTACTGCTACTCTGCTTTCTTCCTAGCCATCCCGAACAAGTGAACGAACCCCATCACTTCATCGGCTTCTGACGCCAACTGGATCACGGATCTTTACCAGCTGCTCCTCTTCCCTTCACGCAACCATCCATCACCATCACCAATAACCTTCTGTTCTTGCTTCTTCTTCCCTCTCGGTCAGACTCAACAAAAGGGGAAGTAGACTCGGTCCCGTCTCCTTTGGGGTGAGCTCAGATCACTGCCCATCAACCCTCACCTTCCCTCTCTTCTCGATGACCATCACACCAGTTCTCTCTCTCAGCTCACTCTCTCACACTCGGCTCTTTCCCCTCACCAGAGGTCCATGATCCTCGTCTCCTTTGCTTTCAGTTCATGGTCACCCTTGCAACCTCCTCCACCATAACTCACCATGACCATTTCTTATTATCACAGCCTCATTTCCTTTCCTTGGGCCTGAGTTTTCTATTTCACAACACCATAACTTCCTCTTATCTTCATTTCCAACTCTCTCAGTCTCTCTTTCGACTCCTCCTCAAGCAACAACAGCCACATTTACTCATTCCCTTCACTAGCAACTTGATCACCCTCACTCTCTTTGTCACTCATGACCGTAGCTCAGGTACTTCAACGACTTCCTTCTCACCTCAGCTACTATCACTATGTGCTTGCTCTCTCTCGATGACAACAGCACACGCCCAACACAACCATCTTCATTCACTTGCTCGACTGCCTCTCTTTCTCTCAGCCATGACCAGCTTCTTCTCTTCTTATGTCATCCTCTCCATCACCTTTACAGAGCCATCCTCATCACCTCTCCATTTCTATCAGAACTCACCAGCCTCACCTTCATAACACTAGCTCTTTCCCGCCTATGGACAACACCATCTTCTGATCATCATCCCAGAGCAACCTTCCTCCTCTTATCTCCCTCTCTCAGTCTCCCTTGCACTCTAAGATGCAGCCTTGACCTGTTCCTTGACCTTCACGGGCCACCCCACACATTACCATCTCACTCACTCTCTCGCATACAATAGGTACCTCCATTCTCTCTGCCCTTCTCTATGTCTCGGGCTTGGGATGGACTAGCAGCACACACAGCAGGAGTGGTAGTAGAACTCTTACCCTCTTGATTACTCACGGCCGTTCCCCAAGCTGTCAACCTCCTTTGCATTGCTCTTCTCATCCCTCTGCCTTTACTGCAAACTGTTAGCTCTTTTCGAGCCTTCTCGAGGCGAGCTAAGTCACGACTTCTCTCTCTTTCTCTAGTTCTTTATTCTGCCTATCTTTGCCTTCTATTATTCCGGTACTCTCTTCCTCTTGCCGTCCCTCTTCTTTCCCTCTCTTTTACACGTTATTATTGCCACTGTGCTATTGTCCTTCGTTTGTTTTCCTTCTTGTAGGTTGTTGCGAATCCCTTCTAGCTCATTGAGTCATTGCTGACACTTCTCTTTCTCTCCTTTGCACTTGCTGCTGCGTGTTACTATTATGGTTTCTCCATTTCAAGGTCCTGAGCTAGCGTCACCTCCTCTCCTCTTCCGTTAATTGTTGCTTCCCTTTTCTTCGTTTCGTTTGCTTCCCATATGCAAGTCGTAGCGCGGGGCTGCTGTTGCCGTGTACTAACCATTGTCCTTCCCCTCGTAGCTGTGGCGGATCCAAATAACCAGTTTTTACCATTTTGTGATGAACTCGAGGATTCATGAGGATTGATCCCCGACTTTAGCTCGGGAGAGGTATGATTTACCGAGCTTAGTGGCATGAGAGAGCTCTTGTATTTGTTTGATTCGATGTTTGCATGGATGACGATGATGAAATACGTGTTTTAATCGACGATAGACATGAACCGGTTCAATAATCAAATTTGGACTCTTAAAATTAGGATTTGTACGAATTTGACTATTAACAAGGTCGGATTTGAAACCAATTGTTT
The DNA here is from genome assembly GCF_007655135.1 of Punica granatum. Classification (NCBI taxonomy): domain Eukaryota; kingdom Viridiplantae; phylum Streptophyta; class Magnoliopsida; order Myrtales; family Lythraceae; genus Punica; species Punica granatum. The sequence continues at coordinate 40,387,275 of NC_045127.1, read as the reverse complement.
GAAATGGGAATGAACCAATATGAATTCGAATTTCATGATCATTTGGCCCTAAGGATTAAAATCGAGTAAACACATTAAATCGGTATAATTGGTCACTCGAACATAAAATCGACAAATTAAATTTAGTTGTGACCACTGTGACCATGACTTTTGTGTTTTTGGATGTTTCAATGCATTTTAACAAAGATCTCACACGAACCGAATTTATCACGTAAAGTCGATTTAAAATTGGATTTAATTCCAAAAACAGTCAGAAATTAGAGTTCATACCGAACGGCCCATCAATGGCCGACTCAACAGCTTGAAACCCGCAAACTAAGCATTTGGCAATTCACTCAATTTAATCAACGCCACACACGTTGTAATTAGGATGATCCACTCAGCTAATTAATCCATTCGACTTTTAAACAAATTGCACAAACCGGCTAATAACTTGTAAGCGAATCGATAAATCATGAACTGATAATCATGCCATTTTCTGAACCCACATTTCTTTATAAATACAGAGACGTATGGTCTGTGTAGATTGGATATCTAGGAAGGACTTGCGTGTCCTAATTCGAGTTTGGGCCCGATTCGAGGCGGTTCATGTCGAAACACGGGAGTTCTTCCTAGACCACTTCCGGGCAGACCGATGGATTTTTCAGATCCCTTAGGGTTTACATATGACCCTGGTGGATCCAAGGGATTGGTCGACACCGGCTACCGCCCAAGGTGGCCCGCATCGCGCAGTCTCACTTCTACAAATCAAATTTTCCATCTCAATGGCAAGATTATCAATTCATGATTAACTGACAATCCTAGGGTTATAGTGATCGAAACACTCCGAGTTACAGGTGAAGACGGGCAGTCTGTGTGGGCGCAGGTCTCATTTGCATAGTCCTCTTTATTCAATCGCATTGTTTCTATCATTATGACGTAGATTTGGGAGCTTAGGGATGTGGACTAGAGATGCAAGCGGGAACGGCCTGTGAAAGATTGTCCAGTCCTTCATAGGGCATGAACAAAGACCTTAACACCCTTCATGGTGTTTCGCATTCCCATTTCCCTAAGTTTGTTATTAGATTGGGTTTATCTATCGTAAGATATAAAACCGGACTAATCACGCACTCGACATAATCAAACACAGGAAAACGGGCGGGTCAAAACCCTAGGTTTTAGTTTTCTGGCAAAACACACTTCTTTCATAATCTGTAAGTGTCACAAAACAGTAAAACTTAAGAGTAACCCACACATTTAAGGCTCAGTTACAGACATCATGTCAATCGAGTTCTTTTTAAGCACTGCCAATGCTATATCCCCTCCCAAGGCGGCCCATGGACGATTCACTTCATACATACAACCCTTGCTTTGTCTGTTTAGGGTAGAAACTTGTGTGCCAAGCAACTCCTGCTCATAATATGATAAATCACGTAAACATGGCAATCAACACATAATTTGTCTAAGTTCATTTGCTTTATCTGTTTTTGTCTATTTTTGTCTGTTTTTATCCGTTTTTATTTGTTTTTATCTGTCTTTGTTTGTTTTGTGATGGTTCAAGCTCGAACCCATAGGACACGGTTGACAATGGTCCAACGCCCCAACCATCGATAACGGAGTCCAATACCCTCACACACTAAGCGCACGCGACCCGAGTGTGGTATTAGGTTTAGCCTTAAGTCACCGTTTTGACCCTAGTAGTATCCAAGCGAAGGATGACTTGGGTTGGAATGCGTGAAATGAGGTTAGACAATCACTCGGAAACTCGATCGGTCTCACGGCTATCTTGAGGACCGTTCGGTTTTCTAGGGACCCGTTGGTTCGGTTGGACCCGACCCCTGACTCTCATGAGCCCACGTCGTATTAATTTCGGTTTCGGTCTTTAAAACCTCACGGTGAGTTGGAGCGAAATATTGACCAAGTGCAAATCGACAGGGATCTCGTTATTGTAATTTATATTTATTATTTGAGAGCACATTTATGAGACATATATTTGTACATTTATTCTCGTAATAATCCCGGTCGAGTGAGTGCAAAGTTCGAGAGTTGGAACCGATCGAGTCAGTTTACAGGTCCTCAAGACAAGCGGGACCATGCGAATCATAGGCCCGGTCCACACGGTGAATCGGTAGTCATGACATGGTTAACCGAGATGCGAGGACTGTGGACCGATCCCCTGATCCGAGGATATGCTCCTCTTCTGGTCCCTTGAACCGAGTCAATCATTCCACGAATTTACGGTGTCAAAACGAGCAAGATGTGTGCAGCCTAATCAAGCGGTAAATAAAATAAAAACGGTAAACCCTAGACAAACCAGAGTGCCGATAGGGCATACAGGATATAGGCCCGCACGTAATAGAACCCCCGAACTTAGAACCCCCGGTTCCGCACGACCATATGCCTTAACAAACTAGGTGCATCCTTACCTCTAGACCCGAGCAACTCACCGGCCCTCGATCTTCGGATCATAAACATGTAGTGGCGACAACTTGCATGTCCGTTGCCCGTACCTTGGGAAAGTGGACACTCCCAGGCTGTGCAATCAGCGGGTATGTATGCGGGCCTTGACGAGACGAAATTCGGATCCGCACAGAGTAAATTGTGTTTTATATATACGCAAGGCAATATCATGTGTAAAGAAACATAAGTTGTAACCATAATAAAAGCATGAAGACGTTGGAAGACCTGTGAAGTACTATACAAGTAATAAAAGTAAATGAAGGAAAATCAAAACCATCTTCCATGAACGATGATAATAAGAGCAAATATGTATAAACTAATTAATTTTTAATCTTTTAAAAAAATTAGTTTAACTAATTCTTGTTGGGACGGTTTCTCTCCTATATGGAGAATAGTGATGGCGGGTGTTGGAGGTAATCCCACATGGAAAAGTTGAGAGGAAATCCATAGGCTTATAAGAGATAATGGTCTAGCAACTTATTGATTTAAACTTTTGAGTTGCAGATGGACCCGAGTCCGAAGTAAGCATGTGGATTTTTTTCTAACAAGTGGTATCAGAGCCCAAGGTAACGATTCTAGAAAATCGCACACACTATGCGTGGAAATTCATACCACACCAGGCCCGAGTGTGGAACTCGTGGCTAGTGAAGGTCCTAACAATTGGTATACGAGTCTAGAAGTGGAAGCCCAGCTCGAAATTAGTTGTTTTCAGTGTGTTGCTTAGCCGTCGTATCACGGGGATTACGACGAAGTCCTCCACATAGTCGAGAAAGGGGGAGAATTGTTGGGACGGTTTCTTTCCTATATAGAGAATGGTGATGGCGGGTGTTGGAGGTAATCCCACATGAAAAAGTTGAGAGAAAATTCATAAATTTATAAAAGACAATGATTTGGTAACTTATTGACTTAAACTTTTGAGTTAAAGATTGAACCGAGTTCAGAGTAAGCCTGTGGATTTTTTCTAACAATTCTTAATGTTGAAATAGATTTTATAGGGAAAAAATGCTAAATGAATTTATTTTCTATCTTACGTTTATATATATATATATATATATATTATTAAGTGTTAATGGAAGAAAATATTATAATTGCTGTAACTTAACAGTAGCAAATTATATCTTTGTTTCCCCTATATCCCTTCGAAGCCCATTTTAAACTAGAAAAGAAGTAGGCAAATATTGTATATATGTTGATTATAAATCGCTAACTTATCCATTGCACGAACTTATTTTATTTATTTATTTATTTAATATTGTATCTATCAGCTTATAATGTTAAAATATGATACTAGTTTTATGCATTATTGTTCACATTCACATAATCATCAAATTTGTATATAAAATACAAATGTCATTCTACTTATAAAATCACAAAGCCAATACAATTTTATCTATAGACTCATCTTCGTCGTAAAATTTTAAAGTACCTAATTCGAAAGTTTTAATAACAATTTTATCTATAGTTCATTATTACTTTTTTTAAATTAAAAATATTGTATTTTTCAATTACTATTTCATTATTTTAAATTCATTATATATTTTAACTTTTGAAAAATATTTATTTTTTTGGTTTTTCACTTTTTTTGGTCGAAAGAATCATATTTTACTGAGCACATCATAATTTACATTGCCACGGTGGCGAGACCACCAACCAACAGAATGAATTGACTGCTGTCTTCGGGGGCCAGCCAAAATACAATCGACTAAGACGTTGTCGAGGCCACTGGCCTACACATAGACTACCAGCCACGGGTCCATCCCCATGGACCCTTATAGCGAACCCACAATATAAACAATAGAAGAAACATCGAGGAATCACACTCACTGAATTTCCACCAGATCTGACTGGACACAATTTAAGACATAACAACCAACCACGAACTAGCCAGACTGAGCACACCTTGATATGGACACTAGGGTGGTGGACAGAACATCAAACAGGTGGGTACCATCGGACTACGTCGGTAAATCATCGACAATAATCGTCCGGGTAACTAGAGCTTCTTTTGGTGGTGGACGAGGGGAGGTGACCATAAAAGATACTAGAAATCTCGATCAGGACGGGGGGAGTGGCCATGGACTGGATCCGAGCCAAGATCGATCATCGTGGAGATACGAGGGCGATTAGCCAAGATGGAGAAGCGGTGGAGGAGCAGCGAACAAGACACACGGGGTGGGGGATCGGGGTGGGGAGCAGCGGGCCGAGAAGTAGGGAGGTGTAATTGGAGTTGGAGATAAGAGGCAGAGAAGCTGATGAATACTGATGAAAGAAGCAGGACGATCGATCTGGTTAGGGGCATGGGAATTGCCGCCAGTCGTGCCGGCGGCAACAGTGGAAGTTGAGGTTTTAGGGTTTCAGAGGTTTCAGGAGATAGGCCTAGGGGGCCTAGGGGGTTTTTTGTTCATCTTCTTTTCATTTTGCATTAACTGAAGTATTTTTGTTGCTTCTCAAGTCAATGTTACTATATAAATAAATAAATAAATAAATAAATAGAGACGTTGATTATAAATCGGCTTCGGCTACAATATTTGGATGCAAAGGAACAATGGACCTTTCAAATAAAATCCTTTTGTTGCTACTTTCGCACGACTATCTTGTCATACTCAATTGTTCTGGGCCGTTTGGTTCGCATATTATTAGATTATAGAGAATATTAGATTGCAGAAAAAGTAAGTTCGAGAATGTCAAATTATAAGAAATATGATATTACTATGATTGATATGTTATTATTATTTGAAAAAATATAAGATAATATAAGATTGTTACATTTGATTAAATAAATCGATGGGAAAGTAATGTAATTTTACAAATATATCCTTTATTTGTATGGTTATTATGACAAAAGTTTATTTATTTATTTATTTATTATTATTATTATTTAATTTTAAATATATTTATATATAAATATTTATTATATGTTATATCGCATTTGTTAAAACGTTGTCTTTTCGGTTGAAGAAAACCTACATTTTCTAATCAAGCCCGTGGAATCATCGAGCCTGCGAAAAACATATATGGCAAGAATTATTATTAATCTGTTTCTTGATCGATAAGTCATGGCATGAACTTGACTGCTGAGCGTCTTCCCATTCCAACATTATGAGATATAATAATATCACCGAAAACCAAATCCAGAAAATTCTCATGCCCTACTAGCCAATATATATATATATATATATATATATATACGTATTCCTAAATAATTATTGAACTACTTGAAAATGACATGTATATATCGGGCAATTTCTGATGTAATGGCGAGGTGAGATCTATGGGCGCGAACAGCGAGTTGAATCGGTTAAATTGGGATGGAAAGAAGAGGCGAGCACTGGAAAGTTTCTTTAGGAAAGGTAATCGTACAATTAATAGTCTACAGTGACATACATGAACTACGTAATATCCACTTGCTAGAATTAAGCTTAGGCAGAGAAAGGTTATAATCTCTAACTCCCACTATAAATACAAGTCCTCTTCCTTACCATATTTCACGTTGAATTAATCAATATCCCCAGCAACCATGAGCAAGATGAGGCCATGTAGAGTACAACTTATTCAATCTCGAAGGTTCGCCAAAGCAGGTCAAAATACGGGTCGACGACGCTGCTTCATCAAGTACCCACGGTCGAGGCCAACAAGGGCAGAGTCAGGCCAGTACTAGTCATGCTCCTCAGCGCGAAGCAAAACAATAGTGCCACGACTGCAGCTAAGTCGTCCAACAACAATCAAGCGGGCAGGTGTGAGGAGTTCGTGATAACCATATTCGATGATGGGGACGAGGTGCGGAAATAATAATTACTAGTGTTGGTGGGCCGTACATGCACGAGCGGTGTTATTATTTATACGCGTTATAGTACTTGCATATTTGCATTTTATTATATTTTTTTGGGTGAACGCGTGTTATTATATTTAGATTACATCATTTAATACAATATATTACATAAAATTTAACATGAAGAGCTTACTCCAAAGAGAGACCCAAATGGCCAACGGTTGCTTTAGCATTTGATGAAATATGGCCTACATGTGAGGTATAACATAATGCTTTAAGCAAATTGAGCCATTTGTTTATATATATATAATTATTTTTAACTGTGTACTAGGCCTGTTAAATTGTATAGTGCTACTTGTAATCTTTTATGCTTCCTCAAATTTACATTTTGTGTTTAATTCAACAATAGTGCTCTATTGAAAAGCACATACTCTAATTATTTATTTTGTGTTGAATCTCATTTTGTTTATTGTGTAATTATTAGTTCTGAATCCAATAATCCAAAAATAATATTAGATGTAAAAACAAAATTTCTTTTAAGATAAGAAAGTAATAAATATAAAAAGTAGTGGTTACGTCCCAATAAACTACGCGGTGGAAAACTTTTTACGAAAATATGGCCTTTTATTTTTCATGTATTAAATTTGAATAAGGTATAATAATAATAATAATAATAATAATAATTTATTTAATAAAATATTTTTTAATTCAGGCCTAAAAAGACAAAGAGTAATAAGGGTAAAGTTCATTTTCATTCATAAAAAATATAATATGATATAATATAATAAACTAAATCCATAACATAAAAATATGTGCAAGAGTAACAATATATTACATACTCTCTCTATATATGCTCAAAACTTTATAAGTTTTCTATTATTTAACTATTAGATAGATAGATAAGCAATGAAGGAGGATAATCGATCCAATGTTTCCTCAAAGGTACCAATATACGTATACCTGCTCTCTCTTTTATGCATGTCACACCATCTTTACAATTTTCATACGTATTGTATTTTGATAAAAGCTTCTTATATGTGCACCGAAGATATATATGTATATATATATATATATGTATACACTGTATTAGTTGTATGGTCTATAGCCGATATATGTACATTGGATAATTCCTATTTATGACAGCTAATTGTTATGTTATTCACAATATGTGTATGTTTATCAGAATAAATCCTGAAGATTCTTGTTAGATTCTTCCTTCTCATGTAGTTGAGAATATGAGTGATGTAGTAATCTAGTACAAGTTTCTTAAAAACATTTCACGATCGTATGAGTCTTAATTGGTAATTATCACTCCGGAAGATCGTTATGTCTGTCTGTATCCATGTTTAGTATGCAATACTAATGATAATGGAATAGTGAGTCTCATGCTATACGACATAGATGTCAAGACAGACATGCAGATAATTTTGTGATAAGTAGGTTGAACATGACGAGTAGATAATTCATTAATGTCAATGAAACATTATCTAGATCATATTAGTACATAAAATCCTTAGACATAAGATGACATGATTACTTTGTGCATAGGTGGCTAAAATTTGCTACTATTTATATACTTATGCCTAACTTGGTATCCGGCTATTGGTTGCTTTAGTTAGTTGTATATGGAGGTAGTTGACCAATCAAGAATGGATTCATTAACATGTGTGAATAGGGAAAATGTCCTATGGCTATGAGGTTGATTCTTGATCAAGAAGTCCTTGGCCAAGGTAATTGGACTTGAATAGAAAGGAACTTCTAGTTTAAGTCTTGTTGATCAAAGAGTAGAAACCCAAAGACTCCTTAATGTTAGTTATATGGTTTGACATTAACCATGACCCCGCCTTGATCAGGATCTTGTAATGAAGAGATTCAAGTGCATGACAAATATTGTCATTAGTTCATAAGAATGTTATAATCCCGTGTTTGTCATTACTTGGATGGTCATGGCATGTTGTGTTAGGCGGTATCTATGACTTATGAGAACCAGGGGCATTTTGGGAATTTTGCCTTCTAGTGTGAAAGAGAATTTTCGATAATGTCAAAGAAGTTGATATTATAATCTCATTGTCAATTAATGATAAATCTAATTAGTCACATCGGACTCATCTAAGCTAATAATTAATTATATCTAATAAGATAGTTATTTAGGTATCAATTATCGAATAAAGCTTGCAATTTGATTGTAGGGCTGCTAACACATCCCGAAGTCGAATCTAAAATTGAGGTAGATCTTAATGAGGAATATATATATGAGATACAAATAAAAGTATCCTTATTTGGAAAGTTATTATAAATAAAAAAATCTATATATGGAAATTAGCCTTGAGGACAATTTGGTTTTTCTCTTTTGGACTAAAGTTAGTTCCTGGTACAAGGATGTGTTTGCAATATTAACTGAAAATTAATTAAAGCTGCAAACTTAGGTCTTATGGGTTAATTTTGCATTATATATAAAGATATAAGTGGCTAAGATTAACTCTAAGCTCTTGTACTTTCTAAAGACTTATAAGGGTTCAAATTGGAAGCTAATGGCAAAGGCAAATTATAAGCCTTTAAAAAGCTAACGACCTAGAAAAACTGAGCTAAAAGGTGCAGCACGACTGCAGCTCTTTGCTAAAGCCAAAATTGAACTTGTTTTGGTTTTATGGATTTAGATAAAGAGGATAATTGACCCGTTATTTATAGAGAAACAAGAATCAATAATATCAAGACAATGACTAGTGACATGTTGTTTATGAAGAAAGAAAAATCAATAATATCAAATTGTGTCGAACCTCACAAGCTATCACACTTGATTATTCGAAGAGTTTAATGAAGAACAAAGGAGAAATCTCACCAAAATATTCTGCCCCAGGATCATCTTTTCAACCTCCTTATATAAGCCTAATGAAATGAGAAATTATTAAACTTGAAAAACAAACTAATCTTAGTTTCCTTAAAACTAAAAATTAATGAAAGAAAATTAAAGTTAGGCCACCTAAATTAGTTGGCATTAATTTTATTCTATCTTCAGCTCTTATTAACTTTCCTTATGCGTCTATTCTAATTTGGGTTGGACTAGCGACTATCTCATGGCAAGTCAATTGATTAAAGCCCTTTGGAGGCCCAATTAAATTAGACTCCTCTTGGCCCGAAAAGTCCATCAAGCTCCCCATAACTTGTTGAATTTGTCTTGCATTCACTCATGTGATTGGTCCACTCGGCACATGCAAATCTCCAAGATCTTGTGCATCAGCTCCATCTTCACGAATCCGACTTTCAAGCTCATGTGCATCAACCACATCATCATGCTAGCGATCCTCATCATTCTCCCTCTCCTCAAAAGGATTTGTTCTCGAATCGAGACCTACATCAATAGGAGAAAGATAAAATAAAAATTAAAAGTTGGACTAATATTATACTCATTCGGTAAATCTATTTTGTAAGCATTATCATTGATTTTGACCAAGACTCGGAATGCCAATTCCTCGTGGACTCAATTAGGATTTCCGTTGGTTGGAAATCTCTCCTTCCTCATATGAACCCACACCCAATCTCCGGGATCAAAAGTCACTTTCCTCTGTCCCTTGTTGACACGATCAGCATATTGCTCATTCTTCTTCAAGATGTATTGCCTCACCTCTTCATGAATCTTCTTCACCATATCTGACTTTTTCTTTCCATCAAGATTAGAAATCTCACTTATAGGCAAATGAATCAGATCCAAAAGTGTTAATGGATTAAAACCATACGCAATCTGAAAATGGTGAGAAGTTAGTAGAAATGGTCTGCAATCTTCCCAAGACTTTAATTCCTTTTTATAACAACACGAATAATAGTGAACAACGTTCTATTAACCATCATGGTTTGCCCATCCGTTTGGGAATGACAAATAGTAGAAAACAACAATTTATTTCCTAACTTTCTCCACAAGATGCGCAAATAATGACTCAATTATTTAGCATCTCAATCACTAACTATGCTCTTAGGTATCCCATGCGATCGCACTACCTCCCTAAAGAACAAGTAAGCAACATGTGTGGTATCATCAATTTTGTGACATGAAATAAAATGAGCAATCTTAGAAAACCGATCCACAACCATGAAAATAAAATCTCAACCTTTACTAGACCTAGGCAATCCTAGGATGAAGTCCATAGATATATCAGTCCAAAGCTCACTGGGAACTAATAAAGGCATGTACATTCCATGGGATTTGGCCGTATATTTTGCATTCTTACAAGTAACACATTTAGAGTAAATTCTCTCCACATCTCTCTCCATATGCAACCAAAAGAAATGTTCTTTCAAAATATCCAAAGTCTTAGCTACCTAGAAATGACCCATAAGACTGCCTCCATGCGACTCAAGCACAAGCAATTAACGTATAGAAGAATTAGGCATGCAAAGCTTATTCTTCCTAAATAAGAATTCATCATGCTTATAGAACTTACCAAATGCACCCTTTTCATGTGCGCTATAAACAACACCAAAGTTAGAATCTTGCATGTACAATTCCTTAAGATGCTCAAACCCAAGAAATTTAGCATTTAGAGTAGAGATTAGTACATACCTTCATGATAATGCATCAACAATCACGTTTTCATTTCCTTGCTTGCACTAAATCACGTACGGAAATATCTCTATAAATTTCACCCACTTTGCATGTCTTCGATTCAGCTTTTCCTTTCAAATGCTTCAATGATTTGTGGTTTGTGTGTATGATAAATTCTTCCGGCCACAGGTAGTATTGCCACATCTCGAATGTGCGAGCACCAAAGCATAAAGCTCTTTGTCATATGTTGAATAGTTCAAGGCTGCTCCACTTAACTTCTCTCTAAATTAGGCAATGTGACATTTTTCCTGCGTCAAAATAACATCTATACCAATCCTGGAAGTATCACATTCTATCTCAAAAGTTTTCGAAAAATTATGTAAAACCAATAAAGGTGCAGAACAAAACCTTTAAAATTAAATGCTTGCTCTTACTCTACTTCCCATTTGAAACTAACCACTTCGGTCAATGGTGTAGCCAATGTACAAAAATCATGCACAGATCGACTATTAAAGCTGGCTAAACCATGAAAACTTCTTACCTCAGTTACAGATTTCCGTGTTGGCCCATCCTTAATTGCTTTCACCTTTTCCTTATCGACCTCAATACCTCGGCACTCACAACAAATCCCAAAAGCACAACTCGATCCATGCAAAATGTACATTTTTTTTCGGGTTATCATATAGTTTTCCATGCCTCAATGCTTGAAGAACACACGACAAATGATGGATATGATCATTCAAGCTTTAACTATTGACTAAGATATCATCGACATATACAACCATGAATTTTCCAATAAAAGCACACAAAACATGATTCATGAGCCTCGTGAAAGTACTAGGCGCATTAGTCAATCCAAATGGCATAACTAACCACTTATACAAATCATGTTTTGTTTTTATAGCAATTTTCCCCTTTTTACCCTCTTTCATCATAATCTGATGGTATCCATTTTTCAAGTCTATCTTTGAGAATAAAGTGGAACCATGCAATTCATTCAACATATCATCTAATCGATGAATGAGATGTCGATACTTTATCGTGATTTTGTTCACAGCAGGGCGATCAACACACATACGCCAAGTACCATCTTTCTTTGACATCAACAACACCGGGATAGCACAAGGGCTCATGCTCTCACGCACATTCTCTTTACCTATCAACTCGTCCACTTGCCTTTGAAGCTCTTTTGTCTCCTCCAGATTACTTCGATAAGTTGGCCGATTTGGAATCATAGCTCCCGACACAAAGTCAATTTGATGCTCTATTCCCCTTGGCAAACTTTTGTGTAACTCCTCGAGAAAGACATCTCCAAACTCTTGTAAAAAGAGAAGTAGCAAAACTTGGGAAAGAATAATCAAGGTTAGATAAATAAGCATATTTGTAAACGAACAAGATCATTGGATGATTAGTTTTGAAAGCACTCTTGATCTCTCTTTCTTTTGCACAGAAACTCATCTTTTTTCTCTTTTCTCTCTACTAACTCTCTCGTCTCATCTAAAGTTGAGGCTCTCTTTTTTTCCGTTCTCTTTATTTTCTTAATCTCTATTCTTACCATTTTCCTTTCTCACTTACTCACTCTCTCTTTTTCTTTGAATCTCAACATCTACCTCACTTTTCTCACAAATGAATCTCTTGATTCGAAGCTAATCTTTATACTTGATTAGATGCCAATGGCACAAGTGTCACCTTTCTCCCATCCTTGATAAAGGAATATCGATTATTATACCAATCATGTATTGCTTGTCTATCAATTTGTTATGACCTCCCAAGCAACACATGACTAACATGCATGGGCACTACATCACAAAGAACCTCATCCTTGTATTTCCCAATCGTAAAGGAAACAATAACTTATTTGTTCACCTTTACTTTTCCATTTTCATTCAACCATCACAACTTATATGGCCTAGAATAGTTCAATGCATGCAATTCCAATTTGTCAACAAGTAACTTACTAGCCACATTCACATAGCTACTCCCATCAATGATTAAACTACAAACCTAATCATTCACGTGACATTTAGTGTGGAATATATTCTCTCTTTTGCACATTATCTCTCTCTTATTCTTTGATTTGTGCATTACGTGTTGTCATGATTACTAAGGCATTCCCTTCAGCAACATATTCATAATCACTAGAATCATCCTGTGTTGCCATGGAATCAATTTCCTCATCTTAGGTTTCAATTTTCCCACTATTTAGCGTAATCATTGCCCTTTTATTTGGACAATAAGAAGAAATACGCCTAGACCCAAATACCAAAAACATTTAATATCCTTATTTCTTTGAGATTGGGATGTAAAATTACCTCTCTTCTTGTTGTCCCCTTGGCTCTTGCTCATGCCCTTTTCAGCATTCAATTTGGGTTTCTCTATTAATCTTGAGCTTGGATCCCATTTCAACTTCTAATTTGAAGAAGAACTCAAATAAGAACCACTATCTTGCTTGCTCGGTCTCCCTATCTTGAGTTGTCGTTATACTTTTATGAGGGAGTTTGGGCTTGTTGGAGGGAGCAGTTCTTATGCATGCTCCAGGCCGAATGAGGTCGAGCCTATTGGGGGAGAAACTTTAGTGCGTGCCCCAGGTTGAGGGACCTCAAGCCTATTGGGGGAGTTGTTCTGATGAGTGCCCTAGGTCGAGGGAGCTCAGACCTGTTAGAGGAGTAACTTCGCCGCGTGCCCCAAGCTGAGGGACCTTGGGCTTGTTAAGGAAGTAATTACGGCACGTGCCCTAAGCTGAGGGACCTCGAGCCGATTAGGGGGAGTGGTTCTGATGCGTGCCCTAAGCCGAAGGAGCTCAGACCTATTGGGGGAAGTGGTTATAATGCGTGCCCTACCCCAATGGAGCTTGGGCCTATTGAGGGAGCAACTTCGGGGTGTGCACCAGGCTGAAGAACCTCAAACTTATTGAGAAAGAAACCTCGGCGCGTGCCCAGGCTGATGGACCTAGAGCCTATTGGGGGAACGGTTTTGATGTGTGCCCCAGATCAAGGGAACTCGAACCTATTGGAGAAGCAACTTCAGTGCATGCCCCAGGCTAAGGAACCTTGAGCCTATTAGGGAAGTCACTTCGGTGTGTGCGCCAAGACGAGAGACCTTGAGCCGGCTAGGGGGGAGCGATTCTAATGAATGCCCTAGGCTAAGGGACCTCAAAATTGTTGGGGAAGCAACCTCGGTGCATGCCCTAGGTTGAGGGACCTCGAGCCTATTGGGGGAGCGGTTTTGACGCGTACCCTAGGTTGACGGACCTCAGGCCTATTTAGGGTGCAGTTCCGGTGCATGCCTGAGTCTGAGGGAAGTCGGGCCTATTCGAGGAGCGGTTCCGATGCGTGCCCGATCTGAGGGAACTCAAGCCTATTCGGGGAGCAGTTTTGGGGCATTGGTTAGTGAAGTGGATACCACGCCTGAGAAGACAAGATTGACGGGGGCGGCTTTTGATTTGAGAAGTTCAAGAGGGGCCATCCCGAAGCTGAAAGATGACATATCAACAAACAGTAGGAGTCAAAGGAGCTTAGGAGCTGCAACAGCTGCTTGTCGTTATGGCCTAAATAGAGAGGAGCTTCGACCACCGATGGTTAGACTTCGGGTTCCGTTACTTCTGTCCTTATGATGGAGGCGCAGATTGATCTACTACTTTGCGATGGAGAAGAAGCTTGGCTTGGGGCTACTACTAGTGGAGGAAGCACTACAGCAATTCTTGCAAGGGAAGAGGTAGAAGAGTTATGGGAGCTTGCTGGAGGAGAGGAGCCTGTCAAACCTTTCGAGTGGTCGAGCCTTTCAAACCTTCGAGGAAGTCAAGGGGTTTAATCCCTCGGAATGTATAAGAGGGCTACCTGTCACCGAAGAAAGGAGAAAAGTGTTTGTCTAAGGCAGCTACTACGAGGATTCTTAGGAGCTTTTGGTGTCATAAGGAGTCACCGGAGATTAGGTGGCCAGTTGGAGTAAAAGATTTGAACGCTTTTCCAACTGGCTCAAATTAGATTTCGCCTAGCATTTACGTATTTTTATTTTTGGGAAGTTGCCGAGAAAATTCTAAAGATGAGAGCTGTTCTTAAACTATGGTTTCCTCAAACAGAGCAACGACTATGAAGGTGATTCAGAGATGCTTGGATAGCTCCGTCGTTAGTTGCGATGAGTGTTTGCTAAGGATGAGGTTATCGTGTTGCTGGAGCTCGGTGTTAGTTGTATGAATGACCGAAGCAGAGGATTTTCGAGGAGATCGCCAGTACGTGGAAGTCCAAAAGGTAAGGACTGATACTGGGGGTAAGATGCCGTCAGAATGGAGCTGTAGACAAAACTGAGTGCAGCTGAAAGGGCATTTGCCAATTGTTACTACCCTTGTTGTTGTCCTTACCTCTATCCTATCATTACCTCCTTTTTTCACCATTCATTTCTATGAGGAAGATTGAGTAGTGCAGTTGTCAAGCTTAGATGATTGCAGGTCATGGGAGGGGCTAGAAATCATATGAATTCTTAAAATGATCACAATCACGACTTTTTGTTTCGTCCCCGTAGACGGTGCCACATGTTGCAGAAAAAATCTTCTGGTTGCCTATCCGACTCTGACTGTTGTCCCGTACTTGCATGAAGGGCTCTCGAACGATCGCCGAGAGCCCCCTCTGATGCTCAAGTCAGATATAGGGAGAGGGGTAGAGAGAGTCTAGAGAAAGATGCAGGGAGAGTATATATCGAGAATCCCGCTAAATTTAATAAGGAGTTTCGTATTTATAGAGGACTTACAGAACTTTATCTTATTATCATCCAGTAATTGGGCTGGACTTCTTTACTTATCTCTCGTTTTACGTGTGTTATGGGCCTCGTTTGGACCCGCAACCCATATAAAAAGCCCATGTTTAATCGGTGCCAAGTAGCCTAACTAGAGGGTTGTCGGCAGTCGATTCAGAGTTTTCAAAATTGTACGTCCCATGGTAAGGGTTTCAACGTTGGTGGGGGGGAACCAAGCCCTTCGATACGAGGAATGAGGCTTCTCCTTGAATGCCATGCCAACCCTCGAGACTCCTAATCGGGAGCCTGAGCCCTAAAAGAGGCAAGGCCCGACCTTCGAGCCCATTGACCATCGGAGGGTTGAGCCGCTAGGGGTCAAGCCCTTCAAGGCGAGCCCGGGCAAGGGCTAAGGCTCTAACCTTCGAGCCCCTCGAATCTCAAAGAATCAAGGGTCTCAAGGTAAGCTCGAGCCCCTCGAGCTGTGGGGGGTCGACCTCTTCGAAGCTCGAGCGAGGGCTAAAGTTCGGAACTTTAAGCCTCTCGAATCTCAAGGGGTCGAGTGCCTCAAGGTAAGCTCGAGGGGTAGAGCCCCTTGAGCCGTAAAGGGTCAAGCCCCTTGAGGAGAGCCCGGGTGAGGGGATGAGGCTCGATCCTCGGAGCCCTTCGATCTTTAGAGGATCGAGGAACTCGAGGTGAGCTCGCGGGGTCGATCCCATCGGCCTCATCCTATTGAGGTCAGGGGCTTGTCGTGTTTTTGGAGCGCTTGAGGTCGCATACCAAGTCCGGACTTCAGGTCGCACGTATTATGTTTGATTAACGTTCATGGATTATTATTCATCTTAACTATTACCATTCAGAGGGAGAGGTTGTGCGGTTCAATACACTGAATGATGAGAAAGGGGTCGTGTCCTCGTGTAGTTGAGGGGTATACGAGTCGAACTTGCTGACCCATGTGTTATGGGTTTTAGAGGTGATCCAATGTGCCCTAGTTTGATAACTTATTGGGATAATCAGTTCTAGGGTCCTTAGTCGCATGGGGCCCCGCTTGGTTTGGTCGGGCATTAATAATTGCCATATCAAAATTCAATGTATGAAATATTCTATAAATATGAGAAACAAAAATTCATTTTATGCATATTTCTTCTACTCACTATAGCTTTTCTTTGTTATGACAACTCCACTCTTAGAATGCAAGTCTATGTGCATTATAAGATTATTACCTCTGGTACATATGTTATTCGCATATGACTAAACTATGTTTGTTTGCCGCCACGACTTTCAATTTTCTAACAAATTTCCAATTATTGGTGTTTATCATGTCTACTCGGTAGAACATATAGCTTTTGATGGTCTTTGTTATCTATTTATATTTATTTGAATGCTATATGTGTTAATATTTTTGTCATAAAACTTTGACAAAAAGTCACCGCAATTATCAATTGCCACTACTTTTATTATTATCTCTCCCCCTCCTATTTCTTGTGGCTCACTCTTATCTATAATTTACCCCTCCCTCTCTCTCTCTCTCTCTCTCTCTCTCTCTCTCTCTCTCTCTCTCTCTCTCTCTCTCTCTCTCTCTCATGAGTTTGAATAAAATAATAATATTTTCTTTAATTTTTCCTGGTTATTTATTATTGTGGTAAGTTAAAATTTAACTACCCTTAATCAATTTTTTTAATCCTTATAAAGCAAATGATAAATTTTATGTGTACAACTTAGAGCGGGCATATACCAATAATTCACACATTATATATAAGATAATGATTTTGGGTCGTTCAGATGGAGAAAGCGAGTTGGGAATATTTTCCCACTCGCACTTGCCCTTTTTCATTAAAAAAATCTTGCTTTCTTTTAAATGCCATTTTTTTCATCTTTTGAAGTCCGTCATGATTCGATAAAGAGGGTGTAGTGTAGTGATAAGTGTCATTGCATATCAACCAAGATGTTAAATGTTCGATTTCCGTAGTGGGATTATTCGTATCACTTGATTAGCTACTAAGATTTCTCTTTCACTATGTTAGGTGGATGGGCCTCACTTACAACAAAAAATGAAAAAGAAAAAGGTTCTCATTCGAACAAGGTAGTGCGTAATATGATCCACGAGTTGATCTAAATGACCCGATATTTATGATCGAATCAGTTATTCCAAGAAAAGAATATTTTTTTCCCAACTTTTTGCTAGATTAATCAGAAACTTTTCTAAATTTTCATTTTTTTGGGAAAAATCTCATTTTTGTGCATGTCTTAAAACCCATTATGTTTCGGACAATCTAGCGCATAACCTAGGTCTTCAACCTTAATGCCCCGATCTTGATAGCTGAACCAATTATTCCGAGAAAAACGTTATTTTCTTTTCCCGAGTTCTACTAGAATAATAAGAAGAAATTTTGTATCCAAGATACTAGATATACAAATTTAGATATATGTGGTATATATTTTTTTATTTCAGTTTCATATTGTAAATTGATTACATATAAAAGAGGGGTTTTTAAATTAAAAAATTTAGTATTCCTATGCTAAATCCCGGTTTTTTTATCATCTCTATACCAACAGTCACATAATTTATATTTTCTAATTCAAATGTCAAATGTTGTAATGACTTTATTAATGATTCTAAATTTAAAAAGAAAACGCCTAAAAATACACAAAGTTTCAAGGTATTTTCAAATCTACTAGTTTTTAAATTTTGACCTGAAAATGCATAATGTTTTATTCCGTTACCTCATCTGTCAAATCATCAATAACTCCATTACATGTGCTGATGTGGTAGATAACGGTGCCTACGTGGCGAACGGAGTCTTATATAGTTGATCTCCGACATGAAAAATAGCCTAGAAATACATAAAGTTTCATAATTATGTCAAATCTACCTTTGTTAAAAAAATTTGACCTAAAAAGTCATAAAATTTCATTTTGTTGCCACATCTTCCATATCGTTAATTGCTTCGTTAAATATGCCTACATGGCCTCTCTCCTGGATAAATAAAATAAAATAAAATAAAACACGAGAAAAGGAGAAAAAGCAAGGAGAAGAGAAAGGCAATAACAACTATGGTTTGTCGCCTTCTCTGGTCGCCCATCCAATTCCACGTTTTGATTGCCTCACCGTCAACTTTCTCCGTTCCAAGAAAAGAGAAGAGGAATGCATTGGCAACTCAAGCTCCTCCTTCGCCCAACAATGCATCGCTTTCTAATCTCCAATGTTGTCTCTTCCTCTCCCACTTTAGCTCGTAGCCAAGCCCAACTTCACCGACTCAAACTAAGTCTCCTTTCTCTCTTTTCTAGTTCTCTCTCCCAACCTCATTGCATGTCTCTCCCTTTCTCTTAACCTCACTGCTTGTCTCTCTCTTGCAACTAAAGTGGTGAAACATTGCCAATCATATAGTAGCTCTAATGCCCAAGGCAAAAAATGAAGTAGAAAACTGTGAAGGAAATAGAAATGCTTAGAATATGATAGGTATATCTAAAAAGTGTGGCGAAAAAGATTTCCCCATGAATATAATTGGAGGAGTAAGAAATATAAAGATGACAAAACCAATATGAAACTGCATAACAAAATGAACAAACCCGACCTCGTCTAAAAATTTTCTCTACAACGATGCCATGTGTTAACAAAATTCACCAAGTAGGAACAAAAAAAAACTAACCAAACTTCAAGAAGAAGTTGTCATTGACTCAATTGGAGTAGGGACGGACAATCGTAGTAGGCCTAACTATGGCCTCTTCTTCTTCCCTTGGGTTATCCTTCTTTTTTTCCTTTTTCTTTTTTATATTTTTTGTCCAGGAGATACGCTACGTAGGCATATTTCATAATGTAATTAGGAATTGGTATATGTGGTAACAAAATAAAACTTTGTGAATTTTTGGGTCAAAATTTTTTAAAAAAATGGTAGATTTGAAACAAGTACAAAACTTTGTGAATTTCTAAGATATTTTTTACTTAGGAGGTTGGCCACGTAGGATTTCGTGCTATACACGTACACCATTATATGCAGCGTCAGTATATTACAGAGTTATTGACGGTTTGGTAGATATGATAACGGAATAAAACTTAGTGCATTTTCATGTCAAAATTCAAAAATCAGTAGATTTTAAGAAATCTTGAAACTTTTGTGTATTTTTAGACTATTTCCCCAAATTTAACTTAAATAATCATAGAATTTCCTACAATTTATTAAAATAAAAAAATAATAATAAAAGACAAATTGTAGTTGAACCGGTCAAGAACCGATTGACCCAATGATCCGGTGAAGATTTTGGATTGACACATGAGCCGGATTTTAAGACATTACTTTTGTTGCTATCTAATTATTGAAATAAGGAAAAGAGAGAGGAGGGATGAAATAAGGTTCAAAAGAAGTATGATCATATGCAAGTTAGCTATCCACTAACTAAATTTTTGCCATTTTTGTGTTCTCACTTCTTTTATCATATTTTTGTTAGTTAATAATTTTGCCATTCTTTTTTTAAGCTAAAAATCTGTTTTTAGGATAAATAAATTCCTCTTTAGTTATACTTTCCGATCGATATATAGTATTTCCCTACGTATAGGTGCTCATCATTAACATTCCCTGGGTAACCCAATTATTGAAATATATTGTAATAATTCAATCAGATAAAATTCAATAACACAAAAATGATATTCTGTTATAATAAAAGTGTAACAAAACATTGGTTAAAAATATTATGTAAAAAACTTTATTTATATATTTAAACTTATAGTACAACTGATTCAAGTAGTATTTAATTAAAGTTAAATAAGGACTAAAGCTAATTATGAAGCGCGGTTGCTTTTTCTAGTATAATAGAATTAGTTTGGCAACGTGCATACGCGTCTTTCTCTAAAAATATATAAAAAATTTTAGATGATCCTATCTCAAATGATATTATAAAAAAAATAATAATAATTTTTTTAATAAAGAATAATTATAGCAATTATTTAAGTGATTATAATTAAATCTCTAATTTCATGTAATTTAATTAGTATTTTCTCCCGTTACGTAGCGAGGTGGCATCATTAATAAATTCTCAAAATATAATATAATCGTCCATCGAGCGTCGGAATCTATTTCCGCGTCAACACCTCACCGTCTACACTTCCCAAAACTCAAAACCCCAGAGAAATCAAACAACACTCTTCCCCACGACCACCTCACCCCACACACCACCCTCCCCCCCGCGTATCCCCAGATCCGCTGTCCCCCAATGCCCGCGGCAGCGGCAATCTGGCGGAATCTGGCCGCCGCGGCGACATTCGCCCTCCTCGTCGCCACCGCGGCCGCGTACACCAACCACACCGTGGGCGGCGAGCCCGGCTGGTTCTTCAATGCCACCGCCAACACCTCCTCCGCTAACTTCTCCGACTGGGCCGCCTCTCAGACCTTCGGCCTCGGCGACTACCTCAGTAAGCTCAAACCCCCTCACTATGAACATAAACATCGCTAGCGGCTGTTGTTGTTATTATAACTAAACTAGAAGTTAATGTCCTAATCAGGAAGCTCAATCAAATCTTCTGCTGCTGCCTTGCCTTTACACTTTTTTTTCCATTTTATCTCAGTCTGGTCCCTGAAGTTCACGTGTTATCTCAATTTGGTCCCTAGAGTTTTCAATTGGTGTAAAAGATTGGTCTCCTTGTAATGTAGTAATATGTCTCAGCTTATTGCCCGAACCGATAGAACTGTCGAAATTGCCATCACAAAAAGAATGTGCATCTGTTGATACTCGATTTTCAGCAATTTTCTCGGCATCTATCCCGTGGGAGGGAAGAGTGGGAACGTTGTGTTTTTGCATGTGCCTTGGAAGCTCAGGGTCCTGGTTTAATTTCCCCCTTTGCCATTCTCAATTGATAGTTCTTGCATATTGGAGTGAGCTAAATCGAAACGAATTTCAAACTAATTGGTACCAAACTGCACTAACCGAAACTTTGGGGTGTGGAATTGTGAAGGAAGTCCCAAATTGATCTCTTAATGCGATGCCAATTATGATTTACCTTCGTGTTTGCGCAGTATTCATCACCAACACGAACCAGACAGTGATTCAAACCTTTAACCTGACGACCTACGATGCCTGCAACGCAGATGACGCGTCAGACGACGATACCTTCGAGTACAACGGCGGCAACGCTGCGTTCGGTGAACGGCTAACCATCCCAGTGCCGTTGACACACGAGGGCCTCAACTACTTCTTCTCAGACACCGACGATGGCGTCCAGTGCGTCAATGGGATGCGGTTTGCAGTTGATGTCAAACACGGAGCCGGCCTCCCGCCCAGCCTCAGCCAGCCCCCTCCTCCTCCGTACACTAGTCCGCCCCAGTCCCCCCCAGTGACTATATATAATCCGTCGGCCAACAGAGCTCTTCGAACAAGCGCTAGCATGCACCAGGCGGCTTGTGTTCTTTCCTTGCTGGCGTTAGTCTTATTATTTTAGGGATTGAAAGATTAATTACTGGATATGCCAGGCATTCCATGTTGCATATGAATGCTATATTAATTTTCAGTCACGTGATTTATCAAGAATATTGGCGATTCATCTGGGGCTAGTTCGGGATTTTCATGTCATGCTGTATGCTGGTTTTTGAGAGGGTGGGTCATTTTGGCATATCTACTTTGGGGATGCGAAGATAGAGCAAACCGTGATGTTAATATTTTTTTGATTTGGATATTTGATGGGATATTATTGATTCAAACTCTCTATTCCTTTTTCTATTTTCTTTGTTTCATGTCAGCAGCACGATAGCAATCGGTTTCATATATAACTTATTAGATCGCGCATCCGCAAAACTCACACTTACACGTATACAATATATATATATAATTTGTTTTTTTCTTTTTGTTTAATCATAATTTATCTAAACTCACCGACTTTGCGCATGCAATACCATTTGATTTTTTTCTATCCTGAATTCTTCGTAATTTGATTGATCTGGAAGGAAAAAAATTGAAGTTAACAGAAAAAAAAAGAAAAAAAAAGTAAATTGACCAAGAACTTGACCCCTTGTGATCAAGTTAGGTTAAAATCTCAGCGAAATATGATGAAAAGAACATTTCGTGGCGATTAAATTTTTTTAATTGGAGCAGTCATAATTGACTAATAATCCGACCTAATCTTTTATTCAGCGGAAAAAAGCCAAAAAAAAAGAACGTGACCCCTTTCCTTATGAGTGGCGGGGGGAGAGAGAGAGAGAGAGGAGCAAGGAGGGCGCGAGAGATGAGGAGAGAGAAGAGGGAGGGGAGAGAAAGGTGGGGAAGAATGAATTATTTTTTGGTGTAAGTTTTCAATTATATCCTTAATGTAACTATCCTTAAATAATATAATATAAATTATATGGGTAAAATAGGAAATAGAAAGCTAGACTAAAGAATTCCTTCTATTTTTTGAAGCAGTATAGATTATAGGGAGTCTGGTTCATTTGGTTAAAAATCGAAATCGAAATGCTTCATTCGGATGGGCTCGTCTTTTGACTTTAATTTTTCCTTTTATGATGAGATACAGGGCCAAGCCCGATCTTGTAAATAGTTTCGTTTGTAGGAATCAATTGCCAATTTTCTTATACAGAGAAATTGATACCCCTAATGGGAAATATTCACTCTCCGGGAATGTAGGCGAAAAGAAAATTGTGGCGGTGAACTTAAAAAAATGAATATTTTCTCAAAGTGAGTTCTAAAAATTTTACTTTAAAAACTAATTTTCAATATACTTTTGGTCCACTCCATAATTAGCAATGGCAATTTATAACATGATAAAATATTATGCGAGTTCGAATAAAGTTAAATATTTTTTCGTGTTTAAATGGGTTGAACTTGCTTAGAAACAATAAATAAATGTGCTTTATTGAGTTGATCCCGTGTAATCCACATAAATATGACATCCAAGTTTATCTATAAAACCTATTTTTTCATTCATAGAGGAAATAAAATAAATTATTATTATACCCTAAATTAACCCACACGTACGTATTACACATCTATGTATATAATATATAATTGTTAGGGAGATTGTCATTTTATTTGTCCAAAAATTTGAAACGAGTGTTTCTCATTTATCTGACTCTTCGTATGCCTAATAAGATGATGATGATGATTATTATTATTGTTGTTGTTGTTGTTGTTGTTGTTGCTATTATTATTATTATTATTATTATTATTATATAATTACTCTGGAGATTGTCATTACATGCCATTTGTTCGAAAATTTGAAATGGGAGCTTCTCATTTATTTTTGAATCAATATAAATAAAAGTATAGATTAGGTTTAACTGTGCCCAATAAAAGAATATGAAAATTGAGTTTATAATCATAATAATAATAATAATAATAATAAACTTGACAAAAATGAACCGAAAAAAGCTTATTAATTGGAAAGTAATTCTTTTTTTTTTTGGGTGTACCCTCGTATCCGGTATAGTTTTCAAAATCGGACTGGGCCAGCTGGTTGAACCGGTTCGACTGCAAACCAGGCACCTAGGGCACCCATTTAATTTGGTTCTTTATTTTACTCCCTTTGCAAGTTAAATATGGTCGAACGTTTTTTAAAAACCCATTGAACACAACAGAAGAAGTGGCTGACAACAGCAGAAGTGGCCCACAACCACGTATGGTTGTGGTTACTAAGATCGTGCCCCCATCGCCCGGATTTCCTTACTTTCCTTTTTTCAAGGTTGAAGTCGCGGATAGGGCAGAGGAGAAGGACCAAAACCTATCGAAATAAGCAGGAGTTCAATAGAGGGAATAGGACGGAAGGCGCCAGACGACATTGAGAATGAGAAGGAATCCCGTAAAACGAGTTGATCGTGGGCATCGTTTTCGAATTAAGTTATGCGTTTATGGCTGTGGGCAAACTGAAAATGATTGGTACCTCAGAATTGAATGGAATGCATAAGTTGGACTGGAATGGAATGAAAATTTGCAGTGACAATTACATATCTTATCTTAAGTTTGACATCTTTTAAAATTTGCAAGAATGGAACTGGAATTGAATTCACGCTATACCTAATTTACCCTCAAGGATCTCTTTTCAAAAAGGAGCAGATGAGTCTTCGTGGCCATGCTCCCTCATTTCCTTGTTTAGATCACAGAGGAACCATGGCTTCTCACACTAGAAAACAGCGAAATCTGCATCAAATTGGAGGCCTCAGGTCGAAGCATTCACCATTCGTATTTTAATTTTTTTAAATAAAATTATAATATATTAAAGATTAATTAAAATGCCTCAGGTCGTTCTCTTTCTCAATTAGACTAGATATGTATTTGCTGAGGGGAAAAAATGTAAGAAAACCGAGCAAGTGCGCAGCGAAAAAGTTAATTACGGTAAAAATCAAATTTTTATCGTGTGCTCGTTTAATCGAAAACTTCAAGATCTTGATATAAGAATCGCCTTCTAAACTAAAAGACAACATCACATATCGAATTTACAAGAAAAGTTAGACTTTTATACTAGCCTTATTGATTCGGGTCGATCAAACTAACCGTCCAAGTGTCCGATCTCTAACTCGTCCACACGAGCACGTCTCCACCGAGATTAGACTCCTCTCAACCTGTACGCTCCGATCTAGGTCACCGATCTCGAACGGAATCGTCACGGAATGAAATGATCTCTTCAATGACGTTAAGGACAACACTGAAACGCCAAACCGGAGCCGAGAAGAACTCCGATCAGCCTTGGGATTTGTACGGTTGAGTTGCTGTTATTGCCTCAGTCGAAACCTTCTATCTTTCTCTCTAATATTAGGTCTTATTGATCGATTGCGTTTTAGGGTTATCTGTAAGAACATATATATATATATATATATATATATCTTCACCCTAGGACTAAAATGCAATTATTAATTAATCCACATTAATTAATAAATCACAAATGAGTCCTCACACTTAAGTCATCCAATGACTTGCCCTTGTTGTAAGAAAGAAAGATCAAACAAGTCATTGGCGTGAGTTTCCACCAATAGACAATATATTTATAAAAACTCTCCAAATAAGGAAACTATTGTATTTCCTTAATTAGATTTATCCTTGATATTGAACTCGGCTTCAGAATGTGCTAGCACCATTGCAACCATATTGCAAGCCTCGTTCGATAATTAATTCCTAATTAACTTCATTAATTAGAATTAATTCTTTTCTCGGTTTAGACACGCTCAATGTGTGTGATTAACTAGGTTCATCATCAAATGGCAATGAGATTACAATATCAACTCATTTGACACTACTAGAAACTCTTTCTGTAACCAAAAGCATAATTCCCAAAATGCTATTGGCTCCCAAAGTTCACGAGTGACACCTAGCAGCATATCGTGACAATCCAAATGATGACGAATGTATAATTGAAACATTCTGACGAACCTCTGATCGTATATGCCATGCATTGAATCCATTCACTACAAGATCCCGATCTAGCCAGAGCTACGGTAGATGCCAAACTCTATAGCCGATTATATGAACTCTCTAATTTCATTCTTAGATCTGTAGTACTTGAACATAAACTCTTTTCTATTCGAGTCTACCTACCCCGGCCGAGGATTTCTCGATCTAGAACAAAACTTATATCCATAGGACATTTTCCCTGTTTACTCAGGTTAGCGAATCCCCTCTTGCTCAGACACCTAACTCCAAGTATAACTAACTAGAATCATTATCTTGCCGAATACTCATGCTAAGTACAAATACATTAACAATAGCAAATCCTAATCTCCTATACTTGAGATAGCATTGCATCTCAGGTCTAAGGACTATATGCACTAATACGATCCAGATAACATTCATTGACATTAGTAAATTACCGTATGAATATTATCTGCACGTCACGTTAGACTACTTATCATATAAATATCCAAATATCTATCATGATAACAGTTATCAGATAGCATGAGACTCACTACTCCATCTCCATTAGTATCTGTATACTACTCATGGAAACAGACAGAGGTGACGATCTATCTAGAGAAATAATGTCCAGTTAAGTCTCCTACGATCATGAACAGTTTAAAGATATTCTTACCAAATTACTTCGTCACTCATATTCTTAACTCTTAAGAATGAAGCATTCAAAATATCTTAAGGACTTTATTCTAATAAACATAGACAATATACGAATAATAGAATAAACTTTATTGCCATAAAATGAATTATTCAAATACATAAATCAGGCTCTAAGGCATATCACTAACAATCTCCCACTTACACTAGAGCCACTCAATACAGTATCTAAGGCCCATCTTTTCAAGATGTTTCTCTAGCTGCTGCTGTGTCATGGCCTTCGTGAGTGGATCAGCGACATTATCCACTAAAGCTACTTTCTGCACGGCTACATCACCTCTCCCGATAATCTCCCTAATAATATGATATATCATCTCAATGTGTTTGGACTTCTGATGTGACCTCGGTTCCTTTGCCTGAGCAATCGCTCCAGTATTATCCCAGTACAGCTCTACTGGTGACGATATGGAGGGAACAACACCGAGTTCAGTCACAAACTTCCGAATCCAAACTGCCTCCATTTCTGCATCAGATGCAGCAATATACTCAGCCTCTGTAGTGAAATCTGCCGTCGTCTCCTGCTTAGAACTCTTCCAGCTAACTGCACCTCCATTACAGGTGAATATGTAACCGGAGATAGACTTTCTATCATCCACATCTGATTGAAAATCAGAATCTGTAAACTCGTCTAGTCTCAACTCACCTCCTCCATATACCAGAACAATTTCCTTAGTTCTTCTCAAGTACTTAAGGATATTCTTGATAGCAGTCCAATGATCAGGTCCTGAGTTGGATCGATACCTGCTAGTCATACTAACAGCATACGCGATATCTGACCTTGTACACAACATAACGTACATCAGGCTACCTATAGCCGGAGCATAAGGCACATGTGACATCTTCTCTCTCTCCACAGGAGTCTTGGGAGACATCGCTTTAGAGAGATGGATACCGTGTCTCATAGGGAGCAATCCTCTTCTGGAATCTTGCATGTTGAACCTCTTCAACACCTTATCTAGATACAGGGCTTGGGACAGACCTATTAATCTTTTCGGTCTATCTCTATAGATTCGAATACCCAGAATATAGGTGACTTCTCCCAAATCCTTCATGGCGAAAATATTAGACAACCAAACCTTTACAGAAGTGAGCATACCAATATCATTACCTATTAGTAGAATGTCATCCACGTATAATACAAGAAAGGCAATCATGCTCCCACTAGCCTTCTTATACATACATGGCTCATCTTCATTCTTGATGAAACCAAAGAGCTTTACAGCCTCATCAAAACGTTGATTCCAGTTCCTCGGTGCCTACTTAAGACCATAAATGGATCTCTTAAGTTTGCACACCTTGGACTTATCCTTGGATTCAAAACCCCTGGATTGGTCCATGAATATGTCTTCCTTAATGTATCCATTAAGGAAGGTGGTCTTGACATCCATCTGCCAAACCTCATAATCATAGTGCGCGGCAATGGCTAGCATTATCCTGATGGACTTCAGCATAGCTACAGGCGAGAAAGTCTCCTCATAGTCGACTCCCTGCCTCTGGCGATAACCCTTCGCCACTAGCCTAGTTTTATAGGTCTCTACCTTCCCATCAGCACCAATCTTCCTCATGAAGACCCACTTGTTCCCTATTGGTACTATACCTTCAGGAGGGTCAACAAGATCCCAGACTTGATTCTTGCTCATGGAGTCTATCTCGGACTTCATGGCTTCTAGCCATTTAGAAGAATCTATTTATGATATAGCTTCTTCATAAGTTGAAGGATCATCCCTATGATCATTATCTTCATGAACGAACAACTCTTGTACGTTCTCATGGAGATTAAGGTATCTCGCGGGAGTACGAGTTACCCTACCAAACCTTCGAGGTTCTGTGACATTTTCAACCTAAGTAGGTGTCTCAATTGGTTTATTAGTGTCCATCGAAATGGGCGCCTGATTGGTCTGTGGCATTGATGACTCCTCATCAAGTACTATCTGCCTTCCTATACCACCTTCTTGGACAAACTGTTTCTCCAGAAAGATCGCATCTCTACTGATAACAACCCTTTGCTCAGTAGGGAAGTAAAAATAGTATCCAAGGCTGTCACTTGGATAACCAACAAACTTGCCTTTCTCAGACCGGGTTTCCAACTTATCGGTCTTATGCTTCTTAATGAATGCAGGACAACCCCAAATCTTAACGTGTTTAAGACTAAGTGTCCTACCATTCCATATCTCATATGGAGTGGTAGAGACTGACTTGCTCGGAATCCTATTAAGAAAGTAACATGCGGTCTGCAGTGCATATCCCCACATCGAAATGGGGAGATATGTATAGCTCATCATCGACCGAACCATGTCCAACAGGGTACGACTCTTCCTCTCAGAAAATCCATTCAACTGTGGTGTTCCTAGTGGAGTAAATCGAGAAACAATACCGTGTTCCTTCAGGAAATCACCAAATTCAGTACTTATGTACTCTCCTCCTCGATTTGATCGAAGAGTCTTGATGCTCTTCCCTTTCTGCTTTTCTACTTCAGTTTTGAATTCCTTGAACTTTTCAAAGGATTCGTGTTTATACTTCATAAGATAAACATACCCAAAACGAGAATAATCATCGGTACAGGTGATGAAGTAGGAGTATCCACCCTAAGCCACTTCATTAAATGGACCACATACATCGCTATGTATGAGTTCTAAAACTTCTTCAGCCCTCTTCATTTGTCCTACAAATGGAGTCCTAGTCATTTTGCTTTGAAGACAAGACTCGCAAGTCGGATTGGGTTCTGAACCCAATGGAACTATAAGTCCCATCTTCTCCAACTTACTTATCCTATCATCTGCAACATGCCCTAGTCTAAGGTGCCAAAGTTGCTTTAGACTTGGAGTAGATTCAGACACGATATTAATCTCAATTGTATTCGGAAGCGTTTCATTTCTAGCTCTAAGATAATAAAGGTCATCGTGTAAATAACCAACGCCAATGAGTTTATTACCATAATAAATGTCGCAAACATCATGCTTGAAATCAAACAAATGTCCACTCCTAGTCAAACTAGAAACAAAAATAATGTTCCGATAGGCGTTTGGTAAAACTAAAACACGATCTAGAAATAAAACATGTCCATCTAGATGTAACGAAGTCGACCTCACAGCTTTGGCCGCAACACTTGCTCCATTACCGATCTTCAGGCAAACCTCGTTCCTTCCGAGGACTCTACTGCTTGCTAGTTCCTGCATAGAGGTACAAACGTGTGAGCTCACACCAGTATCAAGAACCCAAGCTGTAGATTAACTATATGAACCATTGGAACTAACATAATAAGAGATAGACATACCTAACTCCAAGTATAATTAACTAGGACCATTATCTGCCGAATACTCATACTAAGCACAAATATATTAGCAGTAGCAAATCCTAATCACCTATACTTGAGATAGCGTTCCATCTCTGATCTAAGGACTATATGCACTAATACGA
Source organism: Punica granatum (assembly GCF_007655135.1). Classification (NCBI taxonomy): domain Eukaryota; kingdom Viridiplantae; phylum Streptophyta; class Magnoliopsida; order Myrtales; family Lythraceae; genus Punica; species Punica granatum. The sequence goes on along the minus strand of NC_045127.1, from coordinate 40,357,354 downwards.
TCCAGATAACATTCATTGACATTAGTAAATTACCGTATGAATATTATCTGCACGTCACGTTCGACTACTTATCATATAAGTATCCACATATATATCATAATAACAGTTATCATATAGTATGAGACTCAATACTCCATCTTCATTAGTATCTGTATACTAATCATGGAAATAGACAGAGGTGACGATCTATCTGGAGAAATAATGTCCAGTTAAGTTTCCTACGATCATGAACAGTTTAAAGATATTCTTACCGAATTATTTCGTCACTCATATTCTTAACTCTTAAGAATGAAGCATTGAAAATATCTTAAGGACTTTATTCTAATAAACATAGACAATATAAGAATAATAGAATAAACTTTATTGCCATAAAAGGAATTATTCAAATACATAAATCAGGCTCTATGGCATATCACTAACAAAAAAGACTAGATATATACGTTTTATAAATTTTTTATCTGTTTCTTTAAAAAACTGGTCCAACCTGTTGAACCCCAATTGAACCCATAAACTTGTAAATCCACAACTTGACTGGTTTGATGTCCGGTTCAATTCTAAAAACTATCCAATTTGAGTTAGGTCTGTCCACTAAGGGGTAAAACCTGAGATCTTATTTACAGGGAAAAGCTCCGAACCACTTGATCCAATAGACAACAAATATAGGTAATAATTTCCTAGTTTGATTCAATATTTAGCAACAGGAAATAACGTTCTCTGCGGATCTTGCCTTGCCTCCAGGACACCATGGGTAGTTCCTGCACAGCTCAGAAGTCAAAATTAAGGACATCGATCAGCACCTCATTATATCACATGAATCGTAAAATATTAATTGATTTTTCATGTTGAAATATACATACAACAAAGATAAAAACACCAGTGTTTATCTAACAGATGATGCGTTACTCGCACACATATGCACGTTCGGTGTATACATATACACACATACATATATATTCTATGCACATATAAGAAGCTTTTATCAAGATACGATACGTATGAAAATTGTAAAGAGGTGTGGCATGCATAAAAGAGAGAGCACATAAATGAATATGGGTACCTTTGAGGAAAAACATTGGATCGATTCTCCTCCTTCATTACTTAAAATTATTATTTGCGCACTTCATCACCATCATCGAATATGGTTATCACGAACTCCACACGCCTGCCCGCTTGATTGTGGTCGGACGACTTAGCTGCAGTCGTGGCACTATTGTTTTGCTTCTCGCTTTGAGGAGCATGAGTGGTACTTGATGAAGCAGCATCGTCAACCCGTATTCCGACCTGCTTTGGCGGACCTTCGGGGTTGAAGAAGTTGTACTCTAAACCGGGCCTCATCTTGCTCATGGTTGCTAGGGATATCGATGAATCCAACGTGAAATATGGTAAGGAAGAGGACTTGTATTTATAGTGAGAGTTAGAGATTATAATCTTTCTCTGCATAGGCTTAATTCTAGCACGTGAATATAGCGTAGTTCATATGTGTCACTGTAGATTTTTAATTATACGATTACCTTTTCTAAAGAAACTTTCCAGTGCTCGCCTCTTCTTTCAATCCCAATTTCACCGATTCAACTCGCTGTTCGCCCCTATAGATCTCACCTCGCCATTATATCAGAAATTGCCCAATATATATATGTCATTTTCAATTAGTTCATTAATTATTTAGGAATACGTATATATATATATATATTGGCTAGTAGGGCATGAGAATTTTCTGGATTTGGTTTTCGGTGATTTTATTCACTCATAATGTTGGAACGGAAGGACGATCAGCAGACATGTTCATGCCATGACTTATCGATCAAGAAACAGATTAATAATAATTCTTGCCATTTATGTTTTTCTCAGGCTCGATGATTCCATGGGCTTGATTAAAAATGTACGTTTTCTTCAACCGAAAAGACAATGTTTTAACAAATGTGAGTTGATTAAAGCGGTTCAATATTTAATCCCCTTCAAGTAAGTCTCAGTTTTGAGTCGTGTGAATAGAGATAATTCACACTAGGAGAGTTTTAATTACTAATAGGTCAACCCAACTCGAACTGGATTAGTCGGGACCCGTTGGACTTCTAGATACAATACAGATCGAAAGAAAAGATAACACATTTTATTGTTACACATGTCATTTTTAATTGAGGAGCATTATAGAGCACATAAAATTTCGTTAATCTAATAATTTAGCGAGAAACAATTAATAAAACGAATCATTATGGTTTACGAGTGAAAGGTAATCTTTTCAAAGATTACGAAGACTATAATTAATGAACAAAATAACACACAGTAAATAATATATGGGATTGCTTGATAGACTCGTTTGGTTCGGTGTAATCTAGGGGATCCGAGATTCCCCCTCGATTACATTCGAGTTTCTTGCGTTTGTAATCTTACACCATCTTTCTTTTATATATATATTTATAATATAAATATATTTATACATATATTATTTTATATTTATATTTATATAAATATTTAATATAAATACTTATATAAATTATATATATATAAATATTATTAATATAAACATATAACAAATATTTATATATAAATATATTTAAAATTAAAAAATAATAATAAAAATAAACTTTTGACATAATAACCATACAAATAAAGAGTATATTTTTAAAATCAATTTACTTTCCCATCGATTTATTTAAGATACCAAATGGAGGAATCTCACGTTACTTTCCCAAATACATAATAACATATCAAATATAGTAATATCATATTTCTTATAATCTGACATTTCTGAATTTACTTTTTATGCAATCTAACATTCTCTGTAATCTAACAATCTGTCAGCCAAACGGCCCTGAGAGCAATTGAGTATGACAGGACCATCATTCGAAAGTAGTGCAAATTGCAAAGATTAAACAAAAGGATTTTATTTGAAAGGTCCATTGTTCCTTTGCATCCAAAAATTGTAGCCGAAGCCAGTTTAAAATCAACGTTTATCTATCTATTTGTTTCGATTTGAATTATTCGGAGGATGCCTTATGTACAAACCCGAATGTGGACTCTCGTCGGGGCCCGCATGCGCGCTTTTGGATCGCGCGGTTTGGGAGTGTTCACCTTCCCGGGGATGCGTGACGGACACGCGTGAGAAGGAGTCGCCACTTATCATTTTACAACCTGAAGGTCGAGGGCCGATAAGTTACCCGGGTCTAGGGGTATGGAACACTTAGTTTTGCTAAGGCATTGATCTGTGCGGAACCGAAAAGTCAGAGTTCGGGGATTCACATTACGCGCGGGCTTAGATCCCGCACGCCCTTTCGGTACTCTGGTTTGCTAGGCTTGTTGTTTTTATTTACCGCGTGAATTAGGCTGCACTTGGCGTACACGTTTTGACACCGGAAATTCGGTGAACTAAACGATGTCGGTTGAGAAGCCGAGAGAGAAGTAGACTCGTGTGTCGGGGAATCGGTTCACAATTTTGCGTGACAGTTCATTGAACTATGATGTTTGATTTCCTGCGTGAATCGGAACCGCGAAATCTTGGGATTACTCTTGTCTGGGCAAGCATTGGACCGATTCGATTGACTCGACTCTCGGACCGTTCGCTCACCGACTGTGATTCTTATAGAAATAAATGTACAAAATAAAATTCTTACAATGCTCTCAAAATACAACTAACAAATAGCAAATGATCGAATCCCAGTCAGTTAGCTTCCGATTATTATTCCGCTATGACTCACCGTGAGTTCGAGGAAACATCGAAAAACTGAAATTCAAGCGCTCTTAGTGAATAGGGCATTGGACCCTGTGATCGATGGTTCGGGCGTTGGACCCTAAGTGCAATGCGTCATATGGGTCGGTCTCGACTCGCATGGACAAATAATAGCAGAACAGTAACAAACAATATATATATTGCAGACAATGTGTTTGTTATTGCCGAGTGTACGTGGATTAACAGATTATTAACCCATGGGTATTTTTGCAAGCAAATGCCATATGCTAAACAAGCAAACGTGTGTAAAACATTGTTTGCATTCGTCTTTGTTTCAAGGATATGACATATATGGTATCTGTAGTCAAGTCCTTTGTGTGTGGATTGCTTTTAGAGTTGTTCTGTATTGTGACACTGAATCACCATTGAATTATCCAAACTCATGTTTTGACTCTAGATTTGGAACCTAGAGTTTCCCTAACCATTATCTAGGGTTTAGTTAGATTGAATGAAAGGTTAATCAGCATTTTGCATGTTTTCTAACAGAGATAACCATTCTAGTTACCCGAGTTTACGCTAGGATGACAGAAACTCATCAGTGGATAAGAAAAGGCTTTGCAGATGAACCTACACCTAAACAGGTAGCCCGTTCATATCCTGATACCGCAGTGTTTCTGTCAAGTTAACCCTAGGGATGTCGCTGAATTGTGAAAAGATGATTTTGCCCTTTATTTGAAAATTGTTTTCAGAAAAGGGAAAACATCGCAGTGCGGGCCACCTTGGCCTGTAGCCGGTGTTGACCAATTCCCTGAATCTTCCAAGGTTGTGCAAGAACCCCGAAAAAACCAAAGAACCGGTCGATCTAACCGAAAGTAATCTAGAAAGATTTTCTGTATCCTGACTTGAGTTACTTGGAATCAGGTAAAAACTCAAGTTGAGACACATAAGTCATTTTTAGACGTTCGTGCTACATCGGACTGCGCATTTCGGGTTTTGAAATAGACAAGTTTTGAAAAGGGCATTAACGTCATTTGACAACTCATCGACGCGAGTTATCAGTTAATTACCAATTCATGCAAACTTAGCAATGCCAAGTGGATTTAATCATGTGAACGTCCCAATTAACCCATTTGTGGATTTATGACTTGAAATTAAATGTCAAATGCAGTAAATGTGTGGGTTATAAACAATTAGACAGATCATGAATTAATCCACTAAATGAAGTCTGAGTACCCGGAAAGCTTAATTTAATGAAAACAATTCATGACACGGCGACCAAGACGGGTTCAGGAAGGTCGAGGATAATTTGGTCAAAATGACCAAAATACCCTCGGAATCCAAATGGCCTCGAAAGAGTCACCGATACATGAATCCATGCATTTTGCTTTAAAAATAATGTTTTAAAGTTGTTAGCATGCGGAATTTGTGACGATATTGAAATTACAATGTACCCAAAATTCGAGAAATGAATTTCATCGAGGTAAAGAGACCGTTCTTGACCCGAATAAGGTCAAAGAACTCTCGGCTCTTTCCTCTTGGGAATAGCCGTGAGTTTCCTTGACCCGTTTCGGGTTTCAAGCGTTCTCTTTAACCAGATTTCAACTATTTCTCGCATGCTCAAACGTTAAACACGGTAAATAACACATATAACAAAGCCGGTATTGCCAAGAGTTTGGAAAACGCATTCAAGCATACAAACATGCACAAACACGTTATTTATGGAATCAATAAAATAATACCGGCTCCATAGATGCGAAAAAGCATAAAAATCGGGAAACAACTCAAATCGAGACAAGGGAACCGGTCTTGACCCGAAAGGGTCAAGAATACATCTCGGTTACTTATCCAAGAGGTTAATCCGAGAGGTATCTCGGCTTTTCCGGATCGATATGGTTTCCTCGATTTCGATTTAAACATTTCTTGACATGCTATCATATAATACGATGACAAACATGCATGATATAACATTGAAATTGCATAAAAATTAAAAGTTGGAAGTAAAACATGCATAAAATCAACTTATAACTCCGTAAACACAACGAAAACGTAAAAGTCCTAGCTCCTCTAAGTCGGGAAAGATCATACCTAGTCCCGGGATGCGAGATGGGACTGTTAGAAGTCGGGTTGGACCTTTGGTGGGTCGGGTTTGGGCTCTTTTTCGTTGAACAGACCCGAATGGCACAAGACAGACCTAACTGGGCAGTTTTCGGGTCGGAGGTCACCGCGGTGGCTCCCGATGGAATTTTGATGCAAGGTCAGTGGCTCCTGACTCCTAATTGACCCCTGGAGGTGACAGTGGTGGTCGTTTGGTTCCAGACCTATCGGGTTGACCCCTATAGCCCTGCAAAGATCACGGAAAACAGAGTACGTCTGGAAAACAGACCCGACTGGGCAGTTTTCGGGTCGGACTTCACCACGGTGTCTCCTGATGGAATTGTGATGCAAGGTCAGTGTCTCCCGACTCCTAACTGACCCCTGGAGGTGACAGTGATGGTCGTTTGTCGAAAAGGGTCTCGGATCGACCCGAACTACAAGAAAATCGCAAGAACTATCAAAAAAATCGACCCGACTAAGCAGTCGGGCTGTTTTTTCGTGCTGGCTTAAAACCGACGGGTGTTTCTTGGATTTCTCGACTCCTTGACACCCTAGGTTTGTGTGGGGAGGTGTTTGATGGGTTTTGACAACTCAAACTGATCCAGAAGGCCTTGAAACCCGAGTTGCCATTTTGACCCGAAAAGACAGTTTTTCTAGTTCAGTTATGTGGTGGCTGTTCCGATGGGTTGGAGGCTTCAAAATTAAAATCTAAGCTTGGAAATGGATAGAGGAGGTCGAAAACATGTGGGATATGAAGTTTGGTGAAGTTTGGATTTAAGCCGGGATGGTAAATACCATGATTCCGACTTAAGTCTTTGGTGTTTTGCTTGGTTTCTGCTTGGGTTCTTGCTTGCTGCGGTTTGCTGAAACTAAAGGGGAGTTGAGAGCTTCTTGAAGAGTGAGGAATGCTAGAGAGATGATGTGTGGTGATTTGTGATTAAGTTAATGACATTTTGATAATATATAGGCAAAGATTAAGTGTAATTAAGTGAAATAAAGTGCAATTAAGCGCTTGATTAGGGGGGATCCGAATTTTTAATGAGGATGGGGATGAAGACTTCTTCAAATGCATTAATGAAGAAGATCCAAATGCATTGATGAAGGAGGAGTGTAGAATGGGATTGTAGGCTTGATATTTTGGAGAAGGATAATGCAAGTTGGCTTCTTGATTTGATAAAGAAGATGACAAAGGAGGGGCGACAATGTCAATTTGCAGCTGCCCTAGGGCAAACCGTGGGCCCCATGGGTCATGAGGGAAGTTCGGGACAAAGTTCGGGTCTTGATTAATCGCATGTTTGAAATGGTTCAAATGAGTCCAAAATCATCCATTTTGCCCAAAAGAATGTTTGTGTAGTTTTTGGGCTCGGAAGTCGGTTTTGCTCGTTTCAGGCGATCAGAGCAAAGTTAGCCATTTCTGAATGCTCATCTCCTGTCTGCATTCCGAATGGGTCATTTTGATGTGCATTGTCAATCAGACTGAATAATTGTCCCTTAAGCCGGTATTGCAAATGTGAAGCCAGAGACGTCCTAGAAGTCCGAAGTCGGATTTCTCAAAATGCTTTCTGAGTTGCTTGGATGTTCCGGAGATCGCTGTGATCTCTGTTTGTTGAGAACGGACTTCGAAGGATTGAAAAGCTACATCTGAAACCCTAAAAGCATTGTTCTGAGGGTCTAGATGGATTGTGGGATTCCGTCTGAGGATTTCACATCGAGCCTTGGGATAAGTAGCACTGAGTAGGCTAATCATCCGGCATCAAGTTTCCGTAAAAAGGACTTCCAGTTATGAATTTCCGTTAAAACGGTCTTTTTCTGCTTTTCGGAGGTCATTCGGGAAACTAAAAGGGATATTGCAATCTGATTTGCCCAATTGCGTATGTCCGCTGTAGTTTTCTAGGCAATGCATGGCTAACTTCGTTTATCGATGTTCTGTCAGACCAGTCTCCAGATATGGTTTTCCATTGAAAGGTATGCTTGTTCTATCGCTCATGAGTCATTCAAGGAGTTTGTGTGACTTCCGATGAGCAATCTGAAGCAATGCACATGCTCTGTATAATTGTTGGATGTGACTGTATCTGATATCGGGAACTAACTTTTCTCTGAGAAACCAGTATTTTGGACTTCCACTGAAAAGTTGTCTATATAAAGAAAGTTGTTCTGTATATAACAAATGATCTGCAAAATGCGTTTAAAGACACTTTTCATCTGTTTGGCACTGATGTGGATTTTTGAAGTCCAATATTGGCTATCTTCCGATGAACGAGCGAATTATCGGAAAATAGGATTATCTACAATGTATTCTAAAAATGTCGGCTTTGGATGATGTTGAGCTCTCTAGTCACTATGTTGCCTTTTGATGACCAATGAAGTTCTTCTATTATTTACCCATGTCATAGCCTGAATTGCTGCTAACGCACATTGCTTGAATTGGTGTACCAAAATGGGATGCTAACACATTACATATATTAATATTATATCAAATCAAAAAGATGGACAATCAAACCTATTTCTCGATTTAGTAGAAGCCAAAAGAGTTGAATAGGGTCCCAACCCAAATAAGGAGAGATATTGAAAAAGCGAGTCCGATTATGCCTATCAGCTAATGCAAAATGAAAAGGAGATGAACAAAAAACCCCCTCGGCCTTTCTCCCCAAACCTTCGAAACCCTAAAACCTTAACTTCCGTTGATGTTGCTGGCGCCTCCAGTGACGATTCCCCAGTCCCTAACCAGATCGATCCTTCTCCTTCCTTCATCAGTCTCCATATCAGCCTCTCTGCCTCTTTCCCCCAACTTCGGTTACACCTCCCTACCTCCCCGCTCGTTACTCTCACCGTTGCTCCCCACCTCGTTGTGTCTTGTTTGCTGCTCCACCACTCCTCCACTGCCGCTACTCCACCGCTTCTCCACCTTGGCTGATGGCCCTCGGATCTCCACGATGATCGAGCTTGGCTCGGTTCCAGTCCATGGCCACTCCTCCACCTCATAATCTCCCTTCATCCTAAAAATGAAAGCCAAACGTGGGTTTTATATCCCAGCTCACCACTCCTAATCTATTATTATAGGTATTTAATTTTTTTCAATGTACAATATTATTCGGAAGCCAATTGGATCTTGACAAACCTGTTCAAGTCCGATCGACCCATTAAGGGGTAAAGCTCTCACAGCGTGAATTTTTTCCAATCACAAGACTCGAACCCAAGACCTTACTTAAAGAGAACAAGTGCCGAATTATTTGAACCAATCCATGTTGGTATGATATCTAATTTTGACTACCTGGTATTGTGCAATGGGAGGCCTCGATTCGTGTTACTATAGTAATTGACCCTTCATTCTCTTTCATTCATTTTATATGTCCAAAAACTAATTAAAAGAGACGTTTCATTTCATTACTTTTAGTTATTATGCCATAAAGCTAATTTAAGAAAAACGTCATTTTTGGACAAATCTTTTAGTTCTAAGTCTGTACCGCCGCCTTGAATGCATTGATCCGAAATACACTAATGGAATTTTACCTCGTGTGTGACGAAAGTCTTTCACATAAGCGTCTTAGACTAACTCTCAACTCGTTGTTAATTGTCCCTTTAAGTCTCCCCATCAATATATACCTCAAATCGAAATGAAGAAGCATTTAATGTTCGTTATTTGTAATTTTAGCCACCACGTAGTGAATCCTTAGTTTCCTAGAAAATCTTTGCTCGAAGAGATTTTATCTCTCTTAATGATGGAAGACATATAAGTATGTTGTAAATTTATTGAACAAAACTTTGGGAAATGCAAAATTTTTATCGGATATTACTCGAGAGTGCATCTTAGAGAAATGAATATTTTAAAGCAGAGAACTTGAAGGGACAATGAATCAGGAGGTAATTGGCTGGCTGGGGAAGCCCCACTACCAATTTGGAAGAACCTTGCTGGTTAGGGAGATGCATCTCCACCAGTCACCCATTCTATGACGGAGGTCGTCGGCGGGCTCGAACCTCTTCAACAACCTTCTTTAGAGGGTAGGTGGCTGGTTGGGGTGCCCCCATCCCCTAATTTGGGAGAATACAACCGATCACTCAACCTCAACGAAGGTCACTGGCAAGGTCAAAGCCCATTGCAGGGACCCCCTTTCTCGAATCAACACCATTGTTTTCTTCTTTTAAATTTTTTTTCAAATATTACTCAAGAGTGCATTCTAGAAAAAGGAATATTTGAAAGCGGAGAACTTTAAGGTATGATAATCAGGAGGTAGTTCCCACCCCTTAATTTGGAAGAACCCTTTCGGTTAGCGGGACGCATGTCCACCGTCAACCCATTCTAGGACCGAGGTCATCGGCTGGCTCAGACCTCTCCGGCGACCTTGTCAAGGAGTAGGTGGTCGATCGAGGTGCCCCCATCCCTTAATTTAGGAGAATCCAACCGACCACTTAACCCTTGACGGAGGTCACTATCAAGGTCAATGCCCATCGTGGCGACCCCCTTTCCCGAATCAAAACCATTATTTTCTTCTTTTCAATTTCTTAATTTTTATTATTTTATATTATTGTGATGATGTGGCATGCAAAATCGTTTGTCACTTAAACACCGTTTACTTGCAATGTCAACAAATTTGAGCGGACCACAAATGTGGAAAGATTTGCAAAAAAGAAAAAAACAAAAGAAAAAAACAAAAGTAAAAGGAAAAAGAAAAAAAATCGTGATTTTTTTAGTCCTTAATATTAACTACACGAAAGGCCTACGCGTATACACGGGCTAGCAGTTGCTGGGCATTCGAAAAGATTGATGGCCATGAACACCTTAATAGAATTCGTCTATATGGAAGTTAGTTGTATTTATTTTTCTTAAGGCTCGTGACTATATAATTAGTTAAGACGTATTTCATATTACTTATATTTTGGTCAAAATACTTTTGCTTCACATATAGGTTGATGACGTATTATACGATAATTAGCTGAATGTCCATTTTTGTGCTTTCACAAAGTTCTTCTCATAGTTCGTAGGGGTATTTGAGTTGGAGCTTTATTTTTGTGAAAATACTGAGAACTTGTATTGACAAGTAATGAACCTTTTTTATATTCTTAAGACTATAAAAGAGGACTTTTTATCTTTTATAACGAAAAAACTTTTAAAGTTTCATAAATGATGTGACGCGATAATATTATGTCATTTTTCGGATTGTGATTGGTGAGAACTCTAATAGTCACTCAACCATGAGCTACCCAAGTCCCTACATGGTATCATCTGAGACTTTGATCTGACTTTTATAATTTATATAGATAAATCCAAAATAAGTTGGGTACCGATATCCGGTCGATCGGGTAGATACCACCAAAATAAAATCTCGCGCTTTAGCATGTGGATGTCGGCTATGATAAGCCTACAAATAGCTTGAGATTGTGTTTCAATCGTTTTGTCTCTATTCTCCTCTAGTCGGCGTTCTATCGATCTCTCTTTCTCTCCGTTGCGACTTTCGATTGGGTTTGGCTAATTCCGCTCACTCAGGTATGGCTGCAATCCTTTTTCAAGTTGTTCAACCAAAGACGTTTCGGAATAGTGTTCATCGTTGATAGGCTCTCACAATCAAATTATAATTGATGCTTATCAGAAAATCAATATCAAGGAATAATTTTTTTCAAATGATCATTTTCGGACACCCTTTTCCGAATGAGTTTTCCACTTTCGTCCGAACATCGACTTATGCATTAAGAAAGGCCTATGTGGATTTTGAAGCCAATATGAGTACGACACATGGCACATTTCTGTAAAAAGTTATATTTGGCTTATTTAAATAAAAAAGTTAAATTTTGAAAATTAACAAAAAACTAAAAAAAAAAAAAAGTTGAAGGACAGAGGAAGGGCTAGAGAGAGGGGAGGGCCTAGGGGCATCGGCCAGCGGCCCCCAGCCCATACACGCGCCTTCGAGAGATAAACCCCTCCAAACAGTGAAACCAAAACGAACACTCACCCTCCCCATTTTCTTTTCCTTTTCAATTAGATTATTTTCCAGGGTTACCAAGCTCCTTAATAATTGGGTGATATTTTTTTTCGTCATAGTCCAAGTGGCTGGTGCAATTAAAATCGTGAACGGAAACCAAAATGATGAATCCTAGGTAATGGAGGAAAACAAGTTTAAACTTAATTTTTATTATTAGAGAGATAATAACAATGGTCCTATTTTATTATATCATAATCCAAGTCTTTGGCTTCGCATAGCTTTTGCAACAAGCTATCTCTTAGCCTAAGACATTATTGAAATTTTGAAATTACAACAACTACGCAAAGATCAACTCAAACTGCAAGACACTAGATAATCACAATACTGAAGAAGTCCAGGTTTTATTCTCGCGACCTAATGTCAGGACCCCATTTTGGCTCACCGGTTCATACAATGCACATCAGCAATGATTTAGGCCCTGACTTGAGCATCGATGCATAAAACGATTCAATAGAGCAGAGAGTTGTCATTCATTCTTGATGCGGCAGAAGTAGCGGCAAATCAGTACCTTGAGAAAAATAGGTTCTGAAGACTCTATCTTAACGGCCTCCGGAGCAAAACTCACCGCCCCGCCGTGATTTTTCGATATTTAAGGCAAATTCCACCGTTTAGGGCCTCAAACATGCAATTTTATGTTATTTGAGTGTTTTTACAATTTTAGGAAAGTTTATTTCTTTTGTGCAATTTAGGTTTTCTTTAAATCCTATTTAAGCTTTGTAAGCCCTGGGTTAAGAACGTTTTGTCTTTTGATCAGATAATAAAAATTGGAGCTTTCGTGCTCTTTGCCCAATCTCGGATTTGATTCGAGTTTGATGCATATTTCCTGGTATTCGTAGAATCAACAGGTGATAGAAGGTCGTAGTTCCGGTATTCATGTGTGAATCAACAGATCTGTGATTGGTTACTCGCGTATACGCTGCGTTAATTCTCAAGTCAATAGAGACAAGCAGATGATTTAAGCACACGACAGAAGAAAATATAGAATCATCTAACAACATACAGAGCAAACAAGAAGCCAAACAATCCCCAAACCAGCATTTTTCAGAGTACAGCGCCGACAGCGCTATTTTTCGATGGTTCGCTCAACCATCAGAAGATATCCAATATTGGACTCCAAAAATCCACATCAATGTCAAACAGATGAAAAGTGTCTTCAAACATATTTTGTAGATCATCTGCTCTATACAGAATAATTTTCTGAATACAGACAACTTTTCAGTGGAAGTCCAAAAACGCCGGTTCACCAGAGAAAAGTTAATGCCCGATGTCAGATGCAGTCACATCAAACAATTATACAGAGCATGAACATTGCTTCATATTGTCTCTCGGAAGTCACACAGACTCCTCGAATGACTCTCGAGCGACAGAACAAGCATACATTTCAATGAAAAATCATATCCGAAGACTAGTCTAACAGAACATCAGCAATCCAAGTTAGTCATGCATTGCCTTGAAAACTACAGCGGACACACGCAATTGGGAAAACTAGACTGCAGAATCCTTTTCAGTTTCCTAAATGACCACCGAATGACAGAAAAGACCGTTTTTAACTGAAATTCATAACCGAAGGTCCTTTTGTGGAAACTTGATGCCGAATGGTTGGCTAAGTGCTACTTATCCCAACGCTCAATGTGAAATTCTCAGACAGAATCTTACAATCCATCTAAGCCCTCAAAACAGTGCTTTTAGGGTTTCAGATGCACTTTTTCATTCATTCGGAGTCTATTCTCAACGAACAGAGGTCACAGCGATCTCTGAATCATCCAAGCAACTCATAAAGCATTCTGAGAAATCTGACTGCAGATTTCTAGGACATCTCCGGCACATTTGTAGTACCGGCTTAAGGGTCGATTATTCAGTCTAATTGACAATGCACGTCAAAACAACCAATTCTGAATGTAGACACAAGATGCGCATTCAAAAACGGCTAACTTTGCTCTGATCACCTGAAATGAGCAAAATCGGCTTCCGAGCCCAAAAACCAACGAACATTCTTTTGGGCAAAATGGATGATTTTGAGCTCATTTGAACCATTTTCGCGCGCACAATGACAATTCCACGTTCGTTTGTGCCACGAACTTCGAATGCACGATCAATCGAGACCCGAACTTTCCCTCAAGACCGTGGGGCCCACGGGCTGCCCTAGGGCAGCCGTAACACCTCATGACCATCACCTCCCTTGGCTTCTTCTTCATCAAGACAACTTGCATTATCTTCTTCAAAATATCAAGCCCACAATCCCATTCTACACTTCACCTTCATCAATGCATTTGGATCTTCTTCATTAATGCATTTGAAGAAGTCTTCATCCCCATCCTCATTAAAAATTCGGATCCCCCCTATTCAAGGGCTTAATTGCACTTTGTTTCACTTAATTACACTTAATATTTTCCTATATATTGTTCAATTGTCATTGACTTAATCACAACTCATCACACACCATCTCTCCAGCATTTCTCACTCTTCAAGAAGCTCTCAACTCCCCCTTAGCTCCAGTAAAAATCGCAGCAAGCAAGGGCAAGCAGAAACCAAGCAAAACACCAAAGACTTAAGTCGGAATCATGATATTTACCATCCCGGCTTAAATCCAAACTTCACCAAGCTTCATATCCCATATGTTTTCAACCCCCTCTATCCATTTTCGAGCCTAGATTTTAAGTTTGAAGCCTTCAACCCATCGGAACAGCCGCCACATACCCAAATCCAGAAAACGATCTTCTCGGGTCACAAATGGCAACCCGGGTTTCAGGCCTTTCCGAACCTGTTTGAGTTGTCAAAACCCATCAAACACCTCCCCACACAACCCAGGGTGTCAAGGAGTCGATAAATCCAAGAAAAACTCGTCGGTTTTAGCCTAGCAAGGAGAAACAGCCTGACTGTCCAGTCGGGTTAGTTTTTCTGTCTGTTCTTGTGGTTTTCTTGTAGATCGGGTTGATCTGAGACTCTTTTCGTAAAACTACCACCAAAGTCACCTCCGGAGGTCTCTTAGGAGTCGGGAGCCACTGGCCTTGCCTCAAAATTCCATCGGGAGATATCGTGGTGACGTCCGACCTGAAAACTGTCCAGTTGGATCTGTTTTCCAGACGTACTCTATTTTCCGTTATCTTTGCAGGGCTATACGGGTCAACCTAACAGGTATGGAACCAAACGACCACCACAGCCACCTGGGGGGATCTCTTAGGAGTCAGGAGGCACTGACCTTGCATCAAAATTCCATCAAGAGCCACCCTGGTGACCTCCGACCCGAAAACCGCCCAGTCGGGTCGAGACAGCTTCCAGTCAGGTTTATTGTTGCCATTCGGGTCTGTTCAAGCCAAAACAGCCCAAACCCGACCCACCAACGGTCCAACCTGACTTCTTACAGTCCCATCCCGCATCCCGGGTGTACGGACCCGAATGTGGACTCTCGTTGGGGCCTGCATTGCGTGGCTTGGGAGTGTCCACCTTCCCGTGGGGACACGTGACGGACACGCGTGAGAAGGAGTCGCCACTTATCATTTTACGACCCGAAAGTCGAGGGCCGATAAGTTACCCGAGTCTAGGGGTATGGAACACCTAGTTGTTGTTAAGGCATTGATCTGTGCGGAACTAGAAAGTCCAAGTTCGGGGGTTCATGTTACGTGCGGGCCTATATCTCGCACGCCCTTTCTGTACTCTGGTTTGCTAGGCTTTCATGTTTTATTATTTACCGCATGAATTAAGTTGCGCTCAGCTCGCACGTTTTGACACCGAAAATTCGGTGAATTAAACGATGTCGGTGGAGAAGTTGAGAGAGAAGTAAACCCATATGTCGGGGAATTGGTTCACAATCTTGCGTTACAGTTTATCGAACCATGGAGGTTGAATTCCTGCGTGAACCGAAACCGCGAGATCTTGGATTTACTTGTGTCTGGGCAAGCATTAGACCGATTCGATTAATTCGACTCTCGAACCGTTCGCTCACCGACTGGAATTCTTACAAAATGAATGTACAAAATAAAATCCTTACAATGCTCTCGAAAACAATAAATACAAATTACAAATAGGGTCGAATTCCAGTCGATTCACGTTTGGTTATTATTATGCTCTAACTCAACGTGAGTTTCAGGAAAAGACCGCACAACTGAAATTCAATGCACGCTCTCACTGAATAGGGCGTTGGACCCTGTGAGTGATGATTAGGGCACCCTGTTGTACAATGATTAGGGTGTTGAACCCTAATATTATTCGGCCTAGGGATCAGGCTCGACCTACATGGCAAATAGATGCAGAAAGGTAACACTTAACATGTTAATAACAGACAAAGTGTTTGTTACTGTCAAATGTACGTGTCTTAGGAAATTGTTAATCCGGGGTATTTTGGCATGTAAATCCTACCCTAGACAAACAAACGCGTGCTAACGTTTTAGCATTCGACTTTGGTTTGAGAACCTGACATATTAGATGTCCGTAGTCAAGTTTCCTGTGTGTGAATTGCTTTTACAGTGATTCGGTGTGGTGACACTGAAATTACACTGAATTCATCCAAAATTGTGTTTTGACTCTAGATTTGGAACCTAGAGTACCACCTAACTATTTTCTAGCATTTGGTTAGATCGAGTGAAATGATTAGTCAAGTAATTGTATTTTGATACAGAATACCTTACTAACACCCTGAACTATGCTAGGATGACAGAAACTCATCAATGGGAATAAGAAAGGCTATGCAGATGAACCTGCGCCTGAACAGGTAGCCTGTTCCTATTCCAATTCCATCGTGTTTCCATCAAACTAATCCCTGGGGTGTCGCCAAATCACAAAATAATGTTCTTGCCATTGACTTGAAAATGTATTTTCAGAAAAGGGAAACAACGCAATACGGGTCACATCGGCCTGTAACCGGTGTTGACCAATTCCTTTGATCTTTTAGGGTTACGCGAGAACCCCATAAAAGCCAAAGATTTGGTCGATCTATCCGGAAGTGGTCTAAAAAGAACTTCTGTATTCCGACCTGAATTACCTGAAGTCAGGTGAAACTCAAGTCAAAACACACAAGTTTTTCCTAGATGTCCATGTTACTTCGTATTGCATGTCTCGGGTTTGGAAGTATGCATATTTTGAAAAAGGGCATTAACACCGTTTTGTAATTCGTCGACGCGACGCGAGGTACAAATTAATGTCCAATTCGTGCAAAGTTATTTAAAGTTGAATGAATTAACCGTGCGAGCGTCCCGATTAACCCGTTCATGACATTAATGCTTAAGGTTATTGCCGAATACATTAATTATGAAAACGACTCATGACTTGGTGACCAAGATGGGTCAAGAAAGACCGAGGATGATTCGGCCAACGATGGCCGAAACACCCTTTGGTCTTAATAGGCTCGAAAGGGTGTCCGAATTGCGAATCCATGCATATTTTGGTTTGGAAAGACATTTCATGTGAGATTCTCGATATAATTGAACTTGCAAATTACACGAAATCCAAGAACGGATTTAAAACGAGAAGATGAAGCCTCGTGGAACCCGAATAACTCCATGAGACTTTCGGCCAATTCTCCTTAGAGTACGCCGAGAGGTCTCATGGCTTGTATTTGGTTCCACGAGTTTTCCCCGTCTTGTTTTGAATCGTTTCTCGCATGCTCAAACATCAAACATGTTAAATAACACAATTAAATGAAAGTCGGTGTTGCCATGATTTAAATAACACATTCAAACATGTAAACATGCATAAACATATTATTTAAGGAATCGATAAAACAATACCAGCTTCATGCACGTAGGAAAACACGAGGAAATTCGGGAATCGAACTTGGATCGGACCAAGAAGACCGTTCCTTGCCCGAAAGGGAGCAAGAGAGCATTCGGCCACCTCCCATGGAGGGTAACCCGTGAGCTCTTTGCCTTTCCCGGGCCGAGATGTTCTTCCTAACTACTATCCAAGTGTTTTCCGACATGTTGACATGTTAATCAAGGATAAACATGCATGATATAATAAGGAAATTGCATAATATTAAAGTTTGCAAGTGAAACTTGCATAAAAACGCCTTATGACTCCGTAAACACAACTAAAATGTAAAAGTCCTAACTCCTCTACGTCGGGAATGGTCATACCTAATCCCGAGATACGGGATGGGACTGCAAAAAGTCGGGTTGGACCTTTGTTGGGTCGGATTTGGGCTGTTTTGGTCTTGCACAAACCCGAATAGCCATAACAGACCCGGCTGGAAACTGAACAGACCCGACTGGCAAAAGTCGGGTCGGACGTAGCCACGGAGGTTCCCGATGGAATTTGGAGGCAAGGTCAGCGGCTCCTGACTCCTAACTGTCAGCACCCAATTTCGGTCCTTCGACTCCAGGGGGGCAAAATTGTCATTTCCTAATTTATTACTTTTTTTTAAAAAAAAAAGGTCAAGTCGGTCAGAACCGATCAGAGCCGGTCTGACCGACAGGACGGATGGGCAGGGTCGGTCAGAGCTGGTCTGACCGACCGTTGCCCACACACAAAAAAAAGAAGGGTCAAGTTGGTCAGAACCGGTCAAGTCGGTCAAAACCGGTCAGAGCCGGTCTGACCGACAAGACAGACTTTTCATTTCTTTCCTTCCCGCCCACTTCTTTTCCTTTTCTCCCTCTTTCCTCCTTCCTTTTTCCTTCCTTTCATTTTGGTCCCTGCAACCGAAAATCGGGATTTTCGTTCCCGCTTTCGCAAATTTCCGGCGAAGATCTCGCCCGATCTCGGTTCCGTTTCCTTCTTCTTCTTCCTAGCGAAACCCCGGCTCTAGGGGAAAAGCCCGGGGGGGGGGGGGGGGGGGGGGAAGGAGCTCTCTCTCTCTCTCTCGCTCGGGGGTCACGGATCCGAAAAAAAAACCGGCAGTTCACACGCCCTCAGTGAACCCGAATACCCCTCAGCTCATCGTCTCCCTAGCCGCGACATCCCGGCCTCATTCAAAACCCTTAGCTCATATTGAATCTCCCCTCACCTCCATTGGCCCTCAGTTGGTTCCTTTCTCTCGACTCTCCTCGCTGCTCCTCCCTTTCCAACCAGTTTCGCTCCCCTCAGCTCCACGACACCCTCTTCCTCTTCGCTTCCCTTCATTGCTGCGTTTGGGAGCTGCCACCGAGTCGCTGAGTTCGCGTTTCCTCGGGATTCTCGACGCCGTTTTCTTCTCTTTTCTGTTGTCATTGCAGGTCGCGTGTCCAGCAGCCCGGCTCGCGCCATCGGTCCAGCCCAGCCTTGCGGCCCAATTCGGCCCCAATCCAGCCCGGATCTCTGCCCAATTCGGCCCAGTCCAGCCAACAGCCCATTTCGGCCCAGTCCGCCCACATCGGCCCAGTCCACCCCATCGGCCCAATTCGGCCAATCTCTCAGCAGCCCAACTCATTGAAAATTCCTCTATTTACATAACTGCCCCCGTTCTTTTCAAACAAGGTAAATTCTCGACTTAGCGGCATGATTAGGGTTCCATTCCTGAATATTATTGCTTGCTTGATGGATATAATGTGAAATGAGCGTTCTTGGGTCGCGTGGGTGATCGGATTTGACCTGAACTCGATTTTACGAACTTTCTATTTTGTCACATTTCAGCCCAGGGGACGTATTTTTTTTTTTTAAGATCTGCCCCGAATCTAAAAATTATTTTCAATCAAGTCTCGGTCATTTTATTATTTTTCAATCAGTCCTTGGATTTTTCAGAATTTTCTAAGCATCCCAAAGAACTTTTTAAGTTGTTTCAGTTTAGTCCCGGGGCCATTTTTCGCCCTTTTTAGATCTGCCCCGAATTTCAAAAATTCTTTTCAATAAAGTCCCAGTCATTTTACTATTTTCCAATCAGCCCTGGAATTCCCAGAATTTTTCAAGAATCCCTAGGAACTTTTCGAGTTGTTTCAGTTTAGTCCTGGGGCCCATTTTTTTTGTTTTTCAGATCAGTTCCGATTTTCAAATTCATTTCAAATAAGTCCTAGGACATTTTCAGTAATTTTTTTTACACAGTCCCCTTTTTTTGAACTTTCAGATCAGTCCCTGATTTTCTAGAATTTTCAAATCAGTCCCCAATTTTTTTCAGAATTTTCAAATCAGTCCCTGCTCTTTTAAAATCGTTCAATTCAGTCCCCTGGACATTTTCTATAAATATCCGATCCTTTTTTACTTGGATCACCCACCGACCCTGTATGTGCCCCATTTAAATATTTCATTTTTGTAATTATATACAATGTGACCATGTTGGAAATTAGAGTTTATCGGGCGGTCAACTAATGGCTATCTCGACGGCTCGAAATCCGTAGACTAAAACATTCGGCAATTTTTTTAATTAACCTAAAATTCTACATACGGGATAATCGGGACGTTAAATTCGGCTAAATTAAATCACTTGATTTCTTTAATTGGATTGCACGAATCGATTAATAATTTGTAATCGCGTCGACAGTTCAAGAACTGTTAGTCATGCCCTTTTCAAAATTCACAATTTCAAAAACACCGAGATATGTACAACGTAATCTTGATTTTCATGCACACACATATTTATCGATTCAAGGGCCTGATTACCGGTTCTTGTTCTGCCTGATTCTAGCGTAGGTTTGTGCATAGAATTAGTCAAAATATGGGAAAACAAATTAATCACAAACTCGGCTTAAATCAAACATGGGCAATAGTCAATTAGAGGGTTGGGTTTTTTGGGTTTTAGGTGAAAATACTTTTAATCTGTAAAAGGCATATTGTCACGATACAGAATAATCTAAAAACAACCCACACATTCGAGACTTGACTATGGACATCACGTCTGTCGGGTCCGTTAAAATAATGCCGGATGCTACATATCCTATCCATCACCCCTTTTTGTTTGTTTTAAGGTAGGATTTGTATGCCAAGATGCCTCGGGTAATAATCAGTTAATTCACGTAAATTCGGCGATAACAAAACCCCATCGATTGTTTATTTGAGCTTGCTTGTTACATCTTTTACACTTATCTGTTATGCGGGTCGAGCCCGATCCTTTAGGATACGATTCACTGGGTCCAATGTCCATAACCTTCGATCACGGGGTCCAATGCCCCCATGCACCGAGTGCGCATTTAATTTAATTTCCGGTCTTTTCCAAAATCATACGGTGAGCATGAGTGAAATAACGGCCAAACGCGAACCGATCGGGATTCAGTCATTGTAATTTATCTTTTATTTGAGAGAACAATGTAAGGGTTTTATGATGCATATTTATTCATGTAATAATCCCGGTCGGAGAGTGGAAGGTTCAAGTGTCTATTCAAATTTACGGTGTCAAAACGCGTAAGATGAGAAGAACTTAATTAAGCGGTAATTAAATAAAAAATGGCAAGCCTAGACAAGCTAGAGTACCGATAGGGCATGCGAGATATAGGCTCGCATGTAACAGAACCCCCGAATTCGGAACCTTGGGTTTCGCAGACCATATGCCTTAGCAATTAGGTGTACCCCGTAGCCCTAGACCCGGGCAACTCACCGGCCCTCGACCTTCGGGTCGTAAACAGGTAGTGGCGACTCCTTCTCACGTGCGTCCGTCGCGCGTCCCCGGGAAGGTGGACACTCCCAAGCCACGTTGCATTTAGGCGCGCGCATGCGTGCCCTGACGAGATGAAATTAGGGTGGGTGCTGGGGACACAGCTTGCTTTGTTTGCATGTTTATTTATCGCTTTTCGCAAATTCCCGTTTATCTACTTTACCCACTTTTATTTCTCGCACGCACATTGCACATTATACTAGATTCAAGTACCTACGGGTCGCGTCCCACGACCGATTTTAGGAAACACAGGTTAGATAGGGGTTCCGAGTAAGGGTACGTCGCACGGTTGGACCGTCGATTAGGCCCCCAAAGATCCCCGTTGGATTTCAAGGAATTGACACCCTTGAGTCGGGAGCCCCCTATCCTTACATAGCACGGTCCCTGTAGTACTAAAACCATGCATTCTGCAGGAGCTTCACGCCATCCTCCAACCCGACTCCAACAACAGTCCTTGAGTCGGCCTGCGCGCCAATTTGAATTTTTTCTGTTCTTGAGAGAGATGCGCGATGTATACTATTCATTAAGCCGTGGGCATTTTTTATTTTCTACATGCATGCATCATCCAATTTCAAAATTAGGGTGTCATTTGTATTGACTGGTCTTAAGTCGATTTTCCTTTCATCTTGGTAAGGGATGTCACGCCCGGTCTTCTGCCCGCGCCTCGACAGAGTCACACCACCACTCGAGGAGATTACCCGTATATGGGGAGCATTACGCCCAGTCGACCGCCGTTACATCTCTGCGTTCATAGGGGATATCCCTTTGCTGGCTACTCAGCAAGTTGATTGGAATTTCCTCGAAGCCGCCATCGCATTCTGGAACCCAAGTCGTGCCGTCTTCGACATACAGGGTACCGAGCTCACGCCAACCATTGAGGAGTACCGGACACTCATCGGTCGAACCGCAGTTGTCCACGGCATTGTAGAACCCAACTTCCACACCGCCCGACCAACCCTAGTCTCACGCCTACTCGGGGTTCCCACGACTCGTTTGAATGCTGAACTCGCATACTCCGGCAGCACGGAGATTGCAATCGAGAAACTCCTATTTTTTATTGAGTCCCGAGCGCATAGGGTCTAGGGGATTTTCTTCGAAAGGATTTATGTCATGCTGTTCTATTGCTAATTTTTGGGACCCTCTTATTCCCTCGCTCGCATAGTCTCATCGATGCGGCCTTGGCCAGTGTTGTCCTCCAAGTGGTCGGAGGGCGTGGTTGTGAGGTACCCTCGTGGCTGAGACCATCCGGTCCCTCGACCGCGTCTTGAGAACATGCGACCGAAGGATAAGAGGATCCCCTATGCTTTTACAAATTTGGCTTCAAAGTCACGCAAACCCTCTGCGTCTGTTGCGCTCGATTATGTATTTTAATGGTCCGAAGTCAATTATTTCTCGATTGCTACCCCTCCTGCGTGTGGAAGAACGCAAGGTCTCTGAGTGGATCAAAATTTTTCGTGAAATAGCACCTAAGGGATTCAAGTGGCGTGCCGTGTGGATGCCACCCGGACCCATGGCCCTTAGGTATCCTGATTTTTATGGAGTCCCACTCATAAGTCATGCGAAGTCCACCACTTATTTTCCGACGCGAGTAGTGAGGCAGCTCGGTGACTTACGGACAATCCCCGAGGATACGGCACTAACTAGGTTTGAACATAATTGGCGGGAGGATCAGACACCCGCAGATCGCCAAATTAACGTCGAACAGATCTTGGATGCGTGGCGAACTGTGATTACTGAGCTTCCATACTTCCCCGAGCATCCGACCCTTGATGAGCAGGATTTCCAAGCTACAGAAGAATACATCCTTCGCTTCTACCGATGGGGTCCAGCAGCACACGAGAATCTTGTCAACTCTCTGCGAGTCAGAGATGGAGGGTCACCCGACGCAACTCCCACTCCAAATATGATCATCCAAGCCGAGCTCACTCATCTCAGAGCCGAAAGAGATCGTCTTCGTCGAGAAGATGCAGAGAGGGACGAGCAGCTTGTTGATCAGCGCCAACTACAAAGAGAGCTCGCCCAGACCCGTGTCGAGCTACAGAGGCGCGATCAGGAATTGGTACGAGCAAACGCCGCTTTGGAGAGGCCCAGGAAAAGGGCCCGCGGGGGTCCATATACACCATAGGATAGACACCCCTGCCAGACCCTCGAACTAGGACTTTCCATGGTGATGGTTGCTTGCTGCCCGAGCGCAGTGGAAAATCGACTTAAGACTTCAATTTCAAAACTTGCATTGTACTTTGAACCGTCCTAGTCAATATGAATGACCGCATTAGTATTTTCAAAACTCATGCATCGCATGTATTCTGTTTATTTATTATTTTGCAGCTACCACGCATTCCCACATGACAGGTGAGTCGTGCCAAATTTCGCTGGTAGACAACTTACAGTCTTCACCATTCCTCTACACCTCCACGTGTTCCAACATATTTCTTGGCCTGTCCTATGCACCTCCCTCAATGCAACAGAGCTCGTCACTATGCGTCGTGCGAGCACATCTCTCCCTGCCCATGCCGAATCTTCAGCATACATCCCTCGATGCGCTCGCACGACGCCCACCAGGCCAGTCCGCTTCCATACACTCTTGCATTGAAATCCTGAACATTTTATGCTCTTTCATTGTTTTCTTTTCCCATTGCAGGAAATTCCTAACAAGAAGACAGCCTGAATACTGAGCGACCACAATTGAGACAACAGGCGTCTCTCATCCAGCTCCTTGGGATTTCAACACTAAGTCCCCATCCTTGCTCCACAAAGCAAGACCGCAAGAAAAATCAGAGTCACCGCTTGGCAGTGCCATGCACTGTTTCTCAGCATTGACCTTTGCTTTTGCATCTCTTGCACTTTCTTATCGAGCACGCATTTACTGCATTGGGCTCCGGCCCCACATCGGGCTCCGACCCCTCATTTACTGCATCTGGCTTCGGCCCCACATCGGGCTCTGGCCTTACATCGGGCTCCATCCCCGCATATACTGCATCGGGCTTCGGCCCCGCATCGGGCTCTGGCCCCGCATTTACTGCATCGGGCTTCGGGCCCGCTTTTGGGTTTTGGCCATGCATCGGGCTTCGGCCTCTCATCGGGTTTCGGCCCCACTTTTGAGCTTCGGCCCCACATCTGGCTCCGGCCCCCGCATTTACTGCATCAGGCTTCGGGCCCGCTTTTGGGTTTTGGCCCCGCATTGGGCTTCTGCCCCACTTTTGGGCTTCTGCCCCACTTTTGAGCTTCGGCCCCGTATCGGACCTCGGTCCTGCATTTACTGCTTTCGGGCCCTTGCCCAGCATTTACTGCTTTTGGGCACCAGCCCAGCATTTATTACATTCAGGTTTTGACACCTCTCATTTACTGCTTTCAGGCTCATCTGAAATCCAAAATTGACTTCGATTCAAATTCATCCAAGCGATACTCCGAGGAGCAAGTCTAATCCTTTCGCTGCAAAGATTGGAAGTGACAGCTCCACAAGCAGAGCATGACCCAACTCTTGATCGCAGGAGATACCAGCACGATCATGCCTCCGATCAAAGAATGGATCTCATCCACATCTGTTGTGGTCGCCAATTGAATACGGGGGGCAATATGCTCAGTCTTCTTTAAACTCTCTTTTGCTTTAATGCATTTCCCCAAATGGGCTCTCGATATGAATAAATCCTTCAATGGAGCATTAGGACAGTTTTTGTGACGCCCTATTAGTTCTGTTGGATCTATTCGACTCGCCTGTCCTCATGGGACTTGACTCCTCGAGCCTTCCCTAGGACGGCTGCGCATGCTTACTTGCAACTAGGGAAAATATGCTTATGTGACCTTTAGTCATGGTCTAACCACTCCAGAGTAGTGATGACTAGATTCCCAGAAACAAATGTCACCTACACGTGGCACCCCATGGGTCGCGCGCGGGACAAAAATGGATTTTCCTATGGGACCACCTCATATTTCTTACCACATATTCCCCGCATAATCGCCTAATGCATTGTCTTCTTTGTCATCCTTCGCAGGGGCACATTGACCACAGGCGAAGAGCGATGCACGAGTTCACGCTTCCTTGAGAACTTGTCTTGGACCCTTTCCTTATACTTTGACGAGGGAGGTGTCCGACGATGAGGTACCCCCCCTGTGAAGTCGAAAACAAGGACAATCGAGCGAATCACTCAGCATTGATGCAACCGCCTTCCTCGAACATCCAGTGGCTTCAACAGCGTGCACCCTCCAAGAGGCACGCACTGTAAAGAACAACAAAAGATTATCGGAGACATCACACCAGGCGCCTACCACGGGCTACTTCAACAAATGAAGACCGGGGCATCCCCGTTCAACATTCGCGCCGAGACAACCTCGGTTCCCTATTCCACATGGGGTAATTTGACATTTTCTTTTCCTAGACAACAGGGGAAGTTCACATGTAATGCTTGCAAGGGCAAATGACACGGAGTTCGACTTCCGAGTGCGCGAGAGTCAAACTTCCAAGAAAGTCGGTCCTCACAAAATAGGGCTAGTAACACACAACAAGTCTCCACGAGGCGAAGCATACCAAAGTGGCCTCGGCGATGCAAAATCGTGAAGTTTCAAACAAAGACATGGGGCACAAAACAAAACCCAGCTGCAAGAAAAAAAAAAGAGCAAAAGAAGCGAGAAAAATCTGCCAATGAAGAAAGAGAGAAAAGACGCGGGAAAAACCCGCCAATGAACAAAACAAGGCATCCCCGAGATTTAAAATTCCGGCACCGCCAATTCGAAGAAGAAATCAACAAACCCCGACAAAAGGGGAGCAGCAGATGCAACTCCTCGATGGAGACAGAACGCAACGCACTCGGAGGTCGAATCCTTCGAACCCTTCACCCTTGCAAACTCGAGAGACAAAAGAATCGAGTCCGCTAGGTCGAAAACCCCTCGGGGTGACCTAGGCAAAAGTTTGGGCAAGAGAGAGGCACGACTGAAAATCCCGAGGCAGGCAGTCGTGGCAGAAGGAGAGCTAATCCCCTTTAGGTTGAGAGTAAAACGAGAGATAAACAAAACAGTCACCCTAGGCTCTCGCACACTGCGCGGACTAGGAATCCCTAAGGAAAATGGTCAGATTATCTACTCCAACATGATTCTTGATCAGCCCTCCAACACAGCTCAACCGTCCAGCGTGGATTCTTCCTCAAGCACAGTGGGCAAACCGGGCATGCTATCCAAGCAGTTTAATATAGCCTACACAACAGAAGAACAGAGGAAAAATGGTACATCTCGTTACAAGCGTGAACTCGTGTATCATTTTAGCTTGGGGCAACGCGTTCCCCCAAACTTTCTCTTTTCTATTTGTCTTTGCTTTACTCCAGAATGGGTCACAGCCACCCTTCAACAGGCTACTACAAAGCCGAAATCCTAGACATTCCTTTTTGAGGTCTAGTAATAATATTCTGGAAATGGTCAAACCGAGTCTGATCAAATCTAGGCAAAAAAATCCCCACGCGGGTCACAAGCGCAGCTGCCCTACGGTACCTTGACAAGAAGGGTCCTAAGCCGACGGGAGTGTCGAATAATCGATAGAGCCGCTATGGCATAATTAAGAATGTCTCGATATGCTCGTACATGACCAACAGGAGCCTTGGAGGCCTCACATTGAGGCCTTCGAAAATGGGATCTCATTCGCATCGCCAAAGCAAAAACTCTCTACGGGAGAACATGCGTCGCGAACACATCCTTTTACCTGTACTTACAAATCGCTAGTAACCCCATGACTTACTGATAATGCCAGGATCACAGGTACAGCAAACGCAAGAACTACGGCAGACTCTGATCCCCAGTCCAAGAGGGTACGCAGGCGCTCTCAGAGCTCGAGTCCCGCATCGCTAGACGCCGGTCCCTAGCAAATGAACAACCGCCCAACCAGCAACGAGCAACCACCTCGCAAGCAAAAATCCCATTGGCGAGACCAGGGCATTCCCAGCAAGCAATCGCTTCAGCGGCGAGACCAGCTGCCAACAAGAGTAACAAACAATCGATCAAACAACAAGGTCGGCTTCTGGCAGATCAGACGCACAACCGCCCGAGGGGCAAAGCGGGCCTCCAGCAAAGCACAACCACCCCGGCGGCAATGCAAGCCACACCTACCACTACACCATCCCAACAAAGCCACGACCCAATGCCAAGCACCTCTCTTCGGCGCCCCGCGCTATTCCCTAACACTAGTCGTTGCTTCTACATTCCCTGCATTTTCGCATCATGCCCATCTTTACTGCTTTTCGGACTTCGCGTCCAGGACTTCGTGTCCATCTTTACCGCTTTTCGGACTTCGCGTCCAGGACTTCGTGTCCATCTTTACCGCTTTTCGGACTTCGCGTCCAGGACTTCGTGTCCATCTTTACCGCTTTTCGGACTTCGCGTCCAGGACTTCCTGTCCATCTTTACCGCTTTTCGGACTTCGCGTCCATCTTTATTGCTTTTCGAACTTTACGTCCATCTTTACTGCTTTTCGAACTTCGCGTCCAAGACTTCGTGTCCATCTTTACCGCTTTTCGGACTTCGCGTCCAGGACTTCGTGTCCATCTTTACCGCTTTTCGGACTTCGCGTCCATCTTTACCGCTTTTCGGACTTCGCGTCCAGGACTTCGTGTCCATCTTTACCGCTTTTCGGACTTCGCGTCCATCTTTACCGCTTTTCGGACTTCGCGTCCAGGACTTCGTGTCCATCTTTACCGCTTTTCGGACTTCGCGTCCATCTTTACCGCTTTTCGGACTTCGCGTCCATCTTTACCGCTTTTCGGACTTCGCGTCCAGGACTTCGTGTCCATCTTTACCGCTTTTCAGACTTCGCGTCCACGGACTTCGCGTCCATCTTTACCGCTTTTCGGACTTCGCGTCCAGGACTTCGTGTCCATCTTTACCGCTTTTCGGACTTTGCGTCCAGGACTTCGTGTCCATTTTTACCGCTTTTCGGACTTCGTGTCCATCTTTACTGCTTTTCGGGCTTCGCGTCCGCATCTTTATTGCATTTTGGACATCGTGTCCACATTCATTGCATTCCGGATTTCGTGTCTGTATCTACTGCATTTCGGATTTCGTGTCCTCATTTACTGCTTTCCAGACTTCGTGTCCGCATTCACTGCATTTTGGACTTCGCGTCCGCATCTACTGCTTTCCATACTTCATGTCCGCATTCACTGCATTTCGGACTTCGTGTCCGCATCTACTGCATTTCGGACTTCGTGTCCACATTTACTGCTTTTCGGACTTCGTGTCCTCATTTACTGCATTTCGAACTTCGTGTCTGCATCTACTGCATTTCGGACTTCGTGTCCGCATTCACTGTTCTTCGGACTTCGTGTCCTCATTTACTGCTTTCCAGACTTCGTGTCTGCATTCACTGCATTCCGGACTTCGTGTCTGCATGTACTGCATTTCGGACTTCGTGTCCGCATTCACTGTTCTTCGGACTTCGTGTCCTCATTTACTGCTTTCCAGACTTCGTGTCTGCATTCACTGCATTCCGGACTTCATGTCCGCATCTACTGCATTTCGGACTTCGTGTTCGCATTCACTGTTCTTCGGACTTCGTGTCCTCATTTACTGCTTTCCAGACTTCGTGTCTGCATTTACTGCATTCCGGACTTCGTGTCCTTATCTACTGCTTTTCGGACTTCGTGTCCTCATTTACTGCTTTCCAGACTTCAAGTCTGCATTCACTGCATTCCGGACTTCGTGTCCGCATCTACTGCATTTCGGACTTCGGGTCCGCATCTACTGCTTTTCGGACTTCGTGTCCTCATCGGACTTCAAGTCTGCATTCACTGCATTCCGGACTTCGTGTCCGCATCTACTGCATTTCGGACTTCGTGTCCGCATCTACTGCTTTTCGGACTTCGTGTCCTCATTTACTGCTTCCCAGACTTCGTGTCTGCATTCACTGCATTCCGGACTTCGTGTCCGCATCTACTGCATTTCGGACTTCGTGTCCGCATTCACTGTACTTCGGACTTCGTGTCCTTATTTACTGCTTTTCGGACTTCGTGTCCGCATCCACTGCATTCCGGACTTCGTGTCCGCATCTACTCTGTTTCAGACTTCGTGTCCTCTTTTACTGTTTTCAGGACTTCGTGTCCGCACCTACTTCGTTTCGGACTTCATATCCTCATTTACTACGTTTCAGATTTCATGCCCGCATTTACTGCATTTTGGACCTCGTGTCCACTTTTACTGCTTTTCGGACTTCATGTCCATATTGCTTTCTGGACTTCTTGTCCACATTTAATGTCTTTCAAGTATGCGTCCACATTTACTAATCTATGGTTTTTACTATTTTGCAACAGGCCAGACGATCGCCAGGACCAAACGAGGTGCTTCTCATAGTCTTTGGCTGCATCCTCTATCCAAGCACGCAACCAAAGAGGGGCAAGCTGTCAGCACCTAATTTCGGTCCTTCGGCTCCAGGGGGGCAAAATTGTCATTTTCTAATTTATTAATTTTTTTAAAAAATAATAATAATAAAAAAGGTCAAGTTGGTCAGAACCGGTCAGAGCCAGTCTGACCGACAGGACGGATGGGCAGGGTCGGTCAGAGCTAGTCTGACCGACCGTTGCCCACACACAAAAAAAAAAAAGAGGGTCAAGTCGGTGAGAACCGATCAGAGCCAGTCTGACCGACAGGACAGCCTTTTCATTTTCTTTCCTTCCCGCCCACTTCTTTTCCTTTTCTCCCTCTTTCCTCCTTCCTTTTTCCTTCCTTTCATTTTGGTCCCTGCAACCGAAAAACAGGGATTTTCGTTCCCGCTTTCGCAAATTTCCGGCGAAGATCTCGCCCGATCTCGGTTCCGTTTCCTTCTTCTTCTTCCTAGCGAAACCCCGGCTCTAGGGGAAAAGGCCGGGGGGGGGGGGGGGGGAAGGAGCTCTCTCTCTCTCTCTCTGGTTCTGCTCTCTCTCTCTCTCTCGCTCGGGGGTCTCGGATCCGAAAAAAAACCGGCAGTTCACACGCCCTCAGTGAACCCGAATACCCCTTAGCTCATCGTCTCCCTAGCCGCGACATCCCGGCCTCATGCAAAACCCTTAGCTCATATTGAATCTCCTCTCACCTCCATTGGCCCTCAGTTGGTTCCTTTCTCTCGGCTCTCCTCGCTGCTCCTCCCTTTCCAACCAGTTCCGCTCTCCTCAGCTCCACGACTCCCTCTTCCTCTTCGCTTCCCTTCATTGCTGCGTTTGGGAGCTGCCACCGAGTCGTTGAGTTCGCGTTTCCCCGGGATTCTCGACGCCGTTTTCTTCTCTTTTCTGTTGTCATTGCAGGTCGCGTGTCCAGCAGCCCGGCTCGCGCCATCGGTCCAGCCCAGCCTTGCGGCCCAATTCGGCCCCAATCCAGCCCGGATCTCGGCCCAGTTCGGCCCAGTCCAGCCAACAGCCCATTTCGGCCCAGTCCGCCCACATCGGCCCAGTCCACCCCATCGGCCCAGTCCGGCCCAATTCGGCCAATCTCTCAGCAGCCCAACTCATTGAAAATTCCTCTATTTACATAACTGCCCCCGTTCTTTTCAAACAAGGTAAATTCTCGACTTAGCGGCATGATTAGGGTTCCATTCCTGAATATTATTGCTTGCTTGATGGATATAATGTGAAATGAGCGTTCTTGGGTCGCGTGGGTGATCGGATTTGACCTGAACTCGATTTTACGAACTTTCTATTTTGTCACATTTCAGCCCAGGGGACGTATTTTTTTTTTTAAGATCTGCCCCGAATCTAAAAATTATTTTCAATCAAGTCTCGGTCATTTTATTATTTTTCAATCAGTCCTTGGATTTTTCAGAATTTTCTAAGCATCCCAAAGAACTTTTTAAGTTGTTTCAGTTTAGTCCCGGGGCCATTTTTCGCCCTTTTTAGATCTGCCCCGAATTTCAAAAATTCTTTTCAATAAAGTCCCAGTCATTTTACTATTTTCCAATCAGCCCTGGAATTCCCAGAATTTTTCAAGAATCCCTAGGAACTTTTCGAGTTGTTTCAGTTTAGTCCTGGGGCCCATTTTTTTTGTTTTTCAGATCAGTTCCGATTTTCAAATTCATTTCAAATAAGTCCTAGGACATTTTCAGTAATTTTTTTTACACAGTCCCCTTTTTTTGAACTTTCAGATCAGTCCCTGATTTTCTAGAATTTTCAAATCAGTCCCCAATTTTTTTCAGAATTTTCAAATCAGTCCCTGCTCTTTTAAAATCGTTCAATTCAGTCCCCTGGACATTTTCTATAAATATCCGATCCTTTTTTACTTGGATCACCCACCGACCATGTATGTGCCCCATTTAAATATTTCATTTTTGTAATTATATACAATGTGACCATGTTGGAAATTAGAGTTTATCGGGCGGTCAACTAATGGCTATCTCGACGGCTCGAAATCCGTAGATTAAAGCATTCGGCAATTTTTTTAATTAACCTAAAATTCTACATACGGGATAATCGGGACGTTAAATTCGGCTAAATTAAATCACTTGATTTCTTTAATTGGATTGCACGAATCGATTAATAATTTGTAATCGCGTCGACAGTTCAAGAACTGTTAGTCATGCCCTTTTCAAAATTCACAATTTCAAAAACACCGAGATATGTACAACGTAATCTTGATTTTCATGCACACACATATTTATCGATTCAAGGGCCTGATTACCGGTTCTTGTTCTGCCTGATTCTAGCGTAGGTTTGTGCATAGAATTGGTCAAAATATGGGAAAACAAATTAATCACAAACTCGGCTTAAATCAAACATGGGCAATAGTCAATTAGAGGGTTGGGTTTTTTGGGTTTTAGGTGAAAATACTTTTAATCTGTAAAAGGCATATTGTCACGATACAGAATAATCTAAAAACAACCCACACATTCGAGACTTGACTATGGACATCACGTCTGTCGGGTCCGTTAAAATAATGCCGGATGCTACATATCCTATCCATCACCCCTTTTTGTTTGTTTTAAGGTAGGATTTGTATGCCAAGATGCCTCGGGTAATAATCAGTTAATTCACGTAAATTCGGCGATAACAAAACCCCATCGATTGTTTATTTGAGCTTGCTTGTTACATCTTTTACACTTATCTGTTATGCGGGTCGAGCCCGATCCTTTAGGATACGATTCACTGGGTCCAATGTCCATAACCTTCGATCACGGGGTCCAATGCCCCCATGCACCGAGTGCGCATTTAATTTAATTTCCGGTCTTTTCCAAAATCATACGGTGAGCATGAGTGAAATAACGGCCAAACGCGAACCGATCGGGATTCAGTCATTGTAATTTATCTTTTATTTGAGAGAACAATGTAAGGGTTTTATGATGCATATTTATTCATGTAATAATCCCGGTCGGAGAGTGGAAGGTTCAAGTGTCTATTCAAATTTACGGTGTCAAAACGCGTAAGATGAGAAGAACTTAATTAAGCGGTAATTAAATAAAAAATGGCAAGCCTAGACAAGCTAGAGTACCGATAGGGCATGCGAGATATAGGCTCGCATGTAACAGAACCCCCGAATTCGGAACCTTGGGTTTCGCAGACCATATGCCTTAGCAATTAGGTGTACCCCGTAGCCCTAGACCCGGGCAACTCACCGGCCCTCGACCTTCGGGTCGTAAACAGGTAGTGGCGACTCCTTCTCACGTGCGTCCGTCGCGCGTCCCCGGGAAGGTGGACACTCCCAAGCCACGTTGCATTTAGGCGCGCGCATGCGTGCCCTGACGAGATGAAATTAGGGTGCGCACAGCTTGGCGACTCTACTGGGGACACTCAGAGGGTTCGGGCTCGTTCCCACTTGCTTTGTTTGCATGTTTATTTATCGCTTTTCGCAAATTCCCGTTTATCTACTTTACCCACTTTTATTTCTCGCACGCACATTGCACATTATACTAGATTCAAGTACCTACGGGTCGCGTCCCACGACCGATTTTAGGAAACACAGGTTAGATAGGGGTTCCGAGTAAGGGTACGTCGCACGGTTGGACCGTCGATTAGGCCCCCAAAGATCCCCGTTGGATTTCAAGGAATTGACACCCTTGAGTCGGGAGCCCCCTATCCTTACATAGCACGGTCCCTGTAGTACTAAAACCATGCATTCTGCAGGAGCTTCACGCCATCCTCCAACCCGACTCCAACAACAGTCCTTGAGTCGGCCTGCGCGCCAATTTGAATTTTTTCTGTTCTTGAGAGAGATGCGCGATGTATACTATTCATTAAGCCGTGGGCATTTTTTATTTTCTACATGCATGCATCATCCAATTTCAAAATTAGGGTGTCATTTGTATTGACTGGTCTTAAGTCGATTTTCCTTTCATCTTGGTAAGGGATGTCACGCCCGGTCTTCTGCCCGCGCCTCGACAGAGTCACACCACCACTCGAGGAGATTACCCGTATATGGGGAGCATTACGCCCAGTCGACCGCCGTTACATCTCTGCGTTCATAGGGGATATCCCTTTGCTGGCTACTCAGCAAGTTGATTGGAATTTCCTCGAAGCCGCCATCGCATTCTGGAACCCAAGTCGTGCCGTCTTCGACATACAGGGTACCGAGCTCACGCCAACCATTGAGGAGTACCGGACACTCATCGGTCGAACCGCAGTTGTCCACGGCATTGTAGAACCCAACTTCCACACCGCCCGACCAACCCTAGTCTCACGCCTACTCGGGGTTCCCACGACTCGTTTGAATGCTGAACTCGCATACTCCGGCAGCACGGAGATTGCAATCGAGAAACTCCTATTTTTTATTGAGTCCCGAGCGCATAGGGTCTAGGGGATTTTCTTCGAAAGGATTTATGTCATGCTGTTCTATTGCTAATTTTTGGGACCCTCTTATTCCCTCGCTCGCATAGTCTCATCGATGCGGCCTTGGCCAGTGTTGTCCTCCAAGTGGTCGGAGGGCGTGGTTGTGAGGTACCCTCGTGGCTGAGACCATCCGGTCCCTCGACCGCGTCTTGAGAACATGCGACCGAAGGATAAGAGGATCCCCTATGCTTTTACAAATTTGGCTTCAAAGTCACGCAAACCCTCTGCGTCTGTTGCGCTCGATTATGTATTTTAATGGTCCGAAGTCAATTATTTCTCGATTGCTACCCCTCCTGCGTGTGGAAGAACGCAAGGTCTCTGAGTGGATCAAAATTTTTCGTGAAATAGCACCTAAGGGATTCAAGTGGCGTGCCGCATGGATGCCACCCGGACCCATGGCCCTTAGGTATCCTGATTTTTATGGAGTCCCACTCATAAGTCATGCGAAGTCCACCACTTATTTTCCGACGCGAGTAGTGAGGCAGCTCGGTGACTTACGGACAATCCCCGAGGATACGGCACGAACTAGGTTTGAACATAATTGGCGGGAGGATCAGACACCCGCAGATCGCCAAATTAACGTCGAACAGATCTTGGATGCGTGGCGAACTGTGATTACTGAGCTTCCATACTTCCCCGAGCATCCGACCCTTGATGAGCAGGATTTCCAAGCTACAGAAGAATACATCCTTCGCTTCTACCGATGGGGTCCAGCAGCACACGAGAATCTTGTCAACTCTCTGCGAGTCAGAGATGGAGGGTCACCCGACGCAACTCCCACTCCAAATATGGTCATCCAAGCCGAGCTCACTCATCTCAGAGCCGAAAGAGATCGTCTTCGTCGAGAAGATGCAGAGAGGGACGAGCAGCTTGTTGATCAGCGCCAACTACAAAGAGAGCTCGCCCAGACCCGTGTCGAGCTACAGAGGCGCGATCAGGAATTGGTACGAGCAAACGCCGCTTTGGAGAGGCCCAGGAAAAGGGCCCGCGGGGGTCCATATACACCATAGGATAGACACCCCTGCCAGACCCTCGAACTAGGACTTTCCATGGTGATGGTTGCTTGCTGCCCGAGCGCAGTGGAAAATCGACTTAAGACTTCAATTTCAAAACTTGCATTGTACTTTGAACCGTCCTAGTCAATATGAATGACCGCATTAGTATTTTCAAAACTCATGCATCGCATGTATTCTGTTTATTTATTATTTTGCAGCTACCACGCATTCCCACATGACAGGTGAGTCGTGCCAAATTTCGCTGGTAGACAACTTACAGTCTTCACCATTCCTCTACACCTCCACGTGTTCCAACATATTTCTTGGCCTGTCCTATGCACCTCCCTCAATGCAACAGAGCTCGTCACTATGCGTCGTGCGAGCACATCTCTCCCTGCCCATGCCGAATCTTCAGCATACATCCCTCGATGCGCTCGCACGACGCCCACCAGGCCAGTCCGCTTCCATACACTCTTGCATTGAAATCCTGAACATTTTATGCTCTTTCATTGTTTTCTTTTCCCATTGCAGGAAATTCCTAACAAGAAGACAGCCTGAATACTGAGCGACCACAATTGAGACAACAGGCGTCTCTCATCCAGCTCCTTGGGATTTCAACACTAAGTC
This sequence comes from Punica granatum, assembly GCF_007655135.1. Taxonomy (NCBI): domain Eukaryota; kingdom Viridiplantae; phylum Streptophyta; class Magnoliopsida; order Myrtales; family Lythraceae; genus Punica; species Punica granatum. Next base: position 40,321,751 of record NC_045127.1, on the reverse strand, counting down.
CCCATCCTTGCTCCACAAAGCAAGACCGCAAGAAAAATCAGAGTCACCGCTTGGCAGTGCCATGCACTGTTTCTCAGCATTGACCTTTGCTTTTGCATCTCTTGCACTTTCTTATCGAGCACGCATTTACTGCATTGGGCTCCGGCCCCACATCGGGCTCCGACCCCTCATTTACTGCATCTGGCTTCGGCCCCACATCGGGCTCTGGCCTTACATCGGGCTCCATCCCCGCATATACTGCATCGGGCTTCGGCCCCGCATCGGGCTCTGGCCCCGCATTTACTGCATCGGGCTTCGGGCCCGCTTTTGGGTTTTGGCCATGCATCGGGCTTCGGCCTCTCATCGGGTTTCGGCCCCACTTTTGAGCTTCGGCCCCACATCTGGCTCCGGCCCCCGCATTTACTGCATCAGGCTTCGGGCCCGCTTTTGGGTTTTGGCCCCGCATTGGGCTTCTGCCCCACTTTTGGGCTTCTGCCCCACTTTTGAGCTTCGGCCCCGTATCGGACCTCGGTCCTGCATTTACTGCTTTCGGGCCCTTGCCCAGCATTTACTGCTTTTGGGCACCAGCCCAGCATTTATTACATTCAGGTTTTGACACCTCTCATTTACTGCTTTCAGGCTCATCTGAAATCCAAAATTGACTTCGATTCAAATTCATCCAAGCGATACTCCGAGGAGCAAGTCTAATCCTTTCGCTGCAAAGATTGGAAGTGACAGCTCCACAAGCAGAGCATGACCCAACTCTTGATCGCAGGAGATACCAGCACGATCATGCCTCCGATCAAAGAATGGATCTCATCCACATCTGTTGTGGTCGCCAATTGAATACGGGGGGCAATATGCTCAGTCTTCTTTAAACTCTCTTTTGCTTTAATGCATTTCCCCAAATGGGCTCTCGATATGAATAAATCCTTCAATGGAGCATTAGGACAGTTTTTGTGACGCCCTATTAGTTCTGTTGGATCTATTCGACTCGCCTGTCCTCATGGGACTTGACTCCTCGAGCCTTCCCTAGGACGGCTGCGCATGCTTACTTGCAACTAGGGAAAATATGCTTATGTGACCTTTAGTCATGGTCTAACCACTCCAGAGTAGTGATGACTAGATTCCCAGAAACAAATGTCACCTACACGTGGCACCCCATGGGTCGCGCGCGAGACAAAAATGGATTTTCCTATGGGACCACCTCATATTTCTTACCACATATTCCCCGCATAATCGCCTAATGCATTGTCTTCTTTGTCATCCTTCGCAGGGGCACATTGACCACAGGCGAAGAGCGATGCACGAGTTCACGCTTCCTTGAGAACTTGTCTTGGACCCTTTCCTTATACTTTGACGAGGGAGGTGTCCGACGATGAGGTACCCCCCCTGTGAAGTCGAAAACAAGGACAATCGAGCGAATCACTCAGCATTGATGCAACCGCCTTCCTCGAACATCCAGTGGCTTCAACAGCGTGCACCCTCCAAGAGGCACGCACTGTAAAGAACAACAAAAGATTATCGGAGACATCACAACAGGCGCCTACCACGGGCTACTTCAACAAATGAAGACCGGGGCATCCCCGTTCAACATTCGCGCCGAGACAACCTCGGTTCCCTATTCCACATGGGGTAATTTGACATTTTCTTTTCCTAGACAACAGGGGAAGTTCACATGTAATGCTTGCAAGGGCAAATGACACGGAGTTCGACTTCCGAGTGCGCGAGAGTCAAACTTCCAAGAAAGTCGGTCCTCACAAAATAGGGCTAGTAACACACAACAAGTCTCCACGAGGCGAAGCATACCAAAGTGGCCTCGGCGATGCAAAATCGTGAAGTTTCAAACAAAGACATGGGGCACAAAACAAAACCCAGCTGCAAGAAAAAAAAAAGAGCAAAAGAAGCGAGAAAAATCTGCCAATGAAGAAAGAGAGAAAAGACGCGGGAAAAACCCGCCAATGAACAAAACAAGGCATCCCCGAGATTTAAAATTCCGGCACCGCCAATTCGAAGAAGAAATCAACAAACCCCGACAAAAGGGGAGCAGCAGATGCAACTCCTCGATGGAGACAGAACGCAACGCACTCGGAGGTCGAATCCTTCGAACCCTTCACCCTTGCAAACTCGAGAGACAAAAGAATCGAGTCCGCTAGGTCGAAAACCCCTCGGGGTGACCTAGGCAAAAGTTTGGGCAAGAGAGAGGCACGACTGAAAATCCCGAGGCAGGCAGTCGTGGCAGAAGGAGAGCTAATCCCCTTTAGGTTGAGAGTAAAACGAGAGATAAACAAAACAGTCACCCTAGGCTCTCGCACACTGCGCGGACTAGGAATCCCTAAGGAAAATGGTCAGATTATCTACTCCAACATGATCCTTGATCAGCCCTCCAACACAGCTCAACCGTCCAGCGTGGATTCTTCCTCAAGCACAGTGGGCAAACCGGGCATGCTATCCAAGCAGTTTAATATAGCCTACACAACAGAAGAACAGAGGAAAAATGGTACATCTCGTTACAAGCGTGAACTCGTGTATCATTTTAGCTTGGGGCAACGCGTTCCCCCAAACTTTCTCTTTTCTATTTGTCTTTGCTTTACTCCAGAATGGGTCACAGCCACCCTTCAACAGGCTACCACAAAGCCGAAATCCTAGACATTCCTTTTTGAGGTCTAGTAATAATATTCTGGAAATGGTCAAACCGAGTCTGATCAAATCTAGGCAAAAAAATCCCCACGCGGGTCACAAGCGCAGCTGCCCTACGGTACCTTGACAAGAAGGGTCCTAAGCCGACGGGAGTGTCGAATAATCGATAGAGCCGCTATGGCATAATTAAGAATGTCTCGATATGCTCGTACATGACCAACAGGAGCCTTGGAGGCCTCACATTGAGGCCTTCGAAAATGGGATCTCATTCGCATCGCCAAAGCAAAAACTCTCTACGGGAGAACATGCGTCGCGAACACATCCTTTTACCTGTACTTACAAATCGCTAGTAACCCCATGACTTACTGATAATGCCAGGATCACAGGTACAGCAAACGCAAGAACTACGGCAGACTCTGATCCCCAGTCCAAGAGGGTACGCAGGCGCTCTCAGAGCTCGAGTCCCGCATCGCTAGACGCCGGTCCCTAGCAAATGAACAACCGCCCAACCAGCAACGAGCAACCGCCTCGCAAGCAAAAATCCCATTGGCGAGACCAGGGCATTCCCAGCAAGCAATCGCTTCAGCGGCGAGACCAGCTGCCAACAAGAGTAACAAACAATCGATCAAACAACAAGGTCGGCTTCTGGCAGATCAGACGCACAACCGCCCGAGGGGCAAAGCGGGCCTCCAGCAAAGCACAACCACCCCCGGCGGCAATGCAAGCCACACCTACCACTACACCATCCCAACAAAGCCACGACCCAATGCCAAGCACCTCTCTTCGGCGCCCCGCGCCATTCCCTAACACTAGTCGTTGCTTCTACATTCCCTGCATTTTCGCATCATGCCCATCTTTACTGCTTTTCGGACTTCGCGTCCAGGACTTCGTGTCCATCTTTACCGCTTTTCGGACTTCGCGTCCAGGACTTCGTGTCCATCTTTACCGCTTTTCGGACTTCGCGTCCAGGACTTCGTGTCCATCTTTACCGCTTTTCGGACTTCGACTTCGTGTCCATCTTTACCGCTTTTCGGACTTCGCGTCCAGGTGTCCATCTTTACCGCTTTTCGGACTTCGCGTCCAGGACTTCGTGTCCATCTTTACGCTTTTCGGACTTCGCGTCCAGACTTCGTGTCCATCTTTACCGCTTTTCGGACTTCGCGTCCAGGACTTCGTGTCCATCTTTACCGCTTTTCGGACTTCGCGTCCATCTTTATTGCTTTTCGAACTTTACGTCCATCTTTACTGCTTTTCGGACTTCGCGTCCAAGACTTCGTGTCCATCTTTACCGCTTTTCGGACTTCGCGTCCAGGACTTCGTGTCCATCTTTACCGCTTTTCGGACTTCGCGTCCATCTTTATTGCTTTTCGAACTTTACGTCCATCTTTACTGCTTTTCGAACTTCGCGTCCAAGACTTCGTGTCCATCTTTACCGCTTTTCGGACTTCGCGTCCAGGACTTCGTGTCCATCTTTACCGCTTTTCGGACTTCGCGTCCATCTTTACCGCTTTTCGGACTTCGCGTCCAGGACTTCGTGTCCATCTTTACCGCTTTTCGGACTTTTCGGACTTCGTCCATCTTTACCGCTTTTCGGACTTCGCGTCCATCTTTACCGCTTTTCGGACTTCGCGTCCAGGACTTCGTGTCCATCTTTACCGCTTTTCAGACTTCGCGTCCACGGACTTCGCGTACCATCTTTACCGCTTTTCGGACTTCGCGTCCAGGACTTCGTGTCCATCTTTACCGCTTTTCGGACTTTGCGTCCAGGACTTCGTGTCCATTTTTACCGCTTTTCGGACTTCGTGTCCATCTTTACTGCTTTTCGGGCTTCGCGTCCGCATCTTTATTGCATTTTGGACATCGTGTCCACATTCATTGCATTCCGGACTTCGTGTCTGTATCTACTGCATTTCGGATTTCGTGTCCTCATTTACTGCTTTCCAGACTTCGTGTCCGCATTCACTGCATTTTGGACTTCGCGTCCGCATCTACTGCTTTCCATACTTCATGTCCGCATTCACTGCATTTCGGACTTCGTGTCCGCATCTACTGCATTTCGGACTTCGTGTCCACATGTACTGCTTTTCGGACTTCGTGTCCTCATTTACTGCATTTCGAACTTCGTGTCTGCATCTACTGCATTTCGGACTTCGTGTCCGCATTCACTGTTCTTCGGACTTCGTGTCCTCATTTACTGCTTTCCAGACTTCGTGTCTGCATTCACTGCATTCCGGACTTCGTGTCTGCATGTACTGCATTTCGGACTTCGTGTCCGCATTCACTGTTCTTCGGACTTCGTGTCCTCATTTACTGCTTTCCAGACTTCGTGTCTGCATTCACTGCATTCCGGACTTCATGTCCGCATCTACTGCATTTCGGACTTCGTGTTCGCATTCACTGTTCTTCGGACTTCGTGTCCTCATTTACTGCTTTCCAGACTTCGTGTCTGCATTTACTGCATTCCGGACTTCGTGTCCTTATCTACTGCTTTTCGGACTTCGTGTCCTCATTTACTGCTTTCCAGACTTCAAGTCTGCATTCACTGCATTCCGGACTTCGTGTCCGCATCTACTGCATTTCGGACTTCGGGTCCGCATCTACTGCTTTTCGGACTTCGTGTCCTCATCGGACTTCAAGTCTGCATTCACTGCATTCCGGACTTCGTGTCCGCATCTACTGCATTTCGGACTTCGTGTCCGCATCTACTGCTTTTCGGACTTCGTGTCCTCATTTACTGCTTCCCAGACTTCGTGTCTGCATTCACTGCATTCCGGACTTCGTGTCCGCATCTACTGCATTTCGGACTTCGTGTCCGCATTCACTGTACTTCGGACTTCGTGTCCTTATTTACTGCTTTTCGGACTTCGTGTCCGCATCCACTGCATTCCGGACTTCGTGTCCGCATCTACTCTGTTTCAGACTTCGTGTCCTCTTTTACTGTTTTCAGGACTTCGTGTCCGCACCTACTTCGTTTCGGACTTCATATCCTCATTTACTACGTTTCAGATTTCATGCCCGCATTTACTGCATTTTGGACCTCGTGTCCACTTTTACTGCTTTTCGGACTTCATGTCCATATTGCTTTCTGGACTTCTTGTCCACATTTAATGTCTTTCAAGTATGCGTCCACATTTACTAATCTATGGTTTTTACTATTTTGCAACAGGCCAGACGATCGCCAGGACCAAACGAGGTGCTTCTCATAGTCTTTGGCTGCATCCTCTATCCAAGCACGCAACCAAAGAGGGGCAAGCTGTCAGCACCCAATTTCGGTCCTTCGGCTCCAGGGGGGCAAAATTGTCATTTCCTAATTTATTAATTTTTTTAAAAAATAATAATAATAAAAAAGGTCAAGTTGGTCAGAACCGGTCAGAGCCAGTCTGACCGACAGGACGGATGGGCAGGGTCGGTCAGAGCTAGTCTGACCGACTGTTGCCCACACACAAAAAAAAAAGAGGGTCAAGTCGGTCAGAACCGATCAGAGCCAGTCTGACCGACAGGACAGCCTTTTCATTTTCTTTCCTTCCCGCCCACTTCTTTTCCTTTTCTCCCTCTTTCCTCCTTCCTTTTTCCTTCCTTTCATTTTGGTCCCTGCAACCGAAAAACAGGGATTTTCGTTCCCGCTTTCGCAAATTTCCGGCGAAGATCTCGCCCGATCTCGGTTCCGTTTCCTTCTTCTTCTTCCTAGCGAAACCCCGGCTCTAGGGGAAAAGGCCGGGGGGGGGGGGGGGGGGGAAGGAGCTCTCTCTCTCTCTCTCTGGTTCTCGCTCTCTCTCTCTCTCTCGCTCGGGGGTCTCGGATCCGAAAAAAAACCGGCAGTTCACACGCCCTCAGTGAACCCGAATACCCCTTAGCTCATCGTCTCCCTAGCCGCGACATCCCGGCCTCATGCAAAACCCTTAGCTCATATTGAATCTCCTCTCACCTCCATTGGCCCTCAGTTGGTTCCTTTCTCTCGGCTCTCCTCGCTGCTCCTCCCTTTCCAACCAGTTCCGCTCTCCTCAGCTCCACGACTCCCTCTTCCTCTTCGCTTCCCTTCATTGCTGCGTTTGGGAGCTGCCACCGAGTCGTTGAGTTCGCGTTTCCCCGGGATTCTCGACACCGTTTTCTTCTCTTCTCTGTTGTCATTGCAGGTCGCGTGTCCAGCAGCCCGGCTCGCGCCATCGGTCCAGCCCAGCCTTGTGGCCCAATTCGGCCCCAATCCAGCCCGGATCTCGGCCCAGTTCGGCCCAGTCCAACCAACAGCCCATTTCGGCCCAGTCCGCCCACATCGGCCCAGTCCACCCCATCGGCCCAGTCCGGCCCAATTCGGCCAATCTCTCAGCAGCCCAATTCATTGAAAATTCCTCTATTTACATAACTGCCACCGTTCTTTTCAAACAAGGTAAATTCTCGACTTAGCGGCATGATTAGGGCTCCATTCCTAAATATTATTGTTTGCTTGATGGATAAAATGTGAAATGAGCGTTCTTGGGTCGCGTGGGTGATCGGATTTGTCCTGAACTCGATTTTACGAACTTTCTATTTTGTCACATTTCAGCCCAGGGGACGTATTTTATTTTTTTTTAAGATCTGCCCCGAATCTAAAAATTATTTTCAATCCAATCTCGGTCATTTTATTATTTTTCAATCAGTCCTTGGATTTTTCAGAATTTTCTAAGCATCCCAAAGAACTTTTCAAGTTGTTTCAGTTTAGTCCCGGGGCCATTTTTCGCCCTTTTTAAATCTGCCCCGAATTTCAAAAATTCTTTTCAATAAAGTCCCAGTCATTTTACTATTTTCCAATCAGCCCTGGAATTCTCAGAATTTTTCAAGAATCCCTAGGAACTTTTCGAGTTGTTTCAGTTTAGTCCTGGGGCCATTTTTTTGTTTTTCAGATCAGTCTCGATTTTCAAATTCATTTCAAATAAGTCCTAGGACATTTTCAGTAAATTTTTTTACACAGTCCCCATTTTTTTGAACTTTCAGATCAGTCCCTGATTTTCTAGAATTTTCAAATCAGTCTCCAATTTTTTCCAGAATTTTCAAATCAGTCCCTGCTCTTTTAAAATCGTTCAATTCAGTCCCCTGGACATTTTCTAAAAATATCCGATCCTTTTCTACTTGGATCACCCACCGACCATGTATGTGCCCCATTTAAATATTTCATTTTTGTAATTATATACAATGTGACCATGTTGGAAATTAGAGTTTATCGGGCGGTCAACTAATGGCTATCTCGACGGCTCGAAATCCGTAGACTAAAGCATTCGGCAATTTTTTTAATTAACCTAAAATTCTACATACGAGATAATCGGGACGTTAAATTCGGCTAAATTAAATCACTTGATTTCTTTAATTGGATTGCACAAATCGATTAATAATTTGTAATCGCGTCGACAGTTCAAGAACTGTTAGTCATGCCCTTTTCAAAATTCACAATTTCAAAAGCACCGAGATACGTACAACGTAATCTTGATTTTCATGCACACACATATTTACCAATTCAAGGGCCTGATTACCGGTTCTTGTTCTGTCTGATCCTAGCGTAGGTTTGTGCATAGAATTGGTCAAAATATGGGAAAACAAATTAATCACAAGTGTCTATTCGAATTTACGGTGTCAAAACGCGTAAGATGAGCGGAACTTAATTAAGCGGTAATTAAATAAAAAATGGCAAGCTTAAACAAGCTAGAGTACCGATAGGGCATGCGAGATATAGGCTCGCATGTAACAGAACCCTTGAATTCGGAACCTCGGGTTTCGCAGACCATATGCCTTAGCAATTAGGTGTACCCCGTACCCCTAGACCCGGGAAACTCACCGGCCCTCGACCTTCGGGTCGTAAACAGGTAGTGGCGACTCCTTCTCACGTGCGTCCGTCGCACGTCCCCGGGAAGGTGGACACTCCCAAGCAGCGTTGCATTTAGGCGCGCGCATGCGTGCCTCGACGAGACGAAATTCGGGTGCGCACACTAACCCCCGGAGGTGACTGTGGTGGTCGTTTGGTCCCAGAATTATCGGGTCGACCCGTACAGCCCTGCAAAGATCACGGAAAACATAGCACGTCTGGAATTTCGGACTCATCTGGCACCAGTTGGGTCGGACATCGCCACAGAGGCTCCCGATGGAATGTTGAGGCAAGGTCAGCGACTCTTGACTCCTAACTGACCCCCGGAGGTGACTGTGGTGGTCGTTTGGTCCCAGAGTTATCAGGTCGACCCGTACAGTCCTGCAAAGATCACGGAAAACATAGCACGTCTGGAATTTCGGACCCGTCTGGCACCAGTCGGATCGGACATCGCCACGGTGTCTCCCGATGGAATTTTGAGGTACGGTCAACGGCTCTTGACTCCTAACTGACCCCCGGAGGTGACTGTGGTGGTAGTTTTCCGAAAAGAGTCTCAGATAGACCCGATCTGCAAGAAAACCGCACAAACAGTCAGAAATTTCAATCCGACTGCGCAGTCGGGCTGTTTCTTCTTCCTGGGGTTAAACCGACGGGTTTTTCTTGGATTTCTTGACTCCTTGACACCCTAGGGTTGTGTGGGGAGGTGTTTGATGGGTTTTGGTAGCTCAAACCGACTTGGAAGGGCTTGGAATCCGGGTTGGAAGTTTTGACCCGAGAAGGACCAAATCTGTCCAGATTCTGCGGTTGCTTGTTCCTGTGAGTTGGAGGATCCAAAACTAAAATATAAGCCTGGAAATGGATAGAGGAGGTCGAAAACATGTGGGATATGAAGTTTGGTGAAGTTTGGATTTAAGCTAGGATGATTCCGACTTAAGTCTTTGATGTTCTTGCTTGGTTTTTGCTGAACCTAAGCTACGAATTTTGCTGAGTTCTTGAGGGAGCTTGAGAGCTTTTGAAGAGTGAGGAATGCTAAAGAGATGATGTGTCATGAGTTGTGATTAAGTTAATGACTTAGAAAGTATATATAGGCTATGCTTAATGACAATTAAGTGAAGAAAAGCTTGATTAAGGGCATGCTTGTGGGATCCGAATTTTGCTAAGCAAGATAAGGATGAATGTCATCCATGCATTCTTCATGAAGAAATTTCCGTTGATTAACGGCATGGAAGTGAAGTTGGAGTGTGATCTTGGAAGACTTGAAGATATTTTGGTGCAAGTGTGCAAGAGAAGACAAGAGGCAATGGAGAGGGCGGCAATGGGAATTACGGCTGCCCTAGGGCATCTCGTGGGTCCCACGTGTTTTGAGGAAGGATCGGGACAAAGTTCGGTTCTCGATTGATTGCGTGTTCAAGGTTCGTGGATCAAACGAACGTCGAATTGTCATTGCGCGCGCAAAAATGATTTAATCGAGCCCGAAATCCTCCATTTTGCCCAAAGGAGGATTTGTGTGATTTTTGGCTCAGAAGTCGATTTTGCTCATTTCAGGCATTAAGAGCAAAGTTAGCCATTTCGGAATGCGCACCTCTTGTCTGTATTCCGAATCAGTCGTTTTGACATGCATTGTCAATCAGACTGAATTATTGACCAATAAGTCAGTATTGTGAAGCCGGAGACGTCCTAAGAGTCTGAAGCCGAATTTCTCAGAATGCTTTCTAAATTGCTTGGGCAAGTCGGAGATCACAGTAATCTTTGTTCGTTGAGAACTGGGCTCGAAGGACTGAAAAATTGCATCTGAAACCCTAAAACGGTGTTATGAGGGTTTAGATGGATTGTGAGATTTCGTCTGAGGATTTCACGTTGAGCGTTGAGATGAGTAGCACTGCATTTGCCAACCATTCGGCGTCAAGTTTCCACGAAAATGACCTCCGTTTATGAATTTCCGTTGAAAACGGACTTTTCTGCTCTTCGGATGTCACTCGGGAAACTGAAAGAGATATTGTTGTCTGATTTGCCCAATTGCATATGTCCGCTGCAGTTTTCTGGGCAATGCATGGCTAACTTGGTTTGCCGATGTTCTATTAGACCAGTTTTCGGATAAGGTTTTTCGTTGAAATGTATGCTTGTTCTGTCGTTTGGGAGTCATTAGAGGAGCTTATATGACTTCTGAAAGACAGTTTGAAGCAATGATCATGCTCTGTATAATTGTTGGACATGACTATATCTGACATCGGGCATTAACTTTTCTTGGATGAACCGGCATTTTTGGACTTCCACTGAAAAGTTGTCTGTATTCTGAAATTGGTCTGTTTGGAGCAGTTGATCTGCGAAATGTGTTCGGAGACACTTTTCATCTGTTTGACGTTGCGAGGAATTTTTGAAGCCCAATATTGACTATCTTCTGATGGTCGAGCGGACCAGTGGAAAATAGCACTGTCGGTGATGTATTCTGAAAATGCCAGTTTGGATGATTTTGTATGTTCTTCTGTCATATGCTTGAATCATCTGCCTATTTCTGTTGACTTGAGAATGAATAGCAATTTGCTGCTCTGTCGAGCCCTCTTCTGTATCGATGCTCAAGTCGTAATATGAATTGCTGTTGATAGGCATTGCCTGAACTAGTAAGCCAAAATGGGGTGCTGACACTAGGAGTAGGTATAACCATTCCCGACTTAGAGGAGCTAGGACTTTTACATTTTTCGTTGCATTTACGGAGTTATAGGGCGTTTCAAGCATGTTTTATCTTCAAGATCATTTCTTTTATGCATTTACATATTATATCATGCATGATCATCATTATTGGACGTGCGAACATGTCGGGAAATGTTTAAATCAAAGTCGAGGAGACCGATTTGAACCCGAACGACCAAAGAAACTCACGGGTTTCCTTTGAGGAAAGTTAACCGTGGCCTTTTGTTGGTTCTTCGGGTTATAATCGGTTTCCTTGCCCCGATTTAAGTTGTTTCCCGAATTTTATGCTTTTACCACATCCATGAAGCCGGTATTGTTTTATCAATTCCATAATTAACGTGTTTGTGCATGTTTGTATGTTTAAATGCGTTTTCCAAATCATGGCGATACCAGCTTTTGTTAAATATGTGTCATTTATCGTGTTTAACATTTGAGCATGCTAGAAATAGTCGAAATTAGGTTAAAAAGAACGCTTAAAACTCGGAACGGGTCAAGGAAACCCACGGCTATTCCCAAGAGGAAAGAGCCGAAGGTTCCTTGACTTTATTCGGGACTTTATTCGGGTCAAGAACGGTCTCTTTACCTCGATGAAATTTATTTCTCGGATTTTGTACAAAATTACAAATTTCAATATCGTCGCAAATCTTGCATGCTAATAACTTTAAAACATTGTTTTTAAAGCAAAACGCATGGATTCATGTATCGGTGACTCTTTGGAGGCCATTTGAGTTCCAAGGGTATTTTGGTCATTTTGACTTAATTATCCTCGATCTTCCTGGACCCATCTTGGTTGTCGTGTTATGAATTGTTTTCATTAAATTAAGTTTTTCGGGTACTCAGACTTCATTCAGTGGATTAATTCATGATCTGTCTAATTGTTTGTAACCCACACATTTACTGCATTCGACATTTAATTTTAAATTGTAATTCACAAACGGGTTAATCAGGACACTCACATGATTAAACTCATTTCACATTGACAACTTTTGCATGAATTGGTAATTAACTGATAACTCGCGTCGATGAGTTGTCAAATGACGTTAATGCCCTTTTCAAAACTTGCATTTCCAAAATCCCGAAACGCACAGTCCGATGTAGCATGGACGTCTAGAAAGAACTTGTGTGTTTCAACTTGAGTTTTTACCTGATTTCAGGTAACTCAGGTCAGAATATAGAAGACCTTTCTAGATAACTTCCGATTAGACCGATCAGTTATTTGGCTTTTTCGGGGTTCTTGCATAACTCTGGACAATCCAGAGAATTAGTCAACACCGGCTACAGGCCGAGGTGGATCGTACTGCAATATTTCCCTTTTCTGAAAACAAATTTTCAAATTGGAAAAATCGTATTTTCATAATTTAGCGACACCCCTAGGGTTAGCTTGATGGAAACACTATAGTATCAGGATAAGGACGGGCTATCTGTTTAGGTACAAGTTCATCTAAATAGTCTTTTCTTATCCACTGATGAGTTTCTGTCATTCTATCGTAGATTCGGGTAACTAGAACGGTTATCTCTGTCGCAAAACATGCAAAACACTGATTAACATTTCACTCGACCTAACCAAACACTAGATAATAGTTAGGCGGAACTTTAGGTTCCAAATCTAGAGTCAAAACACTAATTTGGCTAATTCAATGAAATTTCAGCGTCACAATACAGAATAATTGTAAAAGCAATCCACACACACGAGATTTGACTCTATTTGTCAAGTTCTCAAAGCAAAGCCGAATGCAAAATGTTTTGCACGATTACTTGTTTAGCATATGGTATTTGCTTGCAAAAATACACTTGGGTTAATAACTTGTTAATCCAAGTAAACTCGGCAATAACAAACACATTGTCTGCAATCTGCATGTTGTTTGTTATTTTTCTGCTCTTGTTTGTCCATACGAGTCGAGCCCGACCCATAAGACGCATTGCACTTAGAGTTCAACGCCCTAACCATCGATCACAGGGCTCAACGCCCTATTCACTGAGAGCTCTTGAATTTCAGCTTTTCGGTGTTTCCTTGAACTCACTGCAAGTTGGAGCGGAATAGTAACCGAAAGCAAACTGACTGGGATTCGAGCATTTGTAATTTGTATTTATTGTATTTGAGAGCATTGTAAGGATTTTACTTTGTACATTCATTCTGTAAGAATCACAGTCAATGAGCGAATGGTCCGAGAGTCAAATTAATCGAATCGGTCCAATGCTTGCCCAGACAAGAGTAATCCCAAGATTTCGCGGTTCCGGTTCACGCAGGAATTCAAACATTATAGTTTGATAAACTGTAACGCAAGATAGTGAACTAATTCCTCGACAAACAAGCTTACTTCTCTCTCGGCCACTCAACCGACATCGTTTAGTTCACCGAATTTCCGGTGTCAAAACGTGTAAGCCGAGCGCAGCTTAATTCACGCGATAAATGAAATAAACTTGCAAGCTTAGCAAACCAGAGTATCGAAAGGGCGTGCGGTATATGGGCCCGCACATAACATGAACCCTCGAACACGGACTTTTTGGTTCCGCACAGATCAATGCTTTAGCAAAACTAGGTGTTCCATACCCCTAGACTCGGGTAACTTATCGGCCCTCAACCTTTCGGGTCATAAAATGATAAGTGGCGACTCCTTCTCACGCGTGTCCGTCACGCATCCCCGGGAAGGTGAACACTCCCAAGTCACGCGATCCAAAAGCACGCATACGGGCCCCGACGAGAGTCCACATTATGGTTCGTACACCTAATATAAGAGAACCCCTCCTTATTTTGGTTGATGTTGTCCTAAGATAAAAATGAGGAAGAAAAATGAAGAAAGTTTTTTTCTATGGGCCTAATGGGATGAAATAAAAATCTTAATAGTTAATAAAGAGGTACGGGATGGAGAGCAAATAATTTGCTTAAGCCGGGGCACTCCCAAGTAATCGCAGACAGTTTCCTGCGAGGTTGAGCTGAGGAATGGGATGGGCTTCGACCCGACCAGGCTGGATTTGGCCTGACAGTGGGTTGAACCCGGAATCGTAGAATCGGCCCGATTCTGCGATTCCGCAATTCTCGGCCCGATTCATAACCGATTCTACCTCTTGTGGAATCGAAATCAATGCCCTCCATTCGAATCGTAAAATCATACAATTCTACGATTCGAATCATGATTCTGACAACCATGCAACCAACAATCAATTGGTGAAACAACCTAGAATTATAATTTCCCCACACTTCACTAATTCGATTTACTCCCCCTTTCCCTAATTCGATTAAAGACCCAATCTATTAACCTCAAATTCACAATCATCTCCTTAGTATCTTCCGAATTGCTTAGGAAAAAATATCTAACTCAATCAATCCCCTATATTCCAACGGGAATTGCAATTAAGCAAAATTTATTAAGTTCCAACTTGAATTGGCTACTTAAAGTGTGTAAGAATATTCTTATCTTACCCATTAATCAATTCGACTCCTCGAGATTAAACTTAGACTTTTCTATCACAGTTCTAAACCAAAATCCCTTTTTCCAAGTTCATCTAAATTAACAAATCATAACAACTGTTGATCAGGCAATTACAGGCATTAAGCACAATATAGAATAAATAGATCAAGATTATAAACGAATTGGATCAAGATCACGTGTGGGTTCAATTGTAATTCTAGCATATGAAATTTATCCTAGGAATTAGAAAACAAAAGGACGAATACAACATAAACATTAAATTCTAAAGAGATCAATAAATGTATTAAGAACACTCACTAAAATCCAAGTCGACTTCTTCTATAGTGCATTCCTCTCCTCTGTCATCCACACCCTAATCTATTGGCTACTCTTCCTTTTATAGGAGAAAAATATTAAATCCCATCTATATCTAGTTCTCTCTAATTTCTCTCGAAATCAAAGTTCAATTTCCTAAATTATGCAACAAGGAATATCTTTCCTAAAACCCAAGAATATGATCCAAAATAGACCAGAAAAAACTCCTTAATTTTCTTCTCCAAATATGCCTAGGACCTATACAAAATATCGAGAAATTTGAATTTTGGTCGGATTTGGCTGAATTGAAGGATTGCAGCCCTCATTTTTTGCAGCTGGGGCCAGCCAAATAACTTCCTTGGGTCATATCTTCTTCATCCTGGCTCCAATTGATGAACCGTTTGAACCGCTGCATTCTTAACTCGATAAGTTTTCTATCCATATGCAATTTACACTAAAAGCTTGAGTCTAACCTGTCCAAAAATACCAAAAAATTAGAGGCTAAAAAAGATTGCTCAATTAACTCAAATTCAAATAAAATCAAACCAAAACTAATTAAAACTCCTAAAACCTATCAAAATTCATTTATATGAAAATTAAACTAAAAACATACTAGAACTAACCAAAACTTGATAAACTAGTATCAATTATACCCGTAGAAAGTACTAAATAACTCTATTTTCACAGAGTTAACAATCATGCACATGACAAATGCTATTAATCTCTCTTTCTCCGCAAAACTTTCGGGTGGTCTCACAACGAAGCTGTAACGACCCGACCCAATCTACAAGACCCGACCCAACCCGACCCCTAAAACCCTAAATTACCCCTATAGAAAGTACTCAATAACTCTATTTTCAGATAGTCAACAATCATGCACGCAACAAATGCTATTGTCTCTCTTTCTCGGGTTAATTGCACTGGCAGTTCAAAAAGTTTCATAAAGGTTACAGGTTGGTCCAAGAAGTTTTTTTGATAACTTGTTGGTACATTAAGTTTCAAAACCGTTTCGATATAGTACATTATGTCATCTCGCGCTTGATGCCGTTAGTTCGACGCAGACGTGGCTTATTACGTGTTAGTGCTTATTTAAAGTAATTTTCTCTCTCCTCTCTCCTCTCTCTTCTCTCTCTCTTCGGTCTCTATCTTCTCTTTCCTCTTTCTCATCTCTCTCCCATCTCTATCTAGTCTCTCTCCTCCATGTCTTTTCTCTCTATCCTACCACCCTCGACTGCTCAAGGAGAGATATGAGGCATGGAGAATGAGGACGACTTGAAGGAGTCTGATCCCGTGGACAAGGACGAGAGTAGGGGGAGGGATTTGAGGCTAAGGGACAAGTCCATGTGGCGAAGGACGAGATTCGTGTCCCCATTCTGAGCATGCCCTTCAAGTGGAAAGATGACGACGACGACAAGAACCTGCCCCAGCAAATCGATTAGGACCAAGTCGCCTCGAAAATGGAAGAGGCATTGTCATCGGAGGCTTCGGGGAATTGCTCCAATGGGACTCCCTCCATCTCGGCTTATTCGTTGAGGTCGACCTCTACGGCAAGATCTCGACATGGCCTCCTCCGCTGCCTCGAGCCCTCCCTGAAAGGGAAATAGAGCTCCCCGGCCGATTCTTGAATATGGGCTCATCTTCAATGGCTTGAGGGAAATTGAATTATATCGTCACTTTCAGTGTTTGTGGGTTTTTACTTATGTTGTTTCTTTACATAGAGACAGGCAAAGAAGATGACTATTATTTGTTTTTTGTGGAACGTTACATGATGGTGCAGACTCTTTTGAAGTTGTAACTTAATAGTACAAAATGTTTCTTTAAGTAACTTAAGAGTTCACAGTGAGATCAAATTAGACGCAAAATGTTCCCCATTTTTGCCACTGCCCTGTCACTTCGAAAAACCCGAGATTTCGATGGGTTTTTTTTGTCTTCCCTGATTCTTCCTCCCATTTTCTTTCCCCTTGGTCCAATCGGGCTGAAAGTTGAAAGTTGAGCAGAGGAAAAGGACAAAGAAACATGGTCGAAACTCATCCCATCATTCGACCTTTTGAGATCGAACTCGATCTTGCCAAGAGATAGCAGAGAGAGATGAGAGAGATGGGAGAGAGAGAAGATAGAGACGAAATAGAGAGCAGAGAGAAGATAGAGACGGAATATAGAGGAAAGAGAAGAGAGAGAAAATTACTTTTTTCTGGTTTTTTATTTTTTAAAAGATTTAGATTTGTTTTTATTCATTATTATTATTATTATTATTATTTTAAAATTTGAAAAAAATATTTTATTTTAAAATTTGAGCCACATCAGATAAGCACTGATATGTAATAAGCCACGTCAGCGTCAAACTAACGGCGTCAAGCATTAGATGACGGAATGTACTATATCAAAATAGTTTTGAAACTTAATGTACCAACAAATTACCAAAAAAACTTGTAATTTTTATGAAATTTTTTGGACCACCAGTGCAATTAACCCCTCTTTCTCTGTAAAATTTTCAATTGGTCTAACAACGAAGCTATAACGACCCGACCCGGATTGGCCCGACAACTTGTCAAGGAGCCCAACCTTCGATCCAAAATGCTTAAGTCCAAGTTAGTAAAATCCCATAGACGGATCTTTATTAATTATTTTACTAACTCTTCTCCCATCAATGTGGGATTTTAGGATGTTACAACATCCCCCGCTCAGAGGCTTCACATCCTCATCAAGCTATTCAAACAAATCATATCCAAACTCGGGACACTTCACCAGGGAGGTCGGATTCTAAAGGTGGCTCTTGTGGTTCAAGAGGAGGCTCACACCCAGTCCGTCGAGTATAGCACTTTGTCCACATAGCACTTAGTTCCTACACTTCCGGCTAGTGCATTGCTCTGATATCATTCGCAAAGACTCGACCCAATCTATAGGACTGGCCTAGCAACTTATCAAGGGGCCAACCACCGACTCAAATTGCTTAAGCCCAAGTTACTACACTTAGGCGGATCTTTATTAACCACTTTACTAACTTTTCTCCCATGAATGTGAGATTTTGGGGTGTTACATAAGCAATTGACAAATAAGAAAATCATGAGAGCAAAATCTATGTTCATCAAATAGCATTTGAAAGATGATTGTGCTCTACGTAGGGCGCTTTTGGTCTACCTTGAGTTAATGAATTTTGGGTTTGTATGAATTAGAAACATTTTAACTTCCCTGAAGTAAGAGATTTTAGGACTCTTATGAATTAGAAGTTTTTGGAGTTCATAAATTAAGAGCTTTAACACTTTAATGAGTTAGGGAAGTTTAAACTTATATGTTGAATGAGAAAATATCACAGTATGTATCGTGTCTTCGTTGGTGGTAACTTGAAAAATCGTTCGACCATGGCCTAGGTTTGTCCTACGTGGTATCCTCCTTCGCGTTGCCTCTACTTTCATATACTGTATATACATCTATCAAGGCTGTCAAGATCGTGATCCTACTTAAGATCACACGGGGTCCAAATAAGATTGTGGTAATGCATGGGATTGAACTAAGGATCGTAAAATCTTATTTGTAATTAAAAGAATATATACGGAAAACATGTAGAAAATACTCCATATTTGACTATTTGCACGGTCTATGATTGAACTGACATGTCCCATGGGTTTGTAAGGTGCTCACGTGGACTATGGGACTGGTCAGTAAAGTTTGGATACCCTCGTTATAAAGAAAAAAACATATATATGGAAATATAAATCTATACTTTTCTAAATTTGAACTCATGAATCCCTATTTACACCTTTTTTAGGCATTTAGCATGATGACAGTTTTGATTTGGAGTTCCGAAGAAGCATAGGCCAAAACACATTGACGATTATATTCACATTAGAAAACGAAAAGAAAAAAAATGGCAGATTATATGGTGCAATACCCCATTTGGTACAAGACTTTATTTTTGGGTCCTTCCATTTTTTGAAATTGGATTTTAGCCCCCAAAACGTTTTGTCAGTTTGTGATTTCATCCAAAATGCGGTTTGATTTGGTTTGATTACGTGGATCATTTATATTACGCCACGTGTCAGCCCTCCACAGCGGTTTTTTAATGTCGGTTTAGTGATCCAATTGGTTTTAGTAGTCGGATGGTTTACATCTTTAGCACCCCGATACACATCCCGACCGAACCGTTACCGGAAAAGGTAGCGCTGCTGACCTGCTGGATGGCCACTGGCAGCACGATTGTCGTTGGTACGACGGCTTCTTGATCGACGTTCCGTCATCTACCATAGCCCTAGTGGTTTCCCATTGTTTGTATGATCCCTCTTCTGTGAGATTCTCAGGCGCGAATAAGTTTCACCCTACTCTCATATTCTCTCTTAGCTCTTCATTCTTCAAAGCAGCGGGCCAGGTAATTGGTCTTCACATTATTCCCAGTTTATTGTATATTTCTTTGTTTGTTTTCATGTTTGATCGGATCCTCCTTGAATTTGTTTGGATTTGAGTGAATATATTTAAACATCGATAAGCTTTTCTGGCAATACCAACTATCCTCCTTGTAGTATCATGAAATCCCA
This sequence comes from Punica granatum, assembly GCF_007655135.1. NCBI lineage: Eukaryota > Viridiplantae > Streptophyta > Magnoliopsida > Myrtales > Lythraceae > Punica > Punica granatum. The sequence continues at coordinate 40,302,360 of NC_045127.1, read as the reverse complement.
GTAATGCTTATTACATGCTTGCTGAAATGCCTGAAAGAAGCTAGGCGGTCTGTTTAACGTCGGATTGATCTTCACATCATCTCCCAATTTGTCGGTTGTGTATATGTTTATTTGTTTGTTTTCATGTTTACTTGGATTCTCCTTGAATTTTTTTTGGATTTGAGTTAATTTTTTAAAATTTTGATCGAATTTTCTGGCGATATCAGCTATCTCTCCTTGGAGTAGTAACACGAATTCCCAGTTATGCTCATAATATGTTCGTTGAAATGGCTGAAAGGAAGGTAGTCTATCTAAAGTCTGATTGATTGATTTTTCGCAGTAATTAGCTAGAGTTAAGAATGTTGGATCCAACAAGGGCAAAAATAATCAAGTAGATGAGAAGAAAAATCGACAGTCTCCACACCTAAGGGAAAGGAAAACAAGGGTATGGGGAGCCTCGCTACATAGGTTGAAAGTCAGATTTGACTTGCCAAATGCGAGGAAGAAGGTAAAAAGAATCATTGAATACCAACTAGATGAGCCTAGCGTTGGTGTTGGAATGAATGTGAAGGATGATACATACCAGAAAATCTTCATCAACAGATTTGCCAGTAGATTTGTAGCAGAGGGTAGGAGGATGAACTGGAATGGATATAGTTTATGAATGGTTTGAGTTTTAAGACTGGATGAATTTTCTATCCACTATGCAGGATGTATATCCCATGTTGGCGAGGCAGTTCTATGCCCACTTTGACACAACCAATCAAAAAGGAGGTGTGATAAAAACATCGGTGAAAGAACTGAAGAAAGAAGCAAAAATGGATGTGGATGCTGAGCTAATCGAACATCCTAGTGGTACTGAGGGAGACACATCCAATTCTCAAAATTCAGGTATACTATTTAATGAATACATTACAGGAATACTAATTGTAGTATATCTATTTCTATTTAACTTAAATTGCCATTTTTCGATGTGCAAGTCTGTCTATTTTATCCAAAAAAAGAGGGGAATGCACATTTGCTTGAACCAGTTCCCAAGTAACAGTTTTACATCTTTGAGCACGCATGGATCCTTTGATTATGTCTTGACAAAAATTTGATTGTTGCGAATAACATATCAAAGCCACTTCCTCTGTTTGATCAGGGTCATTAGTATTGGAGGTATTAGTATCCGTTTTTTCTTGCTTATCAGTAAAAATTACTACACGTTTGGCTTTTCTTGAACGAATCTCATGATCCTCTGCGGCATTTTCTTCATTTTCTCCTCCTTTCTATTGTTCTAATTTATCGATTAATTCATATAACCATCGGGAAACATTTTTACGGATTTCTTTTATTGAGAGATCGTCGTGACGACACAATTAGATCATCTGAGAGAGAAGATTACCTGTGGAGTTTAATCATATCATATATGAATGCTAGTTTGTGAACAGTATAAGTTGACTGCTTTGTCTAGTGCGTGAACAATTTAGGTAGACCGCTTTGTTATTTTAAATGCTTGTCTGTGAACAATTTAGGTAGACTACTTTGTTAATTTAAATGTTAATCTGCGAACAATTTAGGTAGACTGCTTTGTTATTTGGACATGTGGCTAATTAATCAATTATGTAGGCCTTATATGATTGTGCTGAAGTTATGTCATCACAGTTGAATGGACGTGGCATAACACGTGGGACTCTTTAAGCATTGAGAACCCAAGTCGGACTAATCTATGTGTAATAGTTAATATTATACTTACTAAGGGTGATCGGTTCCGGGTACCCTGTTTTTTTCACGATACTCGGACCCTACCCTGTAAGGGACCGGTTCCAAGATTTTGGAACCGGACCCTACCCTGTTGAATCCTGGAACCGGAACCTACCCGAAACCTGTATTATACCACAGGTTCCGGGTACCCTGTTGGAACCTGTAAATTTGCTGAACCGACTGAAACTCATCTTTTTATTTAACCAAGAAAAGGCCAACAGAACATTCAACGAGAGAAGGACAAATCTGCTCAAAGATGGCCCTAGTAATGCCATGACACCCGATCTGTTGCACTCAGAAGACAACTGGAACTGTTATGAAAATCTTTTAAATGTGTACAATAAAGTTTGAATTCAATAAGAACATGCTGCAAGTCACAAGAGACAGAAACGAATAGCACAGAGCAGTCAGGAGGGACAAGTGGATGTATCCATTTATAATTAGGAATGCAGAATTCTAAACTTGATCTCTTCTCATATCAGAAATGAAAACTGGAAGCTCTAACAGGATAACTCCATAAATTTTCCGCTGCCCTCATTGTCAAAATTCAGAGAAAAAGAGCCAGAGCTTAGGATCAATTCAACTGCAACTTATTCTTGAAAGCAATTCAACGAACAACTAGGTAGCGCAGAAGTCCCATGTAACATTAGCTCTTTTCACTAAAAAGGCAACAATCAAAAGCATCTTATGATAACAGAGTGTGTTGGTGTGTGTATGTATTACCTTTTGAAGTAGGGAGCTCCTTGCTTCCTTGCTTGTAATACTCCCTGATTGAGACCAACGTTTTGCCTCTGAACTCCTGAATCGTCACCTTTCTCTTCTCCGACAACTAAAAATCATCACAACAATGACAGGAATGAATCAAGAACTGATCCAACAGAAGAGATTGAAGGGAAAACAATCAATCAGCCATACTAATCCCTACTTCAAATTGCTCATTACAATCGAATGCACCGGAGAGAAAATGGACCAGCAAAGGCCGGTGGGAGGAGGCTCGGGCACAGGTAGAACGATAAACATATAGAAGATATTCACGAAATCTGAAAATGTCCATCTAAAAATCAAGGAAAAGTTGGAGGAGATGAACCACCTGAGAGAAGACGGCCAGCAAAGGCCAGTTGGAGGAGGCAGAGGAGAACGACTGAGAGCAAGTTGGAGGAGAACCGCCGGAGAACGGACTCACAGTCTTCTTCCAAGGTGAGTAATCGATGAAATTGACGCTTCCCACTCACTAATCGGGAGTTTCCGACTTCGATCAGAGCAAGAGCCCCGGGAAAGGGAAACCCTAACCCCGAGTCCCCGACGGCAGACGAGTGGCGACCACAGAGAGAGTAGAGAGAGAGAGAACAGGTTGAGAACAGCTCTTCCCAATCCGGCAATCCCGACTGATACAGATGAGGGTAACCTTACCTTCTTTTTTTTTTTAAGTAATTAGTAATTACCATCCGGTTCTGGATTCCGGTTCCGGTTCCGGTTTTGGATACCCATAGGCTGGAACCGGAACCGAAATCGGATTTCACCGGTTCCTTATTTTGATACCCGGACCCTACCCTATTTTCAATACGAGCTACCCGGACCCTACCCTACCGGGTAGGTTCTGATCGGTTCCGGGTATACCCGGTATCCGTGCACACCCCTAATACTTACTTGTCTTGATATAGGCAAACACTTGTTCAAACATCATATATCTCGATAAGAATTATCATGGAAGAAATGCATGAACCTATCAACCGAACGTAGCACTATAACCATTGGCCATTGATAGGGTGCGAGGGAATAGTTGGGAATGTTAAGAAAGAGTAATATCATTAGGCACTCGTCCACATGGAATAAATTGGGGAGATGTGTTTTTTTTTTTGGGCTAACCCGGGGTGTTCAGGCTTCGCCCGACTAATCCCCGGGGCTCTTTGAACCCCCAGCGGCGTACAGAGCGGGTAATTACGTCAAAAGCGCTCCAGTAGCCCCAAGGGGATTCAAACCCGGGATTGGGTGCAAGTTTAGGTGCACCTTAACCACTAGACCAAATCTCTTGGAGTTAACTGGGGAGATGTGTTGCGTCAATACATTTTATTCTAATTTTTGGTACTCGTGTAATCAGCACGGATTAATGACATTGTTTTCAATATTGTCTTGAAATCTTTTGCAATGTGTCAGTCCAAGTGATATAAGCATGTGGATGAGAATATATAGCCAGTGAGAGGCCTAATTGTCATGACAACAAACTAGATAAGTTGAAACATTTTATTACTCAAAACATTATCCTGAACAACGTTATTAAAACAGGGCAAATTACATTAAATTTGTACTAAGGATTAACTTGGCATGCATATTCCCAACATTTACTACTTCCTTCATGAAAGGTTCTAGAAGTTACATTAAGAGTTGGGCTCCGACCTATATTATGAGCAAGTTTAATCCTTCTTCAAACGGGAGAAACCAGTTGCCAAAGATTGTCTCAGTATGTCACTCATGCATAATTCGGAGTTAGATAAATATCTTAGACGTAAAGTTGATGAAAAACAAAAACTTAGGGATAAGAATTTGTTAACATTTGCACTAGGCGAAGAGTAATCATGCTCCCAATATTCCAGGTGGCCAACACGGTCTGGATGATGAGAAAGAACACCTCGTCATTGTACTTTTTTAGGGGCAGCATTGTATCATCTATAGTGGATACTAAAAGAAGAGAAGAACATTATTTGCAAATTGATAGTGCATTCACCAGTCCTATTAGTTAGTTAATATAGGCCTAGAAGCCAAAAGAGAGAGAAAATTGACGAAATTATTAAAAAAAATTAATATCATTTGCACTGAAGAGACACGTTCTCTATTGAAAGGCTAGTGAGATTATACATGTCTTGACAACATATGTGATGTGCACTGCCAATGGATATCTATGACTGTTCACATCTATTACGAAAGGGTACACATGTTTTGTATAGACATTTAAATCTAATTGTTCAAACAATGATGTATGGATTCTGAAGAATAGTAGAGGCAACAACAATGCTTCCTCCGCTAATAACTGAATAAATGTGTGAGAATGATTATTTTTTAAGACAATTAAATTAATATGTCATGAAAAATTGGATCGAATTATTAGGCGATGTTGTAACCAAAATCATGAACCAAATTAATTAACCAACAGATTTAATTGGATTGTCTGGGTGGATGATGTGGCAATAATTAATAGGCCACGTCAGAGAACTTATTTGCCAAAGGAATATTGCTACATGGAGGAAAGTATAAATAGATAATTCCTAAAAAGATAAATCTCTAAATGGACTCTAATAGTTGGTGTTATATGGTACAACACGCATGGGGTATTGCACCACAAAAACACCCCATAAAAATAAAGATATTATAAGTCATGTTAAAGAAATGAATGGGACTGGAGCAATGGATCATACATAGGCATGATCTAAATCTTTGTAAAATTATAAAAATGCGCATTGGATCAGAATCATTTTACCCACAAATCTTCGTAAAATTATAAAAATGCGCATTGGACCAGAATCATTTTACCCAAACCAATCCTACGTCGGATCGGGATCGGTGGCTGGGTCAAAAATCATAGGATCACCAAGGGATAAATTTTACCCACACCGATCCTCGGTGGCTGGGTCAAAAATCATAGGATCACCAAGGGATCTTAACATTTTACCCACACCAATCCTACGTAGGATCGGGATCTGTGGCTGGGTCAAAGATTGTAGGATCGCAGAGAGATCTTAACGACATTGGATTGATCCCTTGAAGGATATTGGCATAAAAGGGTTTGAAACCTGGGAAAACTAAAGCTAGAAGTGATTAACCTGAACCTTCGAAGAGAAATTGCTTCGGACATGGAAGCAGCTCGGATTTTCGATTTGACTGGGTCTTTCAAACGGCCCTACTAGAGTTTCAGGATCCTCAACAATGGTTAGGCTTGTCAGGAAAACCAAGTTGCCTTTGCTGAGTGTATCATCTTACCTCCTCGATTCCATCAGTATCATTTATTAGTCTAATTATTTTAGCCACGAACTCGCTTTTTGCATCAAGAAAATTAATGAGTATATGAAATACCTTCCGGGAAGTGGCGAAGCACATCATCTAGAATTGGAGCAAAAGAATAAGAACTTTCATTGCCTGTAAATAAGTAGGTGTTAAGTTCATATTTACACAGGGACACAACTCCAGTGGCCCCTTTACATTGTAATGAAGATCCAAGAAAAAATAACTAATTCGATTTCCTACTTCCAGTTCGTTCTTTCTTTACCTTGAAAAGCCAAGTACATGCTAGCTCCACAAAACACGGGATGATGACCCAATGACTCAGTTCCATCTAGCTCTGAAAGGAAAATCTTGCTAGCATGTTCGAGGATGTCGGTGCCCGACTACTTAATCATAAGATCTACTATATAACAACAGGACTAGACATGTGGTATAATTATAAACCATAGTCCAGATCCCTTCTGTGGGATCAAAAAATGACTTTTGATTTTCCTTCGATAATTAATATTCTACCCGCAGCCGTCGGAGTTCTGCTCGGAAAGTCGGGCTGGAACTCAGTGTCTTCCGTGCGAGATTCCTGATGTCCTCGCGAGTGCAGTCCCGCGAGATTCGAACTAGTTCCCAAAGGGCCCCACCACTGACCATGTCCTTGGCATTCACTTCTACAAGTTCCAGAAGTAAGTGAAAGATATACGCGTTCAGTTTTCATATTTGGAAATAAAGGATGATCTCGGTTCTATATTTTCTTGCATTGAATATGAAACTCATTTTCTTTCAATTTTCCAAGAAAACTGAGATAAGTTATCATGCTTTCATTCCACAGCGCATCTTATGGAGTGTAATCCAATCAGTTATTACCTTTTCTTAACTAACCATTCAAGAAACAGGATTGAGATCTCGGACTTACCATGCTGTGCCAAGTGACAAAGGGCAAGCTCGATGTGGCGCCTGATTGGCGCAGCCTCGTCATTGGCATTATGGACAATCCATGGAAGTGCTCCGTCTTCTATCAAAAGAGATCTCCCGTTCCTTATCCCTGTCATGGCAAAAGCTATGTTAGACACGCTACCTGGTAAAGTTTATAGCCATTTCAACACCAAATCAGTTTTAGCTTTGTAGTAACCTATTGTGTAGCTTCCAATATTCTTAGAAATAGGACATATCCAGCATTTTCATGTTTTCATAAGAATCGATAGGCACATTCAGCAGTGGAAGAACTCCCAACGACATAACAGACATTATAAAACATAATATAGTAAAATGGAAAGGACATTACGAAATTCAAAAATAAGTTCATATTCTGAAATCACTTCCCTATATCAGGTTATTAGGCACCCAAAGACTTGGTGCATCAAATTAGATCTATAAACACTGTGTATATAGCATTCTGACTAGACCTTACCACTTAAATTATTGCTTTTCAGCAAGCATTTCATTTTTTTGGGCCAATTTTCAGCAAGCATCTTGAAGGTAAGAAATATTGTCAATAATCACGAGAAACTATCTGCTCCTTCAGTCCAAGTTAAGATGACATGCCCATATATGTGAGGAAGATACCTTGAGAAGCCAAGCGGGATTCGCATTTTGCAAAATTAGCAATTCCACGTGCAACTTGAGAAAGCACATCAGGATGCCCACACCTAACTGTTCCTAGAAGAGCTCTGATGCCACCTTCTAACCTCAGCTTCACTTGCAACTTATCTAATTTAAGAATACAAACCAAATGTTTATCATGAAATTTCAGATTAGGAAAATAGACGTGACAGTAATGTCATTGAAACACAGCAAAGGTGTGCTTATCCATGGTTTGGGTTGCTTTGTGGAAACAATTACTGTTAATAAGGATAGCAGCATGAAAGGGTCAAGTTTACTCTGATATCTTCAGATAAATCTCATACTGAGAAAGGAGTATATAGCGAAGGCTTTTTTCTATGTTAACTAACCTTCAGCAAGTCAAACATTATAGAGAGCAAAAGGAATAATACTATAATACTCAAAATATTTACCATTGCCACACAAATTTGCAATCGCTCCAGCAACCATTCTCAAAGTTTGAGGATCCTCCGCATTGGCAGCGATCATAGATAACAAACCAATTCCCCCATGGACCATTATGAGTTCTTGATTGGCCTCTGTAGAGGCAAATATAAAACCAGGTCAAAAGCATGAACTTGACCTTGACACTGATTAAAATAAGACTACAGGGCAATTTGTGATATAATACTTCCAAAAGTTCTGAAAATAAGAAAACCCGATGTACAGTTACCATTCATGGCAAGATTCGCTATTGCACCCGCAGCTACTCTACGAACAGTTTCATCCTCATAGCGTCTTAGAAGCATTAACAATGAAGTGAGACCACCAGCTTCAACAATCTTTTCCTGATTAACTTCTGCAAATAAATCATGTATATGCAATTTATTACTAATAGATAAGTAGTCACATATGTCAGCCAATTTGCCGCTAAATCACATCAACGAAATTATGTTGAATATGCAATAGAATTATGCATGATATTTATCCTAATATATCCATCAGTCCTTTCAATTTCACCCACGCTAGTTTAATGCGGCCACCTGCACGGGCTTTGCAAAAAAGCTCATATTTAGCACTTCTGATGGGCTTGCAGGCTATTGATGGGACCAATGGAGCTCAACAAGGAGTCCCTTGTTGACCCAACCAAAAAAAAGAAGCAGCAGCATTGGCATGGGAAAAATCCCCTACCCAGCAAGACTACTATTTTCATACTAGGAATTTCCTTAAGTTATGGTGGAGCAATGTTTATTCACCATCACAAATGCTAGACAATGAGCCATTTAAAACATTTTCAAACTAGGTTAGCCGAGAGGCACCGGTATATTGCATAGCCAGAAGCAAGCAAACTGAAAACTGATCCCAAAGGAACAGGAAACCCAATATCATCCCAGCACTGGTCCCAAAACTTAGCAAGCATTAATGGCTGTGTAACCAAACTTGTTCGTACAGCAAGCTATTATTATAAGTAAAAGCAAGCAAAACCAATTGCAAATCCTTAAAGAAAAAGGACTCACCTTCGGCTGCAAGGTTGGCCACCACTTTCACAGCATGAATTCTTACTGTGGCATCTTCCGACTCGAGTAGGGATAGGATCTTATTCAATCCAACTGCAAAGAAAGTTTTAGGTCAGATCCAACTTTTTTTGTTATCAAAGATAATTTCAAATTACTACTAAACAAACAGACACACACACACACACACAACTGCTACGATGATGCATCTGCATAAGCATAAGACCATGTTCCCCAAGATTTCTTATTACCTTGCTCAGAAAGTGTGGCAATTGATGGCTTCTGTCCATTTCCATTTTCTCTCAGTTGCATATTCCGAGCTTGAGCCATGAGCGAATTCAAAGTAAAAGCATCTCCTGAGTCACCTCTCTCATGGTATCTTCTTGTCTACACAGAACGAAATCACATCCTAAATTTCTATTGTTTTTTTTGTCAAATTAACTTTAAAGTAGTTGCTTGCAGATATCCTTTTATGTGTGAGGAAAACTAGCAGTCTTTTATCCTGCCTCACCTCCTTTCTAGAAAGGATGTGAAAACTTAAGCTGATTCGAGATGTTAATGAGTACTGATAAGACACACACATCCACTGTATATGGCAACTTATATAAACATTGCAATGAAGTGAATTTTCTTAAAAGCTCACCTGATGATCAGCCTCAATATTCATTTGCAATAACTGACTTCGCAGGATGATTACTTCTTCTTCAAGTTTCTTCTTTTGACGCGCCTCTTCTTCCAGATTCTTTCGAAGTCTAAAAATCTCAGCATCTCCATCTGCCTAGTATATATACCACATAAGAACTGGTGAGGATTTCATTTTCTGAGGCAAAAGTTCATACAACCATTTTTCTTCTAGACAGCTAGAAATGACAGCTAGAAATAATGGAAATTTAGTTAAGCATTACATTTATTTATGCATATACAAATTGAACTTGAAAGAAAACATACCTCTGGATGTCTATATTGTGCCAGCTGACTTTTAAGATTGTTGACCTCATCCTCAGCTGCCTTCCTTCGGGTAATCTCATTGTTTAGGCGTGTTTTGATTTCAGCAACTTCGGCAGCAACAGAAGCACCAAGGCCCTGCACGAGGTAAGTTAGGGAAATTATATGTGACAAAGAAACCAACCACGAAGAACTTCCAAAAATGCCCACAAGGAATACAATGAAACTTGACAGTCTATCAAATTATGATAAACTTATGGGTTAGATTAGTAATCTTAAACTTTTTCTTAACTAACAATTCTTCTCTTCTCCCTTAATTTTCTCCTGATCCCCCTCCTCCCTCACATTCCCTCTAATTCTCTCTTTACATTATGTTTCCCTCTCACTAGTAGATCAAATAATCTCTTTTAATTTTTCTTTATTAATTTCATCGATTAAAATTTTAGAAAAAGTACGAAAACCCCCTTGTAGTTTGGGGTCGGGACAAATTGCACCATGTATTTTTACTAGGGACAATTAGCTCCCTGTGGTGTATTTTTATTATTGTAAATTACTTATCATGATTTATTGTGAAAATTATACTTTGTGAAATATATTTTTTTCTAAATTAATTGAAATTTAGTTGTGAAATAAAATTACAAAAAACTCAAAATAATATTCGCTTGAGAGGAAAGAGAGAGAAGGTGAGAGACGTGAGAATGGAGAGGAAAGTGGGGAGAGGGAGAGAAAAGTGGAAATAAAAGGAGAGAAGATTTTCTGGAATGACATATATACCCAGATAATGACATTTTGTAATTTTCTTACATTTTTTTATTGGAATTTCAAGAACTGAAAAACAGAAGAAAATGTTCTCGCTTTATTATAGTAATTAAAAATAGATACTAGATAATAGATATCACTTGCATTCTTTTTTTTTTTTGGCCTGATGTCACTTGCTTTTACCAAGAAATTTTTTTGACAGAACTTAGAGCCCAACTGGAGATGTATGTGATATTCTCAATTTTTTGCCTGCTTACCATCCCGTTGATTCCCATTCATAGAACAACCAACAGATTAATATTTATAGAAGAAATACCTCATCAATGCACTTGTCATCAACCAAGTCATCCCGCCGATTCCCTCTTTGATTGGACACCATCTTTTCTTCAAGCTCCTTAATTGATTTCATATATTCCATCTGGCATTTTAGTCTCTCCTTCTGCAAAGAGAATTCAAATAGCCAGTGACAGAGAAAAGATCAGAGAGAGAAATCAAAACTTGAGGCATCAGAAAGGTTAAATTTTAAACTTGATTATCAGGCACTAAAGTAGTCTGAGGTTTGAGGTATGTCCTCTATAAGTAGAGGATAGAAGCATGTTCCAATCCAGCCCCGACTTCAGGGAAGAAAACACTATCATAAGTCCCTTAATCCAATGAAGATTACAGTAACAGCATCACCATTAGACTTAGATACCACAACATGCATCATTCCCCACTAGGCTATCGAGAACAGATGTGGGTCAAGTGATATTGAACAAACCTCCAACGCATCAGCAAAGTTTCTCTCAACCTCCGAGATTCGACTTTGTGACTCTGCATTTATTCTTTCAATTTCATCTTCAAAAGATTTCTGCAGCCTCTCATTCTCTGCAATTAATTTGTCCAACTGTATCTCCAGCTTCCTGGAGTGGCTCTTGTAATCAAACTCTTCCTTTATTTTCAACATGTTCTCCACCTTCATAGCCTATGTGAGCACAAGTTCATGAAAAGAAAAATAAAAAGGGAGAAAAAGAGCCAAGGTCATTAGACATTGAATTGTAAGCAGAAGGACACAAAAGCCGATCCAAACAAGCAAAATAAAGCAAATCAGCAAAAGAAGTTAAAGAATCTTTATCCACATCCTTATTGCCAACAGCACTCTGCTATGAGTAATTGTGTTTATGACTTTGTTATAAAGTGTGAAAGAGATTACTACAAAGACATAAGCCAATAATTTCATCATTAAAGTAGAGCTTGGTGCTAAACCCACCCTTTGGCCAAATAGTATGGTACTTGATGTCTCTCCTCGATGTCGTGGAGATGGGCCAATGGTTATAACTAGTGATGTTCTTGCTGAGCCTGTGATCACAGATTATATTTAGAAGCAGAACATAGAAAGCTTCGAGATAGCAGAATGATTGGTAAGTTGATGAAGACTAATTTCACAAAAGAACAGAGAAGTTATAGTAGGAACACAAAGGGCTTCAAGCACATCAACACATTTGACAGGTTGCAGCTGTCAACTAAACTTTTTATTCTCACCATATCTATTTTAAAACTGACGATTTTTTTATGTGGTATGGAAATAAAACATCTCACCTCCAAAGGAATCCTTCAGCAACCTCGTGAGTTTGGAATCACGAACCGGAACATGAGAGCTATTCTCCGCCAGGGCATTAATGCACTTTCCTAGTGCACTGAGCGAAAGGTTAATGGATTTCGCTTCCTCTAGAGTGTGTCCCTCACTTCCTGCAGGTACAAAGTTGGATGAAATTTGATGATATGTTTTAAATATATATATATATATATTCAACGTAAAGCCAAAATACAAAATTTCAATATGGAGGAAATTTTAATTACGTCACAGGTAGTACATCCACCTTTGAATTAGGTCCTTCGAATGTTTCTCATGATGAAATTTCAAATGATTCCAAAAGATAAAATTATTGGTAATTTTCATTAAGGTGGAAGATGTTAGTAAAGATGTGAACGTTCTGAACTGCCAAATCTACTACCGATTCTCTCTTACTACTATCGAGAACTTACATTTAATAGTATCACTTACCTCAACAACAGGCTTGGCAACAACTTCATACACACGCTTCTGTGAAGCATATTCAGTGAGCACCTCATCAAATTCATAAGTATCAGCATCCCAGTTATTTTTCCGAAGCTTCAACCTTTTAACCTGAGAGAAAGAAAGAGTAGAAATCATCAATGCAATGAGCACAAGTAACAGAAACAAATAATAATCTAAGCTTATGCATGGGAACTCAAAAATCAAATTCTTATCAACAAGTGAACTTAGGAGCACCTCAGGCAGCAACTCCACACAGTCAGCAAAATCTGCATCTGCGACCATCTCTTCAGCATTGCGCGGCCGCAATCTCACTGCCACACGTACTCTTCCAGGTACTGAACATGACCATGTAATAAAACAAATGATCTTATGGCAGTATAGCATCAGAATTATCAGTTTTTAATAATAAATAGAATTTTGCTGATCATCACCTGCCACTATGATCCATTCGATCAACTTAAAGTGGTGGGTCCAACACGCCAATTTAAGTTGATCAAACATCTCACAGTGATATCCGATGATCACTTTAGTAGACGATGGAAGCTCCCATTTGAAATTGTAATGGCAAAAGCCAGTAGGAAAGATGCAAATTGCAATCATAAATCTAGTCAGAATTCTGACTCCCCACAAGGGGCTCAGTTAAGTCTTATCTTTTCCCTTGTCAGTCTAAAAATGTCTCATTGAATTTGCATCAAACTCTCATGTTCCCTCAAAAATAAAACAAGAACCTCCATGTCCATTAAAAAGTGGCTAATTCCATTAGCAAAACATTTGTCATCGGAGTCCAAGTTTTAACCTAGCACACAAGCACACCCTCATTATGCTTAAAATTCGGCACTTTTCCAAGAATCTCCAAAATAAAAAGATCAAAATTTTCATGTTCGCTTAGCTAGATCAGACTCTCCAACACTGCGACATTGGGCTACAATTGATCCAAAGATATGGAAATTGATGTGCTACACAGCATGTTGCCATTCTCTTACAACCGACAAAATCTTATGTCCTAGGAGCAGAAGCAATTTACTAAGCTTTACATCCACCCAAGTTATCACGAACCAAATGCAGGGGCAAGATCGAGGGAATTTGTCAGGATGCGACTAACCTCCATCTGGGTCCTTGACAGGGCCGCAGAGCGAGGCGGGGCTGCTCCGGCGAACGGCAGCGGGGCTAGGGGAGGGAGATGGGGGTAACCTGGACTTGAAGGAAGAAGCTTTGAGGGCCGATCCCTGCGGCCTGGGGCCTACCTTGTGATTGCCGTTGCGGTGGGCGACAGAAGACATCGCCCCCCGAAATTAAGGCAGGAACCAACGAAACCCGGGAGTACACTACAGAGACGGAGGGATCGGATTCGAATCTGGACACCCCGAGAAGGGCATTTGCAGAACAGAGCACTGAGAATGCAATGGCGGAATTGAACAGGAGCAAAGCAAATTGAGAGTACAGTGAACAGTGGGCGAGTTGCAAAGAGAGAGAGGGGAAAGTGGGAAGTTCAAATGAAAGTGGGGAGGAGAGAGAGGAGAGAGAAGGGAGAGAGGGGCGAATATGGCGGCTGGGACCCACTGGGGGTGGGGGGTGGGGGTGGCAGGGGGGTGGTCTCCTCTCCGCCGGTGCTTCGGGGAATGGGAAAATTTTGGCGGAGGAGAGGCAGAGCTTGCGGGTGATAATGGCGGACGCAGTGGGCGAAATTACTGTCTTGCCCTTGGTCGGATCAAAATTCGGTGGAAGGAAATCTTTTGCCCGGGGCCGGCCGGCCCGCGATTCATCCTAAAGGGCGCGGTCAGTTAATAAACTGCACTGTATGAACGGTGTTCGTAACTGATATTAATCCTATCAGCGTCCAAGCAGGAATTAGTCTAAAGGAATTAGTCTAAATCAATAAATCGGAGATATCATGTTAAAAAAACAAAAAAGTCTGTATATATAATCATTAAGACAGGCAACAATTTTGGTTGCATGGGCAAAATCATGCCTTGGTGTCTGCTGCCAAAACAAGCCTTTTTCCCGCATTGATTTCATTGCCATCAGGAGGGCACGCGGTGCTTGCATTTGTTCCTAAGAGGAGAAAAACGTGACAAGAATTTAATTTTTCCATGCGCAGAAAATTTTTTGAACGGAGCATGCCACGCATATAATCCTGTTCTCTTTTTTGGTAAATACTTAGAAAATTACCAGCTTTTAATTCTTCTGCAAATCTATCATGATCTTAATTTTAATAACAAAACCATCAACTTTCAATATCATCTGACATTTATCATCCTGTCAAATATTCCATTATGTGTTGAGGTAGAACGCTGGACCAAAAAATAAAAGAGAAAAATTAAAAATATTCAGGAAAAACTCAAAAGAGAAAAAAAAAAAAAAAAAGAGCAAATTCAACGTCCACCCTAAGAATGGTACCTCGCCGAAAACCACCACGAGATTGGGAACACCAACACTTTATGTGTTTGTTAGAGGCAATTACTCTCGAGATGTGGGCCCCCACAAGGCTAACACCGCAAATAACCAACCACCCCCATCTATCCAAAAAAAAAAAAACACCCACCCCTCATTGGAGGTGAGTTTTGTGTTTTATTTTTATAATTATTTATAAAAATTTTACTTAACGTTTCAAATTGTTTATTTGAATTCTTTTAAGTTTTATCTCTAGCTAGATTATTTTTCACCCAGTGCAGCATTTTCGCTCTTTTTTTTTAGTTGAATAAAAGATTAGGTTGGGTTATTAGTCCGCTGTGGCTGCCTCAACTAAGAGAACTTAACCGCCACAAAATGTTCATTTCGCCATAACTTGCTGAGACTTTAGCCCAACTTTATCACCGTAGCTATATCAACAACTAGTGGATTATGTCCAAGATCCACTGAATCAAGCATTAGGGGCCGACCACCGCCATCCCATAATACACTCACATAGTGCGCGAGCTCTACATCCTCAATAAGGTTCGAACCCGTGATGTTCAAGTGGAACACTTGGAACTTAATCACTAGACCACCATGCTGGTGGTGCAGAATTTTTGCATCAACACATAGATGAAACAATTAACTGTACCACAGAGGCAAGACCATACTAAAAGTTGATGATCTTCTTGGTTAAAATAGAGTTTGTCATGCTTTGTTTGTTTTTTTTAAGTAATAACCCAACTTTACCCAACTTAACTCTATTCTTCTCCATATTCAACAAAGGGTGATTCTAGGATGGAACGTTAATTTGTATTATATGGTGGAATATTAATTTCAGTTATTAGATCCCACCAACTTTTAATCTCATCCTTCCATTATTTACATATTTTGCACAATTATTTCTAGTTCTTTATACTTTCATTTTACAATTTTCACCTAGAATACTACACCACTGATCTCGAATCTTCCTGCTACAAGTACTAATCACATTCCACCACGTCACCCATCATTATCACGTCACCTAAAACCGCCACGCCCATATTCATCATGACACGTGTACCAATCACGGTATGGCACGTCACTAACGTGACCGATCGTCAACGGTCGTTGATGTGGACATAATACCGTTAAAAGAATCCCAACTGGTTGTTAGTCAGTATACATGTACCAACCATCACGTACCACATTAATAATTCTTAAAAAAAACCATAATAAATCAAATAGAAAACAAAAAAATGTAAAAAAATAAAATAAAAAAAGTAAAAAATTTGAAAATAAATAAAACAAATAAAATATAAAAATATATTAGCATTATTAATAAAATATGAAAAAAAATATAGAAAAAAAATAAATAATGGAAAAATCATTTGACATTTTTATAAAATAAGAAAAATATAAAAATAAAACACAGAAAAATTCAAAAAATGGAAAAATAATTTAACATTTTTTATAAAATAAGAAAAAAAAATTGGGGTTGGGATATAGGCGGAAGGACGGGAGAGGGAGTCTTTCCTGCCTCCCTTCTTTCCCGGTGAGGTCGACGGGGGCTCTAGTGCTTCTAATGACCTCGTCGAGAGGGAGGAGAGGCCGAAAGGGCTCCCTCGATCCGAGCGCCCCCCCATCCCTGTTTCTCTAAACCCCATCGACCTCGCTGGGAAAGAGAAGGGCCCAAAAGGGCTCCTCGTCCAGTTCTTCCCCCTCATCCTAGACCCGTCAAGGCTAGGTCCTCCGTTTTTTTAATTTATTTTTCTATTTTTCATTTTAGTTTGTTTTTATTTTATTTGTTATTGTTTTGTATATTTTTCCCAATTCTTATTTGATTTTTATTTCAATTTAATTAATTTGTAATTTTTTCTTATTTTATAAAAAAGTTAAATTACTTTTTCATTTTCTGACTATTTTTGTATTTGCTTTTTTAAAATTATTTTTCTTTTTTTATAAAATATTCAAATTATTCTTCTATGTTTCTGAATTTTTTTCATATTGTATAAAAAAATACAAAAATATTTTAAATTTTATTTATTTTAATTTTATTTATTTTAATTTTTTCTTATTTTATAAAAAATGCCAATTTTATATGTCTATTTTTCTGATTTATAAAAATTTCAAATTATTTTTCCTTTTTATTAATTTTTGATATTTTATAAAAATGACAAAATATTTTTAAATTTTATTATTTTCAAATCCTTTTTACTTTTCTATTTTCTTTTTTTATATATATTTTTTGGTTTTTTATTTGATTTATTATGGTTTTTATTTTTTTAGAATTATTAACGTGGCGCGCGATAGTTAGTCCACGTTTACTAATTAACTACCAGCTGAGGTTTTTTTAACGGTGTTATGCTCACGTCAGCGACCGTTAACGGTCTGTTACGGAATGAACCAAATTTATCACTTTTCTAAACGTTTTAGGACTGATTTTTGCAAAGTCAAACTTATAAGATTCAAACTTATAAGAATCGCAAACTTTTAGGACCATTTCTATCTTTCTCCCTTTTTATTTTTATATTTCTTTAATTTATTTTAATTTCTAGTATTTGTTACTAATTTAATTTTTTAACTTTTAATTTATTTTTAATGAGAAAATTCCACTCAAGTGCCACGTCGGAGCCACATCGATGATGTTTGACATGTCAATAGCTACATAGGAAGCCACATCAGTAGCCATCAATGCCGTTAGCTTTAAGTTGACAAAATGCACAACTTTGTTACGAAATGAAAACGATTTGCATTCAAATGTTATAGGTTTTTATGTTTGTACCAAAGTGTTATTTTGTAAATGTTTTTGTACTATTTGCATAACTTATCCCTACTCATGCCCCCATTAGTTATTAGGAATTTTATTTCATTGTACATGGGTCCCCTTGCAATAGTAATAAAAAAAAAGTAGTCTCTTTCTACTTGTCCAATACTTAATGCATCGGACAAGCAAGATGGGTTTCCCCATACACCGGGACCTTCCCCATTTTCTTTTTTTTTCCTTTCTTTTCTTTTGTACAATTCTAATTTTTTTTTTCGAGTATGCACTCCTGATATCCCGAATCTAATAGGTCCCAACTAATTTTCGATTTGAGCTGGGTCGGCCCATTAATGCTTGAAACTCCCCTATCACGATTTTTCTCCGTCCGTAGCAATTAAAGTCAATCATCCCATGCTAAATGCAATGGGGCAATTGTCTGCATCATATGATATCCCGAAATTCCAATAGGTCTCGAATAATCTAAGTTTGAGTATTAAGAAGTAAAATTTTCTTAATATTGGATTTTTCCCATTTACAACAATCAAATCCAAGACTTTACTTTTGACAAAGAGAACACTTATAAAGTGAATGCGCAAGCATGTTTTGCCACGTATTGCCTTCTTTTTTATTTTGAACTCTAGCCTAAGCTTTTAATTATTACTAGAAAAAATATTTTCTTATAACTTTTATTTTGAACTTTCCTCTTTTTTCATTTATATCTTTCAAAAATTTCACTCTTATCTTCAATTATATTTTTAGATGATTTCAATTCTTATTTTATGCATGTCATCCAAAACAACTGAAGGAACTATCATGTTATACATACCTTGTAAAAATCTTATAGTATAATCATTATATTTATATTCTAATAAATTTTTCTATATATTTGTAGTGATATGCATAACCACAAGGTTTAATTTCAGTATTATTTTAAATATAACATGTAATTTTGTATTTGTAATTCAAGTATCATTTCAATGTTATTTTAATCCAAATATATACTTCTTGAAATGTATTTTGATGACCTTATTTATTATGCATATAAATTTATTAAATTACTAGATTTTTTGCCAGTGTTTAGAGTGGTTATTTTATATGAATTTTTAAAATTTTTAACATCACAGTTTAAATTTTCATTAAGATATACATACATACATATATTCTTAAATTGAAAGCATTCAAATATTAGTGCATACTAACAAATTTAGAAAAATTGGAAACGAATTATAATACCAAATATGCATGAAAAAATGATATTACTTAGAAAACATGTTATATTTTCTTAAGCATCAAATTCTAAAAAATGACATTCATGTATTTTGTAACAAAAAGAACAACAAATAATCTATTTTTAATAATTTTTAAATAGATTTATCTATTACTATTTCATAAGTGTTCAATATTTAAATATATTTATTGCATTTAATAGATTTTTATTTTAGTTACTAATTATGATGAAATGTTTTCTATAGATATTTATTTTAAGAAATTGTATTTTTTATAAGTAAATTTTGGTATTATATATTTTAAATCAAGAATATGCTGTGTGTAATAAAATTATTAAGTATTTAATGATTTATATGCATTTACTAATTTAGTACTATATACATTTATAATTGTTTATTTAGACATTTACCTTTATAACCTTATACTATATATAAAATTACTTTTTTAATTCTATTGGTTATGGGAGATATAACATTATATATATATATATATATATATGAGAGTTTTACTTAATTATCCTTTTAAAAGATTAGCTATAATACTTACATATTTTAAATTAATTATAAGTTTATACTAGTATATATGATTATGTTTTTTCTTAAAATGGTGAATATGTTTATTTGTTAATGATATGATAATAAATAATTGAAATATTTCGTATATTTCAGAATATTTTTTTATAATATATTGTGTTGATATATAAATTACTAATGATTATCATTTACCTTTACCTTATATTATTTTGACATTTCCTTTCTACCCCTATTTAATGCATTGGTTACAACTTATATATTATATATATATATGTATGTATAGATGAAACACAATGTGATTATAATAAATAAATTAGGTGAAAAATTTTACACTACGTGGAGGAAATCTGGCATATATATAAATTTAGAGATTAATACTTTCATATATTCTAGACAATTATAGTAGGACAACATATATATACCATTTCAAATTCTTATTGATGACGCAAATTTGCACTTACTAATTATAGAGAAACACTTCACTTATGATGTTCTAATAAAGTTATGTTTTATAAGTGAAATATGTTACCAGATGAACAAACTCGGGTGTGAATATAATATATTCTTCATTTTTCTAAAATTAAAAAACTTATTTGTAATGAAAAATTCATGAAACTTAAAGTGTTTATAAATAGAATTAATTTTGAAAGAACATATATAAATTTCTAACATATTTTAATTTTGTCTATATTTAATAAGAGAGTAAAATTAGGGCTTTTCTTTTAAAATTAACCCTCAATATAAATAAGAAATAATAATTTCTTAATCTGTATTTTTCTAGTATATTATGAAATATAATTTTTTGACTTCGAGGGGTCACGCGGGATCAATTGCGTAGTATACTACTAGACTAGATGTATATTTATTATGCATAAAAATAATTAAAATTATGCTCAGATTTTATATAAATTAAGTGTTGATACTATAAGAGAAAAAACGGTGTAGGACAGTTGAACACTCTTTAGCCTAATAATCAAAACGTTTTATATTCGATTATCGTGATGGGACTATTTATATCTTTTTATTAGTTATTAAAATTTTTATTTTTTTATGCTTTCTTCTTAGTTGAAAAAAATACCGATAAGACGGACGTGGGAGTTATCAACCAGTGTCGATAAATGTTAAAGTATTCATGCAAAATTAGCACGACATTGGGGCTTCTGACAATCGAGTAAATTGGCCCACTTGTTCTTGTAAATGCGGAACTTCGTACGTTTGAGGGAGCACTGTGGGTCCCTAATATAGAGTGATGGGAAGTCTCAATTGCCTCTTTGTCGGGCTTCTCTTTTTGACCAAAATTTTCTATTGATAGGTAGGTTATGAGCAATCCTACCTGCGGGGAAAGATTATGTCTAATCATTGTCTTTGTTCCCAAATAATTATCATGCTAACTAATCCAGGTAAGTTTCGTATGAAAGTATTCTCTCTCTCTCTCTATATATATATATACATGAGCTTTATTGTCCTATGCCTGGTTAGTTTTCATATATCTCTATACCATTCCTAGTAGTAATTATTTATATTTTAAAACGCTAATTTTCTAATAATATTAATAATTTTTAATTTTTAATTTAATTTTCAAATAATAATCTTAAATTATTTTAGGTAAATATTAATCTTTTATATATTTCCTTAAAAATTAGATTAAGTTAATTATTATAACATTAATTTGCAACAAATTATTTCAATTTATATGCATCATGTTTTTAAATTAATTATTGATATATATTTGTCAAATACAATAAGTTTTGTAATTAGAATAAAAATTTGTTTCATCCTTTTTTTAAACCATTGGATATGGGATCCTTATCTTTAAGTTTTATTTTATATTTATTAATGAAAGTAAGTTCATAGTGCTATGCCATAAAATTCTCTTTTATAGGGCATAATTTTTTTGAAAATTCTATATAAAATATTAATTATTTTTGTTTATATTATTCGCAATGTATGTATATGTTCATTAACACACACATACACATATGTACATATCATTTCTTATAACAGTGATTCTGATTTTTGAAAGATCTATTTACTTCTTAACACAATAACATATATTTTTAATATCACTTTTAAGTTTCATAAGATAATCAGTTAATAAAATTAGACTAATTTTGGATGGTTTGATAAATATTTGCAATTAACGGTCTCAATTATTGTGAATTGTAAATTTTATGTAATCATTGTATGTTACATATTGTTTTATAGATATCCACACAAATTTGATTACAATTTTTTTTTAAATGTGAAGTTATATGACATCGTTATTTCAAATATATAATTTTATCTTTTGCACTGCAATAAGTTCCTACATTATCTTAAGAAACTATATGAGATATATGAATTCTTCAAATCATGTTTTTAATCTTTTCAATAAATTATTCTAATAATTTGGTTTGATTTAATGCGAAAGCATTTATTATATTGGAGTCAATTTACTTAAATATAATAGGTTATTGAACCCGTACTTTGCACAGGTTCTGTAAAAAGAAATTTATTATGAAAACTTATTATGAAATGCTTTTAAAATATCAAGACAATTATTAATATTGATTTTTTTATGCTACATAAACTTTAATACAATAAATTTCACACCCACGCTATATAATATTAAGTTTAGAGCTCATAAGCAAATAATTTATATAAAAAATAATTTTATTGACATAATCTCAATTATCAAATCAATTTATAAGAAAATCTATTGCTGCGTTTGGTTTCAAAGTAGGATTTTAGGCTGCGTTTGATTTGTTAGTGTGATTTTAAAATCATGATTTTGATTTTGATTTTGATTTTAATTTTGATTTTGATTGTGGAAAAAGACAAATGAGATGGTATTATAAATTTGACTTGGGAAACGTGTATTTTTGTTGTGTAGTGTGTTGAGTTAAAATCAAAATCATGATTCTAAAATCAGCATAACTTTTCAAACGCAGCCTTAAAATCAGATTTTGATTTTGAAAAAAAGTAGTATAAATGAAGCCCACTTTTTGACTTTATATGAGTTATTTTGCTTTGTTGTGAAAAATAGTGGTATAAATGTGGCTCATTCTTTTTTGTTTTGTTGTGGATAGAATTAGGTTAAAATTATGATTTTAAAATCACATTTTGCAAACCAAACAAGCTATATACCTCTAATAAAATATATGGACCTCACCGACTGTTTTCGCACCTGCAGACACCAAACATGCCCTTTCGCTCATCGCTCCCCCCTGAACGTCAGTTTATGCTCCTTCCATTTTGCCAGAGCAAAGAACTTTCCCTTTCACTCATTCACCCCCCTGTTCCGGCTCTGCTTCTCCTTATCTTTGCTTTTATCAAACGCGTCTCTAAGCGCCCCACCATGACATCATCGTCCATCTCTTCTGGAAACGCAACGGCCACCGCCTATCTGAACTGAACAGGTAACCTGCTCCCTTCTCCCTCTTCACAGAAATCCCCATCTAATCCCTGCTGCTTCCACTGCCATGAACGCTGACCTTGTTGGTTTTTCCTGATTTCTGGTTCGAAAGCTTGCTTGAATTGGATGCTTTTTTTTTCTTTTTCTTTTTTTTTACATTTGCATCTTCCTAATATCTTGCAAAATGCTACCCATATTCATCCTGCAAATTATTACTGAACTGCTGTCTCGTGCGTTCCCTCATTCCTTGTGCCCCCCACATGTTCGAGAAATTGCTTCTACTGCATTCATGGTCAAAGTTACCTCTCACTGACATCTTCCCACATGTATAATGCTGCCCAGTTTTGATTACTTTGTTAATTGGCTGTCTTTATTGACGTTTGGCATTGAGTGAAGTACACATTCCCCATGTCAATGCCGCCTATTCTTTTTCGGCCTACAAACTGTTCGTACCATAGCCCATCATGCCAACTGTCCCCATTTTATTTGCATGTTGTCTGTGTTAGCTTGATTGACTTTGTGCTCATTCATACTGGTACCATATATTGCCCCCTTCCACGCATACTTATTGTGGTTTTAAAACTGTGAATATTAAACCCGTGTACCTTGAGTGCAAATTTACTAAAACGCAGGACTCTAACTAAGAGGAAGAAGGATCGTGCACAATGCGGGTGATTTATGTTGCTTATTGGTTTAATGCTGTGCATCGGAGACAAAAGTTAATAATGGCCTGGAATCTATGTAGGAGCATAAATCGCAGTCATTTATGAACGGTCGATTACATAATTTACTCATTAGATGTTGTCCCCGTAAGCTTCCCTTGATAGTATGTGGGAATCTATCTAAGAGGGCACATTTTTATTCATAATTTGCCCGGTTTATGCTGTCCTTTTGTTTCCCTTGCTTCCTTTGCCTCGTGCCACCCCTGTCTGCATTATTATTTGTCAGCTGCACGGGGGAGGATCTGTTAGACTACTGCTTTGCCAAAGTATTGCTTAAAACATTTTTTATATAGTGCTCAGAAACAACTGCGCTCACCAGCATCCATATCCTCCCAAATAATGCTTTTCCTGTACAGTGAACGCTTCTTGTTTGACTATAATTACGTAGAGTGGCCAGAAGGAGAGGCGGTAGTTTCTTCCAACCAATTTATGACTGTTGCCTTTGCCTTGTAACACCTGTGCTTCAATTCAGTATAGAGTAGTGGCTGTTTATTTGGAACCCTCTAGTAACTATATAGGGTAGTGACCAAGTCATATATTACATTGTACAACAGATACTATTGAGCATATGTTCCTGTTCTTCTTGCAATGTAAAACGTGCTGCTCTTTTCTTTTATTAATGATTTGCTTATAGTTCGTTCCCTCATTTAACTTTTGAGACATTTAACCATGACAACTGCATTAAATTAAGGGCCTGTAGAAAATCATGACCAGTGATTTGAGCTATAGGTCCCAAGGTTCTTTTTTTTACAACTGTGGAACTTCCAGGGCCGAAGTAGTAGTAGGATTGATTCTCATATTAATAATATAATATTAGTGATATATTTTTGAATTTTTTGCGATCAGATGTATAAGTAAGCATCTCTTGTAAAATATGTGCATCACCAAACCCCGCTAAAGCCCAAACATCAACCTGATCTCTTTTTTAATTTTGAAAAATATTTTGCAATATGCTGCTTCTTTCTCATTTTTGCCCCCAATGGAAATACTATATTTCATCATCAAAAATTCATAATCTTCAGTAATGGAAAATTGTTCATTGAGTGCTTGACAATGCAATATCTTTTTGCTAACTTTGAAAGCCCATCACAACTGCATTTTTTGCAGTTTTTGGCTTGATGAGTGCTCTCATACTGGTACCATTTTCTTCATTTTTCTGTTATGAATATAAATGTACCTGAGTGCTTACTCGCGATTTGAAAAGGATGTACATGCTTTTACTTATTGGTTTAATGCTGTGCATCGGAGACAAAGTTAATATGGCTGGAATCTATGTAGGAGCATAAATCGCAGCAGTCATTTTATGAACGGTCGATTACATAATTTACTCATTAGATGTTGTCCCCGTAAGCTTCCCTTGATAGTATGTGGGAATCTATCTAAGAGGGCACATTTTTATTCATAATTTGCCCGGTTTATGCTGTCCTTTTGTTTCCCTTGCTTCCTTTGCCTCGTGCCACCCCTGTCTGCATTATTATTTGTCAGCTGCACGGGGGAGGATCTGTTAGACTACTGCTTTGCCAAAGTATTGCTTAAAACATTTTTTATATAGTGCTCAGAAACAACTGCGCTCACCAGCATCCATATCCTCCCAAATAATGCTTTTCCTGTACAGTGAACGCTTCTTGTTTGACTATAATTACGTAGAGTGGCCAGAAGGAGAGGCGGTAGTTTCTTCCAACCAATTTATGACTGTTGCCTTTGCCTTGTAACACCTGTGCTTCAATTCAGTATAGAGTAGTGGCTGTTTATTTGGAACCCTCTAGTAACTATATAGGGTAGTGACCAAGTCATATATTACATTGTACAACAGATACTATTGAGCATATGTTCCTGTTCTTCTTGCAATGTAAAACGTGCTGCTCTTTTCTTTTATTAATGATTTGCTTATAGTTCGTTCCCTCATTTAACTTTTGAGACATTTAACCATGACAACTGCATTAAATTAAGGGCCTGTAGAAAATCATGACCAGTGATTTGAGCTATAGGTCCCAAGGTTCTTTTTTTTACAACTGTGGAACTTCCAGGGCCCGAAGTAGTAGGATTGATTCTCATATTAATAATATAATATTAGTGATATATTTTTGAATTTTTTTGCGATCAGATGTATAAGTAAGCATCTCTTGTAAAATATGTGCATCACCAAACCCCGCTAAAGCCCAAACATCAACCTGATCTCTTTTTTGATTTTGGAAAAATATGTTTGTCAATATGCTGCTTCTTTCATACCATTTTTGCCAACCCAAAATGGGAAATAGCTAATAGTTAGGAGTCATTAAAAAAATTGATAATCATTCAGTAATGGAAAATTGTTCCCAGGAGTGACTTGACAATGCAATATCGTTGTTGCTTTAACTTATGAAAGTATAACAACTTAGCATTTTCTTAACAGTATTTTGGCCATGAAATGAGTGCTGCGAGGGTGTTTTCTTTCATTTTTCTGTTATGCAAAATCATAAATGCTAGCCTCCTGCTTCACTCCTCTTGCGCATTTGCAAATGGACTGTACATACTTTTATGCATGTTTGCTTTGCAAACAGTAGATGATTGATTGTTGACTTTTTCACTTGCTACAGAATGCTCAAATTCAAAGAGCTCTTACCATAGAGTTCGGTATTTTACTTTGGCCCCAGAACAGAAAGAAGCCCGTGTCAAAAGAGCAATAGAATGGCAAAACAAAAAACGAGACTCTGCTGCAAACAGTAAGCTACATCAAACCACTTGCACAGATTAAGGTAGTTGTCATTATATCACCAATTTTTCAATGGTGACCCCCCACTGGATACGAGTAGTTCCTGTTGTTCTTGCACTGGTAAAGGTACTTGTCGTCATATTATGTTATTACCCCATATATACTATGGTTTCACCGGATTTTCAAATCTATCATATGCTTTAAAAATTACCCAAAATATCCCGTGGTTTTATATTTGATTCCGAATCTATCCCGCCGTCAATTTATCTATTAATGAAACGTAAGTAGGCTTCAAATCTATCCTATGATTTTAATTTTTTCTCAAATCTATCCTATGGTTTTAATTTTTTTCTCAAATCTATCTCATGGTTTTAATTTTTTTCTCAAATCTATCCCGGGTAAAGGGTCACAGTGGCAAGAATGGATCCACTTACGTTCCACGTCAGTAACATCGTTAAATGTTGACGGAATATATAACGGCATGATAGATTTGGAACCAAATGTAAACCATGAGATATTTTTGGTAATTTTTAAAGCATATGATAGATTTGAAAATCCGGCGAAACTATAGAATATATGGCGTAATTTCTCTGAATCTAATGAGTTTCGATTCTAGCAGGATTTGGTTAGTTCATACTTGACTTCAAAGTCTTATTTCTAAATAAAAGATTTTGCAGCTGAATAGAGTATTGGGTGGAATCATTTTTATGAAGAAGATTTAGGTCAATAAGCAAAAACAGATGAAGGCGAGGCGCGGATATGGCTGCCAGATTCAGCCTTATGGATTTTTTTGCAGTTCTTCTGATATTCGTTTCTTGTTACTTCACTTTGGGGGCAATTTATGTTTCATGGTTATTCTTCTTGCATCACCAACTTATACAGATTAAACCAATTGAATTATGGAATATCATTTTCATACTATTGTCACCGTATTTCCTGACCGTCATGTTTCGACTATTTAGTTGTTTAATGGAGGTTTATTTTTCTCCTTTTTGACGGTTAAAATCTAATTATGTTTTTATTTTTAGGTCTTTTGGCTCGTCGAGGAATCAAATAAGATTCATTAGCTGCATTTTTTTTTCCTTACAGTATAAAGAAACAACATATATTATATAATTCCTGGCAGCGAGTTCATGCAATGGTATGTTTTTTCATTATTTGAGATTGGTCCACGCTATATCTGTACTCTTATATGGAATCTCTCATTTTAAAATTCTGAACTGAAAAAAGAGTACTCTTAAGTTTATTTAAATTTATCTATAATTTTATATATCATAATGACGTTTTTAAAATTAGTGGAAATTATATATATGAACAACCCATAGAGATACATACGACGTGCAACGCACATGGCCTTTCCAACTAGTAATCATGAAATCCAATAAATACAAAATTCCTAGTTTTAGTTAATGATAGAAAGATTAGTATTCATACAGTCTATAAAATTTTAACATTATGTATTCGCAATTGTCTTTTTCTCTCATATTTCGCAGATTGAGTCTTATAAATTTGAATAATTATAGATAAAATGATTAATCACTTTGATAAGAGATTTATTTAATTTAAATTTTATAAGGCTAATAATGATGATTAAAATTAATTAAGTAAAATTTAATAATTCTTAATATCTTTAAATTACGCATATTTATCTAATAATAAATAGCAATTGCAAAATAAATTAAGTGTAATTCTTAATTTTTTAAAATTTTGTATATTTATCTAATAATAAAATAGCGATTGCTTATATGATTAGAATTCTTCCTTAATGTTTCCTTTAGAAATATTGCTTTTAATTCAATTTCTGTATAACATACTAATTTATTAATGCTGCGTTTGGTTTGTAAGTAATATTTAAAAATTAGATTTTGATTTTGAAAAAGAATTGTATAAATGGTTATGTATGGGGTCCACCATTTGATTTTGTATGAGTTATTTTGTTTTGTTGTGAAAAAAATGATATAAATGGAGCCCATCCTTTGATTTTGTATGAGTTATTTTGTTTTATTGTGGGTAGAATTAAGTTGAAGTGTGATTTTAAAATCACACTAACAAACCAAACAAAGCAATACATTGAGTATTCTAACCCTATTTAATAGAGATATTTACTATTCCACCCTTTTATGATAGGGTGTGATGCAATTTTATATAATATCAATTTATTGGAATCGTGTGCTGCACGAATCCATAAAGAAAAATATATTACAAAAGTTTAAATATGAAAACAATAATTGATTTGAATTTATAATTTATATTAGCATGTAAAAAGTTATACAGTAAATTTAAGTTTGTAATAGAAACCACCCGCACCTTCAATATCACTTTGTATCGGGATCCTCCTAGAATATATCTATAACACGTACATCTTCTA
The DNA here is from genome assembly GCF_007655135.1 of Punica granatum. Lineage (NCBI taxonomy): Eukaryota > Viridiplantae > Streptophyta > Magnoliopsida > Myrtales > Lythraceae > Punica > Punica granatum. The sequence goes on along the minus strand of NC_045127.1, from coordinate 40,273,762 downwards.
CAATGTTGTTATGATCGGTCAATGGCTCCACAAACGCATCGGATTGAACTCGAGCTACATGAGAATCCACATCATTTTGATACGCCACTTCCAATGAGTCTTCCAATTCCACTCGACCGATTGCTTTAGTTTTAATAACAACCCACCATTCCAATTTGGTTTTTATTTTCCCTGGATCTGGAACATAGTACACTTGTCGAGCTTTTTGTGCAATGATGAAAGGATCATAAACTCCATACCTGCCAGTATGTTTGACTTCAACAATGTCACACTCCGGATGAGGTACACGAGTTCCACGCTTTGCTTCGGGATCAAAATGTTCAGAATTAAATAAAATAATCTTCTTCTCCAGAAGGTTAGGATATTCCAATTCTACGATCTCATGCAATATGCCTTAAAAGTCTCGTTGATGACCATCATTTCCTTCTTCTCCCTTAATCCATATCGCACTATCACTATTCACAGTCTTCTTTTCCTTACTCCATTCTTGTGTATGGAATTTAAATCCGTTCACAAAATACTTAGGCCAAGTCTGAACTTTCTTATTTGGACCCCAAGCCAAGTCTTTCATCACCTCACTTGTGATACCATTCATCAGATTAAGAACCTACGAGAAAAGTGAATCATCATATGACTTTCATCTCCAACATTTAGAAAATATGGAAATGACCCCACCAAGGAAGCTTTTAACTTACATATGACTTGAACCATTCCTCAAAGTATAGGTTCTCTCCCGCACCGTTACAAGATTCAGTGAAATAACTGCATACAAATATGATAGCTAATTAGGATGGTAAACTCTTACTTACTAACCATATCATTCCATTATTTTGAATTAGTTACTTAAGAAAGGGTTTAACCTCCTTGCAATTAAGCAACACATGCAATGTTGCAGCTTTATACTTTGCCTCATTAAGGCACCGCTTATCGCTCTTCCTCGAGGGCCTTCCTGGTTGATTAAAAATGGACAATGTCGCCAAATGGAGTGGTCCACTCCGCCATCATCGTTTCGTGGGACTCTTGTCCTTGAAGTGAGGACATGTGCTTGGAAATAGAAAAAACAAAAATTAACAGTCTCCCGTTGCAAATGTCTCACATATTGAACCTTCAACTTGTGCTCTTTGCTTGACAGTCCTCTTGATCTTACCGAGATACCTAAGTTAGAAAGTACCTTTACTAATTAATTAACTAAAATGACTGGTTAACTAAAAATTAATAATTATATTAAAGTACCTATATTACCTCTCGAAGGGATACATCCATCTAAACTGCATGGGCCCTCCATTACGTGCCTCATCGATGAGATGTATTGGCAAATGTTCCATGGAATTGAAAAATCCTGAGGGAAAAGTTCTTTCTAACTTGCAAAGAATAATAGGATATTCTTCTCCATCTTATCCAACTCATGATGTGTCAGAGTCGTAGAGCACAAGTCTTTAATGAATTTACTAAGCTCGGCCAAGAGCTTCCAAATGTTATATGGCAATTATCTACATGCAATAGGGAGCAATTGTTCCATGAATATGTGTCAATCATGGCTCTTTCACCGTAAAATTTCCCTTCCGTACAGTCAACTCACCTCGCCATATTTGAGGCATATCCATCTGGCATCCATAGTGCTTTCACCCATTCACATGCGCTTCTTCTCTGATGTGTTGTGAAAATATACTTGGCATTTGTCTTGACCCACTTATCTTGATTAGTCTTCTGTAAGTGTAGTTTGCATCGTACACAATACTCCTGCAAGTCCATCCGAGCCTTCACATTGTTTTTTGTCTTGCCTAGAATATCCATGATTGTGTTGAATATGTTCTCAAATATGTTCTTCTCTATGTGCATAGCGTCTAGGTTGTGCCGAATCAAATTCTCTCTCCAATACGACAAGTCCCATAATATATTACGCTTAGTCCAGTTATGAGTGACTCCATATCCAGGAGTTCGATGAGAAGCAAACTTTGGGCAACCTATAAACCAGCTCGAACATCAAATTACCGCTCAATGTGTCGGGGTGGATCACGGTCTCTTTCTTGTTCTTGGTGAAATTGGTGGTGTTTGACCTATAAGGACGGTCATGACTGAGGAATCTACGGTGACCATCGAACCAACTATTTTTCTTGCCATATTTCAATGTGAAGGCTTTCGTGTCATTCATGCAAACAAGACAAGCTAATTTGCCGCAAGTCATCTCACCGGACAACGTCCCATATGCAGGAAAATAATTTATTGTTCACACCAGTGTATCTCTAATTATAAAATCCAACTTTGTTGACACATCATAAGTTGGAACCCCCGTATCCCATAGCATTTTGATTCATCAATCAAAGGTTGCAAGTATATATCCATCAAGTGCTTAGGGTTTCTTGGTTCAGGGATGATACAGGTAAAGAACATATAAGGCGTGGTCATACACATTGGCAGGGGCAAGTTGTACGGGGTCATAATCACGGGCCAGGATGAGTAAGGAGAGGCCGATTGACTAAAAGGATTAAAATCATCTGCACACAATACGAGCCTAATATTTCAAGGCTTACGTTCAAAGTCGGGGTGTCTATGGATAAAATCTTTCCAAGCATTTCCATATGATGGATGACACATAACACCTGGTAGTCTACGATTTTCGTGGTGCCACCTCATATGAGGTACTGAACTCATTGAAGCATAAAGTCTCTTCAATCTAGGAATAAGTGGCAAGTATGCATTTCTCTTCCTTGGCACTTCTTCACCCTTTGCTCTCTCTCCAGGAACCGCCTTATATCTAGGAGTACCACAGAACTTACAAGACTGAAGATTCTCATCATCCTTATAATGGATCATGCAACCACTTTCACAGCAGTCAATTTTCTGCTGAACTATCCCGAGCCGTGGCACTAGCTTCCTAATGTCATAATAGTTTCTAGCATGGTTGTTAGAATCGTGATTCGAATCGTAGAATCTTACGATTCTATGATTTAAGGGGTGGCTAGCGATTTCCATTCCATGGCATGAATCGGAAAGGTAGAATCATGGCTGAATCGTGATTCGAATTGTAGAATCGTAGAATCGAACGATTCTAGTTTCAATCCAAAGTTGTATGCAGAGAAAGATGATTTCAAGAAGAGATAAACCAAGAAGAAGTTAGGGAGAAAAAAATAATTTTGCCTACATGATCCGTGACCACAGTACTATATCAATTTTCATTGGAGGTTGTTATAGTGGGAGTGCTATCTTGTGAAGACTAAGCACTATCATATTTTAACGAACGAAGTATGAAGTTTTATCATTTGATGTTTACTTATATTATTTTTGACATGAGATTTGGTATATATCTGTCTATATTATTATTTTTAATTACAGGTAGAATATTACGATTCTACGATTCACGATTCCACAACTTTCGACCGATTCTAGGTAGAATCGCGATTCTGACAACCTTGGTTTCTAGGATCGCCATGCACCTTGAAAATTATATCATAAATCAGCTTCAACATCTCATCAATGGCATCTTGGGGCACATTCTAATCATATTTAATACTCATAATTCTAACTGCCTTAGACATAGGAGATGCTCACACTCAAGATATAATGGTTGGTTATACTTATTGAAAATATCGTAAAATTTTTCAGCATCCGTACTTTGCGTCTCATCCGTAAACATTTCATCAAATTAATTAACATGATCTTGCCTAGCTGCATCTATGACCATATCCCTGTATCTATCCAATGGATCATCATATTCACTGGCACTGCCATCACACTACTCATGCGTTGTAGGCGCCTCTTCATCATGATCATTAGGTCGTTCTTCTCCATTGTCTATCCGAGACCAATAATCCGGTTTGAACCCCCACCGACAACAATGGTATTGGACATCATCAGATGGTAGCAAGCTTCCTTTATATTGACACTTTGTGCATGGACATCGAATTGTTCCCTCCTCCTTAAACAACTTCAAATTGCAACAATATTCTAAGAATTTCGTAACCCCATGTGGTAACTTTGGTTTAAGGGCCTTATGATCGGGATCAAGGTTGTCAGAATCGCGATTCTACCTAGAATCGGTCGAGGGTCGTAGAATCGTGAATCGTAAGATTCTACCTGTAATTAAATATATATATATATATATATATATATATATGTAACATACTTTTCTGAGCAAAAAAAATTAATTCTTGTTCATTCAAATAAAAACACAAACCAACAAATCAACAATAAGTCATAAAAACTCAAAATATCGTTATAAATTATCGAAATTCAAGGTTCAAAATCCAAATCATAACTCAAATATCGTTACAGTATTTGCATTTAATCTTTAGTCTTTCTCCTGGAACTTCATAACCGTGTGCCCATGCCGGATCATCTCTAACTCCAGTTGCATTTTTTCTAGATTTGACAACTACCCCAGTATTACTAGCCGATGCACTCCCAGATCCACTTGCAGAAGCCATATCTGTTCAACCCAAACTCAACAGTCACTCACTTAACAATTCTAACACAAACATGGCTTAACTGATCAACTCAGTCCAGAACGGCTCATTCTAGAACGACGACTAATAGCAGCAAAAATTTTGTTACAAAAAATGGGAAGGAGTTAGGAAAAAGGTACCTGGGAAGCAGTCAAGCAGCCCTTTGTGAGTGGAAATCCCTCCAGCAACTGATAGTACTTCAATGCTAAGTGGTAATCAGGTCTGTCTGATCGTGCTCATTCTCCACTTGCAGGGCGTTGAATAGAGACTACACAATAAACAGCAGTCAGCATCATTATTCATCGACTGCTTTTCCCCTATCAAATAGTTTTCGACAAAACAACTAAACAGGGAAGGCAGATTTATTAAGTTGCTTGTATCCGATGCGAGAATGACGACTCTCGTGCGGATAAGCGGAGACAGTCAAAAGAATATGAAAAATAACACACAAAATCCGTCACCATCAGCAGCCCATGTTTGCAACCCATATCCACACTCCTAGTTAGAATTGCATAGCCTCCAAAAAAATTGCTTCCCACAATTCGATCTTCAGTACAAATAAATTCCCATTCTAAAACATATACATCTCGTGCATATAACAACAGAGAAGGATCCACCCAAAAACTTTATGGCATACCTCACTCAACAGTTCTGGCTTTGAAACTGTTTCTTCTTCATCAACATTTACACCTTCAAGCTTTAGCTGTGAAGAAACGAGGCAGTTCATATATAAAGTCATTAGTGGCACCAAATTAATGTGAGAAATATGACATACTCAAACAAGCATCAATATAAGGAATTACAAGCATCAATATAAGGAATTACAAGCATCAACATACTGAACTAGCATGTTGACCCTCAAGGTTCTATCTGCAACTTTATGCAAACAAGCTGAGATTGAACTTACAACATATATAGCTCTTGGCAGTGGATTGCTAAGCGTTCGATATGCATCAATTACCCGAGCAGATTGTTCAGCAGCATACTCTTTTTCTCGTTGTAGTGGAAATGCAGCAAAGCTATTAAAAATAAATATCGAAAAAACTCTTCGCCTGAGATGTCACTCTATGAAAACAAAAGCATACCTCAGATTTTGTATGGACAAGGTCAGGATGCAACTTCTTCTGCCAGTCTTTGTACTTGCCCTCTAAATTCTTCTGCCAGTCTCCGTCTCGAGAAAGAGACAAGAAATCGGAGAGAAATGCGAGGAAAAGTACCTGGAATGGTATGGAACTATCGAAGATTTCGTCCGCAACCGCAATCGAAGCTTGGACAAGCTAGCTTCTCGGAAGGAAAAGAGGAAGAACCGCAAGCTAGCTTCGAAGATTTCGTCGAAGACGTTCGAAGGTCGAATTGGAAGGACTTCAGCAGGGGAGAAATTAGGGTTCGTGACAGGAAAAGAGGAAGAAGGGCAGGTGGGAGAGGGGTTTCGGGTTTGGGCTTTCGGGTCCAGGCTTCGGCCCGCTTATTGGGCCCGGGCTTGGGCCGAATCCAGCCTGAACGTAGAATCGCAGAATCGGCCCGATTCTGCGATTCTACGATTCAACATGCGATTCGGCTCCGATTCTACAATCCTGACTCACCTAGCTGAATCAGAATCGGTGATGCTCCTTGAATCGTAGAATCATACGATTCTACGATTCGAATCGCGATTCTGACAACCATGATCGGGATAATTCCTATCATACATCCATGACCTATGTGGACGTATATCCATTTGTCTCACATGTATATAACAATTTCAATTTACAAAGTTTATAAAATTTAATATGTACTGAGCACATCAATTCATCAATATGGTTATGGAATTGTTAGGTGCAATAATGCGAATAATCTAAACATAGACACAACAATCTCCTAATTTCTCCACAACATACAATCAAACAAAGACAATTCATACAATGGGAACGCTCCACCCCTTCCCCAATGCCCATCCTCCTCCGAAACTCTAACAAGGCGACTGACCTAGGGTCTTATCAAGAAAATTTGCAACTAACAATTCCATAATTAAAAATTTTTATTAATTCTAAATAACAACTTACATCAATATATTGCCGAGGTTATTAACTCTCCAACCTGTTAAATATCGTAATTATGATTTAAAATTAGTAACAATTTTTACGAAATTGAAATTTAACTATCTTTGTGTGTGTATATATATATATATATATGGAAATTTATCTAAAATGGCCCATGATTTATCCATTTTGTCAAATCTATCATATGTTTTTTTTGGGTCAAATCTATCCCATGATTTACTTTTTGCATCAAATCTATTTCGGCGTTATATTTTCCATCGACATCTAACGGCCGTGCTGACGTGGTGCCCACGTGGCAAGTGTGGCCCACTATCCCTCCACTTGCCACGTCAGCACGGCCGTTAGATATTGACGGAAAATATGACGTCGGGATAGATTTGATATAAAAAGTAAACCATGGAATAGATTTGATAAAAAAAAAGCGTATGATAGATTTGACAAAATGGGTAAACCATAGCCCATTTGGGTAAAAATCCCTATATATATATATATATGTAACATAAAAACGCAAGATTGAATTTGAAAGAAAAACAAAACATTTAGAAAAGCCACTTGAAAGAGACAAAGGGAACTGAGGCGATCTCGAGGACGTTCGAGCAAGGAAGCTAAGGGCCCCTGAGACCGACCAGGAGGGAGCTGAGGGCCCCCGAGACTGGGAGCTAAGGGCCCTCGAGATCGGGAATTAGAGGCTGTTGAGAGAGCTCTATTCTACTAAGCAACAATCACGGTGGATTTGAGGGACCAGCAGTCATATGGGTCTAGAATCACCGAGTCGAGGACCATCGAGCTAGGTTTGGGGGAGGTTAGTCGCGGTTTCAGTCACTAACAGAGAGACAAAGAGGAGCGAGAGCCAACACGAGACAAACTAGCCATTGATAGAGAGACACGAGAGCAGTGCCTCCATCATTACTACTGATCGATGAGAGATTGAGCGAGAGGGACAGAGCATGAGGTGAATTAGGGTTCAAAATTGAGGGGTGAATTGAAAGCAGAGCGCAGGGGTGAATATTGAAGAGGAAGATCGATGTTGGTATTAAACTTTTTTTAACTGTTTTTCAAAGACAGAAGCATCGTAAAGCTTTCCGATGGCAAAATGGTGGAACTCAGCGTCGATAATGTTTCCGACGCCCCATAGCCGTTGGGGAAGGGCAACGAAAAATATTCTGATGGCACCTAGGTGTCGGAAAGGGCGTCTAAAATTTTCGACGGTGCACGGGCATCATAATCTTTCATCGGAATTCAGACAATTTCTTGTGGTATTCGCCATGGCTTAAGAGAGCTGTAAAGAGAATATACATCGGGGGATGTATATAAATGCCACATTGGCTACGATTCAGAGAATAAGGAGTTCAACAAATTGTCTTTTGGCACCTTTGGCAGTGGACCTGAACCACCTAGATGACCTTCAATAGGCCTCATCCCCAGTTGTTTTCTTAGAAGAATGTGTTTTTTTGTGTCACTTGAAAATCATATGTACGGACCCGAATATGCTCTCGTCGGGGCTCGCATGCAACCGACCGAATCGCGCGGCTTGGGATTGTCCACCTTTCCGTGGTATGTGTGACGGACATGCGTAAGAAGAAGTCGCCACTACTTGTTTACGACCTAAAGGTCGAGGGCCGGTAAGTTGCCTAGGTCTAGGGGTTAATGATACACCTAGTTTTGCTAAGGCATTTTTCATTGATCTGAGTTCGGGAGTTCACGTTACGTGTGAGCCTATATCCCGCACACCCTTTTGGTACTCTAACTTGTTATGCTTGCCGTTTATTTATTTACCGCATGGATTAGACTGTGCTTAGCTTACACGTTTTGACACCGTAAATTCGATGAACTAAACTATGTAGATTGAGAAGCCGAGAGAAAGGTAGACCTGTATGTCGAGGAATTGGTTCACCATTCTCGCATTGCGGTTCATCAGACCATGGTGGTCGATTTCCCGTGCGAACCGAAACCTCAAAATCTCGAGTTTACTTTCCTTCGGGCAAGCTTGGACCGACTCGATTAGTTCGACTCTTGGACCGTTCACTCGCCGACCGGGATTCTTACAGAAATAAATGTACAAAATAAATGCCCTTACAGTGCTCTCAAAATAATAAAGGCAAATTACAAATGGTTGAATCCCAGTCAGTTTGCGTTCGGCCATTATTCTGCTGATACTCACCGTGAGTTTAGGAAAAAGACCGAAAATTGAATTCAACAGCTCTCTTAGTGAATGGGGCTTTGAATTCCATGATCGATGGTTAGGGCGTTAAACCCCAAGTGCAATGCGACCTATGGGTTAGGTTCGACCCACATGAACAAGCTAGAGCAGAAAAATAACAGGCAGCATGCAAATACCAAACAATATGTTTGTTATTGCCAAGTTTACGTGAGTTAGCAAGTTATTAGCCCGAGGTGTTTTGGCATGCAAAACATCTTAAGCTAAGCAGACAAATGCGAGCAAGGCATTTTGCATTCGGCTTTGTTTTGAGGACTTGACAGACATGGTGTCTGTAGTCAAGTCTCAGATGCGTGGATTGCTTTTAAAGTTGTTCTGTATTGCGATACTGCAGTGCTTACAGATTATTACGGAACAACTCTTTTTGCCTGAAAAGCCTAGAACCTGAGGCCTTAACCCACTTTTGCTCGTGTATGCTTTAGTCGAATGCATGTTTAGTCAGGTAATTATGTTTTGGTACAGAATACCCAACTAAATATCTGAAAACTATGCTAGGATGCGGAAACTCATTAGTCGGATAAGAAGAGGTTATGCATATGAAATTGCACCTGAACATGTAGCCCGTTCTTATCCTGATACTGTTGTGTTTCTATCAAGCTAACCCTGGAGTGTCGCTAAATTACAAAATGACGATTTTGCCCTTGACTTGAAAATTGTTTTCAGAAAAGGGAAACAACGCGATGCGGGCCACCTTAGCTTGTAACCGGTGCCGACTAATTCCTTAGGTCTTTCAGGGTTATGCAACCACCTCGAAAAAGCCAAAGAACCGATCGATCTGCCCGGAAGTGATCTAGAAAGAACTTTCGCATCACAACTCGAGTTACCTGAAATCAAGCAAAATCTCAAGTTGGGACATGCAAGTCATTCCTAGACATCCATGCTAAATCGAACCGCACGTCTTGGATTCCAGAAAATTATAAGTTTTGAAAATGGCACTAACGTCATTTCACAACTTATCAATGCGAGTTACCGATTAATAACCAATTCATGCCAGCTTATTAATGCCAAGTGGATTTAATCATGTGAACGTCGCCGTTAACTCGTTGGTGGGATTACAGCTTATGAATTATTGTCGAATGCAGTAAATGTGTGGGTTATAGACAATCAAACAGATCATGAATTGACCACCTGAATGGAGTCTAAACACCCAAAAAGCTTAATTTGATGAAAACGATTCGTGACTCAGTGACCAAGACGGGTCCAAGAAGGTCGAGGAAAATTTGGTCAAAATGACCACAATACCCTCATACCCTAATGGACTTGCAGAAGTCTCCAATACACGAATCCATGCTCGTTGCTTGAATAATAACGTTTAAAAGGCGCTTCAATGCTCGGTTTGAGACAATATTGAAAATGCGATTTGCACCAAATGCGAGAAATGGATTTCATCGAGGTAAAGAGGCCGTCCTTGACCCGAATAAAGTCAAGGAGCTCTCGGCTCTCTCCCCTTGAGGATGGACGTGAGCCTCCTTGACCCGTTTCAAGTTTCAGGCGGTCTCTTTAACTCGACTCTGACTATTTCTCGCATGCTAAAATATTAAACATGATAAATAACATGGTTTTGCAAAGCCGATACCGTCATGATCTCGGAAAACATGTTTAACATACAAACATGCACAAACATGATATTAAAGGAATCGATAAAACGATATCGACATCATGGAAGCGAGAAAAATATAAAACTCGGGAAATGACTTAAATCGTGAAAAGGAGACAGTCCATAGCCCGTTCTTGACATGCTTAACACGTTATAAGATGAAAACACACATAATATGATGTAAAAATGCATAAAAATGACAACTTTGCATGTGAACCGGTCTCAGATCGCCTTATCGCCCTACAAAACGCAAGACAACATAAAAGTCCTAGCTCCTCTAAGTCGGGAGTGGTTATACTTAGTCCCGGGATTCGGGAGAAGTCTAGGAAAGTCGGAAAACCGGTTTCTGGAAGTCAGTTCTGACTATTAAAACAACAGATCGACTCAGCTCAGTAGACCTGACTGGCAAACCCGACTGGCAATTCGGCTTGTCGAGGCTACTCCAGTTGATCAGGAAGGCTTCTGCGTGTCGGCCGGTTTGGTAGGATTCCCAAGAGGATGCTTAACGCCCCTGCGTGGTTTTGGGAGGAGTGCACGCCTAGATTTTCTCGAAAACAAGAGCAAAGTTGGGTTAGTAAAAAAAAGATAGACCCGACTGGGATTGGCATTCGGTAAAGAAACGACTCTACGGGAGGCTCCCGGTGGTCTTTGGTTGCAAATTCGGTGGCTCCCGACTCGTAAGAGACCCCTGGCAGTGACTATGGTGGTCGTTTGACAAGAAGAGCCTCGGGTCGACCCGATCTGCAAGAAAAAGTAAAGACAGTCCAGAAAGGTTGACCCGACTGGGCAGTTGGGACAAATCAGCCTCTTCGGTTGAAATGGTAGGTTGTGCATAGTGGCTCACGACTCTTGGGACCTCCTAAGACATGTGTGAAGGTGGCTGGATGGTCTTGGCACCTTGGAATGACCCGCTTGGGTCAAGAACAACCGAAACAAAAAGTGACTCGATAAGGCCACCACACTGCCCCTTTCTGATGTGTCTTGGTTTGATGGGATGCAAGCCTCAAACGACCAAACTAACTTCAAAAATGGATTCAGGGGGTCAAAAATAGGTGGGGTATGAAGTTTGGTTGAGTTCTAAGTTAAGGCGGGAAGGTGGTCGCCTAGAAACCGAGAAAACTTGAAGGGGACCCGATTCTGGACATGGCTGGAACGATATGCTGGAGGTCTCAAATGCTGAAACTAACCATGAGAATGGACTCAGGGGGTCCAAAATAGGTGGGGTATGAAGTTTGGTTGAATTCCGAGTTAAGTCGGGAAGGTGGTCGCAGAAAACCCGACGTAATGCTTTCTCGGTTTTCTGCTTGGAGTTGGCTGAACTTGCTGCAGTGGAGGCTGCGGTTTTTGCTAAGGTTTTGAGAGTGTTTGCTTGAGTGTTCGAGCTTGAAGAAGATGCAATGTGTGTGTCTTGCTTGAAAATGCTTTATGGCTATATATATGCATGCTTAATGAAAAGATTAGAGAAGCAAAGTGCAATTAAGGCTTGGATTAATGATGGATGGTTAGCCTAATGAGGATGAGGATGATTAAGAGCATTGAATGCATGGATGTGGATGGTTGAGTAGAGAAGAGAAACACTTAGATATTTTAGGAGGAAGACAAAGGCAAGTTGTCTTCTTGGCTTGATGAAGAAGATGACAAGGGAGGGGTGGCTCTTCTTAGCTTTGGCAAGGGGGAGGAAGATGTCGTGGGTCCCACATGGCTTGGAGGTGAGTCGGGAAAGCTTGGGTGTCGATCGGTTGCGCGTTTGAGTTTCGTGATTCGAAAGAACGATGTATCAACAATGTATGCGAGGAAACGATCCCGATGGGCCTAAGATTGCTCATTTTGCATGAGAAATGTTCAGGTGGTCATGAGCCTCGGAAGCTCTTTTTACTCATTTGAGGCGATTAGAGCAAAGTTAGTCATTTCTAAGAGTGTATCTCGTGTCTGCATTCCGCGTTGGTCGTTTTGACATGCATTGTCATTCAGACTGAATAGTTGACTATTAAGCCGGTATTACAAATGTGAGACCAAAGACGTCCTATGAGTCTGCAGCCAGATTTCTCAAATTGCTTCCTGAATTGCTTGGGCGATCTAGAGATCGCTGCGATATCTGTTTGTCGAAAACAGATTTCAAAGACTGTCAAAGGGCATTGGAAACCATTCTAGAACCATTTTGGAGGCCTAGATGATTTGTGCAATTCAGTCTGAGGATTCTACATTGAGCCTTGGGATAATTAGCACTATATTAGTCGGTCATCCGACGTCAAGTTTTTGCCAAATGGACCTCCAATTATGGATTTCTGTTGAAAACGCCTTTTTTGCTCCTTGGAGGTTGCTCGGGAAACTGAAAGGGATTATGCAGTCTGATTTGACCAATTGCGTCTGTCTGCTACAGTTTTTAGGGCAATGTAAAGCCAACTTCAATTGTCGATGTTTCGTCAGACTAGTCTTCGGTTATGTATTTCCGTTGAAAGGTATGCTTCTTCTGTCACTCGGGAGTCATTCGAGGAGTCTGCATGACTTCTGAGAAGTGATCTAAAGTGAGGCTCTGATCTGTAGACCTGCAGGTTTTAATTGAGCCTGACATCGGGCATTAGCTTTTGTCTGATGAACCGGCGTCTTTGGACTTCTTCTAAAATGTTGTATGTATTCGGGAAATTGCTTTGTATAGAGCAAATGATCTGCAAAATGTGTTTGGTGACACTTTTCATCTGTTTGGCACTGCAAAGGATTTTTGAAGCTCAATATTGACTATCTTCTGATGGTCCATTGAATCGATGAAAAATAGCGCTACCGGCGTTGTATTCTGAAAATGCCGATTTGGATGCTGTTTAGGTTCTCTGTTTGCTCTGTGTATCGTTGGATGATCCTAGAAGTTCTTCTGTCCTGCGCTTGAATCATCTGCTTGTCTCTGTTGACTTGAGGATGAATAATGACTCACTGCTCTGTTGAGCCTTCTTCTGTATCGATGCTCAAGTCATAGGCTGAATAGCTGTTGATACGCATTGCTTGAATTGGTGAACCAAAATAGGGTACTGACAGCTTGCCCCTCTTTGACTGCGTGCTCGAGTAGAGGATGCAGCCAAAGACTTTCATAAGTACCACAATTTGATCGCAATGACCAACATGGCACCTCCAATGGCCGTCTTCTTCTCCCTTCTTTGGATGCGTCGGTGACTATTGCACCTAACACAAAGATAAAAGAGGTAAAATGAGACATGGCTAGGTTTTGCAGGAAGCAAAAGAGTGCTTGCATGAAGGAAATAAATGTGTGGATACGAGAAGGAGTACATGCATAAAAGATCGTTACGTGCTTGAAGAAAAAGGTGCGTGCATCATGGAAAGGTACTTACTTAATTGAAAGTGCGTGTTTAATTGAAAATGCATTGCTTAATTGAAAGATGCATGCTTAATGAAAGTACTGGATCAATGGGCAAGACCCGGAAAGGTGAGGAAAGAATGCTTGCTTAAAAGAAAATAATCAACGGGTGTGACCCGAAAAGGTGAAGAAGGATGGCTTTGCATAATTAACGGGTAGGGCCTGGAGAGGTGAAGAAAGGAATGCTTTGCAGAATCAACGGGCTTGCAAAATCAACTGGTAGGGCCCGAAGAGGTGAAGAAGGGAATGCTTTGCAAAATCAACGGGCAGGGCCCGGAGAGGTGAGTAAGGGAATGCTCTACAACATCAACGGGGAGGGCCCGGAGAGGTGAAGAAGGATTACTTTGTAGAATCAACAGGCTTACAGAATCAACGACAAGGTCCGAAAAGGTGAAGAAGGATAGCTTTGCAGAATCAACGGGCAGGGCCCGGAGAGGTGAAGAAGGGAATGCTTTGCAAAATCAATGGCAAGGCCCGGAAAGGTGAAGAAGATAGTGCTTTGCAAAATCAACGGGCAGGGCCTGGAGAGGTGAAGAAGGATTGCTTTACAGAATCAACGGCAAGGCCCGAAAATGTGAAGAAGGATTGCTTTGCAGAATCAACGAGCAGGGCCTGGAGAGGTGAAGAAGGGAATGCTTTGTAGAATCAACGGGCTTGCAGAATCAACGACAAGGCTCGGAAAGGTGAAGAAGAGAGTGCTTTGCAGAATCAACGGGCAAGGCCCGGAGAGGTGAAGAAGAATTGCTTTGTAGAATCAACGGGCTTGCAGAATCAACGGCAAGGCCCGGAAAGCTGAAGAAGAGAGTACTTGCTTAAAATAAAATGCAGAATGCTGGGAAATTGCATAAGGTGTGGAAGGAATCATTGTGGTTTTGCTTGGCATTAGGCTTGTATATGCCGCAGATGATGCTGTAACAGAATGCTTTGCCGTGTGTTGCATGATTGCAATGCAGTCGTATGACCGGATTGGCTGTTGGCCTAAAGGTTCTCCTCTCGGGTTGAAATTGTTAGCCGTCACATGAGGCAGATGTGAATCCGTCCTGGGGAGACGCCTTCCGAGGTTCAAGTGCATGCACTGTTAGTTGGGTAGGCGACCATGCGTTTTTGGGCAAGTGAGGCTGATGTTGCCCCAAGAGTGCTGATTCATCGGAGGCAAGTGTTTCTGCTAGGACGAAGTCGCTTCGTCGGTGTCCTGCCGCTGGGGCGGTGGTATGTTTGATCTACCGGAAGACGGTCTCGCTAATGGGATGTTTGATCTACCGGAAGACGGTCTCGTTAATGGGGTAGTTGCCCGTTAGATTGTCGGAAACCGGCTTTGCTACTAAGGAATGGTTATGCTTTGTCGGAGGTCGGCTTTGCTGCTGGGCGATTGCGCTTTGCCGAAAGCCGGCCTTGCTGTTGGGGCGATCATGCTTTGACCTGCGGGAAGTTCGCCAGGAGCCGGCATCTTGTATTGCGAGACTCGAGCTCTAGGGAAGGAGTGCTTACGTATCCCGTGGGACCGGGAATCAGAGTCTGCAGTAGTTCCTGCGAGGGGTACTTGTGATCCTAGCATTACTAGCAAATCATGTGAGAAATACTAACAATAGATAGGCGCAAATAAGCACCAAAAAGAGTGTAGTTGTGACACGAAGATCTTCACTTTCGGGTCACTTAAGTGACCCGTGAAGAATTTTATTTTGACAGTGCAAGTGAGTCCCGTTCTCGGAGGCTTAGATACGAGGCCTTTAGGGGCTCCCTTTAACCATGCATGGGCATATCGAGATGTCCTCAATGATGCCCTAGCGGCTCTATCGATTGTTCGACACGCTCGTCGGCTTTGGACCATTCTCAACAGGGTACCGTAAGGCGGCTGTGTCTATAGCCTGCAGAGAGATTTTTGTCCAAATTTGGTCAGACCTCAATCTAGTCACTTTCGGAATGTCATGACTAGACTACTGGAAATGAATGTCTGGGATTTTGGCTTTGTGGTAGCCGATTGAAGGGTGGCTGTGACCCGTTTAGAGTTATGAATTTGACAAATAGAAAAGAGAAAGCTTGGGGAAGCATGTTGCCAGAGGCTAAAAGGATACGCGAGTTCACGCCTATAGCGAGATATACCCCCTTCTCTTTCGTCCTTCTGTTGTGTAGGTTGTTCCGAACTGCTCGAAAAGCGTGCTCGGTTTACCTATCGTGCTCGAGAAAGACTCTGCTTTGGACGGTTGAGTAATGCAGGAGAGCCGATCAGGGATCGTGTTAGGTTAGATAACCTAGCCACTTCTCTTGGGGATTGCTAGTCCGCACGATGTGTGAAGGACTCGAGGGTCAATTTTATCTATCTCTTGTTTTGCTCTTATTTTGCTACGGTCACCCACTTCGGGGCCGCACCTCTCAACCTATAAAGGGATGAGCTCTCCTTTTGTTGCGACCGCTCACCACGGGATTTTCGATCGCAACAAAATGAGACATGGCTAGGTTTTGCAGGAAGCAAAAGAGTGCTTGCATGAAGGAAATAAATGTGTGGATACGAGAAGGAGTACATGCATAAAAGATCGTTACGTGCTTGAAGAAAAAGGTGCGTGCATCCTGGAAAGGTACTTGCTTTATTGAAAGTGCGTGTTTAATTGAAAATGCATTGCTTAATTGAAAGATGCATGCTTAATGAAAGTACTGGATCAACGGGGAAGACCCGGAAAGGTGAGGAAAGAATGCTTGCTTAAAAGAAAATAATCAACGGGTGTGACCCGAAAAGGAGAAGAAGGATGGCTTTGTATAATTAACGGGTAGGGCTTGGAGAGGTGAAGAAGGGAATGCTTTGCAGAATCAACGGGCTTGTAAAATCAACTGGTAGGGCCCGAAAAGGTGAAGAAGGGAATGCTTTGCAAAATCAACGGGCAGGGCCCGGAGAGGTGAATAAGGGAATGCTCTACAACATCAACGGGGAGGGCCCGGAGAGGTGAAGAAGGATTACTTTGTAGAATCAACAGGCTTGCAGAATCAACGACAAGGTCCAAAAAGGTGAAGAAGGATAGCTTTGCAGAATCAACGGGCAGGGCCTGGAGAGGTGAAGAAGGGAATGCTTTGCAAAATCAATGGCAAGGCCTGGAAAGGTGAAGAAGATAGTGCTTTGCAAAATCAACGGGCAGGGCCTGGAGAAGTGAAGAAGGATTGCTTTACAGAATCAACGGCAAGGCCCGAAAATGTGAAGAAGGATTGCTTTGCAGAATCAACGAGCAGGGCCTGGAGAGGTGAAGAAGGGAATGCTTTGCAGAATCAACGACAAGGCTCGGAAAGGTGAAGAAGAGAGTGCTTTGCAAAATCAACGGGCAGGGCCCGAAGAGGTGAAGAAGAATTGCTTTGTAGAATCAACGGGCTTGCAGAATCAACGGCAAGGCCCGGAAAGGTGAAGAAGAGAGTACTTGCTTAAAGTAAAATCCAGAATGCTGGGAAATTGCATAAGGTTTGGAAGGAATCATTGTGGTTTTGCTTGGCATTAGGCTTGTATATGCCGCAGATGATGCTGTAACAGAATGCTTTGCCGTGTGTTGCATGATTGCAATGCAGTCGTATGACCGGATTGGCTGTTGGCCTAAAGGTTCTCCTCTCGGGTTGAAATTGTTAGCCGTCGCATGAGGCAGATGTGAATCCGTCCCGGGGAGACGCTTTCCGAGGTTCAAGTGCGTGCACTGTTAGTTGGGTGGGCGACCATGCGTTTTTGGGCAAGTGAGGCTGATGTTGCCCCAAGAGTGCTGATTCATCGGAGGCAAGTGTTTCTGCTAGGACGAAGTCGCTTCGTCGGTGTCCTTCCGCTGGGGCGGTGGTATGTTTGATCTACCGGAAGACGGTCTCGCTAATGGGGTAGTTGCCCGTTAGATTGTCGGAA
Source organism: Punica granatum (assembly GCF_007655135.1). Classification (NCBI taxonomy): domain Eukaryota; kingdom Viridiplantae; phylum Streptophyta; class Magnoliopsida; order Myrtales; family Lythraceae; genus Punica; species Punica granatum. The sequence goes on along the minus strand of NC_045127.1, from coordinate 40,256,240 downwards.
ACCGGCTTTGCTACTAAGGAATGGTTATGCTTTGTCGGAGGTCGGCTTTGCTGCTGGGCGATTGCGCTTTGCCGAAAGCCGGACTTGCTGTTGGGGCGATCATGCTTTGACCTGCGGGAAGTTCGCCAGGAGCCGGCATCTTGTATTGCGAGACTCGAGCTCTAGGGAAGGAGCTCTTACGTATCCCGTGGGACCGGGAATCAGAGTCTGCAATAGTTCCTGCGAGGGGTACTTGTGATCCTAGCATTACTAGCAAATCATGTGAGAAATACTAACAATAGATAGGCGCAAATAAGCACCAAAAAGAGTGTAGTTGTGACACGAAGATCTTCACTTTCGGGTCACTTAAGTGACCCGTGAAGAATTTTATTTTGACAGTGCAAGTGAGTCCCGTTCTCGGAGGCTTAGATACGAGGCCTTTAGGGGCTCCCTTTAACCATGCATGGGCATATCGAGATGTCCTCAATGATGCCCTAGCGGCTCTATCGATTGTTCGACACGCTCGTCGGCTTTGGACCATTTTCAACAGGGTACCGTAAGGCGGCTGTGTCTATAGCCTGCAGAGAGATTTTTGTCCAAATTTGGTCAGACCTCAATCTAGTCACTTTCGGAATGTCATGACTAGACTACTGGAAATGAATGTTTGGGATTTTGGCTTTGTGGTAGTCGATTGAAGGGTGGCTGTGACCCGTTTAGAGTTATGAATTTGACAAATAGAAAAGAGAATGCTTGGGGAAGCATGTTGCCAGAGGCTAAAAGGATACGCGAGTTCACGCCTATAGCGAGATATACCCCCTTCTCTTTCGTCCTTCTGTTGTGTAGGTTGTTCCGAACTGCTCGAAAAGCGTGCTCGGTTTACCTATCGTGCTCGAGAAAGACTCTGCTTTGGACGGTTGAGTAATGCAGGAGAGCCGATCCGGGATCGTGTTAGGTTAGATAACCTAGCCACTTCTCTTGGGGATTGCTAGTCCGCACGATGTGTGAAGGACTCGAGGGTCAATTTTATCTATCTCTTGTTTTGCTCTTATTTTGCTACGGTCACCCACTTCGGGGCCGCACCTCTCAACCTATAAAGGGATGAGTTCTCCTTTTGTTGCGACCGCTCACCTCGGGATTTTCGGTCGCAACAAAATGAGACATGGCTAGGTTTTGCAGGAAGTAAAAGAGTGCTTGCATGAAGGCAATAAATGTGTGGATACGAGAAGGATTACACGCATAAAAGATCGTTACGTGCTTGAAGAAAAAGGTGCGTGCATCATGGAAAGGTACTTGCTTAATTGAAAGTGCGTGTTTAATTGAAAATGCATTGTTTAATTGAAAGATGCATGCTTAATGAAAGTACTGGATCAACGGAGAAGACCCGGAAAGGTGAGGAAAGAATGCTTGCTTGAAAGAAAATAATCAACGGGTGTGACCCGAAAAGGTGAAGAAGGATGGCTTTGCATAATTAACGGGTAGGGCCTGGAGAGGTGAAGAAGGGAATGCTTTGCAGAATCAACGGGCTTGTAAAATCAACTGGTAGGGCCCGAAGAGGTGAAGAAGGGAATGCTTTGCAAAATCAACGGGCAGGGCCCGGAGAGGTGAATAAGGGAATGCTCTACAACATCAACGGGGAGGGCCCGGAGAGGTGAAGAAGGATTACTTTGTAGAATCAACAGGCTTGCAGAATCAACGACAAGGTCCGAAAAGGTGAAGAAGGATAGCTTTGCAGAATCAACGGGCAGGGCCTGGAGAGGTGAAGAAGGGAATGCTTTGCAAAATCAATGGCAAGGCCTGGAAAGGTGAAGAAGATAGTGCTTTGCAAAATCAACGGGCAGGGCTCGGAGAGGTGAAGAAGGATTGCTTTACAGAATCAACGGCAAGGCCCGAAAATGTGAAGAAGGATTGCTTTGCAGAATCAACGAGCAGGGCCTGGAGAGGTGAAGAAGGGAATGCTTTGCAGAATCAACGGGCTTGCAGAATCAACGACAAGGCTCGGAAAGGTGAAGAAGAGAGTGCTTTGCAGAATCAATGGGCAGGGCCCGAAGAGGTTAAGAAGAATTGCTTTGTAGAATCAACGGGCTTGCAGAATCAACGGCAAGGCCCAGAAAGGTGAAGAAGAGAGTACTTGCTTAAAGTAAAATGGAGAATGCTGGGAAATTGCATAAGGTGTGGAAGGAATCATTGTGGTTTTGCTTGGCATTAGGCTTGTATATGCATCAGATGATGCTGTAACAGAATGCTTTGCCGTGTGTTGCATGATTGCAATGCAGTCATATGACCGGATTGGCCGTTGGCCTAAAGGTTCTCCTCTCGGGTTGAAATTGTTAGCTGTCGTATGAGGCAGATGTGAATCCGTCCTGGGGAGACGCTTTCCGAGGTTCAAGTGCATGCACTGTTAGTTGGGTGGGCGACCATGCATTTTTGGGCAAGTGAGGCTGATGTTGCCCCAAGAGTGCTGATTCATCGGAGGCAAGTGTTTCTGCTAGGACGAAGTCGCTTCGTCGGTGTCCTGCCGCTGGGGCGGTGGTATGTTTGATCTGCCGGAAGACGGTCTCGCTAATGGGGTAGTTGCCCGTTAGATTGTCGGAAACTGGCTTTGCTACTAAGGAATGGTTATGCTTTGTCGGAGGTCGGCTTTGCTGCTGGGCGATTACGCTTTGCTGCTGGGCGATTGCGCTTTGCCGAAAGCCGACCTTGCTGTTGGGGCGGTCATGCTTTGACCTGCGGGAAGTTCGCCAGGAGCCGACATCTTGTATTGCGAGACTCGAGCTCTAGGGAAGGAGCGCTTACGTATCTCGTGGGACCGGGAATCAGAGTTCGCAGTAGTTCCTGCGAGGGGTACTTGTGATCCTAGCATTACTAGCAAATCATGTGAGAAATACTAACAATAGATAGGCGCAAATAAGCACCAAAAAGAGTGTAGTTGTGACACGAAGATCTTCACTTTCGGGTCACTTAAGTGACCCGTGAAGAATTTTATTTTGACAGTGCAAGTGAGTCCCGTTCTCGGAGGCTTAGATACGAGGCCTCTAGGGGCTCCCTTTAACCATGCATGGGCATATCGAGATGTCCTCAATGATGCCCTAGCGGCTCTATCGATTGTTCGACACGCTCGTCGGCTTTGGACCCTTCTCAACAGGGTACCGTAAGGCGGCTGTGTCTATAGCCTGCAGAGAGATTTTTGTCCAAATTTGGTCAGACCTCAATCTAATCACTTTCGGAATGTCATGACTAGACTACTGGAAATGAATGTCTGGGATTTTGGCTTGTGGTAACCGATTGAAGGGTGGCTGTGACCCGTTTAGAGTTATGAATTTGACAAATAGAAAAGAGAAAGCTTGGGGAAGCATGTTGCCAGAGGCTAAAAGGATATGCGAGTTCACGCCTATAGCGAGATATACCCTCTTCTCTTTCGTCCTTCTGTTGTGTAGGTTGTTCCGAACTGCTCGGAAGGCGTGCTCGGTTTACCTATCGTGCTCGAGAAAGACTCTGCTTTGGACGGTTGAGTAATGCAGGAGAGCCGATCGGGGATCGTGTTAGGTTAGATAACCTAGCCACTTCTCTTGGGGATCGCTAGTCCGCACGACGTGTGAAGGACTCGAGGGTTAATTTTATCTATCTCTTGTTTTGTTCTTATTTTGCTACGGTCACCCACTTCGGGGCCGCACCTCTCAACCTATAAAGGGATGAGCTCTCCTTTTGTTGCGACCGCTCACCTCGGGATTTTCGGTCGTGCCTCTCTTTTGTCTAAGTTTTTGCCTAGGCCGCCCCCTAAAAGGGATTTCGACCTAGCGGGCTCAACGATTTTATCTCTCATGCTTGCAAGGGCAAATGGCTCGAAGGATTCGAACTCCGAGTGCGCTGTGTTGTGTCTTCGTCGAGGAGTTGAGTCTGCTGCTCCCTTTTTTGTCAGGGTTTGTTGATTTCTTTTGGATTGGTGACACCGATACTTTTGATGAACCTTGGCGTTGCCTTGTTTTGCTTGTTGGCGATTTTTTTTCGTTTCTTTTCTCTCTCTCTTCATTGGCGGGTTTTTCCCGCTTCTTTTCGCTTTGTTTTTTCTTGCAGCTGGGTTCTGTTTTGTGCCCCTTAGATTTGCTTTGCCGAGGTCGCTCTGGCATGCTTCGCCTCGCGGAGACTTGTTGCGTTTTGTTGTCATAACCCTATTTTGTGAATGCTGGCTTTCTTGGAAGTTTGATTCTTGTGCACTCGGAAGCCGAACTTCGTGTCATTTGCCTTTGTAAGCTTTACATGTGAATTTCCCTGTAGTCTAGAAGGAAAATACAAAATTGCCCCGTGGAATAGGCAACCAAGGTTGGATGGGGATGCCCCCATCTTCGTTTGTTGAAGTGGCCCGTGGCAGGTGCCTTTTGCGATCGTTGTCCCCGATCGTATTGTGTTGTTCTTGCCGCCCGTGCCTATTAGAGGGTGCACGCTGTTGAAGCCATTGGACGTTCGAGGAAGACGGTTGCATCAATGTTGGATGATTCGCTCGATTGTTTTCATCTTTAGCTTCGTTGGGGGTACCTCATCGTCGGACACCTCCCTCGTCGAAGTATAAGGAAAGGGTCCGAGACAAGTTCTCGGGGTGGCGCGAACCAGCGCATTGCTCTTCGCCTGTGGCCGACGTGTCCCTGTGAATGATGACAAAGAGAACGATGTATTAGGAGATTATGCGGTGTTTTATGCGGTAAGAAATATGGGGTGGACCCATGAAAAAAATTCCTTTTTGTCCAGCACGCAACCCATGGGATGTTGTTTGTGGATGACATTTGTTTCCAGGAGCCTGGTCCTTACCACCCTAAAGTGGTTAGACCATGACTGGGGGCCGCATATGTGTATTTTCCCCAATTAAGAGTAGGTATGTGCAGCCGTCCTAGGGAAAGCTCGAGGAGCTGGATCCCATGAGGACGGGCGAGTCGAATAGGCCCGATAGAACCAATAGGGCACCCTTGGGCCCGTCCTAATGCCCCATTGAAGGGTTTGTTCATGCTGGGAGTTTGCTCGGAATGCATTTGAATGAAAGCAAAATGGAATTTAAAGAAGAGTGCGCGTGTTACCCCAGTGTTTAGTCGGAGGCCACAGCGGAGGGCGGGTGGGACCGATTCTTTGATCGGATGAGTGACCATGCAAGTGACTCTCGCGACATGTGGGCTGGGCCATACTCTGTTTGTTGAAACATTTGCTTGCGATCTTTGTGGTGGGAGGGTGGTCGTTCGGTATTCAGGCTGCCTTTTTGTTGGGGATTTCCTACAATGGGAAAAGGAAACAATGAAGGAGCATGAACTATCCGAAATTTCAATACAATGGGAAGCGAACTGGCTTGGTAGGCGTCGTGCGAGCATGCTGAGGGAGATGCACAAAGTGCGCCGAGGGTGTGTGCATTGGCAAGGTGGAGGCGTGCTCGTACAACGGGGAAACGCGCGCTCAATTATGTTGGTAGACACACTCGGTCAGGTGGAGAGATGTGCGCTCGATCACACGCTGATGCTCTCTGTTAAGAAGAAATTAGTGCTAGTTAATCTCGCCTGGGAAGGTGGGTCGGCCCTTGGTCCACGGCTCGCCTTGTCATGGAGGAAGGGTGAAGACCACAGGTGGTCTACCCGCAAAAGTTTGCACGAGTCGCTTGTTATGTGGGTTAGGGTAGCCGCTGTGCAAACATAAAAATAGATAAAATGCATACAATGCATGAGTTTTCAAAAGCTAATGCTGTTGCATCGATTTAATTCAAATTCCTTGGTTTACAAAGATAGTTCATTTGAAAAAGTGAACTTAAACATTAAACCGACAAACTATCGCGCTCGATAGCCGAATGAGCGCTACGTAGGTTTGAACGGGGTAAAACGCCGACAGCAAACTAGACCTAGGGATGGGAAAATTGCACGCCTTTGCCCTTGCTCGGTCCAGCGTGACGCTCAAGGGTGCCATCTTCCTATCCGAGCTCTCCTCGTGCATGCACGTGCTTGAGCTATCTCTCGCTGTAGTTCCTCTTGTTTGCGAGTTCTACTCCGACCTTGGTGATCTCTTGGCGAAGTCGATCACACTCCTCCCGACGAGACTATAACTCCATATGTATAGCTGTCTAGTTGGAGCTCTTGGCTTCAAGAGGGGCTATTGAGACTCGAGGAATGGATGTGGGGTCCTGAAAGTGAATTTGACCACGTATGCTGAAGTGGCGCTGTATGCTGGCTCTTTGTCTGTAGGGTGCTCTCAAAAGTAGAGGTCCTGCATAAGGCGAGTATCCCATAGCTGTCGAATCACCCTGATTCTAAGGAACCTTTCAGCGGTTGAAGGTGCGGATTCTGTCCATACGATTTGGTAAGGGGCACGGTTTCCCTCAACGTGAAAGTCCTACAGATCGCCGAGCTGTCTGATCACTCGGTTGAGGAAGACAAGTGTACTCCCGGAATGACTGATGAGGGGAAGTCCGGTGATCACTAGACATCTAATAGCCATGGGACCGCCGGGGTTCTAGGGAGCGCACTACAATAACTGTTTTGGTGTAAGCTGCTACATGAACCTCCTCCAATCAAAGGCGTTGGGCCCGGGGGATCTGAACGCCTGGAATAATTGATCGTCGATGAGATTCAAGAATGGGTGGTACAAACATAATGGCTAGATCTGTCCGAGGACCCACATTTGCAGGTGGTGCGGGGATCTATCACCATACCTCGTTGATTCGCTCGTACGGAGTCAAGAGACCTCACGGTCTTAACCACGAGGGCTCCACATAACTACGACCTTCTACCACCTGAAGGATGACGTGGGCGAGCGCCCCGTCTATTAGAGTTGACGCGCTAGGGAACAAGACGGTCTTGAAGATAAGGAGGAGAAACTCGTGGCAGGTGTCGCGTTGGTAAGTACGTCCCCTTGTGTTGAGTGCGCGGACATGTGTCCAGTCGATGAGCCAATTAATCCGGATGTTGTGCTCCCACCCATGGAGGAGCTCCTATTGGGCCTCCTCGATTCTGATGTCTAGGAGAACAGATAACCAGCTTGATATCATAGCGAACGGGTTGGGTACCACAATGTCTTTTGTGGTAGTGGGCCTATCGATGAGGGTTGTGTACTCCTCGATAGTGGGGGTCAGCTCAGTCCCTTGAAAGTTGAACACAGCACGCTGGGGTCCCCAAAAGCCGATGGCAGCCCTAAGGAGGGTCTAGTCAATGGCGTATTCGGCGAGCTTTGGTAACTCCCTTAAGATGTCACGGAAGTAAGCTTGGTCGACTGTGCGGAAAGCGTTCCAGAGGCGCATGATCTGTCGTCCTGGTGGATTGATGCGGTCGAGCTCGGGATAGGGAGTCGAGCGATCCATCCTTACCTAAATGGAGAAGATGTTGGTTCAATGTTTAAAATCAAACCAATACAATGTCCTAGTTTGTTTGAAAACATGTATGCATGTGCATAAAAATAAAACTATAACTGTGTCCTTACACTGTACATCACTCTTTCTGAAAAACAGCAAAAGGCCTGCCTAAAAACAAAACTAAGGGCCCACTCAAAGATTCAACTTCGGGTCGATTGACGGCATGAAGGCAAATTTGGTCTAGCATGACGGTCCCTGTTTATGCATTGTTTTGGTGCTACTGGGAAAGCAACTAACTAGGGATGAGAGCTCCCGATCAAGGGGTAATCACTTCCCCAAAATCGAGTAAGGATCTTTGGAGGCCGGTTTGGTGGCAGAGCCGACTCGATCCGTTCCCTTACTTGGAATCTCTGTTTAACCTAGCTTCTTATTGGTTGCCCGTGGGATTTCGAGCATGGTACCTAAAACTCGCTAGGATGATGCGATGCAAGTGCGGAAAATAAATATATGTGAAATAAATGTGCTTAAAATAAATGTGCAGAAAGCGGTAAATGAACATGCAAGCAATCAAGCGGGATCGAGCTCGAACTCTCTAAAGATTGTCCTTAGTAGAGTCGCTAAGCTGTACGGACCCAAATGTGCTCTCGTCGGAGTCCGCATGCGTGCGACTGAATCACGTGGCTTGGGATTGTCGACCTTCCCGGGGGATGCGTGACGGACATGTATGAGAAGGAGTCGCCACAACTTGTTTATGACTTGAAGGTCGAGGGTCGATTAGTTGCCCAGGTCTAAGGTAAATGATACACCTAGTTTTGCTAAGGCATTGGTCTTAGTCTGAGTTCGGGGGTTCACGTTACGTGCGGGCCTAAATCTCGCACGCCCTTTTGGTACTCTAGCTTGCTAAGCTTTCCGTTTTATTTATTTACCGCATGGATAGGCTGCGCTCGACTTACACATTTTGACACCATAAATTCGATGAACTAAACGATGTGGATTGAGAAGCCAAGAGAAAGGTAGGTCAGTATGTCGAGGAATCGGTTCACCATTCTCGCTTTATGGTTCATCAAACCATGGTGGTCGATTTCCCGTGCGAACCGAAACCTCGAAATCTCGGGTTTACTTTCCTCCGGGCAAGCATTGGACTGACTCGATTAGTTCGACTATCAGACCGTTCACTCGCTGACCGGGATTCTTATAGAAATGAATGTACAACGCGATGCTGGTCACCTCGGCTTGTAACCGGTGCCGACCAATTCCCTAGGTCTTTCAGGGTTGTGCAAGCACCTCGAAAAAGATAAAGAATCGGTTGATCTGCCTGGAAGTGATCTAGAAAGAACTTCTGCATCACAACCTGAGTTACCTGAAATCAGGCAAAATCTCAAGTTGGGACGTGAAAGTCATTCCTAGACATTTGTGCTACATCGGACCGCGCGTCTTGGATTCCAGAAAAATGCAAGTTTTGAAAAGGGCACTAACGTCATTTCAAAACTTGTCGACGCGAGTTACTAGTTAATATCCAATCCATGCTAGCTTATTAATGCCCAGTGGATTTAATCCTGTGAACGTCGCAGTTTACCAATTGGTGGGATTACAGCTTATGAATTATTGCCGAATGCAGTTGTACGGACCCGAATGTGGACTCTCGTCGGGGCCTGCATGCGCGCTTTTGGATCACGTGACTTGAGAGTGTCCACCTTTCCAGGGATGCGAGACGAACACGCGTGAGAAGGAATCGCTATTTACCATTTTACGACCCGAAAGTCGAGGGCCGGTAAGTTACCCAGGTCTAGGGGTAGTGATACACCTAGTTTTGCTAAGGCATTGGTCTGTGCGGAATAGGAAAACTCCGAGTTCGGGGGTTCATGTTACGTGCGGGCCTATATCCCGCACGCCCTTTTGGTACTCTGGTTTGCTAGGCTTGCAAGTTTTATTTCATTTACCATATGAATTAAGCTGTGCTCGGCTTACACTTTTTGACACCGAAAATTTGGTGAACTAAACGATGTTGGTTGAGTAGCCGAGAGAGAAGTAAACCCGTATGTCGGGGAATCGGTTCACTATCTTGCGTTACAGTTCATCAAACCATAATGTTTGAATTCCTGTGTGAACCGAAACCGCGAGATCTTTGGATTACTCGTGTCTGGGCAAGCATTGGATCGATTCGATTAGTTCGACTCTCAGACCGTTTGCTCACCGATTGGGATCCTTACAAAATGAATGTACAAAATAAAATTATTACAGTGCTCTCAAAAATAATAAATATAAATTACAAATAGTCGAATCTCAGTCAATTCGCGTTCAGTTATTATTCCGCTCCGACTCACTGTGAGTTCAGGAAAAATCGAAAGCTGAAATTCATTATACGCTCTCAGTGAATAAGGCGTTGGACCCTGTGATCGATGGTTAGAGCATTGGACCCTAAGTACAATGCGTCCTATGGGTCGAACTCGACTCGCATGGACAAATAAGAGCAGAAAAGTAACAAACAACATGTAGATACAGACAATGTGTTTGTTATTGCCAAGTGTACGTGGATTAACAAGTTATTAACCTAGGGGTATTTTTGCAAGCAAATGCCCTATGCTAAAAAGACAAACGTGTGCAATAGTTTTGCATTCGGCTTTGCTTTGAGAACTTGACAAACAGAGTCAAGTTTTGTGTGTGTGGATTGCTTTTACAGTTGTTCTGTATTGTGATACTGAAATTCCACTGAATTAGCCAAACTCGTGTTTTGACTATAGATTTGGAACCTAGAATTCCACCTAATCATGATCTAGTGTTTGGTTAGGCCGAGTGAGAGGTTAATCAGCGTTTTGCATGTTTTGTAACAGAGATAACCGTTCTAGTTACCAGAGTCTACGATAGGACGACAGAAACTCATCAGTGGATAAGAAAAGGCTTTCCAGATGAACCTGCACCTGAACATGTAGGCTATTCTTATCCTGATACTGTAGTGTTTCTGTCAAGCTAATCCTAGGGGTGTCGCTAAATTGTGAAAAGACAATTTTGCCCTTTTATTTAAAAACTGTTTTTAGAAAAAAGGAAACATCGCAGGGTGGGCCACCTCAACCTGTAGCCGGTGTCTACCAATTCTCTAAATTGTCTAGGGTTGTACAAGAACTCCGAAAAAGCCAAAGAACCAGTCGTTCTGCCTGGAACTGATATAGAAATATTTTATGTATCTTGACCTGAGTTACCTGAAATCAGGTAAAAACTCAAGTTGAGACGCACAAGTTCTTTCTAGACGTCCATGCTACATCGGACTGCGCATTTCGAGTTTTGAAATAGACAAGTTTTGAAAAGGGCATAAACGTCATTTGACAAGTCATCTACCCGAGTTATCAGTTAATTGCCTAATCATGCAAGATTTATCAGTGGGAAGTGGGTTTAATCATGTGAGCGCCCCGATTAACCCGTTTGTGAATTTACAACTTAAAATTAAATGCCGAATGCAGTAAATGTGCGGGTTACAAACAATCAGACAGATCATTAATTGTTCCACTAAATGAAGTCTGAATACCTGAAAAGCTTAATTTAATGAAAACAATTCATGACACGACGACCAAGACGGGTCTGGGAAAGGTCGAGGATAATTTGGTCAAAATGACCAAAATACCCTCGAAATCCAAATGGCCCTGAAAGAGGCATCGATACATGAATTCATGCATTTTTGCTTTAAAACAATGTTTTAAAGACATTTTATTGCGAGATTTGCGACGATATTGAAATTATAATTTTGCACAAAATCTGAGAAATTGATTTCATCGAGGTAAAGATGCCGTTTTTGACCCGAATGAGGTGAAAAAAATCTTGGCTCTTTCCTCTTGGGAATAGCCGTGGGTTTCCTTGACCCGTTTCAGGTTTCAAGCGGTCTTTTTAACCCAATTTCGACTATTTCTCGCATGCTCAAACGTTAAACACGGTAAATAATACGTAGTTAACAAAGCCGATATCGCTATGAGTTTGAAAAATGCATTTAAACATACATGAATGCACAAACACATTATTTATGAAATCAATAAAACGATACCGACTTCATGGATGTAGGAAAACATAAAAATTCGGGAAACAACTTAAATCGGGGCAAGGAAACTGGTTATAACCCGAAGAACCAACAAAGGGGCCATGGTTACCTTGCCTCAAAGGGAACCCGTGAACTTCTTTGGTCATTCGAGTTTAAATCGGTCTCCTCGATTTCGATTTAAACATTTCCCGACGTGGTAACACGTAATATGATGATAAATATGCATGATATAACATGGAAATTGCATACAAATGAGATCTTGCAAGTAAACATGTCTAAAAACGCCATATAACTCCGTAAACACAACGAAAATGTAAAAGTCCTAACTTTTCTAAGTCGGGAATAGTTATACCTAGTCCCGAGATGCGGGATGAGACTGTTAGAATTCGGGTTGGACCGTTGGTGGGTCGAGTTTGGGCTGTTTTTGCTTGCACAGACCCGAATGGCAACAACAGACCCGACTGGGAATTTCTGACCCAATTAGGCACCCAGAAGAAAACAAGTCTGTTCGGGCAACTCAGATGGTTTTTTGGAGAGTGCTCAACTGCTTAGGAAAGCCAAGAGGATGCTTAACGTGCCTGCTGTGGTTTCGGGAGGATTGCATGCATAGATTTTCTGGAAATCAAGAGCAAAATCAGGTCAGCAAAACAAAAACAGACCCAACCGGGCCAGAACAGACCCGACTGGCAGTCGGTAAAGAAACCGGTCTCCTGGAGGCACCCGAAGGTACTTTGCCGCAAGGTCAGTGGCTCCCGACTCCTAAGAGACCCCCAGAAGTGGCTATGGTGGTCGTGTGGTTCCAGAATTGTCGAGGTGATCCGTATAGCCCTGCAAAGATCACAGAAAACAGAGCACGTCCAGAAATAGACCATATTGAGCAGTTTTCGGGTCGGACGTCACCACAGTGGCTCCCGATGGAATTTTGACGCAAGGTCAGTGGCTCCCGACTCCTAAGAGACTCCTGGAGGTGAATGTGGTTCTCGTTCGAAGAAAAGAACCTCGAATCGACCCGATCTGCAAAGAAAATCGCAAGTGAGCCAGAAAATTTGACCATACTGGGCAGTCGGGATGTTTCTTCATGCCGCGCTAAAACCAGCGAGTTTTTTTTTTTTTTTTTTTTTTTTTTTTTTTTTTCTGAATTTCTTGACTCCTTGACACCCTAGGGTCGTGTAGGGAGGTATTTCATGGGTTTTGATAGTTCAAACCGACCCGAAAAGGTGTGAAACCCGGGTTGCCAGTTTTGACTCGAGAAGGGGCAAAACCTGTTCGATTCTGTGATGGGCTATTCCGATAGGTTGGAGGCTTCAAACTTAAAATATAAGCTCCCAAATGGATAGAGGGGGTTGAAAACATGTGGGATATGAAGTTTGGTGAAGTTTGGATTTAAACCGGGATGGTGAATACCATGATTCCGACTTAAGTTCTTGAGGTTTTGCTTGGTTTTCTCCTTGCTGAAGCTTGCTGCAGTTTTCTTCAAGTTTTTAAGAGGATTTGAAGAGTGAGAAAGCTTGAGAGAGAGTGCTTCAAGGTGTGTGTTTAAGTTAATGACTTTTGGGCAATATATAGGTGAAGATTAAGTGCAATTAAGGAAAGAAAAGTGCAATTAAGGGCAAGGATTAGGGGGATTCAAATTTACTAATGACGATGGGGATGAAGACTTCTTCAAAATGCATTAATGAGGAAGATAAGAAGCATTGATGAAGATGGAGTGTTGTCTTCAAACGCTTAGATATTTTGAAGAGGAAGACAAATGCAACTTGGCTTCTTCCTTGAACAAATCGGTCATGAAGGGAAAAGGAGAGGCTAGGGCTGATCCGTGGGTCCCACGAGCCTTAGAGATGAGTCAGGATGAAATTCGGGTCTCCATTGATCACGTGTTCAAGATTCGTGGCTCATACAAACGTCGAATTGTCATTGTGCATGCGAAAACCGTTCAAACGAGTCCAAAATAATCCATTTTGCCTAAAGGAATGCTTGTGTGGTTTTTGAGCTCGGAAGCCGGTTTTACTCGTTTTAGGTGATCAGAGCAAAGTTAGCCATTTCTGAATACACATCTCGTGTCTGCATTCTGCGTTGGTCATTTTGACGTGCATTGTCAATCAAACTGAATAATTGACCCTGAAGCCAGTATTGCAAATGTGAAGCCGGAGACGTCCTAGAAGTCCGAAGCTGGATTTCTCAGAATGCTTTCTAAGATGCTTGGATGATCCAGAGATCGTTGCGATCTTTGTTCGTTGAGAACAGACCCCGAAGGATTGAAAAAGTGCATATGAAATCCTAAAAGCATTGTTTTGAGGGCCTAGATGGGTTGTGAGATTCTGTCTGAGGATTTCACATTGAGCGTTGGGATGAGTAGCACCGGGTTGGCCAACCATCAAGCGTCAAGTTTCCATGAAAATGACCTCTAGTTATGAATTTACATTGAAAACGGTCTTTTCTGCTCTTCGGAAGTTATTTGGGAAACTGAGAGGGATTATGCAGTCTGATATGTCCAATTGCGTATGTCCGCTGTAGTTTTCGGGGCAATTGCATGGCTAACTTTGTTTGCCAATATTCCGTCAAACCAATATCTGGTTATGCATTTCCGATGAGAGGTACGCTTGTTCTGCCTTCGGGAGTCATTCGAGGAGTCTATGTGACTTCCGAGGAGCAATCTGAAGCGATGCTTGTGATCTGTAGAATTGCGGGGTATGACTGTATATGACATCGGGTATTAACTTTTCTTGGATGAACCGGCGTTTTTGGACTTCCACTGAAAAATTGTCTGTATTCAGAAAATTGCTCTGTATAGAACAGATGATCTGTGAAAAGTGTTTGAAGACACTTTTCATCTGTTTGGCACCGCAAGAGATTTTTGGAGTCCAATATCGACTATTTTCTGATGGTCAAGTGAACCAGCGAAAAATAGCACTATCGGCGATATATTCTAAAAATGCCGGTTTGGATGATGCTTAGGCTCTTTGTTTGCTCTGTATGTCGTTGGATGATTCTGTAAGTTCTTCAGTCGTGTGTTTGAATCATCTGCCTGTCTCTGTTAACCTGAGAATGAATAGCAATTTGTTGCTCTATCGAGTCTTCTTCCGTATCAAAGCTCAAGTCATGGCCCGGATTGCTGCTGATGCGCCTTTCTTGAACTGGTGAGCCAAAATAGGGGTGCTGACGGCTAAATGTGCGGGTTACAGATAATCAGATAGATCATGAATTTACTACTTAAATGGAGTCTGAACACCCAAAAAGCTTAATTTGATAAAAACGATTTGTGACTCGGCAACGAAGATGAGTCTAGGAAGGTCGAGGAAAATTTGGTCAAAATGACCAAACTACCCTCTGACCCTAATGGACTTGCAGAAGTCTCCAATACACAAATCCATGCTCGTTGCTTGAATAATAACATTTAAAAGGCGTTTCAATGCTCGGTTTGCGACAATATTGAAAATGCGATTTGCACCAAATATGAGAAATGGATTCCATCAAGGTAAAGATGCCGTCCTTGACTCGAATAAAGTCAAGGAGCTCTCGGCTCTCTCCCCTTGAGGATGGCCGTGAGCCTCCTTGACCCGATTCGAGTTTCAGGCAGTGTCTTTAACCCGACTCTGACTATTTTTTGCATGCTAAAACATTAAACATGATAAATAACATGGTTTTGAAAGCCGGTACCGTCATGGTATCGAAAAACATGTTTAACATACAAGCATGCATAAACATGATATTAAAGGAATCGATAAAATGGTACTGACATCATGGAAGCGGGAAAAATATAAAACTCAGGAAACGACTTAAATCGTGGCAAGGAGACCATCCATATCCCATTCCCGACATGCTTAACGCATTATACGATGAAAACGTGCACAATATGATATAAAAATGCATAAAAATGACAACTTTGCATGCGAACCAGTCTCGGATTGCCATATCGCCCCACAAAATTCAAGACAACATAAAAGTCCTAACTTTTCTAAGTTGGGAATGGTTATACCTAGTCTTGGGATGCGGGAGAAGTCAAGGAAAATCGAAAAATCGGTTTCTAGAAGTCGGTTTTGCCCATTGAAGCAACATACGTGACTCGTTACAGTCGACCCGACTGGCAGATCGGCTTGTCAGGGCTACTCCGATTGATCAGGAAAGCTTATGCCTGTCAGGCCGGTTTGGTTGGATTCCCAAGAGGATGCTTAACGCCCCTGCGATGATTTTGGGAGGAGTGCACACTTAGATTTTTCCGAAAACAAGAGCAAAGTCGGGGTTAGTCAGAAAAAGACAGACCCGACTGGCACCCAATAAAGAAACAGCTTTACGAGAGGCTCCCGGTGGTCTTTGGCTGCAAGGTCGGTGGCTCCTGACTCCTAAAAGACCCCTGAAGGTGACTGTGGTGGTCCTTTGACAAGAAAAGCCTCAGGTTGACTCGATATGCAAGAAAAAGTAAAGACAATCCAGGACGGTTGACCTGATTGGGCAGTCGGGACAAATCAGCCTCTTTGGTTGAAATGGTCGGTTGTGCATGGTGGCTCACGACTCCTGGGACCTCCTAAGACATGTGTGAAGGTGGCTGGATGGTCTTGGCGCCTTGGAATGACTCGCTTGGTCAAGAACAATAGAAACAAAAAGTGACCCGAGAAGGCCACCACACTGCCTGTTTCTGGTAAGTCTTGGTTTGATGGGCTGCAAACCTCAAACGACCAAACTAACTTCAAAAATGGATTCATAAGGTAAAAAACATGTGGGGTATGAAGTTTGGTTGAGTTCTAAGTTAAGGCGGAAAGGTGGTCGCCTAGAAACCGGAAAAGCTTGAAGGGGACCCGATTCTGGACATGTCTGGAGCGATATGCTGGAGGCCTCAAATGCTGAAACTAACCACGGGAATGGACTCAGGGGGTCCAAAATAGGTGGGGTATGAAGTTTGGTTGAATTCCAAGTTAAGTCGAGAAGGTGGTCGCCGAAAGCTCGACTTAATTCTTTCTCGATTTTTTGCTTGGAGTTGGCTGAGCTTGCTGCTATGGAGGCTGCGGTTTTTGCTGAGGTTTTGAGAGTGTTTGCTTGAATGTTTGAGTTTGAAGAAGATGCAATGTGTGTGTCTTGCTTGATGATGTTTTATGGCTATATATATGCATGCTTAATGACAAGATTAGTGAAGCAAAGTGCAATTAAGGCTTGGATTAATGAGTATGATTAAGAGCATTGAGTGCATGGATGTGGATGGTTGAGTAAAGAAGAGAAACATATATTTTAGGAGGAAGACAAAGACAAGTTGTCTTCTTGGCTTGATGAAGAAGATGACAAGGGAGGGGCAGCTCTTCTTAGCTTTGGCAAGAGGGAGGAAGATGCCATGGGTCCCACATGGCTTGGAGATGAGTCGGGAAAGCTCGGGTATCGATCGGTTACGCGTTCAAGTTTCGTGATTCGAAAGAACGACGTATCGACAATGTGTGCGAGGAAATGATCCCGATGAGCCTAAGATCGGTCATTTTGCATGAGAAGTGTTTGGGTGGTCATGAGGCTCGGAAGTCCGTTTTGCTCATTTCAGGTGATTAGAGCAAAGTTAAATGTTTCTGAGAGCGTATTTCATGTCTGCATTCCGCGTTGGTCGTTTTGACATGCATTGTCATTCAGACTGAATAGTTGACTATTAAGCCGGTATTGCAAATGTGGGACTAGAGACGTCCTATGAATCTGCAGCCAGATTTCTCAGAATGCTTCCTGAATTGCTTGGGCTATCCGGAGATCACTAAGATCTCTGTTTGTCGAAAACAGATCTCAAAGGACTATCAAAGGGCATTGAGAACCATTCTATAACCATTCTGGAGGTCTAGATGGTTTGTGCAATTCAGTATGAGGATTCCACATTGAGCCTTGGGATAATTAGCACTATGTTGGCCAGTCATCTGGTGTCAAGTTTTTGCCAAAAGGACATTCGATTATGGATTTCTATTGAAAACGACCTTTTCTACTCCTCGGAGGTCACTTGGGAAACTGAAAGGGATTATGCAGTCTGATTTGACCAATTGCGTCTGTCCGCTGCAATTTTCAGGACAATGCAAAACTAACTTCAATTGCCGATATTTCGTCAGACCAGTCTCTAGTTATGTATTTCCGTTGAAATGTATGCTTCTTCTGTGATTAGGGAGTCATTCGAGGAGTCAACATGACTTCCGAGAAGCAATCTAAAGTGAGGCTCATAATCTGTAGAACCGCGGGTTTTAACTGAGCCTGACATCGGGCATTAGCTTTTGTCTGATGAACTGGAATTTTTGGACTTCTTCTGAATAGTTTTCTGTATTCGGGAAATTGCTCTGTATAGAGCAGATGATCTACGACATGTGTTTGGTGACACTTTTCATCTGTTTGGCACCGCAAGGGATTTTTGAAACCCAATATTGACTATCTTCTGATGGTCCATTGAACCGATGAAAAATAGCACTGTTGGCGTTGTATTCTGAAAATGGCGGTTTGGATATTGTTTAGGCTCTCTGTTTGCTTTGTATATCGTTGGATGATCCTGGAAGTTCTTTTGTCGTGCGCTTGAATCATCTGCTTGTCTCTGTTGACTTGAGAATGAATAATGACTCACTGCTCTATCGAGCCTTCTTCTATATCAATGCTCAAGTCATAAGCTGAATAGCTGTTGATACGCATTGCTTGAACTAGTGAACCAAAATGGGGTGCTGACATCATAGGAAATTCTTTTATTGGGAAACATTTCAAGATCCGTTTATGGCAAAATGGGATGTCAAAATCTTGCGCCACTATAATGGGACTTTTCTTTTCTTTTATTCTTTTCCCAAGTGGCAAGGCATTTTGCCTAATGGTTGATTTCAATAGGCAAGGATCATGGAAGAATAACGATATTCTCCCTTAATGGAAATCGCCTTATCAACAAAACTCTTGCTCAAATTTATTATGCGAGGATAATTTAGCTCACCATGCAAGGCAAAGGAATTGGAGCGGCTTTTCTTATCGTGGGTGGGATCGCTCACCCTCATGCTCACTTTAAGGAGGTTGACTCTCGTTATAATCATCCCTCAAACCTTGAGTCAATAAGGATATTTCGACAACTTTCAACAAAAAGTACTCCTACACGAATTTCGATATAAATGTTGTTAGAAAACCGAGCACCTGCGCAGCGAAAAAGTTAATTACGGTAAAAATCAAAATTTTATTGCATGCTCGTTTAATCGAAAACTTCAAGATCATATCTTGACATAAGAATCGCCTTCTAAACAAATAAACAACATCACATATCGAATGTATAAGAAAAGTTTAGACTTTTATGCTAACCTTGTTGATTCGAGTCGATCAAACTAACCGTCCAAGTGTCCGGTCTCTAGTTCGTCCACACGAGCACGTGTCCACCGAGATTAGACTCCTCTCGAACTGTACACTCCAATCTAGGTCACCGATCTCGAACGGAATTGTCACGGAATGAAATGATCTCTTCAAGGACGTCAAAGACAACACCGAAGGGCCGAGCCGGAACTGAAAAGAACTCCGATCAGCCTTGGGATTTGAGCGGCTGAGTTGCTTGTTGATTGCCTCAGTCGAAATCTTCTCTCTTTCTCTCTAATATCGTTTGATGATCGATTGCATTATAGAGTTAACTGTAAGAACATATCTATATATATATTTACCCTAAGAACTAAAATGCAATTATTAATTAATCCACATTAATTAATAAATCACAAATGAGTCCTCACACTTAAGTCATCTAATGACTTGCCCTTGTTGTAAGAAAAAAAGATCAAATAAGTCATTGATACGAGTTTCCATTAATAGACAATCTATTTATAGAAACTCTCCAAATAAGGAAACTATTGTTCAATACAAGCGAACAACTTCTTGTTTAATACATCTCTATGTATGGCTCAATTAATTCGGCTCCTCGTACTATGGACCTCAGGTGCCTGCCGTTATTGGTCCATCATACATAGTTAAGTCTGACCCACCAAACCCTAGATGTCAACTGCCTCAGGTGCCTGTCGTTATTGGTAATCGACAATCTAAAACATCACATGTTTAACATTCATTAAAAAAGATCTCTTAGTCTATCTCATGCCTCCGTGTGTCCACGACCGACAACGAAACAAACTAAAACTCTCTGGAGAATGCTTTGGCGGAAAGCCATGACAGAGGTTCGCAACCTCGTGCCATTCCCGACTTAATATTTTAATTTGGAAGATTTTCTATTAGGTGACCTAATTACTATTTGGTTTCACTTTGCACATTATCCGTATTCACACATCATATGCATAAACATATATTCGGAGTCGATAAAAGCATGATCATGGACTTACTATTAGCCTAATCCTAGAGCCACAAGAATTAAGAAAATTTCCTAAAGTCCATAATCACACATCATGCTTGAAATTTATAAAAGAAAACTAATAGCATAAAAGGAAAATAAATTTCGTGCCAATTTTGTAACTCTTTACAAAATATCTGAATATCATATATTAGGAAATTTTCAATTTTGAAAAATATACAAGATATCATATACCTAGTGTATCTTCCAAAATCTCTTTTGATATTAAATATCAAATCTCTAATCTCATTAGAATAGGATATCAAATATCCAATTTCATAAAATCAAATTTTACGAAAAAACAATTTTGGTAATTAATTGTTTCGAAAATCTTATTTTCGAAAATATCGAAATTTACTCGTTACGCGACGAGCGCCGGTTCTGGACAGCCATGTCCAGTCTCGCGCTTTACAGCCGCGTCCAGTCGCAACCATTCGCGAACGGTCGCGCCCATTCGCGAATGGTCGCGCCAGGACATCAGTGATTACTGCAACCTTTTCAGACTCTGTGGCCGTCCAGCAGCCAGCTGCTGTGGTTGTTCCTGGCCACGTAAAGGCCATCTCGCAGCTGACCTTTCAGCCGATAGAGATCACCGGTTCGGTGATCTAAACCCGGTTACAAGAAACGATTTCTCGTACCCGATTCAATACCGATTTATCAAACACTTTAATAAATCACAATCAACCACCAAATTAGGCACAAAACATGTATATAATCGATTAGAAGGGTGGCTCTGATACCACTGTTAGAAAACTGAGCAAGTGCGCAATGAAAAAGTTAATTACGGTAAAAATCAAATTTTTATTGCATGCTCGTTTAATCGAAAACTTCAAGATCATATCTTGACATAAGAATCGCCTTCTAAACGAATAGAAAACATCACATATCGAATGTACAAGAAAAGTTTAGACTTTTATACTAACCTTGTTAATTCGAGTCGATCAAACTAACCGTCCAAGTGTCCGGTCTCTAGTTCATTCACACGAGCACGTCTCCACCGAGATTAGACTCCTCTCGACCCGTACACTCCGATCTAGGTCACCGATCTTGAACGGAATCGTCACGGAATGAAAGGATCTCTTCAAGGACGTCAAAGACAACACCGAAGCGCCGAACCGGAACTGAAAAGAACTCCAACCAGCCTTGGGATTTGAGTGGCTGAGTTGCTTGTTGATTGCCTCAGTCGAAACCTTCTCTCTTTCTCTCTAATATTAGTTGATGATCGATTGCATTATAGGGTTATCTGTAAGAACATATCTATATATATCTTTACCCTAAGGACTAAAATGCAATTATTAATTAATCCACATTAATTAATAAATCACAAATGAGTCCTCACACTTAAGTCATCCAATGACTTGCCCTTGTTGTAAGAAAGAAAGATCAAATAAGTCCTTGACACGAGTTTCCATCAATAGACAATCTATTTATAGAAACTCTCCAAATAAGGAAACTATCGTATTTCCTTAATTAGATTTATCCTTGATATTGAACTCGGTTTCAGGAAGTGCTAGCACTGTTGCAACCACATTGCAAGCCTCGTTCGATAATTAATTCCTAATTAACTTCCTTAATTAGAATTAATTCTTTTCTCAGTTTAAACACGCTCAATGTGTGTGACTAACTAGGTTCATCATCAAATGGCAATGTGATTATAGTATCAACTCATTTAACACTACCAAAAACTCTTTTTGTAACCAAAAACATAATTCCCAAAATGCCTTTAGTTCCCAAAGTTTACGAGTGACTCCTAGCAGCATATCGTGACAATCCAAATGATGACAAATGCATAATTGAAACATTCTGATGAACCTCTGATCATATATGCCATGCATTGAATCCCTTCACTACAAGATCTCGATCTAGCCAGAGGTACGGTAAATGCCAAACTCTATAGCTGATTATATGGACTCTCTAATTTCATTCTTAGATCTGTAGTACTTGAACATAAACTCTTTTCTATTCGAGTCTATCTACCCCGGCCGAGGATTTCTCGATCCAGAACAAAACTCATATCCAGAGGACCTTTTCCCTATTTATTCAGGTTAGTGAATCCTGTCTTGATCGGACACCTAACTCTAAGTATAACTAACTAGGACCACTATCTGCGGAATATTCATGTTAAGTACAAATATATTAGCAGTAGCAAATCTTAATCACCTATACTTGAGATAGCGTTTTATCTCAGGTCTAAGAACTATATGCACTAATACGATCTGGAAAACATTCATTGACATTAGTAAATTACCATATGAATATTATCTGCACGTCACGTTCGACTATTTATCATATAAGTATCCACATATCTGTCATGATAACAGTTATCAGATAGCATGAGACTCACTACTCCATCTTCATTAGTATCTGTATACTAATCATGGAAACAGACAAAAGTGACGATCTATCTGGAGAAATAATGTCCAGTTAAGTCTTCTACGATCGTGACCAGTTTAAAGATATTCTTACCGAATTACTTCGTCACTCATATTCTTAACTCTTAAGAATGAAGTATTCAAAATATTTTAAGGACTTTATTCTAATAAACATAAACAATATACGAATAATATAATAAACTTTATTACCATAAAATAAATTATCAAAATACATAAATTAGCCTCTAAGGCATATCACTAACAATGCACACAACCAATCACGCGAGTCTTTTGGTGAGTGTGGTGTTTATCTTAGAGGAGCAAGATCATATGTGGGTAGGAAGTGAATTTCTTTAAAGGGTTTCATCATATCATGCCCATTAGTTAACCTGTGTATCATCCTAGCTCTCTTTTCCCGCTGGTAAAGTTCTTTGCATATCAATCACATTAAACCCTTAGAAGGCATCAAAAATCTAAATGGTCTTTTCATGGTTATAATGTAGGATAGGCTATTGGCAAAGGACATTGGGTTTATCGGCTCAAATAATTATATTCATGTGGGGTATAAAGCCGTCGACCATTTTCTTGCAGTCTTGACTTTCTTGGATACATCGCCATTGAAGGACTTTTCTTGGTGCTCATATCTTTGCTTGATGCTTCCTTTCACCACATTCTTATTTGCGATCTCTTTTCTATTTTTGTTTTGTTTGCTTTCGCTGCATACCCCGTTCTTTTTCGTGTATTTTTTTTTTCATAACACCCATTTTGGAAATTCCTTCTTGATATGCCTTGCTTTCACATCTTACGTGGCTTTATTGCTTTCATCCTACTGCGATTTGCCCCAGTGTGGGGACGGTCACTCGGCGAGGGTTAGGAGAAAGAAACTTCAATCTGAGGCTCAAGGTGACTAGGGATATAAGTGTGTGGGATGATGAAAAAGAAGTGCCATTCGTCATTAGCGATACCTCCTATCCGCTAACTCATCTGAAGCTAATCCGATTAGCTACCTCGACCTAAAATTTTGTTTAGAAATGGACATCATTTTTTGACAGGGCTAGTTTTGGAATAGAGTGATTCAAACTTGGAGGTATCAGTGTTTGAGCTAAGGGGGAAGATTCCTCTGATCTCATCGGTTGTACCATTACACTCTCAAGAGTTCACTTCAATGTTGAACTTTCCGCGTCGATTGAACATGAAATGCACCTTGGATCTCACGGTAGAGGAGAATTTAATTGTTAATTCTACCAACTACTCTGCACTCTTTGAGACAGTGGGCCTTCTCTCTTTGAGGCAATGGGCCTATGCTCTCTGTGGCAGTGGGCTTTATTCACTTGAGTTCCTTTGGAGGGTTGCATTGTGACTTATTAAATATGGTTAGAAAAGTAATTTTTTAAATATTATAAGGTCATAAAAGTAAATATGTAAATAATATTCAAGATTAAAAAATACTATCCCAAAGAAAATAAATACTATACTAATACATGATTTAAATGCAAATAAAGAGTGATATAATTCTAAATATATACAATTAATTCACATATATACCCAAAAATAATAATAATTTTTCAAATTTATTCTCAAAACTCAAATAATTGTATGAGATTTGATTAAAATAAATATACTTTGATATCTCAAAAAAATAATTGAGTCATTTTAGCTAAAATTATACAAATTTATGCTAATTATGTAGATAAACTCTGCTATAATTAATGAAATAGAGTGTATATATGCCTTACGATCAATATGTACATCTGAGTGGGGAGGTACGTTATATATATGGAGAGAAATAAGTTACGGTCAATAATTTAAATTGTTAACGATACTTTGAAAATTATTAATTTCCACCTCCTAATATTGATAAATTGGGTATAAAAGATAAAGTCTACTAATTGTTTGTATTAAATGGTCTCATAATAATATTTATACCATCAATGCCAATGCCAAATCAATGTAAAATTTACCACCAATGTTGTATAATTAATGGATATAATAGTAAATGTATTGTAATTCATAGATTAATATGTTATATAAAAATTAATTAATAATACATATTATTATAGATAAGAGTAGTAAATATGAAAATGAAGAATACATTAATTCGAATCATTATTATTATTTCAATAGTGAATTTAATATTGATTCGAATCATTGTTATGAAAATGAAGAATACATTATTATTTTCCAAATATTCATAATATTTGGAAAATTTAAAAATTATAATTATATGAATTTAAACTTTATTGAATAATGTTTAAAACTATTGCAAATCTTATAAAGTAAATCACTCTTGGAAATGATTGATTCATTCTAGACTAAAATTATTCAAATTCATAAAATTTAATATATGAGATTTGAGTAAGAATAGTATAACAAATAGTGAAACTTGATTTTTTGATAACCCATCATAAATCTCAATTAAGAGAATATTGTAGAGTATAACAAAGAGATCAAGATTTGAAGAGGTTACCCATGGTGACAAAAGTTATAGTTACTAATTGTTTATCGGATTGAAAAACTGATAATTTTGAAAATGTTACACCACTATTTGTCTTTTGCTTCTCCAATATATTTGTAATATATGAATTGATCAAAATTCCTAAAAATATTTGGATATAATTAGTAGATATTATATACTATAGACAAAAGGAATATTTTTTATGAAAATTTTGAAATTTAACCAAAAAAATTAAGTTTGAATAATGTAAATAAAAGTATATTTGTCGTGGCAAAAAAACCCAGTAAACTTTAAAAGGAGTATATATATATATATATATATATATATATATCCAAAGAAAGAGAAAAAAAAATCCTCAAAATAGTATACCAAAAAAAAATACCTCAATAAATGAGAAGAAGAGAGGGAAAAGCAAAACATTTTTGAGAGGTGCCTTGAAATCAAGTAAATTTTAGAGTTTTTCTGAAGTTTTTTTTTTAACATCCCTTAAAAGTCTTAAAGTGAAAGATATAATACATGGTATTGTGTTAGAAGAGTCAATAAATTCTCTTTTTATACATTATTATGACAAATATTTACAACTGTTTCTATGCAATGATGATGTGTTGAATGACTATTAATTAGTAAATCCATTAAGTATACCTTGTTACGTATAAGACTTTCTCAATATGGAGATTATGCATTTAAGGAATACATACTACGAACTATCACAAGATCTCAAGTAGAGATCACGAAACCTTAAATCACGAAATCACATTGAGAGGCTATTCGATCTTGAAAAAATAGAAAAGGAAAAATGCTTTCCTTCAACTGTACAATAATAAACTGGACCCAGCCACAAAGTATAGAATCCCATAGTCTTCGAGAGTGCCTCGCTCCATCTTCGAAGGACAACTACCCTTCATCTAGACCCTTCGTACCATTGTTCAGACTGCTCTCCACCTCCCGTCTCAACGACATCTTCTTATAGCCCGCTTAACACCGTAGGAAAGTTGGTCTTCCTCATCTAAGCGGATCCCCCTTCAATAAGGGCAGGCGATCGCTCTCTTGCGTCGTCATTTTTGCTTTCCTTTTCTTTTCTTGACTTTTTGTAAAATTTCTCTCATCCCTTTTTGGCCCAAGGACCTTTCTTTCTTAACCGGAGAGCGAAAGGGCATGTACCGGCTCCACATGAAGCACACTGGTATCCATCGACCATTATTGCATTCGCTACAGATATACCTTCTACGTATTTCCCAAATTCAAGATCCTTTTCACTGATCTATTAATTAATCAAATAAGAAAATGATAGATTATCTATCATAAAGAATAAAATTGATTACATTTGTAATAAACACATTTAATGCATGTAAAAATTATTCCAAAAAATTATTATTATTATTATTATATGAGGAGACAATATATAAATTAAATATGTTTTCTTGATAACTACTTCAATTACTCTAAAAGTCAAACAAAAAATAAAAAAAATTGATATGAAATTCTATCCTATAGTCAATTGAAATTGAAACCTATAGTTAAACAAATTGTTAAAAGCCACTAATTTTATGAATTTATCGTCATACCTAAGAAATAAAAAAATTAACTTATGAAAATATGAATTTCGAATAAACATACTTTGGATAAAAATGTGCAAAATGAAATTACTGTGTCTAAAATGAATATATTTAATAAATCTATGTACTTTTGGCAATAATTATATAGATATACGCATTAACTAATATAATTAGCGTAAAAATTATTGATCAATAACATAATTTTTACTGAAAAGATAGAAGTTTAATTGTGAAGATGATAAAGGATATCACAAAATATTAGTTTAGATAGTTAATGTCATTGGATCAGTTTATTATGTTAAATCTAATAAACTTGAAGTTCATAGTTCAAAATTTTTATTTTTAAAATATTATTCTTAAGAAATCAATTTTTCTTCAAAAGTGTTATATAGAGTAAGCGATTAATTTCGTCCATGACTTATGCAAGTTACATCAATCGGGTCCTTAAGAAAAATGTTACATCTATTCGGTCCTAGTCACATCAATTTTGCCTTTAGTTACATTAATTTAGTCATTGGACACAACAATTTCGTCTTTAGTCACATCAATTTCATTATTGATCACATCAATTTCGTCCTTGGTTACATCAATTTAGTCCATCACCTTGTCACATCAATTCAGTCACTCCTTGATCATATCATTTTGGTCATTGTCAACATCAATTCTTTACATCAAAAAGGTCTATCTAGTTTTTTCCTTCCTTTTTACTACTCTTGTCTTTCAGCCAACTTTGGAGTATTCGTTCTCATTGCTGGGATCTCTGATTCTCGTATTCTTGGTGGCTATAGAAAGCTTATACATAGCTTTACTACTCATCATCAAGTTTTCAGCCAAAAAGCGAAGAAACAAGTTAGAAAAATGCTGTTGAAATTCGATTTTTAGTCACAAGGTTGAAATTCCAGAGAGCGATATCTCTCAAACGGTGCAACGAAATTACGAGCCGTTAAATGTTGTAGCTTCCCTATGATATGAGCAATCTGTATATATAAATTTTTGGATCAATGTTGACTGTATAAGAATTCGCCATTGATGATCCATAAAGATTTCTCTCTCTAAAACACGTGAACAAATTCTTATAAAACCAATATTGGTCCAAAAAATTTATATAGCCAGATTCCTCATATCGTAAGGAATCTACAACACTTGACGGCTCATAATTTCATTGCATAGCTTGAGAGATATCGCTCTTCTAAATTTCTGTCTTGTGAGTGAAAACCAAATTTTAACCGCATTTTTCTAACTTGTTTCTTTGCCTTATCGCTCGAAACTTAATCTTAAGTAGTAATACTATGTGTAAGCTTTTTATAGCCACCAAGAACACGAGAAACGAAGGTCCGAGCAATAAGAATAAATGCTCTAAAATCGGCTCAGAGACAAGAGTAGTGAAAAGGATGAGGAATACCATATGGACATTTTTTAGGTAAAAAATTAATGTTGACAAAGACTAAAATGATGTAATCAAGAAATGACTGAATTAATGTGACCAAGAAAGGGACAAAATTGATGTAATCAAGGACGAAATTGAAGTGACTATGGACGAAATTGAAGTGTCCAAGGACTAAATTGATGTGATCAAGGACAAAATTAATGTGACCAATGACGAAATTGATGTGACCAAGAATGAAGTGATCACGGACGAAATTGATGTGATCATGGACCGAATTGATGTAACATTTTTCTCAGGGACCCGATTAATGCAATTTGTACAAGTCAGGGATGAAATTGATAGTTTACGCGTGTTATATACAATATTTCTTCAAAATATTGCTCGACCTCTGCATCGCACTGGTCGAAAACTAGTAATAGGTAAGATCCAATATTATTCGTAGATGTTATTTCAATTAATATCTATTGAGCTCTTACATTTCTGATATTTCTTTGAAAAAGCTCATAAGATGAGAGAAAGAAACATATCGGTTGCTTTACTTATCCAAAAATTAGTCGCACAATCGACATTAATTGACAGAATATTCTACTCTGTTAGGTGATAGCACAGATTGTTTCCGATTTATTTTAAATTGTACTAAACGAATAACACTGGCTATATCGATGGAATCACCGATCAAGTGAAAGGATGTTCCTAGTGATCAACTATTTCGTCTTTCGCTCCACAGGAAAACTTGTTCTTAAGCAGAAGGAGTAGAGCTGCGTTCTCTTGGTGGAGAAGAAGAGCCTTCTCCCTCAACTTCTCGTTCTTCTGGATGATGCTGTGATTCTTTATTAGAAGCTTGAGGTTCTTCATCTCCAAACTTTCTGTCTTCTTCTTACCTTTCGCCATTTTCGGCTTCATTGCTTCTCTTCTTGATATCCTTGATCTTCTCCTGTATATTATCAGGACCAAGAAAAAGAAAAAAAAAAGAATCTCTAATTTGTGAGAATCATTAAAACAAGCTAGGTTACATACATATATATGGCATATATTTTATACACACGTATATATTATGTACAAGAAATTAGGACCTGTAAAGCTCGACGACTCGTAGACTACCGTGTTGTTTCAATGGCTGCCCTCGGAGATGGGAAGCATTGTGCCGCCGGACAGGAGTCCATTCACAAGAGCCAATCCACGTCTTTTTTTTATGTAGCTTCACTATAGGCTTACAAATAAGAGAATACATCCAGCAATGAGATGGGCAAGTTATAAGTGTATGATATGAGCAAAACATCGGAACAGATGAGATCGATTATATAGAGGTGGAGTTGGTGGGGGGGGGGTGCGCGGGGTGTGGGAGGGCGGGTGGGCGAGGGTGTTGGAGGGGGAGGGAGGGAGAGAGAGAGGGGCTTTTTGGAGAAATGGTGGGCATGAAGACTCATGATTACATAAGGCCAGCAATGGACGATGGACGGAGAATTCAAAGATGGGATAATTAATTCAAGACGAAGAGGAGAAAAAACATGCACATATATACTGGCCGGATACTCATTCGAAAATCCTATTTCGGGTGAAGCCGCAGGAGTCTCAATTAACCGAAACGGACGTCCGTATGATCCTAACAGCGAGGTGTCTCAATGGGTTTTGAATCCTTGCGATGCAAGTAAACTTCGCCCTATGGAAGCTCAATTTGCCATTAACCATGTCCTCAATGGTCATAGGTATATCCTTCTTGACCTTCGTATACATTGTTTCCTGTAATTCTAATATGGCCCGTAAATTCTCTCCAACTCTTAACAAGTCTTTGATGGTATTTTACTCTCTCCTCTCAGTTTATCTAAGAAAAGTGTCATAACATAGAGGCGAGCATTAACATTTTTGCATCTACTTCGGTATCATATGTTAATGTCGTTAGATTTATTGTTTGCCATTTGAATTCCGAGCGTATAAAAGTTGCACATATATGATGATATGCATATATTGATAAACCATGTAATGCTCCAAAGTTCAAGCTCCTAAAACGGGAACATGTTATACTTGTACGAAAGTTAATTTGGTCGCGTGTCAGTAGAAACTTTGGCTGGATAACTAGCGATTTGGATCAAATAGAGAGGCTTCCCAATTGAGGGGTCACATTGGAGACAATAGTAAGCTCAAAGGGGTATTTTCAGGCCGCATGTAAATTATAGAGGCATAAATGAAATTGACAGATTAAAAGTTCGGGGTTGATATTATTATTATTATTATTTTTTGCATGGGCCGGTGGGTCTGCCTGCTTTAATTCCCTTTTTGAAATTTCAGAACTTTCCCCATCAATCTGTTTGGGTCCTTTCCAGTTAGCAGTTGGAATTAGACTTCCCGAACAAATAATAATATAGTTCGATCTTTGACAAGAAATTTCTAGGATAGTTCCTGAACGTGTTCTGAATATGAAACTGAAAGTAGTATTTGATTTAAGGGAATAGTATACTTGGTCCCTATCTAGCCAGCCCGGGTAAATAATGGTATTATGTTTTGCAATCTTGGGAATCTTCTGTCAGTATTAAATTTCTGTCGAATTCATACCAATCTCAAGTGGTGGAACTGAAAACACATACAAATCCATGATTTTCTCCAAAGTTTTCTAACGTGGGATAACAACTCTTAACAATTAGTCAGATTATTAAATTATTTCGACTAAAGATATGTTTATAATCGCACTCGCAATAATGGTCCCTACCTATTAAATTGGCACAATGGTACGTAATCGCCCTCGACATAAAAAGAAAAATGTTTCGATTTGATTACCTTCTGCAGTCTCTAGTATAGTATTTGCTGGCTAGTCTCTGTTTCCTCTCTTTACTAAGACATGGGTTCTCTTCTCTCCAGTATAAAAAAAGACTAATAATAATCAAGAACCATAAGCCAAGAAAATGTTAAACCTTTCTGCGAAAAGAAAATTAACAAAAAGTTAATCTAAAATGGAGGGAAAAAAAAAAAGCAAAAAGAACGTACCGCGGTTTGCTACGCTAGCTAGGCCTAATCCCATGTCAACTTGAGGCTCATAATATGAGTACTAGTATACGTGTTATGTAAATGTTCTTTCCAACGATGCTTTTCTTTGGATCGAAAAGGATATTTGTACAGCAATTCTACTGGTATTATATTCTTTTGTCTGTAGTATCCAAAATCTTAATGGACCTCGAATAATTTAGTGCTAGTTGGATCAGACTATTAAGACATAAAATTCTTTCCAATGTGGATTTTCTTCATTATTTACAAGACTTAAGTTCAAGACTTTACTTAATAGGAACAATCACCAAACCACTTCAATCAATCCATGTTGATACTTGTATTAATTTTATTCAAATCCAGTCGGCTAAACTTGTGGCCATAAAATTGTGGGAGAAAATCCTCAAGCTAATTGGACGGTCCCAGGACTGTGTTCAGTGTCTCTTAGACGTTCATTGATATAAGATAAAGAAATTTATCCTTATGCATTTAATCCAAAAATAAACGATAATTAGTCTTTTTTTCTCCGTTCGATGCATGGGCTTGTTAAGGAAAAAAAAAGAATAAAAATGATAAAATTTAAATTTATTAAAATAAGTGAGAAAAGTAGATGGGATAAAAATGAAAATATAATATGACTTGAAATTTGTATATATATTTTAATACAGGATTATGAAGGGACGTTTTACTATGAATTTAAAATTTAAGAAAAAGGCCTATACATGAAAAGATTTCATGGGAGTAGTTTGAATTATATTATGTATAGATGATAAAAACTTGGAAACTAGTTGCTATAGATCAATAGATAAAAATACCTTGGTGAAATTTTGTAGAAGATATTGTAAATGATCGATTAACATGTAACTAGTCCTAACAGTGATGAAAAGTTATCTCATACTAATTTGCTGTACGTATTAGCACAAGAAAACTCGGGCCACAGGATTCATTATACAGAGTTGTGATAAGTCACAATCTTATAAAACAAAAAGATCGTAAGTCAATTAAACATGTTAACGAGAAACACTATCGGAGTATGAGGCGTGTATGTGCAAAGGGATTCCATAAGTCAATAAACAAGCCATTTCTCGAATCAGCAAAATAAAAGGGAAAAAATAATAATAAAAGCTTTCTTTCTTGGGCAGTACTGTGGGAAGCGTATCATAAATTATATTAGATCCAAGAGGAAGACGCGTTATTCTAAGTCGTAAAACACACTTTAAGAATGGGTGACATTTCAGGTATTTTTGTACTTTCGAATAGTAGAGTGTACACTGAAAAAAAAAATGGTGTGTATCACCTAGTAGTTTGGTCTAGTGGGTTCTGATTACTTTGGATTCGACTTAGATCGATCCGCTAAAAGGTAAAATTTTTTCAATTGAAATATATTTTCCATTGACATAGCCTCGAACCGAGCCTAAACCACTTTTACGGACTTATTGTGCTTTAAATTTTCTTTTGTCCTTGAACCTGAATAAAAAGATGAGTTGTCACGTGTAACGTGTACAATATTTATAGGAGTAGTCCTAAAGGTGCCTTGACATCATTCATGTAGCAAGTTTCATTCACCGAAATGGCGATGTCCGTGGGGTTAGTCAAAAAAGCTTTATGTTGTTTAGCAATTCCTAGACGGCATCTGTTGAGGAGTAAAATGGGATAAATCCCATATCGGAAAAGAAAATAAAAATCTATGGGTTAATATATGGCTTGGGTACCACCACTTATCAGCTTGAGCTTTTAAGTGGATATGGACCCGAGCCCGTATAAGCCCCATGGAAATTTAATATGGTATCAGAGCGTATGCTTCCGCATGCCTACGCGCGTATGCGCATGGACTCACACCACGCCAGGCCTAGTATGTCCGAGTGCAGCCAAGAGTGCGCCTCGTGTTAGTGTCACCCCTCGCCCGAGCACGGAAGATGAGCCCGGCTCGAGGTCAATTGTTGAGGGCGGGTATTTAAGGGCACGTGACAACGTGTAGGCAGAAAAAGACCACACATTGCACGTGAGAGCGGGTGTTGAGGAGTAAAATGGGATAGATCCCACATCGGAAAAAAAAAAAGAAAATCCATGGGTTAATATATAGCTTGGGTACCACCACTTATCAGATTGAGCTTTTAAGTGGATATGGGCCCGAGCCCGTATAAGCCCCATGGAAATTTAATAGGATCATGCGGGAAGCTTCATTACGTTTCAGAAGTTGGAAAAGCAGACCCACAAAATTCACATTTGCTCGGACGCACGAGCTAGCGTGTGTACTTTATGCAATCTCAAGCTCCTTAATCATGCTTAATAATTTGCATTAGCTTTATAGTCAAACACGAAATCCTACTTATTAATTATCTCCACAACGATTTCATAAATATGCCCAGAAAGGGGAACTAGAAAGGATATGTTATAAGCCAGCAAACGCATACATAAAATATAATAATAACTAATGAGAAACCGTTTATATCAACTTTGTAAGAAGATCGAGTAGGTCCATTAACTGATATGCACTCAATATCGACACATACATATAAAATAATAACAACTAATGAGAAACCGTTTATATCAACTTCGTAATAAGATCAAGTCCGCCCATTAAACGAACATTTACTCAGAAATATCAACGATCACAAGTCCAAAATTGTACGTAGAGAAACACTTATCCCTTAAAATAACCGTAAATCGTAACTGGCAGATTGCATTAAAATCTCCAAACCCGATGAATACGCATCATAATAATGAAGAAATTAATATATCCACTCTTTGTCGATTGTATGTTCACATATGATATATATCACCATTAGACCTTTTTTTTTTTTACTCGTGAACGTCGAGAATTCATTCATAACGTGTAAAAAATTACAAAAGAGTATAAGGTGAGAACGCTCAAGAAAATAAAGATTATAAGATCAGAATTAATCAGATCCTCTCATACATATTACATAAAAGAAATTGAGAGAGAAAACAAGATAGTAGCTATCCGAGATTTCAATCAAAATCCTCTGCCGTCACACATGAACCTTGATAAATTAGAGAAGGGTCCTCAAGCCATATATCCAAGTAGAACTCACCATTAGACTTTAGTTTCCCTTACTTGATGTTAGAACATTAATTTAAGGGTAAAGGTGTAAAAGGGAAGAAAGTATGGTGAACAGTCCATGTGGTTAGGTTTGTTACTGTACCATTTTTTCTTCATTCAATCAAGTGCCCTAAAACCGATGCTCATTTATTTGGAAAATCATTTTGGCCACGTTCTTCTTCTTCTTCTTCACCTTATTCTTCTTCGCCATCATTCTTCTTTCAATGGAACCCACAAGCATCCCATTGGATATTTAGTTTCATCATGATGATTATATGGTGGGCGTCTTTTGTCCGACTTCTTCATGAATTTGGTCCACTTTAACATGGTCCAGCTATGCATATCTACATAATTTTTTTTTTGGTAAGTATGCATAGATACACATCTATCTTACCTTATCTTATATAAATATACTAAATCTCTTGCTTGAGGTCCATTCCATAAGAAAAGGCCATGTGTCCCCCCTTTTTTCAATTCTACCACATTTCTTCTTCATTTTAAATATTTTCCTACAAAGTTTTATATTTTTCCATTTTTATCCCTTCGTTTAATTTCTTTTCGCGTCCTTCAAATGAAATTCAAAACTAGCTCATTAGTTCACGTGTCGCGGAAAGTTTTATATATTTTTTGTGTAATTTTGTTTTAGAGAAATCATTTATCAAAATTAAATGAATGAGAATAAAACAATGGTATACGGAAATTTTAAAAAATAATTATGACAATCTATGTAATTTGACTTGAGGTGTACTCTAGGTTCGTGTATAAGTTTAATACAATATATGAAGGGACACTTCACCATGAGTTAAGGGTTTAGAAAAAACGCTTTCATGGGAGGATATCGTGGGTGTAGTTTGAATTTATATATATATAAAAACTTTTTTTATCAACTCTTTCTTCTATCTTTGTTTTTATAGCAACAAATAATATAGTAAAATGGGTTAATTTCATTAATTCAATGATAAATTCAAGCACCCATATATTTTAAACTAATAGTGCCGAAGTAAAATTTAGTTTTAGGGGTTAATTTGGTACTTTATACAGCAATATTGGTACTTAACAAAAATAATTATAGTATGGTATTGTCATTCGAGAAGTAACAATATAAGCATATAAATAATATACTTACTACAAATAATATATTTGTGACTAGAATAATTCTTATAAGATTGTAATCAAACTACTTTATAATCAATCTGGGTTGATTTAAGTGGTTTGATGATTATCCTAGCTAGCTAATCTATTCCATGAATAAGTGCTTAAAATATCAATTCCTACATTATTAGATTTTGATCAAATGCTCAAGAAACAAGTTAAAATTTTCATTTTAAATTATTCATCCATTATTCTCATTATACCCATGTGGAATGAGCTCTATATGGTTGAGTAGGTTGTTTGGTTCCGCAATAACGTGCGGTTTTTGAGCCTAGAATATATTTATTACAAAAGTTCTTGAGCTTTCATGTTTGAGATTTCTGTATTTACAAAGCATTTACGTTGGCTTTTTTTTTTTGGTTGAAATCTTTCACTAAAGTAAGTGATTTATGAATTCTTTTGGAACTTTTATATGCTTTCTGTATCACCAACTTAATTAGATTGTTCCCATCAATGACCAGTCAAATATCTTTAGCTATAAGGAAGATCATGTCAATAATGGACGGAATGGAAGTGTGATAATTCTATGAAATCCCAATAAACAAAAGCCTTATGTCCTTTATATTCTATACATCATAGCTTGAAACGTTAAAATCAATATATGTTCAACGTGAGTCTAAGCCTATTGAAAAGATAAGAACATAAACTCATCGATCCTTCAATATACAGAAACCAAGACCATGTATATATTATTGCATTATTTTCGGGCAAATACTATTGCAATTTCTGAATTGTACTTCATATTTGTACACCCGCACATGGGGCTCCTTTTCAATGAAACATATAGGTTTAGAATTTGGAGGGGATAATAATTGCTATTTGAATGTAAATGAGTTGAGCAAAATTTATTGTGAGCTTTGGACCACTACCTAGCTGCCTCACTAGTCTCTACTACTCATTTCATTTTATCTTCACCACCGCCATAATGAATTGTATATATATAAGATATATAGTCTACCATATAAATATGGCGTATATATATGTCCGTGTGTGTAGACATTGCATATAGTCAACCAAGAAATGAAGCTTACCTGATTTTCAATAAAATTTTCAATTGCTCTAAATTAATTTGCATGTTTGTGGTCGGTCTCGTAAAAGAAATGAATAATAAATTTTGTGATTGTTATTGATTTGACAGTCAGGCGGAAGCAACATTTATAATTGATAAAAATTAGCCAAAAGACATTGACAATATCTGTCTTTGGCAATAAAAATTGCATTACACGGAGCTTCATCCTCCTTGAAGGATGTGTTAACCAAAATTGCATTTTGGCATTGCATATGGTATGGTATAATCTTGTCGCTAATAAGTGTATCAAATATAGAATCTTATGGTTTTAGGATTTTCAGAAAAATAAAGTGATTTTAATAATTTTCATAGTTGAAGAGGAATATTCAAAAAATCAAAAATTAACAAAGCCTCGTAAGGGCTGCAACATTTAATTTATCTACTTCAAAAGAGAAAAATCAATTAAGGAAAAAGAAAAGAGAAGAAGACAGTGAAAGAGGAACACATGGTGGAATGGAATAGAATGAAATATAATGCAATGAATTTCTTGAATAAAATATAATTACATTAAGAAAAAAAATGGTGTTTTTATGTTGAAATTGGAAATTTGAATGAATTAATTGATAAAATATATTTAAATATCAATATTTCATTATATATAAATAATTATTAAATATAAGAAATTAAAAAAATACATGACTTAAGTGAAAATTAGTTGAAACGGTGAAATGATCATTATTATATATTTTCTGAAAGAAAGCTCATTTGATCAAAATGGAGAAAAAAGTGCTCTTGGCAAATATATATATATATATATATATATATATATATGCACACAAAAACCTATACCATCAGAGAATAAACTGTTAGAATAGATAGATCTATGCGAACATATTTATGAACTATTGGTATACATGTATACTTTACTAATGGTTTATATTGAGAAGTATATTTTGATATCCATTATGATAGATTTTGGAGGCTATATGAACAAATCAAAATCTAATGGAAAATAGCCTACGGCGGAAAAAAATCTAAAAGAAAAGACTTTTACTAAACACTCATTGACTGAAGGTATAGCTATAAAATATCTATGTCAACATATAATACCGTAAAATTTTTATTGGTAAATAGTCTCATCGGTAAAAGCCTTTTCTATCAGGTTTTGACTGATAGTATAACCTCAAAAATCTATTCAAACAGACATCAATATATACTTTTTGTATAACCCATTAATAAAGTATACGTGTACACTAATGGTTCATATATCTATTGGTACAAATCTCTCTAATCCAACAATTTATTTTTTAATGGTACAGATTTGTGTTGGTTTATGTCATTCCTTTTGCAATGGAAGCGCTTTTATTTACTCAAGAAATAAAGTGGAAGAATGTGACTAATTATATTCCCTTTCATACCTTTTCATCTAATGTCATTCTAATATACCAAATGTTACCTAACAAGACAACGGCAAGTTCAGGGGACTTTGAGAAGCTAAATCGTAATTCTGGAGGTTAATGTGAAATGCACTGTTAGAAGATGATGATGACGACGATGACGATGACTATTCATGAATGTCTCACGAGCATGCGGTCCACATCATCTACCCTAACATCTATCCATCCATCTAGTATCATCAGCACTACATCTACCCAAATGATTTCATATTCAAAATTATAACTCTTTCTTTTTTTTCTTCCTCCTCCCTGGCCAATGCTAGTTGCTCAGTTTGTGTTGTGTGTATCCAAAATGCAATCAACTGCCCTTTTGAGTTATTGGCCCATCGTCCACCACCACAACCCCACACCACCCCCCCGCCCCCCCCCCCCCCCCCCCCCCCCCAACAAAAAAAATCCCCGAGTCTTTTCTACTACAGTCATTATCATGATTCTCTACTGTACATCACTATCTAATAAGAGAGGGAACATATTGTAAGCACCAAATCGTTATAAAAGTCTTCGCTGTTGTTGTAGGGTGAGTTGATATGGGTTATGTAAGGCCACTTAGATGGTGCATGGATAAAGAAATTTGAGCTTCAGTCGGACAAATGGTGATGCCTACCTGCTAATATGATGCTAATTGATCATATCAGATTTGATAACTTTCTAATTGCATAAGAACCTGAACCCGATGTCTTGATTTTTATGGATCGCATTTTGTTTCAAAAATGATTTGCGAAGATTGGAATGAAACTACATGAAACTACTAGGTAAATTACATTGTATGGTTTTGTCCTTTTCGTAAGACAGAACAATTTGTTTTAATTTCACTAGATAACATGAAAATTTTGGAAAATTTCACCATATAGTACAATGTCAATTTTCCGTAACAGATGTGATTGTGTGGACTCGAATTTCATTTCGTCGGGGCCCGCATGCGTACGCGCTGGTCACATGGCTTGGAAGTGTCCATCTTTCCAAGGGACTTGTGACAGACGCGCGTGAGAAGGAGTTTTCACTACCTGTTTACGACCTGGAAGTCGAGAGCCGGTGAGTTGCCCGGATCTAGGGGTAATGGATACACCTAGTTACCGAGACATATGGTCTGTGGAACCTAGAGTTCCAAGTTATGGGATTTTGTTACGTGTGGGCCTATATCTCGCACGCCCTATCGGTACTTTAGTTTGTCTAAGGTTTGCAATTTTTTAATTTATTTACAACGTTGATTAGGTTTCGTTTGACTCGCCCGTTTTGACGCCGTAAATTCATGGAAATGATTGATCTGGTTTAAGGGACCGAAAGAGAAGCGAATCATCGAATTAGGGGATTGGTCCACCGTCCTCGTATCTCGGCTAACTAGGCAATGATTGCCAGTTCACCACGTGGACCAAGCCTGTGACTTGTGTGGTCCGGCTCGTCTCGAGGTCTCGTAAACCGACTCAACCGGTTCCGACTCTCAAACCTTGCGTTCGTCGACCGAGATCGTTACAAGAATAAATGTACAAATGAATGCCTCACAAATGTACTCTCGAATAATAAATACAAAATTACGACAAATGGATCCCAGTTAGCTTGCATTTAGTCAATATTCCATTTGTGCTAACCATGAGGTTGGAAAGACCAAAACCAAAATTAATGCGACGCGGCTCGTGAGAGCCGGAGGTCGAGTCCGACCAAACCGACAGTTCCCAGAAGGACCGAATGGTCCTCGAGAGAACTGTGGGACTGGTCGAGCTTCTAGGCAATTGTCTAACCTCATT
This sequence comes from Punica granatum, assembly GCF_007655135.1. Taxonomy (NCBI): domain Eukaryota; kingdom Viridiplantae; phylum Streptophyta; class Magnoliopsida; order Myrtales; family Lythraceae; genus Punica; species Punica granatum. Next base: position 40,217,468 of record NC_045127.1, on the reverse strand, counting down.
TCACGCATCCGAACTACAATCACTCTCCGCTTGGATACTACTGATGCTAGACCCCATGCCGCACTCGATTCGCACGCACTCAGAGTGTAGGGGCATTGGACATCTTGTGAACCGTATCTTATGGGTTCAAGCTTGAATCATCACAGAAAAACAGACCAAAATAGATAAAAATAGATAAAAATTGACAAAAACAGACGAAAGCAAATAAAATAAACAAGTGATGTGAATTAATTGCTATGTTTATGTGATTATCAAATTATGAACCGTGGTTACTTAATAGGCATGTTTCTATCCTAAACAGACAAGAAAGAGCAAGCATTCATAGTGAGAATAGGCCATGGGTTGCCCTAGATGGGCATGTAGCATTCAGCTTTGCTTAGAAAGGACTTGACAGATATGATGTCTGTCACCAAGCTTTGAGTGTGTGGTTTTGTTTTAAGTTGTTATGTTTTGTGACACCGACAGATTAATTGATTATAACAGAAGTGTGTTTTGCCAGAATCCCAAACCTAGGATTTTGAACCGCCTGTTTCTTTGCGTTTGTTTATGCTGAGTGCATGATTAATCCGGTTTTGTGTTTTATGACAGATAAACCCAATGTAAGCACAAACTTAGGGGAGTGGGAACGCGAAACGCCACGGGGGTGCCAAGATCTCGGCTCATGCCCTATGAAGGGCCGGATAACCTTTCATGGGCCATTCCCGCCCGCTTCTCTAATCCATCTCACTAAGTGCTTAAATCTATGCTAAGATGACAAAAACACTCCGGTCGAGTAAAGAGGGCATGATAGATAAGGCTTTTGCCCACACGGGTTACCCGTCTTTACCCATGGCTCGAAGTGTTTCAATCACCATAATCCTAAGGTTGTCGATAAGTCATGAACATATAACCTCGCCCTTGAGACAAAAAAATTATTTTGCAAAAATGAGACTTTGTGACGTGAGCCGCCTTGGTTGATAGCTAGTGTCGACCGATCCCCTGAATCCGCTAGGGTTGTGTGCAAACCCTAAAGGAATCGGAAGACCGGTCGGTCTGCCCGAAAGTGGTCTAGGAAGAACTCCCATATTCCGACTTGAGCCACCTCAAATTGGGTCTAGACTCGAGTCAGGACAAGAGGTCCTCCCCAGATACCCATGCTAACGGACCACGCATCTCGGTGTTTGTAAAAGATTGAGGGTTTGGAAAAGGCACAATTATTGGTTCCTGATTTATCGACTCAATTACAGATTATTTGCCGATTCGTGCAATTCATTTAAAAGTCGAGTGGACTAATTAGTCGAGTGGATCGTCCCAATTACTACATGTGTGGAATCAATTAAATTAAGTGAATCGCTGAATGTTTTTGTTTGAGGGTTTCGAGCCGTCAAGTTGGCCATTGACGGATTGTTCGATAAAAGCTTCAATTCCTGACCGTTCCGAAATTAAATCCGATTTTAAATTGACTTTGCGTGATTAATCAAGCATGAGGCTTTTTATTAAATTGACAATGAACACTTCAAATCACACAAATCATGGGCAATTTAATCCCTTAAAGCCGAATATGCATGGAATCCATTTCGTGTGAATTCATTCTTGTTTCATGCAACCAATTTTAATCCAGATTGAGGTGAGGGTGGGCGCGCCAGCTTCAATAGCAGGCTGTAGAGAATGGTCCAGACCGCCTAGAACAAATCGAAGATCAAAGAAGAAGAAGCAGAAGATTGATGGATGGAATCGTGAAGTGATACGGGTTGGTTGTTGTCTTGAAATTGCAGACTCTCGTGCAGGAAGCAGAACTGAAGAAGAGGGAAAAAAAAAAAGAAAGAAAAAGAAATCTGTAGAAGAAGAAGGTAGGAAGGGATGGGGGAAGGTGCCCATCTGCCACCTTCTCTCTTTGTTTTTGTTTTTTTAATATATTTGCTCGTATGGGCGTCTCTTGGGTGAAATTCGATTTCCCGAGATCCGTCAACAATATCAAAATGGATACTTCGAAATTGAGAAATTCGAAAAATAGTCTACACTATGGGAATTCTAATTTGCAACAACAGAGATCGAATCTCGATAAAATCGACATTGAACATCTGACACGTGTCGATCGTAATTGCTCGATTATTTTTGAAATTCAATCTTTTCAATTGTATATCCAAAAAATATTTCAGGACCATTGTTGTGTTTAAAAAAAATTCGAGAACCGACATTATGCATAAAAACATTTTTCAATCACGAGTTTCGTCTTGAATTTTGAAAAAAAAAATGGAATTGATGCACATATGACCTGAAATTTTCCTCTTTTCAACTGGACATCCGAAAAATAATCCGGGATCACCACTGCGTTCATAAAAATTCGAGAATCAATATACTTCAGAAAATATTTTTCGGCCTCGAGTTTTGTTCTAGATTTTGAAAATCAAACTTGATGCTCGTGAAAGCCGAAAACGTTCCGAAGAATATATTTTTTAAAAAATATAAAATTAAAGTTAAATTAAGGAAGTGTCCCGACTTCAAAAGCCGTGAATGTGCGTGCAATTATTCAAAAATGCTTCCCTTCGATGGATCACGAAAATGACAATTTTGCCCTTACCCTCGTGATCACGCTAGCTTGTTTGTTTCGAATTCTTATCGTGCTGTGATCTCCTTCCGGATTTCTCAAGTGCCAATAGACCAAAACGGGGTGCTGACACACACTACTACTTTCGGGATTTCTTACCTAAGATTCACACCCACTTTCACTACTTTCAGGGTCTCATACCCAACTCACCATTTACTATTTTCGAGATTTGACACCCATTTATTGTTTTTGAGTTCAATTCTCACTCTTCACAACTTCCATTTTCCACTCCTACCATATATTGCTCTTTTCCATTCTTCTCCACTTAGCTTTAGGGGCATCCCTGACCCGCAAGATATAGGTCCGTGCATTTGTACAGTCTTCCCCCACATATCCAAAGATGAGAAGAGAAAATGGCTAGTGGAGGTACCGTAATGGTTCCCGGGACCAAATCGGGGTTCTTCTCGTGGTCTTTGCCTGGATCCTCTACTTGAGCACGCAGCTGAAAAAAGATAAGCTTTCAGCACCCCGTTTCAGTCCACCGGCACCTGAAGAGAACAACAATAGTGATCTTGACCATAACCTAAGCTCCGATGGAAGATAGCCCGGCAAACTTTCTGGCGGGACTCGAGGAAAAATCAAGGACTCCCGAGGACATGTCTATGCAAACCTAGGGGTTATCAAGACTATGGAATAGGCTTCAAACTGTTCTCTGGAAATCATTCAGGCCTCCAGAGTAGGTCCACGGCCTGAAAAAGGACTCATTTCTTCGGGAATCTCTAACCAGAGACTTGTCCGGCGAAATGTCAGTAACCGAAATCAGGCCCGACCAATTCCAAGGACTTTAATGGCTAGGGAGGTTGTGCCTTATCACACTGCACAAGTTGTTCAGGTCTCCCGAGTGCCTTTCAAGCGGATTCAGTCCATTTGGCGAACTGTTAACGCCTAGAGTCTACACTAGCCTATCCTAGCAATCCCAAGGGCCAGGGAGATCATCTCAATTCGGACTGCACAAATCATCCAGGTTTCCCGAGTAGATCCAAAAGGGTCTCAAACGTCGCCCGAAAAATCATCGGGATCTGTTTTCAACGAATGGAGAACACAGTGGTCTGCGGGCACATCATGACACTTGGGAAACTGTGAGAAAACTTCGACTGTGGATTCCCGGGACGTCTCTAGTTCCCGATTTGTGGCAAAGGTCATGGAGTCAACTGTTGTGCCCAAGCAACAAAGTACCTTAACACGACCAGTACAGCACGCATACACACGAACGGGCAACAGAAACAGTTAACTTTGCTCCAATCACCCGAATCTAGCAAAACTGACTTCTGAGCCTCCGGGCCACTTAGTCATTCACTCAAGCAAAACATGACAATATTGCGCTCATCGGAGTCCTTTCTTCGCGTACATCGATAATGCGCCGTCCATTTGAGTCACAAAACTTGAAACGCAACCGACCTAGAACCTTTACTTCCCCGACCTTCCAAGACAACCCACAAGTCCCACTTGCTCCTCCTTTGGCCGGTCCCCTCTCACTCATTTTTTTATTTGCAAATCTCTCCCATACAAAATATTTTATTCAATCTAGCCCCATAGTTTATTATTTAATTACAAATCACATCCATCTAGTCAACAAGCTTCCACCTTTCATGGATCTAGGTCTCCCCCTCCCCGTAAGCTAATCCAACCGATCACCCCCTAATCATGCTTAATTTTCACTAATCTTGCTTAGTTTGGCTCATTATGGCATCTATATAACCTTAAGTTCAAGACTACTTAATCACTTTCACTCTTCCATTATCTCTCAAGCCTTTCTCACTCTAAAAACTCTCTCAACTCTCCATCAACTTCCTCAATTCGTCCAGCCCTTAGCAGCTCTGATTTTTTTGGGAAAAGCCACCCATTTTCCGGCGATCACCCTCGACTTATCCCGAGCCTCAAACAAACTACATAGCACCCTTGTTTTCGACCTCTCGAGTTCTTTGGTGGTGTTAGTTTCTCCATTTGAGGTCCCCTACTACGCATTTCAGCCAGCACCAGAATCGAGTCCTCTAGGTTCTCTAGGTTTCCCGGTGACGTTCCCAACTCCCACGACTTAGGCGAGTCGTGCCAACATCCTTGGACGAGCCACACACGACCCTCACTCTTCCCGACACAAGGAGATCATGTTCCAAGAGCTGTTCCACTAAGCAAACCACCTGAACCTTCTCCCTCTTCTCGGTTTCCTCACTATTTCACGATTTTCTTCTTTTTTTCCTCTAAGCGGGTCAGCTGCAGGATCAACCACCCTTGAGCCATCTACAACCACGTCCAAGCCTCCCTTAAGAGTCGTGACCCGCCGTGCCAGGCCGCTGATTCTATCCTTAGCCACCCTCTCTAGTCGATGCAACCTCTCAGGTCTTCTCCATTCCTCTCGGGTCTTCTAGTAGCTTGAGTGCCCAACAGCCTCTCTTGGGGTTATTCTTTGACTTTGAGTGAGTTCCTTCTCGCCCCGAGGCGTAGGTATAACCCTCTTTGACCTAGAGAAGTTAGGACTTTTAGTTTCTTAAGTTTTGTGGGGAGATAAGGCTGTCCCAGATCGATTTCATGCATGTTTTCGTTCAATATCTTGTTAGTTTGTTTATTTACTCTTATAATGATGTATTATTTGTTAGCAAGACAGGAAGTGGCTAAGATCGGGATTGCGAAGACTGCCATGGCTTGAGTGAGCTATTGGAGCTCACAGCTGCACCTCAAGAGGAGGTGGCCGAGAGCCCCTTTGGCTCTCTCGTGCCTATGGTGGCCACCTCCTCCCCGACTTTAGTCGTTTCCAATATTTTACGTTTTCTAGTTTCATGAGTCGGTGCCGTTTTATCGATTCCAACATCATGTTTTTATGCATGTTTGAGTGTTTGCATGTATTTCCCGAGAACATGACAGCACTGCTTTCGTATATGTTTGTTATTATCGTGTTTGATATTTGATACAAACGAGAAACGACCAAAATCTGGACGAGAAGACCACCAGGGACCCGAGCCGGGTTAAGACACCTCTTGGCCATTCGTCAAGGGAGTGGCTGAGAGCCCTTGACCCATCTCGGATCAATGGTGGCCTCCTTATGCTTATTTAAACTGTTTTCTCGGATTGTATGTAATTATGTTTCCCATGCCGACATTAATCCAACGATTAATCATACTTTAAACACGTTGATTCTAAGTAATTTGCATAGATTTGTGTATCAGCAACTATCTCGACCCCACGAGGGTCCAAGAGTATCTCGGCCATCATTGACCAGGTTCCTTTTGCCTTCGAGGACCCATCTCGGTCCCCGTGTCGCAGGTCTTTTTCGTTAATTAAAATGATAGGGGATTAAGATCCTATTCAAGCCATCAATTTATGATCTGTCTGACGGTCTAAAACCCACAACCTTAGGTTGTGTTTGGTTTTAGAATTGAGTTTTGATTTTAATTGGTTTGTAATGATAGTGTTGTTAAATTATGAGAAAATGTGTGAAAAAATAATGAATAGTTGAGATAAAGTAATGATTGTGTTGTTGAATTGTAAAAAAAAAGTAATCAATAGTTGAGAGAAGTTAGTATTAAAAATTGAATTGAATTATTAAAAAATTGAAGAAAAAGGGAAAAATATAATTGTGTTGTTGAATTGAAGATAAGTGGAGTTAGAGTGGAGTAAAGTTAGAAAATTTTCTAATACCAAACGGGCTAAAGCATTCGACAAAATCTAACTTTGATCTAGTAATTCCACGCACTGGGGAATCGGGACGAATCACTCGGCTAATTAGTCCACTTGGTTTTCTAATAAATTGCACGAATTGGCCAATAATCTGTAATTGCATCGATGGGTCATAAACTGTTGGTTATGCCCTTTAAAAACTCACAATTTTAAAACACTGAGATATGTGACACGCGTAGCATGGACATCTACTCATGTATCTTGACTCGAGCTTGGACCTAATTTGATGCGGCTCGAGTCGGGATGCACGATTCTTCCTAGACCACTTTCGGCGGAGCGACCCATTTTTCTACTCTTTTAGGGTCCTCAAGGCCCCCGATGGGTCCAAGAGATCAGTCGACACCGGTTACCGACTTTTGATAGTTCGTATCACGTAGTCTCGACCTTTTATACATGCACACACATTGCTTCGGTTCAAGGTCATTACCACCGATTCGTGATCTGTCGATTCCCTAGGCATTAGGATTATTGAAACATACTGGATAAGGAAAAAGGCAGGCGTCTGTCAAGATGCGATTGTCACTCTTTTACCCTTCCTTTCCTGTCTACATGTTTCTGTCACCCCAGCGTAGATTCGGGCGCTTAGGGAATTGGACAGCCTGCGAAAGGTTGTCCGGTCCCCCATGGGACAAAAGTAGATACCTTGGCACTCTCGTGACGTTTGGTGCTCCCATTTCCCCAAGTTCGTGCTTAGAATGGGTTAAAACGTGAAAAACAGATTAACTTTGCACTTGACATAATCAAACATGGGATAATGGTTAGGCAAAACATCAGGTTTCAGGTTTTAGGCGAAAACATACTTCTATCATAATCAGTTGAGCCCTCAGCGTCACGAAACAGAAGAACTTAAGAGCAACCCACACATTCGAGACTTGACTATAGGCATCGTGTATGTTAAGTCCTTTCAAGCAATACTGAATGCAACATACCCTCCTAGGGTCCATGACCAATTCGCATAGCGTACATCACCCCCCGCTTTGTCTGTTTAAGGTAGGAATTTGTTTGCCAATTAACCATGGTTCATAACTTGATAAATCTCGTAAATCAGGCAATAACATACGAATTGTCTGTTTTTATTTGTCTTATCTGTTTTCCCTATTTTCTTGCGAGTCAAGCCCGACTCTATAGGATACAACATGCACGGGGTCCAACAACCCAACTATCGATCACGGGGTCCAACGTCCCTGCACACAAATGGAGTGCGTGCGACCCACTTCGCCTTAATTTCTATTTCGGTCGTTCAAATCATACGATGAGATTGAGTGGAATATTGACCAAACGCAAGCTAATCGGGATCCTTTCATTGTAATTTGTATTTTATTCGAGAGTACATTTGTAAGGACATTTATTTGTACATTTAATCTTGTAATGATTCCGATCGGCGAGTGAATGGTTTGAGTGTCGAAATCGGTTGGATCGATTTACGTGGTCCTTGAGATGAGTGGGACCACACAAGTCACGGGACTTGTCTTCACGGTGAACCGACCATCTTGGTCTATTCAATTGAGACGTGAGGACAGTGGAACGATCCCTTGACTCGAGGATTCGCTCCTCTTTCGGTCCTTTAACCCGAATAGATGGTTTCCCTAAATTTACGGTGTCAAAACGGGTGATACGAGTGTATCTTAAACAAGCGGTAAACGAATAAAAAGGCAAACCCTAAGCAAAGTAGAGTATTGAAAGGGTTTGTGGGATATAGACCCGCAAGTAACAGAACTCCGAATTTGAAACTTTAGGTTCCACGGACCATATGTCTTAGCAACTAAGTGTACTCATATCCCTGGACTTGGGCAACTCATCGACCCTCGACCTCCGGGTCGTAAACAGGTATTGGCGACTCCTTCTCACTTGTGTCCATCACACGTCCTTCCCGAGAAGGTGGACACTTCCAAGCAGTGCGATCGGTCGCACGCTTGCGGGCCCCGACGAGACGAAATTCGGGTCCAAACGGTGTTTTTTGGACAATGGTGTGATTGTTCGTATTGATCGCAAATTGAACCCACACAAATTGGATGAATCACGTACATTTAACTTAAATCACCTAATTAATAATAATCGGGCCCGAACCCTTAGGTTGCAATTTGGAGGCATGACTTGAATGGGAATTGGATATTGGGCTTGAATAAACCCGAATTGACTCATTACGACCCTATTAGATATATTTGAGTCGGTTCGGTTCTATTTTAGTTCGACGACTTCTGGTACAAACTGGATAGGCCCATTGGCCTTCCATGGGCTATAAGCCCATGTGGGATCCATTAGGTTGATCCGAGCCGGTCCCTGACTTCCAACAAGTCCAAGTGGATATTCATTGCGATGTTTATGAGGTCTAAATTTAAAAGACAAGGTGAGGGAGGGAAACGGACTCATGTGCATTAGCCCCGGGATTCGACCTTTGGGAATGTAATTAATATTTTTGAGAGGTCATATATGAGGATTATTATTGTACATTAATTCAATCAATTGATATAAGGATCCCGAGTTTAATGCATATGACTCCTATGAGACCTGAATGTCAAGAAATGGAATGGATTATGGGCTCATGGGAAGGGTGGCCATAAGGGAAGAAATTGGGCCTTTACTAGGCCTAATGGACGGTCACATAGTGGACTGGGCCTCAAGCCCATTAGTCATGTGGGGCCACCTCTTCGTTGATCTCAAAGTCCAATTCATATGATCTGTCCAAATTTACGATTTTAAAACAAGCGAGTCGTGCGAGACCATTAGTCACTCGACAAATAATTAAAATACAGCAAGGCCTAAACAAGTAGAGTACCGAAATGGCACACGACTTGAAGATGGTGTGTAATAGAACCGCCGAACATGTTCTTTGGTTCATAGACTTTCACTTTAAATATATATGTGGTAAAGTTTGATATAAATCCTTTGTCTTTGGGCAACTCACTAGCCCGGGGTTTCAACGACTCCAAATAGGTAATGGCAACTCCGTTCACTCTAATTAATGCGGTTGGAGTATGACCCAAGTTCATTTCTATGTGCGGATCCAAAGTTTGCACATGTTTAGACCAGAAGATGCTCAAAAAAAATTTTTTTGGGTAAATGGTATAACTTCATTGATAACAAAAGGAATTTACATCAGAGATCAGTGCCAATTACCCCTGTACAGAGCAGTAAGCTAAAATACTCAAAATCACCCCCCCAAAATCAACTAAGGGCAGTATCAAAATGGCGAAACATATGCCCCACTAGAGTAGAGTGTACAATTTTGCATGAGAAGCGGGGAAGAACGGACAACTTCGCTTGCACATCCGAGAGGATCTTTCGAATTATGACTGCTGAAGACGAGACCTGCTTTTGGTAGGTCCTGGAATTCCTCTCCCTCCAAATGCAATAAATATAATGAGTCCAAAGTAGCTTTAGGCAAATAACGTCAAGCTTCTTTCCACGGAGAGAGGAGATCCAGCTAAGTTCCGTATTCCAATCAATATTGGGTCTGTTCAAGATGCTCAAAATTGAGGTTGAAGTGGAGCTGAAATTGAGATACAGAATTGCAAGTATTAGTGCCAATGTCTTCAGCTCACTACCTTTGCTTATATTACCCAAGTCTGTACCGACTATCCAGTCGTGAGGTGTACTCATTCCTTCTTCCTTTTTCGTGTTAATCGCATGACAATTGAATTCGTGTAGCAAATTACATATACAAGTCAAGACGCGCACAATGTTGTTTCGCGCGACTAGACATGCAAGGGGCATCATTTACACTTATTTTCCGTAATTCGTGAACATTGTCGAGTCATGATGTGTAATCCGTAATTTGAAAGATTTTCTCGAGTTTTAGGACATATTGGTTCGAGCAGTGGAAGCGGGCTGAGATCATTCTTGCTTTGGGTCGGATTTATTTGAGGCTAAAGTGGATGGAGAGCCCAAGAATCTATGAAGATTAACCCATTTATGAAGAGCTCAATGAAGAGTCAATGGGAGTCTATCAACACGAAGACATATACATATATGGCATATATATGGACGTCCATCTCATGGCTAGAGGCGGTGGAGGAAATATTTATGGCAACCAGTATTCTGGTGGCACAAGCACACTGTGCGGACTCGAATTTAGTCTTGTTAGAGCCTGCATCCATGCTCATGACCACACGGTTTGGGAATGTCCACCTTCCCGAAGGACGCATGACAGACACACGTGAGAAGAAGTAGCCATTACTTATTTACGACCCGAAGGTCAAGGGTCGTGAGTCGCTCGGGTAGGGGTATGAATACACCTAGTTTACTAAGGCATATGGTCTGCGGAACCGAGGGTTCCGAATTCAAGGATTCTGTTACATGCGGGCTTATATCCCGCACGCCCTATCGATACTCTGGTTTGTTTAGGGTTTGCTGTGAGACCCGGTATTTGCACACACACAAATATATATATATATATACATATGCTTATATATATATATATTATGTGGAAGTTGCTGGAGAGGAAAAAAAAAAAGGAATGGAGCCATGGGCTCCACGTCTCCCCAAGCTATTCCTCTCACCTTCCACCGCCTTATCATTCTTTCATTCATTTATTTATTTTTCTTTCTTTTCTCCTATGTTCTGTTTCGGGGGGGGGGGGGGGGGGGGGGGGGGGAAGGGAAGAAAAAGAAGAAACAGAGAGTGAGGAGAGGCAGATAGGGAGAGAGAGGGATCTGAGCAAACTCGAGGAAGACGACCGAGTCGAACCAATTTTGAAAGGGAAAATGACTAAACTTGGGATTCTTGATTAGTAAGTTGATTCTCCTAACCCTAGACACTCTTATTCATTGAGTTTAGGTGCGAATTCAGCCATTTTCTTCTTCGTTTCAGTTCGGTTTCGGGTTCTAACTATTGATATGGATTTTGCTAATTGATGTTTCGTGATTTATGATTTACTATTAAGCATCTCTAGAGTCGATTGGTCTTGTTTTTAAACCGATTAGGTTATGGATGTTGAGGGAGCAAAAAGATTAATAAAGTTAATGGGTTATACAGTTATATAAGAATTGAAATGTTCGGCTTATCTAATTGCTATTGAGTGTATAGACTTGACTGATTGGGTTCATATTTTGATTTTATGAGATTGTTTAAATGAAAGCGTGATAGGGTTCAATGTAGGATTGAGTTCATGTTTTCATCTTATGTATGATGATTCCAATTGACGTAATTGGTTGGGTAAAAGATAGATATGTCTATGGATTTAGCTATGATTAATTTGTCTTGAGCTGAAGGAATTAGAATAAATGAGATTATTATGCTTTGTAAGGGTCAATGGAGGAGTTTGAGTAGTATTATTGGTGTTAGTTTATGGCCAAAATATCCAATTGGGTCTTGAACCTTGCTATTGGGTGTAAGAATAAATTTTCTTGAGAATGTACTCTGATGATTCTAATTTATTCTTGTGTTGAGCTTCTTGTGTTTGATTCGATATATCTTGTTGTAAATTAATCGATAATGAATTGCCTAAAGTACTAAATTGGAAAATGAATTGGTTAATTAGCTAGAGTTAGAAGTAATAGTTGAATCAATATTTTCTTTTGAGTGGAAAGCTAGGAAGCAGGGGAAATGCTCGTATGGAGTTATTGTCGATATATCAACTGATTTGCAAATTTTTCACGTTCATTTGCTTAGACAAATTTTGGGTAGGAAGCTATATAATTGATGATTTGAGAAAGACCAGAAGCTAGCCACTGATTATCTTTCATTCTTTGATTGTTTTCATTTTTGCTTTTCTTTCAGATATATATGGGTTCATTCCCTTGATGGTATAACTTATTTTAGAGTCAGTACCTTCAAGCTATATTTCCACCTGTTCTCTTTTCAAATAATATTGTTGGTTTTGTTGGATTCCTATGTCTTGGTTACCATTTCAGCTTGGTAAATTTGTAAATTTGAATATAATAGATTATGGAATAGGACCGTTTATTTGTTAAAGGAAAGCTAGTTGCTGCCCAAGTTATCTTTTATTTGAATAACTTATTCATTACTTATGATAAAAGATTGAAGTTGGTTAATTCTCGAGATTCTCAAGGGCAAAAGTTGACGAGACTGAAAGCAAGCATTCTGAAGGCTCAATTCAGTGGACCATACGTTGGGTGTTCGGTGAGTACCTTATTCCATTGTGAAATGATTTATATATATATGTTAAGTGAATACTATATTCCTTTGTAAAATGATGTATAATAGTTATATAAATTATTCAACAAGAATGTTATGATAGTTAGATTAAGGAATCGGTCTTGCTATGTTGTGGGAAAGAATTTGAGAGAGATTGCCCTTTATGTTTCACTTTGACTTGAGATATGCAGTGTGATTGTATACGTTGATTGTGTATGAGATATGTACTGATAATGTGGTACTATTGTAATGTGATTGATATTGTGCTTGTGTATGATGATATATGAGGTGCGATGGCATGGTTGCATTTGTTTATGCTTGTGATTGTTGTTTGATTATAGCCATGGGACCGCTGATCCGACGGGATAAAAAAGGGACGCCTAGACCGCTGATCCGGCGGGATACAAAGATGGAAGTCTAGACCGCTGATCCGGCGGGATACAAAAAGGGACGCCTAGACCGCTGATCCGGCGGGATATAAAATGGACGCCTAGACCGCTGATCCGGCGGGATACAAAAGGGACGCCTAGACCGCTGAACCGGCGGGATATAAAATGGACGCCTAGACTCCTACTGCCGGAGGATAATGGGCAGCCCCCGCTTATGAGAAATGAAATGAGGAATTTGTGGATGAGTGCGGGGTCACGGTACCGTCATAACTCTGTTGCGAGGAAATGCAACCCTATGGCTATATTGATTGGTTGTGTTGTTTACTGTTTGTCTGGTATGATTGTTGGAGATGTGATGATTGTTGAAACTGTCTACGGATGTTCTGTGAAAGCCGTGTGGTTGCTAGAGTTCGATATGTCAAGTGGTTGTGTTGTGAAGTGGAATGCTAATGAATGGAAATTTGATATTTATGGGCTATTGGATATTAGCGAAATGGTTGGAAGAGTTGTGTGTATTTGTTGGTAGGATTTAAATTTAGTTACCCTATTGAATAAAATTATTTTTGTATAATATGTATAAAATATACCGTATATCTGTGCGAGGGAGCGAATAGTTGGATTAGATGTGATTGTACTGTTTATTTGAATATTCGGTTGTTAGCAGTTAAATATTTATTTAATAAATAGTTCATTTTGCTTTGGAATATAATACTCACTAAGATGCAGCTCACACCCTGCATATATTTTTCCAGATAAACTTCTAGCTGCGCGGAAGGACTACTTTTTGATATCGGGGATCAGCTCGGAGAATTAGGTAGGGACTTTAGTTATATGATAAGTATTCTTTTTGCATAGAACGTATTTGTATATGTTACGACCTGAAATTTTTGTATAGTTGGTTTAGTGATGTGGTTGAAGAGAAAATACTCTCTTTGAGATGCATATACATATTAGAGCTTGCTGGATTGGATATATATATTTAGGCCTTATGGAATGTAGGTTTAGATGTGAATAGTTTGTGTGATAATGGATATCGACCAAATTTAGGGGAAGTTCTGTCGAAATTTCGGGTCGTGACATTTGCCGTTTTTAATTTATTTGCCGCGTGAATTAAGTTTCGCTCGTCATGCTCGATTTGACGCCATAAATTCAATTAAGCAATCGACTCAAGTTAAGAGCCCCGAAAGAAGAACAAATCCTCGTGTTAGGGGATCGTTTCGCCGTCCTCGCGTTTTGGTTAACTAGGCCATGATGGCCACTTCGCCGCGTGGACCAGGCCCATGACTAATGTGGTCCCGCTCTTCACATGGACCCGTGCGCAGACTCAATTGATTCTAACTCTCGGACCTCGCGCTTACCGACCAAGATCGTTACATGAATGAATGTACAAATAAGTATCTCACAATGTACTCTCAAATAAATACAAATACAACAATTTGATACCCGTCGGTTTGCGTTCGGTCAATATTTTGATCGTGCTCACTGTGAGGTTGGAAAGATCGGAATTAAAATTAATGCGACACGGGCTCAAGAGAGCTGGAGGTCGGGTCCGACCGAACCCTTGGATCCCAAGAGGACCAAATGGTTCTCGAGATAGCCGTGGGACCGGTCAAGCTCCCGAGTGATTGTCTGACCTTTTTTCACGTGTCCCAATCCGAGTCGTCCTCTGCTTGAACCCTACTTGGATTAAAATAGTGAGTCGATGTCGGACCCCATACCACACTCGAATCGCTCGCACTCATTGTGTTGGGGGGGCATCGGACCCCATGGTCAATGATTGGGGCATTGGACCTCGTGCTCGATAATTGGGGCGTTAGACCCTGTATTATTCATATCATATAGCTTCGAGCCTGAACCGCCACAAAACAAATAAAAACAAACAAAAACAGAGGAAACAGACGAGTGGTCTAAATTAAGTGTCATGTTTATCTAATTATCATATTATGAGTCGGGGTCACTTAACAAACACATCTCTATCCTAAATATATGAAAACAGATATGACGTGTGCAGTGATTGGCTATGCGCCACCTTGAAAGGGCATGTAGCATTCGCCATTATTTGAAAAAAGGACCCGACATACATTATGTTTATTGTCAAGTCCTGAATATGTGGGTTTATTTTAAGTTCTTTTGTTTTGTGACACTAAGGGATTAACAGATTATGACAGGGTGGTGCTTTACCAAAATCCTAAAATCTAGGGTTTTACCCCACTCGTTTCCTTGTGTTTCATTATGTCGTGTGTGTGACTAGTCTGGTTTTGATGATGGATAAACCTGATCTAAACACAAACATAGGAAAAAGAGGAACGCGAAATACCACGGAGGTGCCAAGGTCTCTACTTATGTCCTATGAAGGACCAAACAACTTTCATGGGCCTTTCCCACTCGTGCCTGTGATCCACATTCCTAACCGCCCAAGTCTATGCTAGAATGACAGAAACATTTCAGTCGGGTAAAAAAGGCTATGTAGATAAGACCTGCACCTACACGGGCTGCCTGTCTTTACCCGTGGCTCGAGATGTTTCGATCACCCTAACCATAGGGTTGCCAATAAATCATGAAAGTCACGCCCTTGAGTCAAGAAAAATGTGTTTGTGTGAAGGTAAATCGAGACTGTGCGATACGGACCATTAAGGTCGGTAGCCGGTGTCAACCGATTCTTTGGACACGTCAAGGTCATGTGAACCTTGAAGGAGCCGGAGGACCGGTTGCACCGCCCGAAAGTGGTCTAAGGAGAATACCAACATTCCAACTCGAGCCGCTTCAAATCGGGCCTATACTCGAGTCAAGACACACAAGTCCTCCCTATATGTCCATGCTACGCGTACCGCGTGTCTCAGTATTTTATCAAAATGTGTGATTTGAAAAGTGCATGGCTACCGGTTCATAATCCGTCGGCGCGATTATAGATCATTGGCCCGTTCGTGCAATTTTATTAAAGAAACGAGTGAGTTAATTAGTCGAATGATTCGTCCCAATTACTACATTTGTATGGTTGGTTAAATTGAGTGAATTTTCTGAATGCTTTGAATTTGTGGGTTGTGGATCGTTGGATCGATCATGGATGGACCGCCCGAATGGAATCCTAATCCTTGATTATTTTAATTTTTTAAAACAACTCGCAACACGAGGACTATGACGGGTCCTCGTGAGCCAAGGAGATTCGGCCAAAGGTGGCCGAGAGCCCCTTGGGCCCTCGTGGGCCCGCGACGGTCTTCATGACTGAGTCCATGCATATTTTGTATTTAACGCGTTAAATAGAGTGATTAACCGTCAAATTAAGGTTGGCATGGGAAGCAAGATTACATAAAAAACGGGAAATGGGATCTAATCAAGGGGGAGACCACCACATGATCCGAGGTAAGTCATGAGGCTCTCGGCCACCTCTCCAAGGGAGATATGGCCGAGGGGCCTCATGGCTCTACTCGGGCTGAGAACGGTCTCCTTGTCCCAATTCGAACCGTTTCCTGTATGTATCACCCATCAAATACGATAATAAGCAAACATATATGAGGCCGATACCGCCATGATAGCAAGAAATACATGCAACAACACAAAAAATGCATAAATCATGATATTAAACAGAATCGATAAAACGGCATTGACACGGGAAACAATGAAACGTAAAACATAGGAGACCATTGAAATCGGAGAGGAGGAGCCTACCAAGGGCCCAAGAGAGTCCAGGGGAGCTCTCAGCCTCGTCCAAGAGGAAGTGGCCGAGAGGCCCCCATGGGCCGCCATGAGTCGAGCTAGCCTCCTTAGCTTTGATTCTAAACCTCTCTCGTCATGCTAACACATAATACATCATTAAACAGTCATGCAAGTAAACTTACGACATTTTAAACAAGAGCATACATTAAGTCGGTCGAGGACCACCTTATCTCCCTACAAAGTTCGGAAACTAAAAGTCCTAACTTCTCTAAATTTTTAGAGAGGTTATACCATCTCCGAGGAAGGGTGAAACAAATTGAAAATAGGTTAAAAGCATGCTAGATAGTTCAGCATAGAATCTTACAGGGGGTTGAGGTAGAAAGGGACTTTCAGGTTCCCCGGGCAGCTGGTGTGGATGCGGCTGGAGAAGCTATTCCGGGAAGCTCTCGTGCTGCAAAATAGAGTAAAAGAGAGGGAGAAAGGAAGAGAGAGGAGTGCTAGAGGATTGAAACCGTTCACCACAAAAGCAAGCAAAAAAGCAGAGCCGAGATGGAGTCTTTAGACTCTTCGAGTTGTTGGTGAGCTGCGGCTGTTCAGGGGACTCCGGGGGGTTCCCGACCTATAAAAAAAGGTAAAAGAAAGATGAAAAAAGTAGAGGGAAGGCGTTATCCCTTGTTAGAGTCAGGTGACCCGAGAAGTGCAAGAAGAGGAGCCACGGGTAAGGGAGCTGAAAGGGTGAAGGGAGGAGGCTCCTGTGTGCGTGCTTGGTGGCTTAGGACAGGCGAGAAACCCTTGAATACTAGCTGAGGTGGCGCTCGAGCTACTGGTCCCTGTGCTAACCTTAAAAGAAAGAAAAGGAAAACCGAGAAAATGAGAAACCCCGAGAGGAGAGGAAGCTCGGGAGGTGGTTGTGCTCGGTGGAACAGCTCTTAGATTCCTTGCCACGGGGAAGAGAGAGAGCCGTGTGTGGTCCGTCCAAGGATGTTGGCACGACTCGCCTTAGTCGTGGAGGAAGAAAACTCGTTGGAAAAATAGAAAACTCGAGGGGGCGCTACTGTGTTGTAGCTATACAAGCTATAGGAAGCTTCAAATGGAAAAATGGATGTTGCCAATGGACTCGAGAGGTCAAATATGTGTGGGATAAGTATTTGTTTGATGTTCGGGTCGGGTCGAGAAGCGATTGTTGGGAAACCGGGATGGTTTGCTGGTAAACGAAAGTCAAGGCACCTTGCTGCTATTGCCGAACGAATTTGGAGGAAGACAAGAGAGCTTGAGAGGATTTTAGAGAGCTAAGGACTTAGAGAGAGAGGGAGTTGTGTATAGTGATTAACTTGTCTTGCAATTAGGCATATATAGGTGTGTAAATGATGCAAGCTAATGAAGATTAGAGAGGATTAGGGTGACTGGCCGAAGTTTTAATGGGGAGTGGGGGGAGTAGATCAACATTTAATGGGAAAGAAGAGAAGAGATGGATGTGAAGGTCCTTGTGTGGTCTTGATATGGGGCAAGCTCCCTTAAATTGGGAAAAAGCAAAGAGAGGTTGGCCGGCCATGGGTTGGAGTCGAGGAAGCTTGGGTCTTGATCGGTTGCGCATTCGAGTTTTGTGTCCCGAATGGATAGCGCATTATTGATGTTGGCAAGGAAGGGATTCCAACGAGCCTAATATCGACATATTTCGCTCAGACTGACAACTTGAGGGCTCGGAGGCTCGGGAGTCATTTCTTGCTCGATTCGAGTAATATGAGCAAAGTTAACCATTTCTGTCGACCTTTTGTGTGTCTGCGTTCTGCACTTGTCGTTTTGATATGTTTTATCTTTGGGGCGAAATAGTTAACTCCATGGCCTCCGCTAAATAAGGCAAAGCGGAGACGTCCCGGGAATCTGCAGTTGGACTTCTCTGATTGTTTCCTGAGGGTCTCGAGGTGCCCAAAGATCGATGTGTTCTCTGTTAGTCGAAAACGAATCCCGAAGGCTTGCTGGACGGCGTTTGAGACCCTTTTAGTGCTACTCAGGAAACCTGAATGATTTATGCAGTTAGATCTGAAATGATCTCTTTGGCCCTTGGGGTCATTAGGACTGGCATGGCTTGATCTCGGGTGTTAACGTTTCGCCTAATAGGCCACCAGGTCGAGGACTTAGCTAAAAGGGACACTTTCTTGACTCAAGATTAACTTGTGAAGCTAAGACGATTTTCAGATAACGGTCTGAAACATGCTTCAGAGTTGTGAGAACCCATGAGGATGGCTAGAACTATCCTCAAACGTTCATGATTCACCTAACGAATTGGTGACTCGGGAGCCTAGTTGGAAGGGCCATCTACGGGTACTCAGGAGTGCCCCGACTCAAGCAAGTGACTTGCGAAATGCGCTCGAAGGTGTTTTTCATCAGTTTGGCATCATGAAGAATTTTTAGAGCCCCATATTAAATACCTTTTGATGGCCCGGTGAGCCAACTATGAACAGTGTTGTCAGAGTCGGTTTCTACTGGCCCGAGATCAGGCGTTGTCTGAACTCTCTTGTTGCTCTTTAAGATATTTAGGGAAAACCTGAGGTGTTCTCTACCATCATGCCCCAAGGTCATTTGGATGACCCCGTTGACCTAGCTATGAAATGTAACTCGGGGTTTGCTAGGTCATTTTTTATTAGAGTTCCGGGAGTTATTGTCAGGAGCCCTGTTGATGTCCTCCCCTAGAGCCAGTGGACCAAAATGGGATGCTGACACAAGGGATTTTACTCCTCCGATTTTAAGAAGTCGAATAAGTTGGATATTCCTCCTATTGTATTTGATTTATTATCTTTTGGTAATTTGGGTAGTCTAGATGGGTATTTCCTATATGATTTTATCTCGATATCTTGTAATCCATTTAGAGATATTTTTTAGGATTTCATGTACTATAAATACGTGAATCGAAGTTCGTTGTAAGGGTCCCAACCAACACATCAAATACATACCTTTTATGTATCTTTTCTTTTCCTGCACTTTACTTTTACCTATCTTTACCTTACCTTGCACCTTTACCTTTCCTTGCACCTTTACATTCCCGAACTTTTATCTGTCCTTTCTTTTCCTTTTCCGCATCTATTCCACTTTTCGGAGTTAAACCACCCAATTGACCTTACGGGGTTATTCGGTGCCGATTTACTCAGCCTCTACCTATCTTGGCTTCCAAACCGAGGTAGTATTCCAGAGTCTAGGTTCCAACCTA
Source organism: Punica granatum (assembly GCF_007655135.1). NCBI lineage: Eukaryota > Viridiplantae > Streptophyta > Magnoliopsida > Myrtales > Lythraceae > Punica > Punica granatum. Next base: position 40,197,865 of record NC_045127.1, on the reverse strand, counting down.
GATTCGCTCCTTTCGGCCATTCAAGATCGGGACCCGCTCTCAACACGCCTTATTAGCCGTGGCTTGTTACTCTTAATCGAGGAAGCACGAAGTAATAGTGGAGAATCCATGGCGGTTAAATTCTCAATCCGTGAGATTGTTTGAGGCGCACTTCACTTCCTTAAAATCCAGCCGCCGTTCAATCCCTCGAACTCTCGAAGTTGCAGTATAACGCTTTGAATCGGTGGGACCGATTAGTGTCGCGTCGGTGTCTATTTTTTTGAGACAGCACCCTGGCACGTCTAGTTTTCTAGTTATCTATCCATCGGCAATTTTCGACGTGAAAAACACCTTATTAATCCACACACGAACCTCTCACCAAATCATAGAATGGAACCCCTCCTTATGGATTCTGACGCAGACCCGAAATGATTCCATATGGTCACATTTGCGTCCGTTTTGCCAACGATGATATGTGGTGGGGCCAGGCGGTCGGTGTACGTGTTCTGCCAGGCCAACCCGTGGTTCCGGATCACTTCGAGGAACGTCCCCAGCTTCTGAAAAAGAGATCCTCGGAGAGTGTTTCTCCTCTCTCTGTATATATACAGTACAAAGTCGTTGGCAGGTAGGCTCCGATTGGGGGAAGATTAATACAACATGAATATAACACTTGAAATTCCGCCTATTTGGGGAAGATTAATACAACAAGAATATTACACTTGAAATTCCTCGTTCCCTCAAAACCCTCAACACATTGCACATACCTCCTAATTTAGATCCAATTTAGCCAATAAACTGATAAGATAATGTGATCTTACCGAAAAAATATAAATATCTATTAGTTTTTCTAAAAATATTTCATCAAAACCTGTCAAAAATTAGGGATGTACACTGCAAAGCATCTTGGAGGATTTGCTAGCGGAAGTAATAATGTCTAGTCTTGATGGATCTCAATCGGCTTAACATACATAGCTGCTTTGGATGCACAGTGACATCTTATTGTCACAGAAAACAATCTCTCATTCTGTAGAATTTACAAATCAGGATGAACTTCTCATCTCTGCCCAACTTCCTCTTGAAACAAAACTTCCAAATGATCCAATAGAAATCGAACTCACGACCACTAGGGTACGCGAATTTTCAAGAGATCAAGATCCGAGAATGAACCCCCCCCCCCCCCCCCCCCCCCCCCCCCCCCCCCAACCTACTTCGATTGCCATAGGCCATTCCGGACATCCCTTGAAATGGGAGGCTGGGTAGCTCGTAAGTTTCCACCAAGCTCGATGGGTACAAGTGGGATAAGAGAATGCATAACATCGGTTATTAGTGGGCGGTAGCTCGGTTCAGGTTGCAAGCATAATGCTGCCACCGCAGCAACCTAAAAAGAGGTTTATCACAATTATACTATCATCAATCACACAATGAGATTGAAAGTAGTATTTTCAGAAGACACCGATACGCAGTTATTCCTTGACTGCAAGACCAAAAAGATCCAAACCAAAAGAATTGAGGGAAAACTCGGACTGCATTACTTTCAGTGGTCTGGCAAAGTATAGGATTATCTTTTCATATTATTACCAATTTAGCAGAATCTTTTTAAAGACAAGGGACCACTTACTACTTGGAATCTGTAATTTTCTTCTAAAACAGAACAGAAAGTCAAGGCAGAAAATTCGAAATGAGAGAACCTGATATAAGTGTTTGAAATCCATGGCATCTTTAATTGTGGGGTCTACTATGTTTGGAAGCTTTGATCTTTCAGTAAGGTGTGGCATGGTCTGCAGCATCAAGAAGACAGCTCTTAGACAATATTCGATTTGTATCGAATAAAACCGTAACGAAAAGGCAGAAGATTAAGAGTGATCCTGAGAATGGCATACCCAGGTGACAATAGATAGGCACTGAGCTGGTGCCAATTTCTCGACCGGCTTCCTTCCCAAGAAAAGTTCCAGCAGCACAACCCCAAACGCATGAATCGCTCTTGTCAGTCAATTTACCTGAAGAAAGAAATACCGATAATGAAAAAAAAAATCTCTTCAATAATGGTAGCAACTCTTCTCAGTAAGCCAACAGATCGTGATGGAGCACACTCATAAGAACTAAGAAGTTTCCAGCTTGCTTCGATGTACTTCTGCAATCCTAAAGACTACTGGTTCTAGTCTCGGGCAGCTACATTCCAAACTACCGGCATTTTAAGGGTTAATCGGATTCCCCAACTCCAGACTGAGACATCAACTAAATTACTAGGCTGGATCATATTGTGTTCAATCAAGGCCACCTTTTGGCAAACAGAAGCAACAGATGTTTCAACTGATCGATTCCAGATAACCTGGGAGCTGATGGTATGGAGGAAGAAGGAGGAGGAGGAGGCATGGGCGGTGAGTTACTGACAGCAGAAATCAAGATGGGTGCTTCAAGAATCAATAACAAGGAGGAGAGTGGAAACGCGAAGAAGAAGAAGAAGAAGAAGAAGAAGAAGAAGAAGAAGAAGAAGAAGAAGAAGATCCATATGTGTTGTTTTCTTGCTAAGAACACATGACATGAAGATAGAGAAATTGTGTTGTTTCTGTTTGCGGGTTGGTTCTAGCAGGGGACACCACACTCACCACCCTCCCTCTAGTTCAAAATAGAACAGGGCGGAAGAAAGCTCCATAGACTCTGAAGAGAGAGAGTGTGTGTGGTTTTATTCACATTTCACAGTCTCACTCTGGCGGTGGCATCTCTCTCTTGCTTTCTCTTTCCATTTTTTAAATCTCTCTCTCTCTCTCTCTCTCTCTCTCTCTGACCACTTTGCTTAAATAGCTTTTTCTACAAATAAATAAATACAAAATATCAATATATATTAATATATAGATAAATAAATTTACAAAAAAAAAACAAAGGGACAGAAGGGGAGAGTCAGGAAAAGCAGCTTATTCAGTTGGGGAGTTTTTACCCAAACTAAACTTCTTTTTAAAACTATTTTTCACAATAGACTTCTCCAAAATTATTTTTCAAAATAGATTTATATTTTTCTTTCGATTAGTCTTCTAGTCCTACAACTTTTGATTTGTTTTATCTAGATCCCCTTAAAAAAATCTGTTTTATTATTATGATCCTTCCTCATATAAACTTTTTCGGTAATTATTTCTCAAATAAAATATTTTTAGTAAATTTCTCTCATCAATTTAAATTTATATTTATATAAGAAATTTCTGAAGATTGCTCATGAAATTTTTAAGAATTATGTTAATTCGAGTATGTGAGCTAGAAAATATATTTGATTAATATTAATATTGGAGAAATTCTAGTTATAATTGTTTAAAATACTATTGAGAATTTTACGTAGAAAATCTAATATTTTAGAAATAATTTTAAACTTTGGGAATAAAACAATAGGGAATAGTTTAAGTTAGTACATACAATGCATGCCTTATGACATATTTATTGTAAATTTGGTGTTTTTTCACTATGTATAACGATTATATGAAGATTATACATCTTAATTATGATAATTTTGTATATTGTTATGACTGTTTTTAAGGGGAAGAATTTTAATTTCCTTGAGCATATTCTAGATTTATTATATTCATACTTCCTATCAACTAATTTGCAGTTGTCAATATATATTCTCGTAAATCTAGAAAAAAAAAGAAATATATATGTTCTCGTAATTCTTTTTATTCTACATAAAGACATTCTGACTACCTAGTTTCCTATACTTTTAATTTAACAAAACTCTAACAAAATTCTAACGTTGATTTTGTAGTTTCATCCATAAACCTTAAAGATTGATTTACGGAAAATTTATATTAAGATATGTTTAAAACAAATTTGTGGATAATTCATTCATGATGATAACTAAATTAGGCTTTTTGTAAATGGATTTAAAAGAAACAAATTAATAAGTTATAGGGACTAGAAAGATAATAAAGAAACTGACATAAATCTATTTTGAAAAATAGTTTTTGAGGAAGTCTATTATGAGAATTATTTTTAAAAAGAAGTATAGTATGGGCAAAAATCTTCAGAAGAGAGGGCAAGCCTACAAACAACTATGTGGCAGTTATGAACATTGAACCCATGTAGATTGATAATTTTCTAGGAAGGAGAATCAGGGTCAAAGTAAATGGATTTTCTTCTTTGGAAACTCTAACAAGACATCAATATTAGAATGACACATTTAGTATTTTAAATTCAAATATTTAGTATTTTTCGGCTTGGGTACTCAGTACTTTTATTATTTATGATAAATGACTGCACAAACTATAAAAATTTTCAATTGAATTAATAAGGAAAAATGTTATTTTTGGTCCTCAACCTTGCATCGCTTTTTAGTTTTCATCCTAAACCTTTACTTTTGTCAAAATTCGCACTTAACATTGCACCGTTTGTTTACGTTGATCCTCCATTATTAACTTTTCTGTCAAAAAGATATTGTCAAATAATAATTTTTTAAAAAAATTGAAAACAAAAAAAAACATAAAAAGGGGAAGTCGAACAGAAAGGAACGGAGAAGGGGGAGAGAGGATGGCCAGATCTTCGCCGGCGAGGCCCCCTCCCCAAGAATTGAGGGATCCCAGTCGAAACTAGAACCCCATGATTCTTGGGGGAAGGGACCCCTCCGATAGCCACCCTTCCCTCGGCAAGGTCGCCGGTGGCCTCTGGGTTCACTGGCGACCTCTTTATGGGAAGGGTAGCTGCTAGTGGAGCCCCCTCCCCTGAGAATCAAGGTTGCTAGTGACCCCAAAACCCACTGGCGACCTTGCCACGGGAGGGGTGGCCGCCGGCAAGGCTTCGACCGCCCCCTCCCCCTTCTCCTTTCCTTAAAGTTCGATTTTCCTTCACTTTTTTTTAAAAAAATTATTAGTCTTTTAAATATATTAAATAAAATTATAATTTTTAAATCTTTTTTGATGGAAAATTATTTTTTTAACTGAAAAGTAGATGGTAAGACTGGAAGAAACAAAACGAACTACGTTAAACACGAATTTTAACAAAAATAAAGGTTTAGGACGAAAACGAAAAAGAGATGTAAGGTTGATGACAAAAAATGACTTTTTTCTCAATTAATAAATACTTGAACTGAAAGTAGAAGTAAAAGATATTTATACTAATCACGAGACTAAAAGTATTACACATTTGAATTGAAATATTAAATGTTTGAAATGAAAGTATTAAAGGCATTACTATAATTTGCTGTCATATTAGATTTTTTTTTTGTCTGATTCTTGCTATGGCTAATCATCATCTCAAGGAAAATTCTAGGGACTGTTTTGCTAGGGGAAGTTGGGATATTCTCAGTATTCTCCAAACTTTCCCTTGTTATCAAAAACGGGTTGGATACTGAACCAGTGAAGATATGAATTCATGAGTTCACGTATTTAATAAAGAATTTGATGGATCAGATCACATGTTTAATTAAAATTAAATAAATAATTATATTATTAAGAAAGGGATAAAATGTAATGATAAATAGAGTTAATTACCTATAAGAGCACAATTTTTGCTCAAATTTCTAATCCTAACACAAATTTTAAAAATTACACATAAATGTACAAACTGCTATTTTAATTGCGCGTCTAACACAACAAGATTTCTTCCATTAATTTTGGCGAAACTCACCAACGTGGCATTTAATGGTGCCACGTTGCACATAGAAGATGACCATGTAGGCTTGATTAAATTTTTTAATAAATTTCATAAAATATTTTAAAAATTAATATAAAGAATTCATAACATAAGAGAGGGTTGCTAGTAAGTTCACCGCTGTCGACGCTATGCTACCATAAGAAGAAAAATAAAATATAGAAAGAGAGGGACTCAGCGGTGGTGGGACCCTTGGCATTGATCGGAATCGAAAGACCCCAAGATTTGAAATTCTTTCGATTCCGATCAGCGAGCCCTTGACGGCCGTTGACCTTTACCCCTCCAGCACGCCGGCAGCTCTGGTGAGGTACCATTGCCGCCTCTCCAACCCCACTTTGAATTTTAATTTTTTGGGTAAATATAAATGTCACTCCCTAAGCTATTTTTTATTAATAGATGTCATCCTCCGAACTTTCGAAAGTGAAGTTTTACATTCCGAAAATTGAATGGAGATGTTACTCCCCAAATTTCATCAAGAGATGTCTTAGTGAATGACCCAACATGCATTCCTTTTATTTCCCCCTTTTAAAGTTGAAAGAAAAATTAGATAACGCAATTTCAAATATACAATTGTTAAATATGCTCTTAATGTCGTGATTTAAGATTTAACATGTAATAAGAGTACATCCCTGAAAAGAATAAATATTAAATACTTTTTTATCGGAAAAACGAATATAAACATAATCACTTTCAATATAACGAAGTTGCGGTGTTTGATCGCAGGTTTTTTACCTTTTTTGGAATCTATGATTGCCATACATATTGCTCTTGTAAATGTTGCATCTATTTATTCACCGATATCGCTATTTTTTCAACCCGATTTTTTTTCCTTGACAAAATTAATAATTCCTACTAGGCCTTATTACATTTTCTATCTCATTTGTTTTTTTTCAAGTGTAATTCATGGAATAAAATTAATAGACACTAAAAGTTGGGATATTCATTGGTTAAAAATTTACCGTGAAAATTATCTCCTATTTTCTTTTCTCTTATTTCTTACCTGGGCATATCAATGATATACTTATATAATCTCTTTTATTATAATCTTAAGTAGCAAGAATATGTTTTTTTTTAACCTTTTAATCTTCATTCTGTATATAATTTTATTTTTAGTTATAAATCGATGATACTTTTTTCAGTGAAACAATTGTAGATCTTTATAATAAGAGTGGATGAACAATAAATAGGTTCTTTACATTTAAAAATAATCAATAACACTAAGATGACTTTTGGATTTAATATTCTGGGTTCAACTTGGTTCATTAGCATTAACTTATTTAAAATGCGTTTTTTCCTTTTAGATGCCCGTGATATGGGAAAGAAGCAAAAGTTGGGAAGGGCATTTCGGTATTTTAAGGAGACATCTCTTTACTTTTGAATCTACTGGGAGTAACATTTTTCATTCATGTTAATTCGGGGAAAAATTTGGGGAGTGATTGTAACAGGTGAGGAAAGCTTAGGGAGTGCATATGATATTTACTTTTTTTTTTATTCTTTTCCAAATTTTTATATATTTCTAGTATAAAATTTTAACCAGCCCACTTGATCAACTTCCATGTGCCATGTTGGCAAACTCTGTCAAATGACATTGTGTTAAACGCGCAACTAAAATTGTAGTTGTACAACTTTTAAAACCTCGTATTAAAATTTCAACTAGACTTGAGACCCCAGCATTGCGTGAGCGCTTGTAATATTATTTTGTTAATTTATCATAAATAAATAACTAAATCTTTTTGTTTCTATGATTTATTATGTTTATGGTTTATATGTAATATTATATATTAGTAGATGTAATATTGATTGAGAGTATAGATTTATTATTATTATGTTGTTACTCTTTTTTAATTGAAGTTTTTATAGTTATTTGAAATATATTTATTAGATTGTTTTATTTATTTTTCATAGAAATTTATTCATAAATAGTATACGGTATAATGCTAAATTTAATACAACTTTCCACATGAATAGTTATATTTAATAATACATATTTCGCTTATTGATATTGGAAAGATATGATAATTCGTACATTTTGTAGTAACGGGAGCTACAAATTTGCAACTCTAAGTTTTAAAAGTTCAATAATATATTGGACACATGATATGTGTGCCACTTTGCTAGGGGCCCGAAAGGGCGAGTCCCTAATCCAATCCCCTCTCTTGGTGATCACCCAGCCCCTCAGGGTTGGTTTTTTTTTTAATGTAATTAATTTATTTAATTTTAATTTCTCATTTTTCTTTTAATTTTTAAATGATTTTAATTTGCAACCAATAACAAATTACCACGTGGGCAAAATTAACGGCGTCAATTTCACATTAGCAACTCCATAATGCCCCTTCATGGAACGGACCAAAATTATCTAGTGGACCAAATATATAGGATTTATTATGCTTTTTTTGAAATTTATAAGAGCGAAATTGATTGAGACCAAAATTATAGTACCAAAAATGTCTGTTTTTCAAAAATAAAATAATAATAATAATAAGAAAAGTTGAATGTCAAGTTTTGAACACAAGATAATGTGCACAATTAAACATATCTTTACCGCTACAATACCAATAAATCTACGCTCACCTCTCACTTTCATTAAGTTTTTTTATGAATTAGTTTCGGTACATTATTAAATTAAAGAAGGTCACTGAAGAGACACTCAACCAGGAGTTGAGGAATTACTTGAAAATCCTATATGGCAGACTCAAATTACACGAACGGAGATTTCTCGTCGCACGGGATTGAGAAACCTACTTTAAATACCTATGATAATAATAGATTCTGCGAAAAAGTTGATATTTTTTAATAATAAATCCTATTTGTTGCAATAAATATGATGCAGTCCTGGTTTTACCCTTGAATCCATGATCTTGAAATTTGGAATGTCAACTGAGCTACCAACTTATTAGGGTGTAAAGGATTAACTCCAACCCCGTATCAGTGCTTTCTAAGCCATCCATCTCGAAAGTAATAGTCTTATGTCGGCCTATGCCTTTTAGCTTGCCATTGTATAGTATGTAGTTAACCTTTACAAGCAAGACTCTCTATGGCTTTGTTCGGATTAGTGAGTTAACTTTTCGAAAAGCATACATTACAGGAGAAATGACTCACCTGGAATGCACATGTTTTACCACTAGCTTAATGAAAGTGCCAAGACAAGAATCTCAACACAGTGTTGAACTTTGTTCCATAATATGGTCTAACATATATATATATTAGTTGATCATGTATCATGCGTTATCCTATTAATTGGCCCGATTAAGTGATCGATCAAGTTTTTTAAATTATGGGGCTATGGACATCTTAGTAGAGTGTGGGATTTAATGCGCAGATACCGTAAGTGTTTTCTAGTCCCATGACGAGCGGAATTAGGTATTACACTAATCTCATGCTTAAATGCAATTGAGGGGGTTATAGTTTCCGGGTTGCACGTCACACGTAATACACGCGTTAAGTCGCGGAATTAGGTATTACACTAATCTCATGCTTAAATGCAATTGAGGGGTTACAGTTTCCGGATAGCACGTCACACCTAATACACGCGTTAAGTCTCAAATTCGATCCTTAGAGACTTAAAGGACACTTTGTCCTTCATTCAATTTCCCTCCTTAATGGAAATTGTCTCTCACAAAAAGAGACTGAAGACACTTTATCCTTCATATAATTTCCCTTCTTAATGGAAATTCTCTCTCACAAAAACCACTGTGCTTAAGACGAAGCCAGAGAGAAAAGAGAAATAGAAAAAGGTGGTGTCGATTGTGTAGACTCGGAATCAGGTACGCATTTAAATTGATTGTATTCTCGACCCGATGACATCGGCATGTAATATTGTTGTTCTTTCAATTGGTATCAGCGCCAATTACATGTCGAATCATTGGGTCGATTAAGGAAATACAGTTTAGATTTCGAATTTTGGTTTGGTGATGAATGCGTTCAGATGATTGCCATTTCAGTTCGCTTATTGCATGTGGTGATGAAACTGTGGAATCGTATGGGTTGATTGAGGTTGACGAGGAACTAATCTTTGCAAGTCCAGTTTGATATTTTCGCACTTTGGTTTTCTGTTCTCCTTTGTCTCTGTGTGCTGGGTTTTCATGGGTCGGATTAAGGTTGAGTGACCGAATCTCTCCTTTCCTAAGGCTTACGAAAGAAAGAAGAGTAACTGAACTGACTGAGTCCGCTACCCACTTCTACTAAGGCTCGGCTTAATGGGGGCAACAACCAGAATGAAATATTATTTAATCGTGGAAATGCCATGCTTTAACTCTCATAGCAAAGCAAGAAGCTATGCTTATTATTATACGTCATTCTAAAGATGGGGGAGCTGAAGAGTCAAAAGAATGAGGAGAAAAGAAAATGGGTAAAAACTTTGGGAATATGATGGAGATGCTATCCCAGGCTTCTGCTATTTCTATTCGTACTTTCTCGTCAGCCCTCTGGGCAGACGAGCGGCAGCCTGCATGCACGCACGCTCCTCGGCACGGGTCATCGATTGCAGTTGCCTGAGAGTCGAAATCGACCTCTTGACTTGCAGTCGCTCCCGGTGACTCGGATCCGTCCTCCCCTCGAGTTTTCCCCTCCAGTCCTAGCCCGCAATGGTCACGGTAAGTGGTGGCACAGTCGTTACGCCGCATAAGGCAGCCGTGACCGGCGCCAAAGGCGGGGGGAGAATGGATTTCGGGGAGGAGGAGGCCGGATTTTACAGTCGGCTGGAGAAGAGAGGAGCCGAGGGGAAAGGACAGGAGTCGGTGAAGAAGGTGATGTCCGGCCCGACCCTGATTATTTTTGCCCGATCCAGCTAGGCCCGACCCGTATTACTTCCCTGGGCGAAATTGGGCTCAAGCCCATTCAGTTGAACTCGGCCCAGTTTTGAATGCATGGCCCAATTCAAATAGCCCATTCCGTTCAAAATTTGACCAAACCGGTCAAAGTTTGACTTGGTCTAACCGGTTCAGTCAATCTTTGACCAGTCTGACCGGTTAGATCAATTCAGTCCGGTTCTTGATCAACTTTGACCGGTTCAGTTCAGATTTTGATCGGTTCACTTCAGATTTGACCGGTTCGAGCAAATTCTATCCGGTTCAGGGTCAATGTCCACCGGTTCAGTTTAATTAACACCGATTTAGGCTCAATTTTGGATGGCTGAGTCTACTTAAGTTTGGTTTAAGCCCAATCAAGTCTGATTCGATGATATTCAGTGTGGTTCGGTCTTCTTTTGACCGGTTCAAGCTTATTCGACCCTTGTTTGATCTAAATATGATTCTCGAGTTAAATAATAGCTCATCTTTATATGTCTAATATTCTGAAATGGATTGATTGAAATAATATCTCGCCAAAATGAGCTCTTTTGTGTAGGTTAATCCGATTTTGTGATATATAAGATGTTGCGTGTTTGGAATTTCATGCAAATATTGATCGTGGCCCAAAGGAAGGTCATTAGTTGGCCAGATTTCATGCATGCTTGCGGTAGTAAATATGAGACCATTGTAAGGTTTCCATGTGAGCATTGAGTCAGCTCAAAGGAAGGCTTATTGTTTGACAGGATTGATTGTCTATATTTGTTTAATTCAATAAGAGTACTACTTACAAGTTAATATTATCTATCCAAAGACAAGATAGTAATTTTGTGCTAGGTATCTTGTGATGGAACCTGCTATTATTTACTTACATGCTTGTGGTTTTATTAATTTAGTGAGCTAATTATATTTTTCTCTATTTGTTCTCGATTCAGTGAATACCACTTTTCCATCCGTTAATGCCGCGCTCAATTCCATTCTTGTGCTGACTAGCACAAACTTTAAGACCTTGAAAGAGAACATTCATATAGTTCTTGGCTGCATGGATCTCGACTTGGCGCTTCAGATGGAGTAACTTCTCGCTCTTACAGCCTCAAGTCCCCTTGAGGAGAAAAGGGAAATTGAGCAACAGGATCGCTCCAATCGTCTGAGTGTGATGATCATGAAGCATGCACTTCCAGAAAGCTTTAGGGGCGCCATGTTCGATGAGATGAACGCCAAATCATTCCTCAATGCCATAGAGAAGCGGTTTGAGAAGAATGAAAAAGCCGACATGGGCATGCTTTTAGCGAGTTCAGTCTCGATGAGGTATACAGGCTTAGGAAATATAAGAGAGTACATCATGGAAATGTCCAATCTTGCCTCGAAATTAAAGGCACTTAAGCTGAATCTCTTCTATGATCTACTCGTGCATTTGGTCTTAATCTCTCTCCCTGCACAATTTAGCCAGTTTAAAGTTAGATACAACTGTCAAAAGGAGAAATGAACTCTCAATGAGCTCATTTCTCATTGTGTGCAAGAAGAGGAGAGGTTGAATTAGGAAAGGACCGAAAGTGCTCATTTGGCATCGTCCTCAAAGGACAAGGGCAAGAAAAGGAAAAATGTTAAGTAGGCTGCTGGTGTCCCATAACATCAGAAGAAGCAAAAGTAACGGGTTAAGGATAAGGATGAGGCTTCTGCCTCTACCTCTACATGTTACTTTTGCAAGCGTAGTGGACACCAGAAGAAGGGTTGTGCCAAGTACCACGCCTGGCGCATGAAGAAAGGTACACTTCTCACTTTGATTTATACTGAGGTTAATTTAGCTTATGTACGCAGACACACTTGGTGAGTAGATTCATGTGTCACTACTCACATAAGTGTGTCTATACAGGGTTGCATGTACTGCCAAAAGCAAATTGATGTTGAAAGATTCATTTTTATGGGCGATGACGACTCAGTTGAAATAGAGGCTATAGGAACTTTTAGGTTGTTGGTAAGGACCAGTTGATTTTCGGACCTCAAGGAGACTTTTGTTGTGACGTCTTTTAGATGAATTCTATTTTTGTAATGGACAAGTCAGGTTACTTTTGTTATTTTCGAAATAGTAAATTCAATCTGTTTCTTAGTTTATATCTCATTGGTACTAGTTCTTTATCACGTAGTGACAACCTATATTTGCTTGATACAATAGCCTTATTTAATGAAATCTTGCATACGAGTTCACAAGGTACAAAGCGTAAATTGATTGATCAAAATTCCGTCGTATTATGGCACAAGCCCTTAGGTCACATATCCAAACAATGGATAGAAAGGCTTGTGTCTGATGGAGGTATTGATATCTCTGATTTAGCAGACTTTGAAGTCTGTATTGAGTGTATAAAGGGAAAATAGACAAACATAAGGGGATCAGGTGCCAATTGAAGTTCGGACGTCTTAAAACTAATTCATATAGATATTTGTGGACCTTTCCGTACGGCCTCTTGGAATGGTCAACAATATTTCATTTCGTTCATAGATGACTGCTCTCGATTTGGTTACTTGTATCTGATTAGTGAGAAGTCTCATGTGTTGGATGTGTTCAAATCATATAAGGCCGAAGTTGAAAATCAACTTGGCAAAAGGATTAAAGCCGTTAGATCTGACCGTGGTGGTCAATACTATGGTAGATATGACGGATCAGGTGAACAACGCATAGGACCTTTTGCTAAATTCCTAGAGCAATAAAATATTGTCCCACAGTACACCATGCCAGGCAGTCTCGGCATGAAGGGTGTAGCTGAGAGACAAAACTGAATACTTAAGGATGTGGTGAGGAGTATGATTACTCATTCTACCTTATTAGAATCCCTCTGGGGAGAGGCAATAAAGATCGCAGCCTACATACTCAATAGAGTGCCCACTAAAGCAACACCGAAAACCTCTTATGAACATTGGACAGGCAAGAAGCCCAGTTTAAAACATCTATACATTTGGGATTGTCCAGGTGAGGCTAAAAGGAAATTGGACTCTAGAACGGTCGGCTACTATTTTATCAGTTACTCTGAGAGACTCAGGGGCTATAAATTTTATGATCCCACTACCAGCTCATTCTTTGAGACTGGTAAAGCTCAAATTTTTGAGGATGTTGAATTTTGGATTTTTTTGGGGGGGGGGGGGGGGGGGGGGGGGGGGGACAGGGGGGAGGGGGAGAGAAGGGTTAAGGACGTTGTCTTTGAAGAGGAATTGATTTCCTTCCCTACTTGTTTCTGATATTGATCGGACAACAAAGCCAGAACAACGAGACAACATTGAGGTTCTCCTTATCCAACCTCAAGAGGTTACTCCAGAAGGACAAATTCAACAACTTCAACTACAGGTGTCATTAAGGAGATCCACTAGAGAGAGGAGAAGTGCAATTTCAAATGATTATATTGCATTTCTCCTAGAGCATGCGGCTGACATTGGAATAATGGAAGATGACTCAATCAACTTCCGTCAAGCCATGCAAAGCTCTAACTCTCAAAAGTGGATTGATGCTATGAATGAAGAGATGAAGTCTATGGCAAACAATGATGTTTGGGATCTAATACCATTGCCTGAAGGTGTGAAACCCAATGGTTGTAAATGGATATTTAAGATCAAAAGGGATTCAAAGGGCAATGTGGATAGATATAAGGCTCGTCTTGTTGTAAAAGGATTCACTCAAAAGGAAGGCATCAACTATAAAAGAGACTTTCTCTCCGGTTTCTTCAAAAGACTCTTTTAGGACTATAATGGCACTTGTGGCTCATTTGACCTTGAGCTTCACCAGACGGATGTAAAGACAACGTTTCTCAATGGTGACATTGATGAGACAATCTATATGGCGCAACCTGAAAATTTTGTGCTAGTAGTCCCAAAAAAGACGGTTTGCAAACTAAAGAAATCCATCTACGGGCCAAAACAGGCACCATGTCAATGGTATCAAAAGTTCCATCAAGTGATTGTTTCGTTTGGCTTTGAGACAAATGCGGTTGACAAGTGCATATACCATAAGTTCAGTAGGAGCAAGTACATTTTCTTGGTCTTTTATGTCGATGATCTGTTGCTTGCGTGCAACGATAAAGGCTTATTGCACAAAACTAAGAGATTTCTATTGAAGAGATTCGAAATGAAAGATCTTGGGGATGCCTCTTTTATAGTAAGGATTCAAATACATCGAGATCGCTCTCGAGGTATTCTTGGATTGTCAGAAAAGAGCTATATCGAAAAGATTCTCGAAAGATTTGGCATGAAAGACTACAAGCCAATAGACACCTGTGTTAATAAAGCAGACAAGTTCAATCTCAATTAGTGCCCTAAGAATGAGTTAGAATGGAATGAGATGCATTAGATTTCTTATGCGTATGCAGTAAGGAGTCTGATGTATGTGCAAGTGTGTACGCATCTTAATATTGCGTACATAGTTGGAATGTTGGGGAGGTACCTGAGTGATCCCGGTATGGATCATTGAAAGCAGCCAAACGGGTTATGTAGTACCTGCAGAGAACAAAACATTTTATGCTCACTTATAGGAAATCAGATCAGCTGGAGATCATCAGGTATTCTGATTCTGATTTTGTCGGATGCTAAGATAGTCGAAGATCCATGTCTAGCTATGTTTATTTGCTGGTTGAAGGAGCCATCTCTTGAAAAAGCGTCAAGTAGACAATTACAACCACTTCTACTATGGAGGCATAATTCATAGCCTGCTATGAGGTATCCAACCATGGAATATGGCTGTGAAATTTCGTCACTGGGCTGCAAATTGTAGACAACATCGAAAGACCATTGAAGTTATTTTGTAACAATAATTCATGAGTCTTATATTCCAACAACAACAGGAGCTCGTCGAAGTCTAAGCATATAGACATTAAGTTCCTAGTTGTTATAGAAAGGATTCAAAGTGATCAGTTATTTATCGAGCACATCAGTACAACCTCCGTGATTGCGGATCCACTTACTAAAAGTTTACCACCCTTGGTCTTTCATTAGCATGTTGCTTATATGGGTATTGTGTCATTTGAGGATAGTGTAGTTTAGTGGGAGGTTGTACTACAGGTGTTGCTTTTGTTGTACTAGTACATTGTGGATATTTCCTACAGTATATAGTTTGTGATTCAGTTCCCTCTGAATTAAGTTTTTTTTTTCCCTCTTATCTCGCTAAGGAATACATTTGGACCAATTGGAAATAGGCATGTTCGGATCACATTGCATGTAATTTCCATGTTGTGCAACCATACTCTATGTCGTTGAATGTATTGATACTTGTGATCATTGATGGGTCTAGTCACGATATGAGTGACGAAGATCGCTTTGGTCCTGTGTTGATATGTTTGATGGACCATATTGTTTGAGATGTTTGGTGTGGATAGCAATTATGAGCACATAAAGTAAGTTTGTGATACATAACCTTTCGGAGATATATATGTTTGCCTAGGTGGGAGATTGTTGAACTTTGTTCGATAATATGGTCCCAGCATATATATATTAGTTGGTCATGTATCACGTTCTATCCTATTAATTGGCCCAATTAAGTGATCGATCAAGTTTTAAAATTATGGGGCTATAGACATATTCTTGGAGTATGAGATTTAATGTGCAAATACGTGTTTTCTAATTCCATGATGGGCGGAATTATGTATTACACTAATCTCGAACGCTTAAACGCAATTTAATGGTTATGATCTCCAAGTCGCACGTTACATGTAATACACGTGTTAAATCTCAAATCCCATCGTTAGAGACTTAAGACACCTTATCCTTCATCCAATTTCCCTCCTTAATGGAAATTGTCTCTTAACAAAAACCATTGTGCTCAGTACAGCCAGAGAGAAGGGAAATAGGAAAGGTGGTGTCGATCTCGTAGACTCGGAAGCCCAATAACCCAACATTCAACTTCGATTGCCAAACAATGGAATCAAGTACTGCATTTAAATTGATTGTGTTCTTGACCAGATGACATCGGCATGTAATATTCTCGTTCTTTCACACAGTACGCGGATTCACATATATACAATCAACAAAAGGGCACGTGGAGGTATTTGCTGAAACCTGAGGCCATTCCTAGTTACTTCCGACCTCTTTTACTCTTCTTTTTCTTCGCTTTCGATTTGTTGTTTCCCTGATTTTTGTTTTCAGCTCCCTGGCTTGTAGCAGTCGAAGCATGTGAATCCTCAGGGTTAACCTCGGCATCACTACTTCTCTCTCGGAACATATGATACAAGAAATGCTCCAACATGGGCCTTCGCAATTGCAACCTCCTGGATATCTCCACAATCCCAGAAATCTTATCTTCAAGCTTCCGATCACTGAGACAAAGGCGAGAAATACATGCTTCATGTCGAGAAAATAAATGTTTAAAAAGAGATAGTGAAGTGAAATCATTCTTAGGCTCACGAGGCTTTTCATGATCTTGTTGTACGTAGTAGGACTCGAGCACACTCACCTGAAACTTAAGGCAGCATGGAGCTGTCTAAGATCATCGAGCATCCCCAAAAGGTTCTGCCTAAATGTGTTTGGTAAGGCTTCTTCCCCCAAAAAATTTCCCTTAGCTTCCCAGATGTGTTCATTAAGAGCAAGATGAAATGCAGACAAACACTCATCGAAGTCAACCTGCAAATTATAACAATCAAGGAATTACTACAGTGTTTCTGTAAAATGTCGAAACAGAATGTAACAAATCCGGGATACTACCTTAAGTGCCTTTGCGGAGGAGACAATCCCTGGCTGATCTTCAACCTTGCCAACAGATTCAAGCATATCTACGACCTTCCACAGCTCCATCACAGTTTTGATATTTTCACTGGGGCTTTCTCCGATTGAAGATGTTTCCGCAACAATATCAGATGAAACCCCCATCACCGAATTTTCGCCAAGATCATTGCTGCTCAAGGGGCGAACATTGGAGGAGGAATTCTCAGCTCCATCCTTTAAAGCGTCTCCCTGATGTTTCCGGGCCTTGGCAATGTCAGGAAAGAGAAACCTCAGTACATCCTCGCTTGTCCTATATTTAGAAATTTCAACATACAAAGCACCTCCTGGTACTAGATTTGAAAAATCTCTCCCCCAACTTATGACTACGAGAGGATTATGGACCCTTCTAAATGCTTCTGCTATTGCAGGAACAGTAACCTCGAGCACATTCCCATGCTTGAATGCTCTCCAAAGGGGATTGAAAAATTCGCGAGGAAGGTAATCTGATATATAACTTGTGCTAAGCAACTCACGGAGCAAATCCCAACACACAGAAAAATTTATGTGCAGAAGTGACAGCAACATAAACAGCTTTAAGACCAAAAGTCGATGGTATTGTTCCCACTTAGTCACTCCTGAGTTTACTATCCATTTCACGGTGTCGGAGATATTACGTAGAAGAAGTTGAACCGCATAAGGAATAAACTCAAGAATGAGCTTGAAAGGTTCTACTGGGTGTGGAACTGAATTAGGAGGCACCATTCTGTCCCCTTCATGGAACATGAGCCATTCGACAAAACCTGACTCAGTAGTAAACATATACGGGCGAAAACTGGATGAGAGAATAAGAAGCCACTCGAGAAGGTATAAGAAGCAGGAAGGCGAGATGTAGTCGACTTCTTTTCTCCAATTAGCGTTGAAAGTTTCTGCTAGGGCTACGTGAAATTTCTGGACGGCAGAAACTTCTAAGAAAACGTTGCGAGAACTTCCCCGTCCTTCCTCTCGATGGAGACAATCAAAGAGTATTTTCCAAGGAGTATTCTTCTGAAAGCACTCTAAGACTTTCAAATATGAAGGACTATCGAGCTTACCCGACCCAAGAATGATCATTGTGATACGGCCGATCTGCCCGTAAGAGAGCTTCTTCTTTGGGTCAAGAAGTTGAAATGCCTGTCTTAGCAAACGAGAAGAAGCCTTGCTTCCTCTAAGAGAGACTTTGTTTGCTCTCAAGGAACTCCTCCAATCTAGAGGAAAGACACAGGATAAGTACCTCGATGTCGAATCTTGGATGAAATTCCACAATACCTGCTTGTCAGATTGATGACAAATCAAAGATTTCGACGTTAAGAGGAACTCTGCTACTTCGTAGATATGTATTAGTATCCTGCACTGAGAAAACTCAGGTTTTGAAATCCCAACTGATGACCTTAACTTGTAAAGGGCATCAAGACAGTGCAACACTTCGATGCTTACAGAAACTAGCTCCGAGCCCCAGTACTTTTTAGCAGCAATGACAAAATGTCGAAGCTCCAATGGGACCAACTTCCCATTTCTCCTAAAGGACCCGTCCCCAATGTCTCTTGCCCACTCAACTTCAGGATTGAGGAGAAGACAAATCGGTTCTGCTTTGGAATTGTAGAGCTTTAAGACACCTAGGTAATTCAAACAGAACTCCACATAAGACCTGTACTCATTTGCTTCCTGCTTCTCAAGACACTGGACGTTATCAATAATGCAAATGATCTCATCCCTCCAGAGACTCCAAAAGTAGAACATTGCTTCCACAGAAACGCGATTCCACAAAATTTGTTTCTCTGAGTAATCCTTAAAATCAGGAACCAAATTGTCTTCACAACAAAACAGAGAGACATCTGATTTTAAATGCACGTCCAGAATCTTCCAAGAGCACAATATTTCGCCGGTGATGTTCTTGTTTCTGCTGGAACCACTCAACAGGTCCCCCAATTCAGGCAAACTAATAACTTCGTCAAGCAAGATTGTCGACTGAATCTGTGCATAATGGTAGAAGGGCTCAGACACAAGAATCGCATAAGATTTAGCTATCCTGAGGAGGTGCTCTTTGCCTTCAAACTTCTTCAGGGGCCATCCCCTGCTTCCCGGTGTCCCCCAGAGAGAAGAGTACAATACGTACCAAAGGATAGACATAGCTGCCTCCTTAAAGTGTCCACCTTTACCGAGCAAGCGTGCCTCAAGAAGGATGTCACCTTTTAGCTTTGCCACATTAGCTGCCTCTAAGAAGTTTCCAAACTCTTCCTCCATAGACAGAAGCTCCTCAAGGCAGTTCAAACTCCTCAGAAAGCTCCGCATTGCCTCCACAAATGGAAAAACCTTAACGAATCTCATCATCATTTTGAAGTCCTTCTGTTCATAATAGTGATGTGCACAAGTCTCCAGGAAGTCCTGCTCGATTTTAACAATATCCGGTTTAGATGTTTTGGCTCCTTCTTTCCAGCTTTGTATATACGACAAGCCCAACTCGAAGAGATTTCCTTGAGCACAAGCAGACAAGCACTGGGAGAAAAAGTTTCCCTTTGAGTACACATCTGCTGCCTGACTGCAGCAGCCAGCAAGGAGGAAACATTCTCCGGCTCTTTCCAGACTGGATTCTCCACACTTCTCTAAGTAAATCCTTCCTGCAGGGTCGACAGTTAGTGTCAAATTTTGACCAACCAAGCAGTGGAAAGGAAATGAAATCTAATCTAATGATCTATTCAAACAGCTGCAAGCAATAGTTATATAGAGAGGGTAGTTAGTTGAGGATTCAATAGAAAAGTTTCTTGTTACCAATTCGAGGCAGAAGCTCTTCGCACAGCCATCAATCCAAACAATTTAATCCCTAATCATATTCGCAGGTCTCAGGCAGCTTCATACGCAGGATAAGTACAATAAAGACTGTAATACAAACAAGAAGGAGGGTACCAAGCCGAAAGCTGCTCAGTTAAAATTTCCTATTGGTGACCCTTTGCTCTAGATCTGAATTATGTTGGAACTAGGCTGGAGCCCATGCATTGCTTGGAACAAAGTGAAGATATAAAGCTTTTTAAAAGTAATCAAGTTCACTCAATATGCTAAATTATCCATAGAGAAAACAAACATAAAAGTAGATAACCTAATCTAGGTAGAAAACAAAAAATCTACTTTCATTCAGACAGTAAGTTCGAGCAACAGAATATACTATGAGTTGGACCAACAGAATATACTAAAATATAAATATAAGTACATATATAGATATACAAGACAAGAAACTAGGAACATTGCATCATCTTACCTGCCCTTTCATACTCTTTCAATTCGTAGAAACACTCAGCGGCAAATTCCGCCATTCCTATAGACTCGAAAAGTGTCCCTGCTCTCTCGTAATCCTTCAGAGCAAGGAAACACTGGGCAGCACGTTCATTCTTTCCAATGGACTCATACATCTCCCCCGCCTGTCTCCGGAAGTGAGAAGCCTCCTCGGGATTTGAGATGCTCATTTGATCTGCTGCAGCATTTAGCCCTGCGGCCTTTGCAAATTTCTCTCCCAGTGCAAATTGCGCTCGTTCGAAGCACATTGCTGCCATCTCATAGTTGTTCTCATCCAAGAGCTGAACAAAGGCAGGAAAAAAAGGTCACTTTCATATTTTGTTCCCATTTGATAAAAACTTTGCTTCAATCATGAAGGAAGAAAAGATGAAGGAAGAAAAGCAAGTGGAGATCTCAATAATGATGATAATTATAGAGAGACGGCACCTTCCAACCCTGTGACTTCCATTGCTCAGGAGTGCTTGCAACCTTCATCTCTTCTGCAAGAGAATTGTCTAACTTCCTCACTTGGATGAGGCAGAGCTTTCTCCAGTAATCAAACATGGGTTTCGAAAATTCCATGTTGCTCTCAACGATCCACAGCCTTTGCCTTGTTCGAGTGATGGCAACGTATAATTGTTTGAGTTCAGAGCACAAGATATTGTGCTTTGCTAAGTCGAAGTTCGGGAATCCTCTGGGAAAGCTGTTATCTAGTAAATTTTGTTCCTTCAAGTACTCGTATATGACCCTCCATTGATTCTTCATTGGCGACGAACCAAAAAAGTTGTACAAGAGCACGTCCTATAGTAAAAATTCAAGAAGGTTCAAGTAAATATCATCAATCCTTTTTAAAATAAATTATTGTACAAATAGCAATAATCAGGAGAGAAGGGAACATAAAAACAAGCCATAAATCCCAAACCTGAAACTCTAAGCCTTTGCACTCCACCACAGTTAAAATGAGGGCTTGCTTCCCCACATAGTTCAACACTTCATGTCGAGCACAATCATCCCGAACTAATATGACTTGCTCCGCTCCAAAACCGACTACATTCACTCCCACACTAAGGCTATTTCCAAAGATTGATATGATTGCATTCTCTTCATTTCCCGATTCGAGGAAAATTGGGGCTTCCCCACATATCCGACTTACTTCAGGGCTGAGAATGTCAATCAATAATGGAAAATAATGACTGAGAAGGTTGATGACACTCTGTGCTAGCTTGAGAATGGCTGCATGGGTCCGAAAATTCTGAGACAGGTGAAAAACCTTGGAGATTCTGCCTCTATGCAAATTTTGCCGAACCTCATCTCCCAATCCATGCAAGAATTCCTTGTAGAACAAGAATCTGATATCCTCGAATCTGAAATCTATTCCCCTTGCAATAGTTTGAGCAGTGTCACCAGAGAAAACAAAGCCCTCCTCGACATTACTTGAAACATACTTAAATAGTGCAATCTGTCCCATAGTAAGATCTTGAACTTCATCTATATAAACAAATTCCATCCTATCACCCTTCCATTTTTCATGTCGGAGACGAGAGTGGAGATCATTGACAAGATCAGAGAGATCAAACTCACCATTCATTGCTTTCATCTTCTCATAGTCCTGGAAAATATCATACACTTTCTCACGTTCATCAGCTGTTAGAGTCGAGGCACGACCTTCCGAAAGTAAAACATAGTCCTCCCGACTGATCCTGCCATTAGGAGAATCTGCAACTCGTATACCACCTTTGATATGAGATATAATCTCAGTAAATACTCTTGAAGGGTCGAGCTTCCTCATGAGTGTCTCATTGAAATGGGGCAAATATGTTGCACAGAACTTCTCAAAATTTACCTCCTTTGCTCTCACATAAGTTTGCAAGGCAAGAGATCTTACAGGCCCGACTTTGCCCCTGCAAATTTCCCTTAAATCGGGGAACCTCTCAAAGTACGAAACACCAATGGTTCCATTAAGCATCATCAGAAACTTTTGGAAAGTAATGATGAGCGGATACGACTTGGGAGGTATATCAAAAAAAGAGTCTGGAATGTCCTTGAACTGGTCTGTGCTGTCTATAAAATCAATATCACCTGAAGGGCTTTCAGGCAAAATATTCTTTCCATATGCAAAGCTGCATAGATAGAAAAGCAGCAATTGAAAATGAGGAAAAATGCATTGCAAACATAAGTGTCATAAGTAGATTGCAATCAAGAGAAGGTATTGGCGTAGATGGACTATAATACTTGCTTGCTGCAACGTACGTAATACTTGCTTGCTGCAACCCAATTCTTTTTATATAAACCTGACACTTTCAATGGGTGCTTTATCAAATTGAGATATTTATTAAATGTTCAGTTTTCTCAGCTTCCTCACTTCATGTTTTATATATTGCCAACTCACAGTATACTAGCCAAACTAAAAGCACCACTCTACTTTACCTACCTCTTCAATTGAGAGATGTGTCGTCTGACAGCAAAACAGAGTTTGGGACTGACGGTAACAAAAAGCTGATGCAACACATCTGTGTTAGGATCTTCATCCCTCACCTCAGTGTTTGCTCTGTCGCTGAAACCTCCATCGCCGTCTCTATCTAAAGCCATCTGGTAAAGCTGCTCTTTCTTAAACAACTTCATTGTTAGAATAGTGGTCTTCCCGGTGCCAGAACGTCCAAGTATGAAAGTGCTTCGGGGGGAGTTGATGATCTCCCTTTCTTCATTTGTCACTTCAAATGGGAGTTCCACTTCTTTCCCATCTTTGTTGGATAGCAAGTGGTTCACAATGTCTGAGGACAGTGGGTAAAACTTCATCAGGAGTAAACTGTCATTCACCTTTGAATTCTCTGTATATGAGCAAGAATCCGAGAGATTGTCCAAATCATGACCTTCCTGTTTTTCAGTAGAAGAATTTCTGTTGCGAAGAAAATTGAAAGGTGCTTGCCAAGACTTTGGAACTTCCAGGTCCCTGTGATGGGAAAGTAAAGTCAGGTGGCATGAATGCTGAAATTAAGAAAAGAATGCCGTTTCGAATAAGACTATGAAAACTTGTCTATGTTTTACTGGAAGTATAGAAGAGAAAGGAACTTAAGCACAATTTTATACTTCAGTAAACCTTTGTGCCAGTGAAACCAAGCTTATGTCAATTTCAACTAAACTTGTGGAATTCAAAATGCTGATTTATCATTTATGATCCAATAAAGTGGAAAATATTGCTGATTACCCATCAAGAGATTTCTCCTTGCAACGATCGATATACTCATTGCAGTACGTTTCATAAATGCCATCAAGGCGTTTGACCATCTTCGGGATATCTTCTAACGGCAATACGTCCCAAACCTTCAAGACTTGAACATAATTGAAGTCCTTTTCTATGTCAACCGTGCACAGAACATAGAGACTCTCAACTTTAAATTGTTTCACAATCTGTAGGGAGTTCATGCAGATCTTGTTCACGTCTCTCCTCTTAGGTCTCCATCCATTAGAGAGCTTCAACAGAAGGTTTATCACCAACAGCTTCATCTGGCGTGAAATCAACTTTCGGAAAGACTGACGAAAGTTCTCGCTGAAAATGACCTGAAAATGCAACAAAAAGAACATCATTAAATTTTTCTCATTCAACCAGTAGCTGAACACATCAGAACTGGATAAGACCGGGCAGTAAAACAACCATTAAGAATAAGAACCAGCTGAACTACACGGTCTAGTCTAGTTCAATGTCCAATCCAGTTCGATGTAGCATGGATATCCGGGGAAAACTCGCGTGTCTTAACTCAGTGTTCGCCTGATTTCAGGCAACTTGGGTCGAGATATGGGAGTTCTCTTTGGACCACTTCCGGGCAGATCGATCGGTCTTTCGGTTCCTTTAAGGTTTACACATAACCTTGGAGGACCCAAGGGACCGGTTGGCACTAGCTACAGGCCGAGGTGGCTCGTATTGCAAAATGGCCATAACCTTGGGTCTTTAGGCGAAAATATAATCGTGTCATAATCAGTTAAAATTGTAGCGTCACCATGACATAACAATTTAAAATAAACCCATACATCCTTAGCTGAATTAGCACCGCACGCAAACATGTTTCTTTGTCTGTTTAGGCCAGGAAGTTGAGGTGTCGAATAACTCTAGTCCATAATCGGCTAATCACGTAAACACGATGTTTAAAACACAACTTGTCTGCATTAGTCTGTTTTTGTCTGTTTCTATTTGTATTTCTCTGATTTTGTTTGTTTATCGCGGGT
Source organism: Punica granatum (assembly GCF_007655135.1). Taxonomy (NCBI): domain Eukaryota; kingdom Viridiplantae; phylum Streptophyta; class Magnoliopsida; order Myrtales; family Lythraceae; genus Punica; species Punica granatum. The sequence continues at coordinate 40,173,275 of NC_045127.1, read as the reverse complement.
CGAACCTGATCCTTTAGGTTACGGTTCACATGGGGTCCAACGCCCTAACAATCGATCACGGGGTCCAACGCCCCCATACCCCGAGTGCGTATCTTAATTTCATTTATGATTTTCCCAAACCTCACGGTGAGCACGAGTGGAACAATGCCCAAACGCTAACCGATCGGAATCTAGTAGTTGTAATTTGTGTTTTTACTTATTTGAGATAATAGTGTAATGATTTATTTTGTACATTTATTCATGTAAAAATCCCGGTCGGAGAATGAACGGTCCGAGTGTTGAATCGGCCGAGTTGGTCGACCTACCTAAGGACGAGTAAACCCAATGAGTAAACCCAACGCTTCGCGGTTTCGGTTCGCGTGGGATGTCGACCATCACAGTTTGATGAACCGTTATGCGAGGATAGTGAACTGATTCCTCGATGTACGGGCTTACTCATTTCTCAAGTTCTTAGTCCGAATCGATTATTTTCTTCGAATTACGGTGTCAAAACGAGCTAGATAAACAAAACTTAAATCAAGTGGGAAATAAGAAAAAACAGCAAGCCCTAAACAAACTAGAGTACCAAGCCGTGTTCGTAAACAGGTAGTGGCGACTTCTTCTCACGCGTGTTCATCATGCGTCTTCACGGGAAAGTGGATACTCCTAAGCCGTGCGATAGCGCACGCATGCGGGGCCCGAAGAGATGCAAATTCGGATCTGCACAGCTTGGCGACTCCACTGAGGACACTTAGAGGGTTCGAGCTCGATTCCGCTTGTCTGTTTGCTTGTTTATTTATTTACTGCTTTCATTTATTTACTGCTCATTTACTTCCAGTACCTTTATTTTCCGCACCATGCATCGCATATTATCCTAGTTTTAGGCCCCTATGGGTCGTATCCCACGACCGGTACTAGGAGCATAGGTTAGATAAGTGTTCCGAGTAAGGGAATGACATTCGGCTGGGTCGACGACACAACCCTCAAAGATCTCCGCTCGATTTCAAGGTATTCACGTCCTTGAATCGGGGACCCCCATCCTTAGATAGCACGGTCCCTATAGATCCAAACTCTGCATCGTGTTATGCCTTAATGCCAGCCTCCAACCCGGCTTCAGCAATATTCCTTGGAGTCGGACTGCACGCCACTTGAATCTTTTTCCGTTTCGAGAGACATGTACATGTATATTGTAATTTTGAATTAAGCCGTGGGCATTTACATTTCCGCACACAAGCATCATGTATTCTTCAAAATTAGAGTGTCGTTTGCATTGACGAGTCCTAAGTCGATTTTTCGTCATCTTAGTAAGGGATGTCACGCTCACCCTCGTACCCGCGCCTCAATCGCGTCATGCTAGCGTTAGACGACACCTGCATCTGAACCAATTGGCATGCAGACAATCACGACCGCGTCACCGCCTTCCTCGGAGACGTCCCTCTACTGGCCATTGACTGGACAAACTGAAACTTCCTGAAAATCGTGACATTCTGAGATCCAGTCCACGCAGTCCTTGACATCGAAGGCACCGAACCCACGCCAACCATTGAATAATATCAGACCCTCATCCATTGACACATGAGAGTCCTACTGAGCGACAAACAGAGGTTGGCACACCTACCAGACATCCTCCTTTTCGAGTCGGTCACTCCGGTCGGCTTACCAGCACTAGGGTCGAGAGAAACCTTCTGCATCGAGAGATAGTCGAGAATGACGAGGAACTCACTGACCAGCGTCAACTTCGAAGAAACTTGCACGAGCCCATACCAAGTTGTAGAGGCGCAACCAAGAGCTGTCTTGAACGAAAGCTGCTTTGGAGAGGTCTAGGAAGAAGACTTGCGGAGGTTCACATACATCATAGGATAGATACCTCCACGAGGTCTCAGCCTAGAACCGGTGCTTCCCAAAGCAGCGTAGGCTCGCGCCCTGAGTGCGTTGGAAAATCAACTTAGGACTTCAATTTCAAAACCGGCATTGTACTTTGAAACTTCCTAGTCAATGTGAATGACCGCATTAGTATTTTCAAAATTCATGCATTGCATGTATTCTCTTTATTTATTATTTTGCAGTTACCACGCATTCCCGCATGATAGGCGAGTCGTGTCAAATTTCGCCGGTAGACAATTTGCAGTCTTCACCATTCCTCTACGCCTCCACGTGTCCTGAAAAGTTTCTTGGCATTTCCCATGCACGTCTCTAAGTGTAACAGAGCGCGTCACTAGACGTCGTGCGAGCACATCTCTCCTTGCCTGTACCGCATCCTCAGCATACGTCTCTCGGTGCGCTCGCACGACGCCTATCAGGCCAGCTTACTCCCCATCGCTCTTGCATTAAAACTGCAGACAGTTCTTCTTGCTCTTTCATTGTTTTTCTTTTCCCATTGCAAGAAGTACCCAACAAGAAGGCAGCCTGAATATCGAACGTCTAGGATCAGGACAGCAAAACCTTCTCGGCTAGCCCCCGAAATTTCGATAATGAGGCCCGACCCTCCCTCCACAAAGATCGCACGCAACTGCTTCGACAAACGGAACATAGCCCAACCCACCCTCCACAGAAGCGACTAGCACAAACACACCTCAGACCGAGGAATGAAGCCCGCCCACTCTCCGCTGTTGCTGCCAACTTGCTGCCAGGGCAACGCAAACACACTCTTTCATAAACTCTCATTTTATCTTGTTTCATTTCATTGCATTCTCAAATAGGCTCCCGCCAAAATAAACCCTTCGAAGAGGGACATTAAGACAATCCCAATGACGCCCTATTGGTTTTGTTGGGCCTGTTCGACTCGCTCGTCACTGTGGGACCCGGCTCCTCGAGCCTTCCCTAGGACGGTTGCGTTTACTTACCTGCGCCTGGGGAAAGTACACCTATGCAGCCCCCAGTCACGGTCTAATTGCTTTAGGGTGGTAATGACCGAGCTCCCGGAATTGATTGTCCCTCACGCGCGACACCCCATGGGTCGCGCGCTGGACGAGGGGATTTCCCATGGGTCCATTCTATATTTCTTACCGCATATTTCACCACATAATCGCCTAATGCATCATCTTCTTTATCATCCTTCACAGGGATGCGCCGGTCACAGATGAAGAGTGGTGCACGGGTCACGCCTCTTCGAGAACTCATCTCAGGCCTCCGTCCTTATACTTCGATGGGAAGGAGCTCGACGCGAGGTACCCCCTACGAAGCCGAAGATGAAGGCAGTATAGCAAACAATGTAGCACTAACGCAGCAGTCTCCCTCAAAGGTGAATGATGCCTCGGGGCAAATCAGACATTCACCTCAATAAAGGCCCACTAATGGCCATCAGGTGATGATGAGCCATCGGGGTCACACACGTCCATCGACTTTAACAGTCCGCGTCTCAAGAAGATACCCGTTACGGGAGCGGCAAGGCGCAGTTGGGTACGAAGGTCGTGCAAGACACCCGCCACCGGTGACAGTTGCATACACCGGGGCATCCCCGTCCATTACTATTGCCGGGGTAACCGTGGTCATCCAATCCCTAGGGCATAATTTTGTATTTTTCTCTTTTTAGACAATAGAGGAAAATCACTTGTGAAGTTTGCAAGAGAGAAGAAACAACTGATTCGACTTCCGAATGTACAAGAACTAGAATTCCAAAAAAGCTGGCCCTCATAATGTAGGGCTAGGACAACATAACGCAATAAGTCTCCATGAGGCAAAGCGCATCAAAGCAACATCGACAACCTCAAGAAGGAAAAAATGAGAAGAAGCGGGAAAATCCCGCCAATCAAGGAAAACAAAGTAGCGCCATGACTCATCAAGCACACCGGCGGCGCCAATAAAAAATCAAGAAACCCCGTAAAAAGGGGGCGACAAACGCAATTCCTCGATGGAGACAGCACGGTTCTAATTTGGAAGTCGGATTCCGCAAACCCTTCGTCCTTTGCGAACTCGAGAGAAAAAGAATCGAGCTCGCTACGTCGAAAACCCCTTTGGGGCGACCTAGGAAAAAACTAGGGCATAAGAGAGGCACGATTGAAAATCCCGAGGTGGGTGGTCATGGCAAAATGAGAGCTAATCCCCTTTAGGTTGAGAGGTGATGCTGAAATCCCGAGGTGGGCGACCGTAGCAAAAGGAGAGCAAAATAAGAGATAAATAAATCAAAATGTCACCCTAGGCCGCCACACATTGTGCGGACTAGGGTTTCCCCATGGGAAACGATCAGTTTGTCTACTCCAACACGATCCTCAATCGGCTCTCTTACACTATTCAACTGTCCAAAGCAAAGTCTCCCTCACATACAGTAGGCAACCAAGCATACCATCCAAGCAGTTTGAAATAGCCTACGTAACAAAAAGACATAGGAGAAAATGGGTACATTTCATTGCAGGTATGAACCCGTGTATTCTTTTAGTTTGGGGTAGCGCGCTCCCTAAGCTTTCTCTTTTCTCTTTGTTATTGCATAACTCCAAATGGGTCACAACCATCCTCCAATCGGCTACTATAGAGCTCAAAATCCCAAACATTCATCTCCAGAGTCCAGTCATAACAATCTGGAAATGATTAGAATGAGATCTGACCAAATTTAGACAGAAATCTCCTAGCGAGTTACGAACGCAGTTGCCCTCTGGAACCTCGATGAGAAGGGTTTAAAGCGGGCAAGCATGTCGAACAACCGATAGAGTTGCTAGGGCATCATTGAGGACGTCTCGATATGATCGTACACGGCCAACGGGAGCTCTTGGGAGGCCTCGTACCAAGGCCTTTGAAAATGGGACTCTACTCGCACGATCAAAAAAAACTCTTCACGGGTCGCTCATGCTACCCGAGAATGAATGACCTTGCGCCGCATGACGTTATTTTCACAGCTTTTGTGCCTATACATCGTAATAACTCACCAATCATTTATTGATGATATTAGGACCACAAGTACCTCGTCTCAGGCAAGCACCAGCGAGAACTATGGCAAGCACAAGCAACCGCTATAACAACGAGGCCGGTTTCCGACAAATCTTAAACTAACTGCCCTAGCGGCAAGGCCAACTCCTGGCAGAACAACAAGCAACCGTCCTAGTGGCGAGACCGGGGCATACCCAGCAAGCAATCGCCTTAGCGGCGAGACCGGTTTCCAGCAAGAGCAACGGGCAATCGATCCAGTGGCAAGGTCGGCTTCCGATAGATCAATACACAAACGCCCCAGCATTGTGGCCGGCCTCTAGCAAAGCAATACCAACAAGCAAGTCGCGCAGCTATTTCAACAGCAACGTCGGCTTTTGGCAAGCCAAAACCTCTAGGACAGCATCTGCCCAGTGCACTCACCATGCATACCGTAGCTTACCCAACTAACGGTGGGTTACGTCCACCTCCGAGGGGAATCCACCGTGATTATCATTCCCCTGCAACGAAGCAAGTCACAGTTTGAGAGCCAAGCCAATCCACAGCAGCATCACTTTACGGCCACGGTCAGAAGCAGTCGGGGCATTCTTGATGAACCCTCAAGATTAGCTGGGGCATCCCTACCAAGCTAACGACCGGCCCTAGCCTCATGCAGAATAGGCAGCGGACAACAATCTCTCTCCAGGGTAACCTCGACACGGTCGAACAACTGCACTGCAATCAAGAAATGAGCGGCATAACATTCCGTCCTAGCATTATCTGCAGCATACACAAGCCCAGCGCCAAGCGAACTGTAGCCATTTCTCTAGCGCCCCACGCAATCCCTCCACATTCACACTTTACTTTATGCAACCTGCTTTTCAATTATGCACTTGCTTTTCCATTATGCAATCGCTTTTCAATTATGCAATGCACTTTCAATTATGCAACTGCTTTTCAATTATGCACATGCTTTTCAATTATACACATGCTTTTCAATAATGCAATGCGCTTTTCAATTATGCAATTGCTTTTCAATTATGCAACCGCTTTTCAATTATGCACTGCTTTTCCATTATTCACCCGCTTTTCAATTATGCACCCGCTTTTCGATTATGCATTGCTTTTCAATTATGCACCGCTTTTCAATTATGCACCGGCTTTTTCAATTATGCACCTATTTTTCATTTATAAAATGCACTTTCAATTATTGAAGAATTACTTCGAACTCTAAGAACCCCTTTTGCCCAGAAGGGAAGGATTTAGAAAGCCATGAAGAGAGTATTTCAGAAAGAGTAGTTTATTGTCCGATATGATCTGAAAGATACAAAGAGAGAGCTCGCAATTTATAGGCGAGGCTCATTACATACAAACAAACTAGGAAAGTACGGGAAAATTCCTGAGTGCAAGAAATTTCCTATAATCACGAACTATAATCACGGACTAAATAATTATGTCGACACAAAAAGACAAAAAGATACAGTAACTGCTACAGTGACTTTTCTACAGTAACTGTCGGCAGAATATTATATCATATTATGCCGAAGTAGTTAGGTCATCTCCGCTTTCGTATGAGACGTTGCTGCTGCTGTAATCACTGCCCAATACTCTCTTGTTGACCATCTTTCTCTGCTTGTCATTAATCTTGTTCAGAGCCCAATTTATATCATCAATAGTCAAGTCATCATCCCACCATTCACGAACATGTGATTGTGTCGATAGGACAGGTTGAGGCCAACTATCAGGATCCTGCAAGTTAGCGGTTCCGCTTGGACCTGCTTGGTCACTGGCTTGGGCTGCCTGTTGGGCAGAAGGGCTGGACTATGCCTGAATGATGAAACTTTCTGGGTCAATGTCTAGTTGCATAAGGGCGTCAGGATCAGGAGAATATGGGTCTTGAGAGTCAGGAGGAGGAAGAGGATCAAGGGATTGCTGTTCTTGAGAGATAGTAGGGGGAGGAGGATTCTCTTCATTATATTCCTTCAGGGCCTGCTCAAGAGTAGGCCAAGTGCCCTAATAATCCTCTTGATAGTCCCATTCCATAGGAATGTGGCCTGGTGGTCATATAATCTGTGGACGACCCCATTCTTTTCACAGATAATCCTTTGGAATTCTCTGTATTCATTATCATTGTCAAGGATATCTGTGAGCAGAGTCTTCCAGACCTCTGAAGAGTAGGTCCGTTGGAACTCTGAAGGCTCTCCTTGGGTTTGAGCCTGGGCTCGAGTGCTTCTTCTCCATGGAGGGCCAACATACCACATTTGCTGGAACAGGATAATGACATGTCTGTCCCCTTGTGGATGTGGTCGCACCTTTCTTGCTTCTTCAGTGAAAAGCTCTTCCCATTGCTGAAGAGGCCTGAACCATTCTAGGAATTGGATAAAATGAGTGTCCGAATTCCTAACTCAGTCGGGTAGCTGATCATTTCTTATACCGCAGCATGGCACCTAAAGAACTTGAGCATCTATACTAATTGGATGCTAATAGTATAGTAATGGCATGCATACCAGTAGAATCACATCATCTCTTCAGGGTTTGGCGCGAGTGCGAAGTATCTGAATGGATGGATGTACGGAGAGTGAGGATGCATCCCATAAGGTAGGAGAGCGAGTCCTCCATGATATCGGAATATCCTCCATTGATAATGCCAGAGGAGGTTGCATGCCTCTATCTGAAACCGTTTATTCCGTACTAAGTTATGAACTTCAGGGGGTATGTCTCCCCTTATTCTTCCCGGATTTCTCTAGTGAGGACCTGCGGCTTGATTTTGAGCATGCAGGGTTGTGAACTGCAACCTTGAGAACATACAGATTGCAAGCAAGACCTGCAGAGTCTACCGAGTCAGTGCTTGTTCCTCCCTTGACAAGAAGTCCGCTAGCGTGTTGTGTTTCCCCTTAATGTGTTTGACTTCAAAGTCAAACTTGGAGAACCATTCTGCCCACCTGAGTAGTTGAGGGTGAGGTAGTTGCTTCTACTTGAACGGCAACATCTTGGGGAAGCTAGACATATCCATTTCCACCAGGAATTTGTATCCCACCAGGTGGAACTCAAATTTCTTTATCCCATTCATAACCGCCATGATCTCCTTGAAAGTGGAGTGATAGTGTTGTTTTGACGACTTGAACCTTCCACCCCTGTAGCCACAGATATGGCGCTTGCCATCCAGTTCTTCAAGTAGGACCGCTCCCCAGTATCTGTCACTTGCATCTGTCTGGAGTATCCTCTTTCCCGTAGAGGGAATCTAGAGTATGGGAAGGGATTGCAGTTGAGCTTTAAGCTCCTTAATAGCCTTTGTCTGATTAGGACCCCGTGTAGGGGCGTCCTTTTTCAACATCTTTTCCAGTGGGCGGGTGAGCTTGGCTATCTTTGGAAGAAAATATCTGAGGTAGTTAACTGTGCCAAGAAACTGTTGGACCTGCTTCTTGGTAAGCGACTCCTCAGGGTATTTGGGTACCTCCTAAGCCACATGTGGCTCTGGTTGGTACTGGTCATTGGCAAACTGCATGCCAAGAAAATTGATCTCTCGTTGGCCAATTACCATTTTCTTCTTAGAGAGCATGATTCCACAATCTTGAACAATCTCTGAGAATCGTCGAAGCAAAAGGATATGGGCTTCTTCTGATAGGTTGAACAGAAGGATGTCATCAATGTAAATAAGGGCTTGGTCCATAATAGGAGCAAAGACCCAGCACATACCTTTCTAAAAAAGCGACGGAGCTGTCTTGAGCCCAAAAGGCATGACCTTCCACTAATAATGGGATTTGGGATATAGAACCCAGTTTTGGGCCTGTCTTCTGGATGGATCCCGAGTTGCCAAAAGCCTACCTTCAAATCAAACTTCGAAAACACCTTAGTCTTTGAAAGGCTAGAAAAGAGGGCCGGTTTGTTCGGTAGTGGAAACTTGTCATCTAGTAGAAAGTGGTTGAGGGGCTGGTAGTTGATGACCAGCCGCAGCTTTCCTCTGATTTGCTCGGACCACTTATTGACATAAAAGGTCTCACAAGCCCATGGTGCATCAGAGGGCTCTATGAGATCTTGCGGAAGTAGTTTAGTACATTCAACGGTAGCAAGTTTTTGGTGCTCATGATTCATTCCTGAGTGTCTGGCTTTAGTAGGATTGATGTCTTCGTTCTTCTTGAATGGTAGTTTGACAAAGAACTGCACATTTTTCCATAATTGGTGAGGACATTTCTCGAGGAACTCCGAATGAGAGTTCGCACAAGAATGCTGCTTGAGTTCCTGTACCAGTTCACTAAGGATCTGCTTGACTTCATCTTCCTGCGCCATGAAGAGTCGGGGAGTCTGCACATATGGTTGAAAGTAGTGCTTAAAACGGACTTCTTTTGGCATCATCCTGAGCTTATTGAACTTTGTAATCACATCCCAGCCTACAAAGATGTCCTTCCTGGGCAAGGCCGAACCCAGCACCCTGGTAATTAGATAACATCCAGGGAAGAACAGGATCTTGAGAGGTCGGCTGATGAGGTGAGTGAAGAATACCTCACTGGAGGCAGTGCTAAAATGCTTAGTATGCGGCTTCCAACACTCTTTGAGTAGTACCTTCGGGTTCATGATCGTCTGGGTAGTTCCAGTGTCAAGGAACGCAATAACCTTGATAGGTTTCGCGTATTTGGAGATGTAGAATGAGATTGGAAAATGAGGAACTGAATTCACCAAATTAATCCTTTCAGTTTCCTCTGCTGCCATGTAACAAGTGTCTGAGTCAGACCCTGAAAATCCAGAGTCCGAGTCAGTTAGAACTTCTAGGGTTGCTATAGATGATGGTCCAGCTTCTTCATCCAGAGAGAAAAAGGATTCGACATCATCTTTCTCCAGTGAGATCCATGTGGCATTTTCTTGCTGCAGGACTAGTCTTGCACCTTGCTTCTTGGCCTTTGGACAGTTCTTGGCGAAGTGGCCTGGTCAATTGCAAATATAGCACCTAGAGGATTTGACTTCTTTCCGAACCTGCGCTTCTTCCTCAGGTACTTCCATTTCTTTCCAAAATATCTTCTAGATTTTGCTTTCGACATTTTTCACTTATTATAGTGCTTCTTCTTCTTAGTTGGACAGCTACAGTCTTTGTCCTTTCTTGAGCACTTGATATACAACTCAGGCCGTTTGCAGGCCTTCTCCATTGACTTGTCTCCCTTTAAGACTTCTTTGAAAGCTTGTTTCTTCATGCAGGCATCTTCGAGGGCCACGTGAATCTCCTGCTGGATTTCTCAAACAGTGCAGTCAATAACTCTTTTGCCTCTAGCCTGTAGTAACCTTTCCATTGCTCCTGGCAGTGATACAGGAATAGAGGAGAGGAAAACTTGCTTCAGGGAGATGTCCGCTCCGAGCTCATAAAATAGTCGTACCATGTGCTTGAAGTGTAGGTCCAGATGCTTTCTTTTGTAGGAACAACACTTCCTTTCAAAGAACTTTTTTCGTTTGAGTTCTCTGAGATCACCAAGATGTCCCACAAAATAAACATGCAGGATATGGACTACTTCAGTAAGGCTACTTACGATGAACTGAACCTGTTCTTGGTCTGTCAGTCCAGTCCACCAATTCCGTAAGGTCTCGGTAAACCGAGATACGAAATCTGACATGAGCTTATTTTTGTCGTGAATTGTGAGTGCTCTAGTAGTGAGATAGGCCAAGAACTCCTGGAGCCTGTCTGGCCATTTAGAGTAAGGAATATCGTATAAAGTAAAGACGAGGTTCCCCTTAGTTGGTGCTGCTGGTGCTGCCGCTTGTGGTGGATCCACCATTTCAGATCTGGCGTCGTCCGAATCAACTCCATCTCCCCTTCCCATCATCTTTACTTGGAGATAGGAGTCTTCTGTTTCCCATGAGTCTTTTGACTCATCGGGAGAGGCTTCTGATTCTTCCTCTGATACCGAGTCAGATGTTTCTTCCTGAACCACCACCACCATCTGACTTTCTTCGCATTGCTCCTTAAGAAAGGAGCTCAGAAGATTTTCCTTAGGGAAAACCATAAAGGCTCCCTGAGGATCTTCTTCTTCATCACCTTCCTTCTTCTTCTCTTTTTCTTCTTTTGGAGGCTTAGAGGCAAATGGAATTAATCATGGAGGGGTTTCATACACCTCCTTCCTTTTCTCTTGGTGCTTTCGTGCTGCCTCTGTAACCCGTCTTGCCCTTTCTCTTATTTCCACAAGTGTAGCCTTTTTAGGCTGCTGTTCTTCCTGAGAAGGAGAGAGCAGTGAGAGCCTTGCAGGCTTGCTTTTTTTCTCCAAGTGGTCTCTCCAAAAAGTTGAAGGGGCTTGTGGTCGGGGAGGTTGGCGGTGATGGTGCTGGAGTCCCAGAGAGAGTCGCAATTTGGTTTTTGAGTTTGCGAATCTCTTGCTCTTTTATATCCAGATCAATCTGGAAGTATGAGACAGTAGGAGTGTTCTGGATCTCCTTAAGTCTCTTCGGAAGAGTTCGGAGGAGTGACTGGGTCTCTTGATGGTGCCTGTCAACCTTGCCGTCAGGCTGGCTGACTTTTGCCGTAAGTGAGTCCACCTTAGTCCCAATGGACGAGAGAACACGGTTTTGTGAGACCGTATTTTCAGACTGCCAATTAAGGACAACCTCCCTAGAAGTGACAAATCTGGGTCTCCCTTGCTCATCTCGTGAAGTTGGGTTTGGGACTTTAAAGGCATGAGTATGCCCCCCTTCACCATCAGTAAACTATGCCAGTTGAGGGAACTGTTCATCATAGTTTGGCGAGGATGGACGGAACATGTAGGCGGGAGCTGCTTGTGGAATAGCAGCCAATTCGCCTTTCTGCTCCATCTTGTGGACAAGCCTATCAGAAATAGAGGCTGACACCATATTTGTAAGATAGTCTCGAATTTCTTCGGGATTTTCCCATTTCTGCTTTCTAACCCATTTAAGGATGAGTTTATAACAGGGTAGCACCTTCTTCTTCTTTAGAACGGTCGATAAACCAACATATGCACCTAGATCTGGGTCTGGCCTGGGATCTACTTTCTTCTGGGCCTCCTTAGAACAAAGAGGGCCTTTTCGTTTTTTCCTGTAGCAAACATCACAGTCGCAGACTGCATCACAGTAACAGTGTTTTCCTCCAGGTTCACGGAAGAAATACACTGGCATCCCATTACTCTTAAAAGAGTGAATAGGAGGCATCTGTTTCTGCACCTTCGGGTTATCCCGTACTCCTTCTTCTGCGGGCTGCATCATCATCATCATCTGGAACATGGGAGGAGCGGACGGCTCTAGGTTCTCAACAGGACGGTGGTCAAACGAGATCACGACCTTTCCGTCTGGTCTTTTTCCATACTTGGGCTCAGAGGACTGGATCGGCTGAGCGTTTTGATGGAGACGCTTATAGTTGGAGACCCAGGTCTCTAGGAACAGCTTCACAAGGTCTCCTTTGGAGATCTGTCTGGGAACATGGGCGCAATTGGGTGCGTTCATGGATTCCACAGAAATGATGAGGGCCTCCTCGGACCTTTGGAGTGAAAGATCCAAAGCATGGTTTTAAACTCGGTAGGCCATCTGGTAGTGAAGAGTGGCTGCCACGGAGTCTTAAACCTGTGGAGCTCCAGTGATTTGGAGCTGGACCTTGAGGGTTGTCAAAAGCCGTGGATCTGAAAGAGCCATGTTGAAGTTAGGAAAAAGGGTGACAAAGACTGTCCTCGCATTAAGGGTAGTCTCTATCGTCCCTATAAAGGCATGTTGGTACTCCATAAATCGGGTGTCCAACAAAGCCATGCGAACCACGACGGGCAAGCCCTTCCTGCCATGATAACTAAGGGCAAGTCGGATTGCACCGAAGTGAAGATGAGTGTACCCCTGAGAGATCCATTGTCCTAGAAACTCTAGAGGGATCTGAATAGTCACGAACTGTTCATTAACTGCTGCCTTTTGATTACGCAACTGTTTTTCATCATGCAAGCACTTTTTCCTTATGGAAGCACATTCACTTCATGTAAGCACTCTTATTCATGTCAGGCACTACATCCCGACACATCCAAAGAGGGGAAGAGCGAATGGTCATTGGGGGGGCGCCGAGGCGATCGTTGGGACCAAATAGGGTTCTTCTCAAAATCTTTGGCTGCATCCTCTACTTGAGCACACAGCAAAAGAGGGACAAGCTGTCAGCATTCCGTTTTGGTTCGTTGGCTCTAGAGGAGAAAAATCGTCATTTTGTCACTCATACGAGGGAAATATTTTCGGCTAATTACTTGAGCATTCACGACTTTTGAAAAAGGGGACATTTTCCTAATTTTACGCCAATTTTACACTTTTTCGAAAAAATACTCTACGGGACGTTTTCGGATTTCATGTGCATCAATTTAAATTGTTAGAATCTAGGACAAAACTCAAGGCCGAAAAATATTTTTCTGCACAACATTGATCCTTGAATTTTTCTGTATGCCATGGTGGTCCCGTATCATTTTTTGGGAATCCAATCAAAAAGATGAGAATTTTAAGCCATACGTGTATTAATTCCAATTTTTCAAAATTCGGGGTGATGCTTGCATAATATCAATCCTCAAATTTTTCTGAGCACGACGATGGTCTTGAAATGTTTTTTGGACATCGGATTGAAAATATTGAATTTTGGAAATAATTGAGCAATTACGATTGACCCGCGTTAGAGGTTCGATATCGATTTTTATCGAGATTCGATCTCCGTCAATACAAATTGGAGTTCTCATAGAACTAACTATTTTATGAATTTCTCAATTTCGAAGTTCTCATTCCGAAAAATGTCGACAGATCTTGAGAAATTGAATTTTGATTGGAAGGGCGCCCGTATGAGTAATCTTTGAATTTTTTCGAATCAGCCCGGTTCTTTTGAAATTGTTCCAATCCGGTCCTCGATCGAATTTGTCAAATGTGTATTGTAATTATGAGTGATATACGATTGCGTGCAACCCTACTTTGTCTGTTTGGCTTTAATCAGTTGATAAATATAGGTCAAACACGTTAATTTTAAACAATATGTATGGGGTCGCGTATCGACGATTGTCCTGGGCCCGCGAGGATCCAAGACTACATCGGCCATCATCGATTGAATATTCTTGGTCTTCGGGGACTCGTCTTGGTCTTCGTGTCGCAAGTCGATTCACAAACCCATAGTACCCGGGGCATAGGACAATAATCACTAAAAGAATTTCACATACGGGAAAAGAGACGTATAACCAGGCTAAATACATCACTCGACCTTAAGCAAATGGCATAAATTGACAAATAACTAATAATCGCGTCGATAATTTAAGAACGGGTGATCTCGCCTTTTTTCTAAACAATTTTCACAAAATTAACGAGGCTCGTGGTCCGATGTAGCATGGATATCCGTGAAAAACTCGCGTGTCTTAACTCAGTGTTCGTATGATTTCAGGCAACTTGGGTCGAGATATGGGAGTTCTCTCTGGACCACTTCTGGGCAGATCGACCGGTCTTTCGGTTCCTTTAAGGTTTACACATAACCTTGGAGGACCCAAGGGACCGATTGGCACCGGCTATAGGCCGAGGTGGCCTGTATTGCGTAATCTTGTTTTTCTCAAAATCCGTTACAACACAAGGGCAATATCATATGTTTTTAACTTACCGACAACCCTAGAGTTAGGATAATTGAAATACCTCGAGCCGTGGACAAAGACGGGCAGCCTGTTCAGGTGCAGGTTCATCTGCATTGCCCGCTTTACCCAACCGAAGTGTTTCCATTATCCTAGCGTAGTTCCGGGTACTTAGAGCGGGTTTATCTATAACAAAACGCGAAATTTGACTAATTATCCATCCGACATAATCAAACATGAGTAGTTAGGCAAAAGGGGATAGATTTTGGGTCTTTACGCGAAAATATATTTGTGTCATAATCGGTTAAAGCTGTAGCGTCACCATGACAGAACAATTTAAAATAAACCTATACATCCTTAGCTGAATTAGCACTGCACGCAAACATGTTTCTTTGTCTGTTTAGGCCAGGAAGTTGAGGTGTCGAATAACTCTAGTCCATAATCGACTAATCACGTAAACACGAGGTTTAAAACACAACTTGTTTGTATTAGTCTGCTTTTGTCTGTTTCTATCTGTATTTCTCTGATTTTGTTTGTTTATCGCGGGTCGAGCCCGATCCTTTAGGTTACGGTTCACATGGGGTCCAACGCCCTAACCATCGATCACGAGGTCCAACGCCTCCATACCCCGAGTGCGTATCTTAATTTCATTTATGATTTTCCCAAACCTCACGGTGAGCACGAGTGGAATAATGCCCAAACGCTAACCGACCGGGATCCAGTTGTCGTAATTTGTATTTTTACTTATTTGAGATAACAGTGTAATGATTTATTTTGTACATTTATTCATGTAAAAATCCCGATCGGAGAGTGAACGGTCCGAGTATTGAATCGGCCGAGTCGGTCGACCTACCTAAGGACGAGGAAACCCAACGCTTCGCGGTTTCGGTTCGCGTGGGATGTCGACCATCACAATTCGATGAACCGTTATGCGAGGATAGTGAACTGATTCCTCGATGTACGGGCCTACTCCTTTCTCAAGTTCTTAGTCGGAATCGATTTTTCTTTGAATTACGGTGTCAAAACGAGCGAGATAAACGAAACTTAAATCAAGTGGGAAATAAGAAAAAACAGTAAGCCCTAAACAAACTAGAGTACCAATAGGGCGTGCGGGGATATAGGCCCACACGTAACAGAACCCCTGAATTCGGAACTTCAGGTTCCGCAAGAACATATGCCTTAGAAGTTAGGTGTACCTGTATCCTTAGACCCGGGCAACTCATCGGCCCTCGACTATCGGGTCGTAAACAGGTAGTGGCGACTTCTTCTCACGCGTGTTCGTCACGCGTCTCCACGGGAAGGTGGATACTCCCAAGCCGTGCGATAGCGCACGCATGCGGGGCCCGACAAGATGCAAATTCGGGTCCACACAGCTTGGCGACTCCACTGGGGACACTTAGAAGGTTCGAGCTCGATTCCGCTTGTCTGTTTGCTTATTTATTTATTTACTGCTCATTTACTTCTCGTACCTTTATTTTCCGCACCATGCATCGCATATTATCCTAGTTTTAGGCCCCTATGGGTCGTGTCCCACGACTGGTACCAGGAGCATAGGTTAGATAGAGGTTCCGAGTAAGGGTATGACGCTCGGCTGGGCCGACGACACAACCCTCAAAGATCCCCGCCCGATTTCAAGGTATTCACGTCCTTGAATCGGGGACCCCCATCCTTAGGTAGCACGGTCCCTGTAGATCCAAACTCTACATCGTGTTATGCCTTAATGCCAGCCTCCAACCCGGCTTCAGCAATATTCCTTGGAGTCGGATTGCGCGCCACTTGAATCTTTTTCCATTTCGAGAGACATGTACATGTATATTGTAATTTTGAATTAAGCCGTGGGCATTTACATTTCCACACACATGCATCATGTATTCCTCAAAATTAGAGTGTCGTTCGCATTGATGAGTCCTAAGTCGATTTTTCGTCATCTTGGTAAGGGATGTCACGCTCAGCCTCTTACACGCGCCTCAATCACGCCATGCCAGCGTTAGACGACACCTGCATCTGAACCAGTCGGCATGCAGACAATCACGATCGCGTCACCGCCTTCCTCGGAGACATCCCTATACTAGCCATTGACTGGACAAACTGAAACTTCTTGGAAATCGTGACATTCTGGAATCCAGTCCACGCAGTCCTTGACGTCGAAGGCACCGAACCCACGCCAACCATTGAATAATATTAGACCCTCATCCATCGACACATGAGAGTCCTACTGAGCGACAAACAGAGGTTGGCACACCTACCATAACATCCTCCTTTTCGAGTCGATCACTCTGGTCGGCTTACCAGCACTAGGGTCGAGAGAAACCTTCCGCATCGGGAGATAGTTGAGAATGACGAGGAACTCATCGATCAGTGTCAACTTCGAGGAAACTTGCACGAGCCCATACCAAGCTGCAGAGGCGCGCCCAAGAGCTGTCTTGAACGAAAGCTGCTTTGGAGAGGTCTAGGAAGAAGACTTGCGGAGGTTCACATACATCATAGGATAGATGCCTCCACGAGGTCTCAGCCTAGAACCGGTGCTTCCCAAAGCAGCGTAGGCTCGCGCCCTGAGTGCGGTGGAAAATCAACTTAGGACTTCAATTTCAAAACCGGCATTGTACTTTGAAACTTCCTGGTCAATGTGAATGACCGCATTAGTATTTTCAAAACTCATGCATTGCATGTATTCTCTTTATTTATTATTTTGCAGCTACCATGCATTCCCGCATGATAGGCGAGTCGTGTCAAACTTCGCCGGTAGATAATCTGCAGTCTTCACCATTCCTCTACGCCTCCACGTGTCTCGACAAGTTTCCTGGCATTTCCCATGCACGTCCCTAAGTGTAACAGAGCGCGTCACTAGGCGTTGTGCGAGCACATCTCTCCTTGCTTGTACTGCATCCTCAGCATACGTCCCTCGGTGCGCTTGCACGACGTCTATCAGGCCAGTTTGCTCCCCATCGCCCTTGCATTAAAACTGCAGACGGTTCTTTTTACTCTTTCATTGTTTTTCTTTTCCCATTGCAAGAAGTACCCAACAAGAAGGCAGCCTGAATATCGAACGTCTAGGATCAGGACAGCAAAACCTTCTCGGCTAACCCCCGAAATTTCGATAATGAGGCCCGACCCTCCCTCGGCAAAGATAGCACGCAACTGCTTCGACAAATGGAGCATAGCCTAACCCACCCGCCACGGAAGCGACTAGCACAAACACACCTCAGACTGAGGAATGGAGCCCGCCCACTCTCCGCTGTTGCATCCAACTTGCTGCTAGGGCAACGCAGACAGCCTCTTTCATAAACTCTCATTTTGTCTTGTTTCATTTCATTGCATTCTCAAATAGGCTCCCGGCCAAAATAAACCCATCGAAGAGGGACATTAAGACAATCTCAATGACGCCCTATTGGTTCTGTTGGGCTTTTTCGACTCGTTTGTCACTGTGGGACCCGGCTCCTCGAGCCTTCCCAACGATGATTGCGTTTACCTACCTGCGCCCGGGGAAAGTACACCTATGTAGCCCCCAGTCACGGTCTAATTACTCTAGGGTGGTAATGACCGGGCTCCCGGAATTGATTGTCCCCCACGCGCGACACCTCATGGGTTGCGCGCTGGACGATGGGATTTCCCATGGGTCCATTCTATATTTCTTACCGCATATTGCATCACATAATCGCCTAATGCATCATCTCCTTTGTCATCCTTCACAGGGATGCGCCGGTCACATGCAAAGAGTGGTGCACAGGTCACGCCTCTTCGAGAACTCATCTCGGGCCTCCTTCCTTATACTTCGATGGGAAGGAGCTCGACGCGAGGTACCCCTTACGAAGCCGAAGACGAAGGCAGTATAGCAAACAATGTAGCACTAACGCAGCAATCTCCCTCAAAGGTGAATGATGCCTCGGGGCAAATCAGACATTCACCTCAACAAAGGCCCACCAATGGCCATCAGGTGATGATGAGCCATCAGGGTCTCAGGCGTTCATCGACTTTAACAATGCGCGTCTCTAGAAGATACCTGTTACAGGAGCGGCAAGACGCAGTTGGGTACGGAGGTCATGCAAGACACCCACCACCGATGACAGTTGCATACACCGGGGCATCCCCGTCCATTACTATTGCCAGGGTAACCGTGGTCATCCAATCCCTAGGGCATAATTTTGTATTTTTCTCTTTATAGACAATAGAGGAAAATCACTTGTAAAGTTTGCAAGGGAGAAGAAATATCTGATTCGACTTCCGAATGTACAAGAACTAGAATTCCAAAAAAGCTGGCCCTCACAATATAGGGCTAGGACAACATAACGCAATAAGTCTCCATGAGGCAAAGCGCATCAAAGCAAATTTGACATAGCAAAGTCGAGGAAATTCAAGCAAATTCATGGGGCACAAGCAAAACCCCAACCTCAAGAAGGAAAAAATGAGAAGAAGCGGGAAAATCTCGCCAATCAAGGAAAACAAGGCAGCGCCATGACTCATCAAGCACACCGGCAGCGCCAATCAAAAATCAAGAAACCCCGTAAAAAAGGGGCGACAAACGCAATTCCTCGATGGAGACAGCACGGTTCTGATTTGGAAGTTGGATTCCGCAAACCCTTCGTCCTTTGCGAACTCGAGAGAAAAAGAATCGAGCTCGCTACGTCTAAAACCCCTTCGGGGCGACCTAGGAAAAAACTAGGGCATAAGAGAGGCACGATAAAAAATCTCGAGGTGAGTGGTCGTGACAAAAGGAGGGCTAATCCCCTTTAGGTTGAGAGGTGCGGCTGAAATCCCGAGGTGGGCGACCGTAGCAAAAGGAGAGCAAAATGAGAGATAAATAAATCAAAGTGTCACCCTAGGCCACCACACATTGTGCGGACTAGGGTTTCCCAATGGGAAACGATCAGTTTGTCTACTCCAACACGATCCTCGATCGGTTCTCTTACACTATTCAACTGTCCAAAGCAAAGTCCCCCTCACATACAGTAGGCAACCAAGCATACCATCCAAGCAGTTTGAAATAGCCTACGCAACTGAAGGACATAGGAGAAAAGGGGTACATTTCACTGCAGGCATGAACCCGTGTATCCTTTTAGCTTGGGGCAGCGTGCTCTCTAAACTTTCTCTTTTCTCTTTGTTATTGCATAACTCCAAATGGGTCACAGCCATCCTCCAATCGGCTACTACAAAGCTAAAAATCCCAGACATTCATCTCCGGGGTCTAGTCATAACAATCTGGAAATGATTAGAATGAGGTCTGACCAAATTTAGACAGAAATCTCCCAGCGAGTTACAAGCGCAGTTGCCCTCCGGAACCTCAATGGGAAGGGTCCAAAGCGGACAGGCATGTCGAACAACCGATAGAGTTGCTAGGGCATCATTGAGGACGTCTCGATATGATCGTACACGGCCGGCGGGAGTTCTTGGGAGGCCTCGTACCAAGGCCTTTGAAAATGGGACTTTACTCGTACGATCAAAACAAAACTCTTCACGGGTCGCTCATGCTACTCGAGAATGAATGACCTCGCGCCGCATGACATTATTTTCACAGCCTTTGTGCCTACACAACGTAGTAACTCACCAATCATTTACTGATGATATTAGGACCACAAGTACCTCGTCTCAGGCAAGCACCAACGAGAACTACGGCAAGCACGAGCAACCGCCATAACAGCGAGGCCGGTTTCCGACAAATCTTAAACTAACTGCCCTAGCAGCAAGGCCAACTCCTGGCAGAACAACAAGCAACCGTCCTAGTGGCGAGACCGGGGCATACCCATCAAGCAATCGCCTTAGCGGCGAGACCAGTTTCCAGCAAGAGCAACAGGCAATCGATCCAGTGGCAAGGTCGGCTTTCGGCAGATCAATATGCAGACGCCCCAACATTGTGGCCGGCCTCTAGCAAAGCGATACCAACAAGCAAGTCGCGCAACTGTTTCAACAGCAACACTGGCTTTTGGCAAGCCAAAACCTCTAGGACAGCATCTGCCCAGTGCACTCACCACGCATACCGCAGCTTACCCAACTAACGGCGGGTTACGTCCACCTCCGTGGGTAATCCACCGTGATTATCATTCCCCTGCAACGAGGCAAGTCACAGTTTGAGAGCCAAGCCAATCCACAGCAGCATCACTTTACGGCCACGGTCAAAAGCAATCGAGGCATTCCTGATGAACCCTCAAGATTAGCTGGGGCATCCCCACCAAGCTAACGACCGGCCCTAGCCTCATGCAGAATAGGCAGCGGACAACAATCTCTCTCCAGGGTAACCTCGACACGGTCGAACAACTGCACTGAAATCAAGAAATGAGCGGCAAAAACATTTTGTCCTAGCATTATCTGCAGCATACACAAGCCCAGCGCCAAGCGAACTGTAGCCATTTCTCTAGCGCCTCACACAATCCCTCCACATTCGCACTTTACTTTATGCACTGCTTTTCAATTATGCAACCTGCTTTTCAATTATGCAGTTGCTTTTTCCATTATGCAATGCACTTTCAATTATGCAATCGCTTTTCAATTATGCAATCGCTTTTTAATTATGCAACTGCTTTTCGATTATGCAATGCACTTTCAATTATGCAACTGCTTTTCAATTATGCAATGCACTTTCAATTATGCATCTACTTTTCCATTATGCACCCGCTTTTCAATTATGCACTGCTTTTCGATTATGCACCCGCTTTTCAATTATGCACTGCTTTTCAATTATGCACCCGCTTGTCCATTATGCACCCGCTTTTCAATTCTGCACCCGCTTTTCGATTATGCATTGCTTTTCAATTATGCACCGCTTTTCAATTATGCACCGGCTTTTTCAATTATGCACATACTTTTCATTTATGCAATGCACTTTCAATTATTGAAGAATTACTTCGAACTCTAAGAACCCCTTTTGCCTGGAAGGGAAGGATTTAGAAAGCCATGAAGAGAGTCTTTCAGAAAGAGTAGTTTATTGCCCGATCTGATCTGAAAGATACAAAGAGAGAGCTCGCAATTTATAGGCGAGGCTCATTACATACAAACAAACTAGGAAAGCACAGGAAAATTCCTGAGTGCAGGAAATTTCCTATAATCACGGACTATAATCACGGATTAAAAAATTATGCCGACACAAAAAGACAAAAAGATACAGTAATTGCTACCGTGACTTTTCTACAGTAACTGTCGACATAATATTATATCATATTATGCCGAAGTAATTGGGTCATCTCTGCTTTCGTATGAGCCGTTGCTGCTGTTGTAATCACTGCCCATTAGTCTTTTGTTGACCATCTTTCTCTGCTTGTCATTAATCTTGTTCAGAGCCAATTTATATCATCAATGGTCAAGTCATCATCCCACCATTCACGAACATGTGATTGTGTCGGTAGGACAGGTTGAGGCCAACAATCAGGATCTTGCAGGTTAGCGGTTCCGCTTGGACCTGCTTGGTCACTGGCCTGGGCTGCCTGCTGGGTAGGAGGGCTGGACTATGCCTGAATCATGAAACTATATGGGCCAATGTCTAGTTGCATAAGGGCATCAGGATCAGGAGAATACGGGTCTTGAGAGTCAGGAGGAGGAAGAAGATCAAGGGATTGCTGTTCTTGAGAGATAGTAGGGGGATGAGGATTCGCTTCATTATATTCCTTCAGGGCCTGCTCAAGAATAGGCCAAGTGCGCTGATAATCCTCTTGATAGTCCCATTCCATAGTAATGTGGCCTGGTGGCCATATAATCTGTGGGACTACCCCATTCTTTTCATAGATAATCCTTTGGAATTCTCCGTATTCATCATCATTGTCAAGGATATCTGTGAGCAGAGTCTTCCAGACCTCTGAAGAGTAGGTCCGTTAGAACTCTGAAGGCTCTCCTTGGGCTCGAGCTTGGGCTCGTGTGCTTCTTCTCCTTGGAGGGCCAACATACCACATTTGCTGGAACAGGATAATGACATGTCTGTCCCCATGTGGATGTGGTCGTACCTTTCTTGCTTCTTCAATGAAAAGCTCTTCCCATTGCTGAAGAGGCCTGAACCATTCTAGGAATTGGATAAAATGAGTGTCTGAATTCCTAGCTTCAGTCGGGTAGCTGATCATTTCTTGTACTGCAGCATGGCACCTAAAGAACTTGAGCATCTATACTAATTGGATGCCAATAGTATAACAATGGCATGCATACCAGTAAAATCACTTCATCTCTTCAGGGTTTGGCGCGAGTGCGAAGTATCTGAATGGATGGACGTACGGAGAGTGAGGATGCATCCCGTAAGGTAGGAGAGCGAGTCCTCCATGATATCGGAATATCCTCCATTGATAATGCCAGAGGAAGTTGCGTGCCTCTGTCTGAAACCGTTTATCCCATACTGAGTTATGAACTTCAGGGGGTATGTCTCCCCTTATTCTTCCCGGATTCCTCTAGTGAGCACCTTCGGCTTGATTTTGAGCATGCAGGGTTGTGAACTGCAACCTTGAGAACATGCAGATTGCGGGCAAGACCTGCAGAGTCTACCGAGTCAGTGCTTGTTCCTTCCTTGACAAGAAGTCCGCTAGCGTGTTGTGTTTCCCCTTAATGTGTTTGACTTCAAAGTCAAACTTAGAGAACTATTCTGCCCACCTGAGTAGTTGAGGGTGAGGTAGTTGCTTCTACTTGAACTGCAACATCTTGGAGAAGCTAGACATATCCATTTCCACCAGGAATTTATATCCCACCGGGTGGAACTCAAATTTCTTTATTCCATTCATAACCGCCATGATCTCCTTGAAAGTGGAGTGATAGTGTTATTCCGACTGCTTGAACCTTCCACCCCTATAGCCACAGATATGGCGCTTGCCATCCAGTTCGTCAAGTAGGACCGCTCCCCAGTATCTGTCACTTGCATCTGTCTGGAGTATCCTCTTTCCCTAGAGGGAATCTGGAGTGGAGGAAGGGATTGCAGTTGAGCTTTAAGCTCCTTAATAGCTTTGTCTGATTAGGACCCCGTGTAGGGGCGTCCTTTTTCAGCATCTTTTCCAGTGGGCGGGTGAGCTTGGTTATCTTTGGAAGAAAATCTCTGAGGTAGTTAACTGTGCCAAGAAACTGTTGGACCTGCTTCTTGGTAAGTGACTCGTCAGGGTATTTGAGTAGCTCCTGAGCCACATGTGGCTCTGGTTGGTACTGGCCATTGGCAAGTTCCATGCCAAGAAAATTGATCTCTCATTGGCCAATTACCATCTTCTTCTTAGAGAGCATGATTCCACAGTCTTGAACAATATTTGAGAATTGTCGGAGCAAAAGGATATCGGCTTCTTCTGATAGGCTGAACAAAAGGATGTCATCAATGTATACAAGGGCTTGGTCCATAATAGGACCCGGCACATAGTTTTCTAAAATAGCGACAGAGCTGTCTTTAGCCCAAAAGACATGACCTTCCACTGATAATGGACATTTGGGATACATAACCCAGTTTTGGGTCTATCTTCTGAATGGATCCCGAATTGCCAAAAGACTGCCTTCAAATCAAACTTCGAAAACACCTTAGCCTTTGAAAGGCTAGAGAAGAGGGCCTGTTTGTTCGGTAGTGGAAACTTGTCATCCTGTAGAAAGTGGTTGAGGGGCTGGTAGTTGATGACCAGCCGCAGCTTCCTCTGATTTGCTTGGACCGCTTATTGACATAAAAGGCCTTACAAGCCATGGTGCATCAGAGGGCTCTATGAGATCTTGCTGAAGTAGTTCAGTACATTCAGCGGTAGCAAGTTTCTGGTGCTCATGATTCATTCCTGAGTGACTGGCTTTAGTAGGATTGATGTCTTTGTTCTTCTTGAATGGCAGTTTGACAAAGAACTACTCATTTTTCCATAATTGGTGAGGACATTTCTCTTGGAACTTTGAATGAGAGTTCGCACAAGAATTCTGCTTGAGTTCCAGTGCCAGTTCACTAAGGATCTACTTGACTTCATCGTCCTGGGCCATGAAGAGTCGGGGAGTCTGCACATATGGTTGAAAGTAGTGCTTAAAACGGACTCCTTCTGGCATCATCCTGGGCTTATTGACCTTTGTAATCACATCCCAGCCTACAAAGATGTCCTTCCTGGGCAGGGCTGAACCCAACACCCTGGTAATAAGAACATCCAGGAAAGAACTGGATCTTGAGAGGTCGACTGATGAGGTGAATGGAGAACACCTCACTGCGGCTTCCAACACTCTTTGAGTAGTACCTTCGGGTTCATGATCGTCTGGGCAGCTCTAGTGTCAAGGAACGCAATAACCTTGATAGGTTTCGTATATTTGGAGATGTAGACTGACACTGGAAAATGAGGAACTGAATTCACCAAATTAATCCTTTCAGTTTCCTCTACTGCCATATAACAAGTGTTTGAGTCAGACCCTGAAAATCTAGAGTCCGAGTCAGTTAGAACTTCTTGGGCTGCTATAGAAGATGGTCTAGCTTCTTCATTCAGAGAGAAAAGGGATTCAACATCATCTTTCTCCAGTGAGATCCATGTGGCATTTTCTAGCTGCTGGACTAGTCTTACACCTTGCTTCTAGGCCTTTGGACAGATCTTGGCGAAGTGGCCTGGTCGATTGCAAATATAGCACCTAGAGAATTTGTACTTCTTCTCGAACCTGCGCTTCTTCCTCAGGTACTTCCATTTCTTTCCATAATATCTTCTAGACTTTACTTTGCAGGCCTTCTCCATTGACTTGTCTCCCTTTAAGACTTCTTTGATGGCTTGTTTCTTCATGCAGGCATCTTCGAGGGCCACGTGAATCTCCTACTGGATTTCTCAAACAGTGCAGTCAATAACTCTTTTACCTCTAGCCTGTAGTAACCTTTCGCGCTGCTCTTGCCAGTGATGCAGGAATAGAGGAAAGGAAAACTTGCTTCAGGGAGATGTTCGCTCCGAGCTCACCATGTGCTTGAAGTGTAGGTCTAGTTGCTTTCTTTTGTAGGAACAACACTTCCTTTCAAAAAACTCTTTTCGTTTGAGTTCTCTGAGATTTCCAAGATGTCCCACAAAATAAACATGTAGGATATGGACTACTTCGGTAGGGCTACTTACGATGAACTAAACTTGTTCTTGATCTGTCAGTCCAGTCTACCAATTCTATAAGGTCCCAGTAAACCGAGATACGAATCTGACATGAGCTCATTGTTGTCGTGAACTGTGAGTGCTCTATAAGTGAGTGAGATAGGCCAAGAACCCCTGGAGCCTGTCTGGCCATTTTGAGTAGGAAATATCGTCTAAAGTAAAGACGAGGTTCCTCTTAGTTGGTGCTGCTGATGATGCTGCCGCTTTGTGGTGAATCCGCCATTTCAGATCTGGCGTCGTTCGAATCAACTCCATCTCCCTTTCCCATCATCTTTACCCGGGGATAGGAGTCTTCTGTCTCCCATGAGTCTTCTAACTTGTCGGGAGAGGCTTCTGATTCTTCCTCTGATACTGAGTCAGATGTTTCATTTTTAAACCACCATCTACTTTCTTCGCATTGCTCCTTAAGAAACGAGCTCAGAGGATTTTCCTTAGGGAAAACCATAAAGGCTCCCTGAGGATCTTCTTCTTCATCACTTTCATTCTTCTTCTCTTTTTCTTCTTTTGGAGGCTTAGAAACAAATGGAATTAATCCTGGAGGGGTTTCATACACCTCCTTCTTTTTCTCTTGGTGCTTTCGTGCTGCCTCTGTAACCTATCTTGCCCTTTCCCTTATTTCCACAAGTGTAGCCTTTTTAGGCTGTTGTTCTTTCTGAGAAGGAGAGGCAGTCAGAGCCTTGCAGGCTTGCTTTTTTTCTCCAAGTGGTCTCTCCAAAAAGTTTGAAGAGGCTTGTGGTCGGGGAGGTTGGCGATGATGGTGCTGGAGTCCCGAGAGAGTCACAATTTGGTTTTTGAGTTTGCGAATCTCTTGTTCTTTTATATCCGGATCAATCTGGAAGTATGAGACAGCAGGAGTGTTCTGGATCTCCCTAAGTCTCTTCGGAAGAGTTCGGAGGAGTGACGGGGTCTCTTGATGGTGCCTGTCAACCTTGCCGTCAGGCTGGCTGACTTTTGCCGTAAGTGAGTCCACCTTAGTCC
Source organism: Punica granatum (assembly GCF_007655135.1). Classification (NCBI taxonomy): domain Eukaryota; kingdom Viridiplantae; phylum Streptophyta; class Magnoliopsida; order Myrtales; family Lythraceae; genus Punica; species Punica granatum. The sequence continues at coordinate 40,146,928 of NC_045127.1, read as the reverse complement.
CAATGGACGAGAGAACACGGTTTTGTGAGACTGTTTTTTCAGACTGCCAATTAAGGACAGTCTCCCTAGAAATGACAAATCTCTGGGTCTCCCTTGCTCATCTCGTGAAGTTGGGTTGGGGACTTTAAAGGCATGAGTATGCCGCCCTTCACCATCAGTAAACTGTGCCAGTTGAGGGAACTGTTCATCACATATTTGGCGAGGATGGACGGAACATACAGGCGGGAGCTGCTTGTGGAATAGCAGCCAGTTCGCCTTTCTGTCCATCTGTGGACAAGCCTCTCAGAAATATAGACTGACACCATATCTTTAAGATAGTCCCGAATTTTCTTCGGGATTTTCCATTTCTGCTTTCTAACCCATTTAAAGGATGGGTTTATAACAGGGTAGCACCTTCTTCTTCTTTAGAACGGTCGATATAAAAACATCTGCACCTAGATCTGGGTCTTGCCTGGGATCTGCTTTCTTCTGGGCCTTATTAGAACAAGGAGGGCCTTTTCGTTTTTCCTATAGCAAACATCACAGTCGCAGACTGCATCACTAACAGTGTTTTCCTTCAGGTTTACGGAAGAAATACATTGGCATCCCATTACTCTTAAAAGAGTGAATAGGAGGCATCTGTTTCTGCACCTTTGGGTTATCCCGTACTCCTTCTTCTGCGGGCGCTGCATCATATCATCGTCTGGAACATGGGAGAGGAGCGGACGACTCTGGTTTCTCAACCGAACGGTGGTCAAACCCGAGATCACGACCTTTTCGTCTGGTCTTTTTCCAAACTTGGGCTCGGAGAACTGGATCGCTGACGGATGAGACGTTGAGTGGACGCTTATAGTTGGTGACCCCAGGTCTCTAGGAGCAACTTCACAAGGTCCTCCTCTGGAGATCTGTCTGGGAACATGGGCACAATTGGGTGCGTTCATGGAATCCACAGAAATGATGAGGGGCCCCCCGGACCTTGGGAGTGAAAGATCCAAAGCATGGTTTTAAACTCGGTAGGCATCTGGTAGTGAAGAGTGGCTGCCACGGAGTCTTGAACCTGTGGAGCTCCAGTGATCTGGAGCTGGACCTTGAGGGCTGTCAAAAGCCGTGGATCTGAAAGAGCCATGTTGAAGTTAGGAAAAAGGGTGACAAAGACTGTCCTCCTCGTTAAGAGTAGTCTCTAGTCTCTATCGTCCCTATAAAGGCATGTTTGTACTCCATAAACAGGTGTCCAACAAAGCCATGCGTGCCACGACGGGCAAGCCCTTCCCGCCATGATAACTAAGGGCAAGTCGGATTGCACCGAAGTGAAGATGAGTGTGCCCTTGAGAGATCCACTGTCTTAGAAACTCTAGAGGATCTGGATAGTCACGAACTGTTCAGCTTCCGAGGCCTGATTAGAATGGCCTGGTCAAGACTGGTCAAACCTTGTAGACTAGACATATTCCTTGACCCGATGAGGAGACTGTCGATGAGCTGTTTGATAGATTTGATGGGAGAGCAAGGAAGGTTGTTTAGAGAAGGCAGTATAAGGGTTTATGAGAGGAAGGTCAGTAGAGGAAATCTTATTGTCCTCACTGAGGTATGAAACCTCATAGAGGGCTTCAAGTTTACTTCCAAAAGACTTCCGGGAGGAGTCTCAACGGAAAGGCTAACATCAGTAATTGAGGAGTGCTTTCAGAAGAGGAAGTCATGGTGTTTGTAAACTCCAGGCTTGGGGGGGAGAATTCTTTAGTAAATCAACAAAACCAGGCTCTCATACCAATTTCTAGTGAGGCTAGGGAAGTGTAATAGGATTAACGATATAAGCCTTGACTGCTTTTCAATTATGCAACTGCTGTTCAATTATGCGACATGCTTTTCCATTATGCAATGCCACTTTTAATTATGCAACTGCTTGTTAATTGTGCAACCTGCTTTTCATTATTCAATGCACTTTCAATCGTGCAACATGCTTTTCAATTATGCAGCACTTTCAATTATGCAACCGTTTTTCCATTATGCAATGCAACTTTCAATTATACACATGCATTTCAATTATGTAAGCACTTTTCTTTATACAACCGTTTTTTCAATCATGCACGCACTTTCATTAACCTGGCGCCTTTTGATTACTCAACTGTTTTTCATCATGCAAGCACTTTTTCCATATCGACACATTTACTTTCATGCAAGCACTCTTATTCATGTTCAGGCACTACATCCCGACACATCCAAAGAGGGGAAGAGCGACCTGTCATTGAAGGGGTGCCAAGGCGGTCGCCGAGACCAAACAGGGTTCTTATCAAAGTCTTGGCTGCATCCTCTACTCGAGCACACAGCAAAAGAGGAATAAACTGTCAGCACCCCGTTTTGGTCCGTTGGCTCCAGAAGGCAAAATCGTCATTTGTCACTCATATGAGGGAAATATTTTCGGCTAATACTTGAGCATTCACGACTTTTGAAAAAAGGGACTTTTCCTTTTCTAATTTACGCTTTTTTGTAAAAAACTCTACGAGACGTCTTCGGATTTCACGTGCATCAATTTAAATTGTTAGAATCTGGGACAAAACTCAAGGCGAAAAATATTTTTCTGCACAATATGATCCTTGAAATTTTTCTAGACGCAATGGTGGTCCCGGATCATTTTTGGGAATCCGATCAAAAAGATGAGAATTTTAGGCCAAAACGGCATTAATTCCAATTTTTCAAAATTCGGGTGATGCTTGCATAATATCAATCCTCAAATTTTTCTGAGCACGACGATGGTCTTGAAATGTTTTTTGGACATCGGATTGAAAATATTGAATTTGGGAAATAATTGAGCAATTACGATCGATCGACGTGCGTTAGAGTTTCGATATTCATTTTTATCGAGATTCGATCTCCGTTGATAGAAATTGGAGTTCTCATAGAACCGACTATTTTATGAATTTTTCAATTTCAAAGTTCTCATTACGAAAATTTCGACAGATTTTGAGAAATTGAATTTTGATAGGAAGGGGACCGTACGAGTAATCTTTAATAATAATAATAATAATAATAATAATAATAAAAACAAAATGGTGGAACAACATGTCAGAGGGGAACAGATTGGTTGGCTTCCGTCTCTTTTTCCTTTTCTTTTCGTTCTTCTTCTGTTCTGGGATTTTTGAGCAAGTTGCCCTGCAACTTCCTGCAGAAGCATGCCCTGCTCTCGAACCACGGTTTTCTCTCTTTTCTTCTTATTCTACAGCCGAGCCTGGCATTTCTTTTTTCTTCTTCATCCCCATTCTGCAACTGGCCTGACCGACTCACCCACCTCACTGACACCTTCTTCTTCTTCCATACGTCTGCTCTGTCAACTGCTGCTTTCTTTTCTTTTCGACGGGTCCATGCAAGTGCCCTGCAAGTCCATGCTTTTCCTGCTGCTCCTCCTCCCTTCACGCAAGGATTCAATCAATCTCCCATTCGGATCTCTTTCTCTAGGCTCAACAGACAACCGAAAAAAGGGAGACATCACCAGCTCGGAACTTTCTCACGGCTCCCCTCAGCTGGAGCTTTCCCTCAGCTCACTCATCTCCCTTTACACTCCTCGTGCAATTCTCTGCAGTCCCCACGCCACAACGGATCAACCATCACCATTCCGTCCCCCTCTTTTCCCTCCTCCTTTCTCTCCATTTCCCGTGTTCCCCTTATGCTTGTATTTAATTTTCGGTTTGCTATCTCTTCTCTTTGTAGGTGCTGAAGCTACCACCTTCCCCGAGCTTCCCTAGCGAAGCTATTGTTTCCCTCTTTGTCCTCTTTTGCAGCTCTGACAAAGCTAGTAAGCCCGTAACCGATATGGTCCGAAGAATTTCAAAGATCCCTCGAGTTATTCCCGACGTTTACACACGAGAGGTATAACGCTCGAACTTAGCATCATGTTTAGGGCCTCGTTTTTATATATTAACGCTTGTTCAGATGATGACAACTTGAAATGAACGTTCGTGGATGGTGTGGATGAGCGGGATTGCTCCGAACCCTTTTTTTTTTTCCAAACTTTTCAATCTGTCTTAGTTCAGTCCCTGGGGCATTTTTTACCTTTTCAGATCAGCCTCGAACTTTCAAATGCGCTTCAAACAAGTCCTGGGCCATTTTGGCATTTTCTGATCAGGTAAGAATTTTTCAGACGGTTCTAATCAGCCTGGGAAACTTTTCGATTTGTCTCATATCAGTCCCTGAAGCATTTTTCGCTTTTTTCCAAATCAGTCCTGACTTTCCGATGCGTTTAAGTCAAATCCCGGGTTTTTCCAGTATTTTCCATGCAGTCCAGAATTTTTTAGACGACTTAAACCAGTCCAAAGAACTTTTCGATTTGTCTCAGTTTAGTCCCTGGGGCAATTGCCGCCTTTTAGATCTGCCTCAAAGTTTAAAATTCGTTTCAAACAAGTCCTGAGCCATCTTTAGCATTTTCCAATCAGTACCTGAATTTTTTGAAATTTTTCAATCATCCTAAGGAACTTTTCAATCTGTCTCAGTTTTGTCCCTGGAACGTCTTTCACTTTTCAGATCAGCCCTGAACTTCCAATTCCTTTCAAACAAGTCCTAGCCATCTTTAGAATTTTCCGATCAGTCCCTGAATTTCCAGAATTTTTCAACCATCCCAAGGAACTTTCCAATCTGTTTCGATTTAGTCCCTGGAACTTTGACTTTGACCGAATTTTCGAATGAGCCCGGTTCTTTTGAAATTGTTCCAATCCGGTCTTCGGACGAATTTGTCAAATGTGTATGTAATTATGAGTGATATACGATTGCATGCAACCCTGCTTTGTCCGTTTGGCTTTAATCAGTTGATAAATTGTAGGTTAAACACATTAATTTTAAACAATATGTATGGAGTTGCGTATCGGCGATCGTTTCGGGCCCGCGAGGGTCCAAGACTACATTGGCCATCATCGACTGAATATTCTTGGTCTTCGGGGACTCGTCTCGGTCTTCGTGTCGCAAGTCGATTCACAAACCCGTAGTACCTAAGGCATAGGACAATAATCATTAAAAGAATTTCACATATGGGGAAAGGGACGTGTAACCAGGCTAAATACATCACTCGACCTTAAGCAAAGGCATAAATTGACAAATAATTGATAACCGCGTTGATAATTTAAGAGCGGGTGATCTCGCCTTTTTTCCAAACAATTTTCACACAATTATCGAGGCGCGTGGTCCGATGTAGCATGGATATCCGGGGAAAACTCGCGTGTCTTGACTCAGTGTTTGCATGATTTCAGGCAACTTGGGTCAAGATATGGGAGTTCTCTTTGACCACCACTTCCGGGCAGATCGATCGGTCTTTTGGTTCTTTCAAGGTTTACACATAACCTTGGAGGACCTAAGGGATCGGTTGGCACCGGCTACAGGCCGAGGTGACCCGTATCGTGTAGTCTCGTTTTTCTCAAAATCCTTTATAGCACAAGGGCAATATCATCTGTTTTTAACTTATCGACAATCCTAGAGTTAGGATAATTGAAACACCTCGGGCCGTGGGCAAAGACGGGCAGCCTGTGCAGGTGCAGGTTCATCTGCATTGCCTTCTTTACCCAACCAAAGTGTTTCCATTATCTTAGCGTAGTTCCGAGTACTTAGAACGGGTTTATCTGTAACAAAACGCGAAATTTGACTAATAATCCATCCGGCATAATCAAACATGGGCAGTTAGGCAAAAGGGGATAGATTTTGGGTCTTCAGGCGAAAATATGTTCATGTCATAATCGGTTAAAGCTGTAGTGTCACCATGACAGAACAATTAAAAATAAACCCATACATTCTTAGCTGAATTGGCACCGCACGCAAACATGTTTCTTTGTCTGTTTAGGCCAGGAAGTTGAGGTGTCGAATAACTCTAGTCCATAATCGGCTAATCACGTAAACACGGCGTTTAAAACACAACTTGTTTGTATTTGTCTGTTTCCTTGTCTGTTTTTGTCTGCTTTTGGCTGTTTCTATCTGTATTTCTCTGATTTTTTCCGTTTATCGCGGGTCAAGGCCGATCCTTTAGGTTACGGTTCACATGTCGTAATTTGTATTTTTACTTATTTGAGAGAACAGTGTAAGGATTTTTTTGTATATTTATTCATGTAAAAATCCCCGTCGGAGAGTGAACGGTTCGAGTGTTGAATCGGCCGAGTCGGTCGACCTACCTATAAACGAGTAAACCCAACGCTAAACGATTTCGGCTCGCGTGGGATGTCGACTATCACGGTTCAATGAACCGTTACGCGAGGACTGTGAACTGATTCCTCGATGTACGGGCCTAGTCCTTTCTCAGGTTCTTAGTCCGAATCGATCGTTTTCTTCGAATTCACGGTGTCAAAACGAGACGGTGTCAAAATGAGCGAGATGAGCGAAACTTAAATCAAGTGGTAAATAAGAAAAAACGGCAAGCCCTAGACAAACTAGAGTACCAATAGGGCTTGCGGGATATATGCCTGCATGTAATAGAACTCCTGAATTCGAAACTTCGGGTTTCGCAAGACCATATGCCTTAGCAATTAGGTGTACCCTGTTTCCTTAGACCCAGGCAACTCACCGACCCTTAACTTTCGGGTCGCAAACGGGTAGTGGCGACTCCTTCTCACGCGTGTTCGTCATGCGTCTCCACGGGAAGGTGGATACTTCCAAGCCATGCGATAGTGCAAGCATGCGGGCCCCAGCGAGATGCAAATTCGGGTCCGCACAATCCCACATCCAAATGCCTAAATCCTGCAGAATTCAAAGGGAAAGAAACTCCCTCGCACGTTTCATGTAGTCTATTCCTTTTAAGTGATTTACTTTTAACTGTTCACATTATAAGTGTCAATTTTTGCAACTTATACTTGTTATGCGAAGGATTCTATCACTAATATTTCTAACGTATTCTTCGTGAACGATGTCAATTTTACACTTTGAGCTTGTGTTAGGATATGTTATGGCGAGGAAGTCGATAAATCCTTTCGCTGACACGTAAGGGAACGCTCGCTCCGCTCAACAGGGTGCTCAAGTGATGTCAGTTATTACTTGAGAGTGGTATCAATAACCACACACCCTCGCTCGCTTCACTCAACAGGGTGCTCGAGTAATGTCAATTATCACTCGAGAGTGGTATTATTAACTATACACCCTCGCGCGCTTCGCTCAACTGTGTACTCGAGTAATGTCAGTTATCACTCGAGAACGGTATCAGTAACCACACACCCCGTTCGCTTCGCAAATAGGGTGCTCGAGTGATATCAGTCATTACTCGAGGGCGGTATCAGTAACTGCACCCCTCGCTCGCTTCCATCAGTAATCACACACTGTCACTCGCTCCACTCAACATGGTGCTCGAGTAATATCAATCATCACTCGAGAGCAATATCAATAACCGTACACCCTCGCTCGCTTAGCTCAATAGGGTGCTCGAGCGATGTCAGTTATCACTCGAGAACGGTATCAATAATCATATAAGCTATCTTAAAGGGAGAGTGGTGCTAGTAACTATTTCTTGACCTATAATATGTATTTGTTAATTCGGCGAAGGATGATTAACCTTCTATAAATTTTTAAGTCCTTTGTAGCGTTGCACTTGTCAGGATCTCAGACGTCATTTCAATCAAGATAAAAGTAAAGCATCAACAAATGGAAGGAAAATAGCATCTTCATTAATGAAAAAGTATATTACAAGGGCACAACCCTAGGTACAGTAGAGAGAGGAGAAGGCCTATTCTAGAGTAGTCTTAGCTTCGAGTTGAGGGGCTTCCTAGGCAGTCTCCATTTCAGCAGAAGCCCCCGCTGTGGCACACAAAGAGTCCCCACCGCTTCGCTGTAGAGGCTGCAGGTGTTGTCTCTGCTTCCACACTCTGAGTAGGGAGAGGTGAGTCTGAGCTGGGCCATCATCGATTAAGGATTTAGGCTCCCCTATGGCAGCCCGGTTGCTGTAGTAGTGCGTGAAAGTATCGTATCCCTCGCATATCCACCTACGGGTTCGTTTCTTTCAGCTCCACCTTGATGCCACCAGCCAGCTTGAACAAGGCCCAGCCCTAGTTTCCAGTATACTCAGGTCCAGCCTTGTATTCAGCGACGGCCTAGGTGCCAGCTGCTAGTTTTACGGGGCCAACGGAAGCGAAAAAGGAACAAAAATTAAAAATTTCATACCCGTGAAACAAATCCCAAGACCTACTAAAAGAATAAGAGTAAATAAAAGCGTACCTGGAATATTTAATATTGTTGATCGAGCGTCCCACGCGTGACGCCTCTACCGGTATCCACACCGACTTTGTCGACGAGCCTTCGAGATCGGCGGTGCTAGCGACCAACACTCGAAAGAAATACCGATGCGACACCCGAAATTTTTTAGACTAATGGACCAATTTGAGTTTGAACAATTCAACCCAAATTATATTAATATAAACTCATATGCATACACGTATATATATAAGCATACACATTATATATATATAACTTAGTACATGCACACTATCCCCTTTATATAAGCAATAGGGGGGGGGGGGACAAAATTTAAGTCCCACCGATGTGGGATTAGCATTAAATTGCTCCTCACATGACATGTGTCCATACACATGTCTATTAACATAAAAGCCATGTGTCATCATATGGATCGTGCATCAATTGGGTCCATTTAATCCAATAAATCGAGTATAATTAATTGACAAATTTAATCTCATTAAATATCCGATTAATCGGTCGCACCATAAATCATCTAATTTCTATTAGACGATTTTATTGTTTCAAAATATCTCGTCGATTTAGTCATCGTGTGTGACCCTGTAGGTTCCCAATTATATTGGCAGTAATATTGAAATCTCTATTTCAATATTACAAACAGTGAGCGACATCTAGCAATGCATCACTGTTACTCATGTAATCGGAAAGTCAATTTCTCGAAGAACCTTGTGACTTATATTACCGTGTAATATAATCAATTGTCTTCTATATCTCTATTGAGCCCAAGGCATGGTCGATGACATCCTTGTATGGCTCAATATCTCTCTTCTTGGTTTACCGGGTAAGTCTATCAGAACAAATGAGCTCGATATTGCTATATCGACTCATTTGGGTATGCATACACTTTTAGACTTAACCACCAAGTGGCCGTGAGATATCGCTCCCGTTTCGTAGGAAGGACAAATCCTATTTTGGTCACTCACATTCCTCTCCATGCTCTGTGATATACCCAATAACTGTTTTTATAACCAGCCTGTTACGGTGGCGTTTGACATTATCAAAGTATATGACATTACATGTAGGAATCCATGGTGACCTCAAGTCAAATGATCATTACACTATAGTCACTTTGAGATATGCTAATGACAGTCACGTAATAACCCATGTAGCAATCTCATGGTGGGTCAATCCAATACACATTACTCTTAATGTATATATGTGGTGTGACTTGATATCTCCATATCCATGACCTGTGAGACTTAGTCATCAATCAACACCCACACTAGTCTAACCGTATTATAGTTATCCTAATTAACGATAATACTTTGACTAGGGACATTTAGGAATAATGTTCGGTAATTATAGGATCTCACAATCAAGTCACACTTGATGTCTATTGAACTACTATTCCAAGGTCATTATTGTGTAAAATCATATTTTAGCGCAATCTACACAATAACATAAATGCCTCGTAATATAATGAAATACATGTCATATTACAAAACTGATGATAAATTGCCTTTAGGGCATACACCAATTCCTAACAATCTCCCACTTGCAATAGAGCCAATCTGGCATATGTCTAATGCCAATAGATCTAGTGTGAGCCTCGTGCTTACGCTGCACAAGAGGCTTCGTAAATGGATTTGCGAGATTCTCATCTGTTGGTATTCTGCATATCTTCACATCTCCTCTGTCGATGATCTCGCGAATGAGATGGAAGCGCCTGAGTATATGTTTGGATCGCTGGTGGGACCTGGGTTCCTTAGCCTGCACAATGGCTCCATTGTTGTCACAATAGAGATCCACTGGGTCTGCGATGCTAGGAACCACAACAAGTTCTGTCACGAACTTCTTGATCCAAACGGCATCTTTTGCGGCATTAGAGGCAGCAATATACTCGGCCTCTGTGGTAGAATCGGCTACTGTCTCCTGCTTGGAACTCTTCCAACTCACAGCACCTCCATTCAGGCGAAACACATACCCTGACTGCGATCTACTGTCGTCCTTATCGGTCTGGAAGCTAGCATCGGTGTAACCTCTTACAGCGAGCTCTTCTTCGCCTCCATATACCAAAAACATATCCATAGTCCTTCGTATGTACTTAAGGATGTTCTTTACTGTGATCCAGCATCTCTCACTTGGATCTGATTGGTATCGACTCGTCATACTCAAAGCATACGAGACATCAGATCGAGTGCATAACATAGCATACATGATGGATCCAATAGCTTATGCATATGGAATCCTATTCATGCGGTCCCTCTCCTCTCGAGTAGAAGGACTCTGAGCCTTCGAAAGGCTTATGCCATGTAACATAGGCAGCGACCCTTTCTTAGAATCCTGCATGCTAAAGCACCGAAACACTTTATCTATATATGCACTCTGACTTAAGCCAAGCAGTCTCTTGGATCTATCTCTATAGATCCTGATACCTAGCACGTAGGTAGTTTCGCCTAAGTCCTTCATAGAGAAACACCTTTCCAACCAAGTCTTCACAGACTGTAGGGAAGGAATGTCATTCCCGATCAGAAGTATGTCATCTACATACAACACCAGGAAGATCACTACACTCCCACTAACCTTCTTGTAAACACAGGGTTCATCTTCATTCTTGATGAAATCAAACTCTTTGATTGTATCATCAAAACGAAGATTCTAGCTCCTAGAAGCTTGCTTTAGCCCATAAATATACCGTTGTAGCTTACAAACCTTTCCGGCACTATGTGGATCGACAAAACCCTCAGGTTGTGTCATATACACATCCTCGAGGAGCTTCATGTTCAGAAAAGCAGTTTTGACATCCATTTGCCAGATCTCATAATCATAATAAGCTGCAATTGCAAGCAAGATCCTGATGGATTTAAGTATAGCCACCGGGGAAAAGGTTTCGTCATAGTCAACACCATGAACTTGTCTGAAACCTTTTGCCACAAGTCGGCCCTTAAAGGTAATCACATTACGGTCCATGTCAGTCTTCTTCTTGAAGACCCACTTACACCCATGGGTTTTGCCCCTTCAAGTGGATCAACCAAAGTCCATACTTGGTTAGTGTACATGGACTCCATCTCAGATCTCATGGCTTCCAGCCATTTCTCAGAGTCAGGGCCTATTACGGCTTCCGCATAGGTTGTAGGCTCATCATTATCTATGAGCAATACGTCATTGTTTTGAGTCACAAGAAATCCATATCTCTCGGGCTCATGACGTATCCTACTAGACCTACGAGGCTCCTGTGTCACCTGTGCAGAAGATTGTGCCACAACACCTTGTGGTACTTGTTCTGCAACATCACCCGTGGATTGGTCAATGTCATTTTGTGGTAGAACTTCCCCAAGTTCTAATTTCCTCCCACTAGTTCCTTTGGAGAGAAACTCTTTCTCAAGAAATACCGCAGTTCGAGCAACAAACACTTTGCCCTCGATGGGATTATAGAAATAGTATCCTCGAGTTTCCTTAGGATACCTCACAAAGTAACATTTGTCCGATTTAGGGCCAAGCTTATCCGAAGACAATCTCTTCACATAAGCTTCGCAACCCCATATCTTTAGAAAAGACATCTTGGGACGCTTCCAATACCACATCTCATATGGTGTTCTTTCAACTGATTTTGACGGAGCATTGTTTAATATGAGAGCAAGCCGTCTGTAGAGCATATCCCCAGAAAGAGTCCGGTAAGTTTGCATGACTCATCAAAGATCGAACCATATCTAATAAAGTTCGATTCCTCCTCTCAGCTACACCATTCCACTGTGGTGTTCCAGGTGGAGTCAGTTGAGATAAAATCCCACACTGTTTAAGATAGTCAGCGAACTCATAGCTCAAATATTCACCTCCTCGATCTAATCGAAGAACTTTAATGCTCTTACCCAACTGATTCTCCACTTCATTCTTAAATTCTTTGAACTTTTCAAAGGATTCAGATTTGTGTTTCATCAAATACACATATCCAAATCTACTGAAATCATCAGTAAATGTAATGAAATAGAGATACCCACCTCTAGCAAGCTTGTTCACTGGTCCACATACATCGGTATGTATGAGAGCCAGAAGATCACTAGCTCGCTCACCCTTTTCGGTAAAAGAGGCCTTAGTCATTTTCCCCATTAAGCAAGGTTCGCATGTCTCGATTGATTCTAAATCAAACGAGTCCAGTAATCCATCCTTATGGAGTCTAGAGATGCGACTCTCGCTAATGTGACCTAAACGACAATGCCAGAGGTAAGTCGGGTTCGAATCATTAGATTTGAGCCGTTTGGTTTCCATAGTATAAACGGGCGTATCTATATCAAGAACATATAAACCATTACTTAAATGTGCACTGCCATAATATACATAATTCATGTACATAGAACAACATTAGCTCTTGATAGTGAAACAAAATCCCTTCTTGTCCAAACAAGAAACATATATTATGTTTCTACTAATAGCAGGTACATAATAACAGTTGTTAAGATCTAATACTAGCCCAATAGGCAAAACTAGGTGATAAGTCCCTACAGTTAATGCAGCAACTCTTGCTCCATTTCCAACTCGTAGGTCCACCTCGCCCTTTGCCAACGATCTACTGTCCCTTAGGTCCTGCATATTTCCACAAATATGAGCACCACACCTGGTATCTAATACCCAAGATGTAGAAGTAGTAGATACATTAATCTCTATAACATGGATACCTGAAGTGGAAGTCTCACTTCCCTTCTTCTTCTTCAACTCTTCTAAGTATACCTTGCAATTCCGCTTCCAATGTCCAGCGTTGCCACAGTGGAAGCAATAATCATCCTTCACCACCTTGGCTTTAGGCTTCAACACACCCAAGTCATACTTGGATGCACCTTTAGCCCTCTTGCCTTTAGTCTTGCCCTTACCCTTTCTTGTGGTCCCTTGGACCATTAGAATGGACTTCCCCTTACTGATATCATGCTCAACTGTTCTCAACATGTTAAGCAGTTCAGGCAATGGTTTATTGCAGTCATTCATATTATGGCTCATGATGAACTGACTATAACTGTTGGGCAGTGACTATAGCACTAAATCTATGGCCAACTCTTGACCCAGATGAAATCCCAGTCGTCCTAGAGTCTCGATGTACCCAATCATATCGAGTACATGAGGACCTGCCGGGCTGCCCTCAGTCAACCTTGCTTGAAAAAGTGCCTTAGAAATCTCGAACCTCTCATGTCAGGCCTGCTCTTGATAGAGCTGCTTGAGATGCACGATCATATCGTATGCCTTCATGTTCTCGTGTTGCTTTTGAAGCTCCGAGTCCATGGTGACTAACATGAGACATCCGACGTTTATGGCATCATCATGATGCTTACTATAAGCATCTTTCTCAGCTTGGGGGGCATCGTCAGGTGGTGGCGCAAAAAGAGGTTGCTCTAAGACATATAATTTTTTTTCTTGGGTCAGAACAATTCTTAAGTTTCGAAACCAACCTAGGAAATTATTCCCTGACAGTTTGTCCTTATCAAGGACGGATCGCAAATAGAAAGTACTAGAAGTGCTTCCTGCCATGGTAACTACCACAGAAATATACAAAATAAGTATTATGACACAACAATATTTAATGAGGACTTTATTAAATATTGCTCCCACATTTATATCAAATCAACGACCCTCAACATTGATTCAGAGAATATCATTCTCATAGTAGTTCAAGATCCATATCTCACCAAGCTTTGAGTCAGCGAGGGCTGATTCACCCAGAACTGGCTATTTAGGTAGGGAACTCACTTTCTCAATTGCATCACATGCAACTCTTGACTAGTTGGGTGAATAACTCTTTATTCAAATCTATCTTGTAGATCGATGTCCAACTACATGCCTCTGAACTCCTAATCCTATTAGGCTTGCTCAGTTAAGTCTAACCCACTTGTAAACACCACGTTTTACTAGGATAGATGAGGGCATCCTGCGAGGGTAAGGTCTACACACTCATCGATCTTGGTCTTGACGAGCGTTACACTGTGGAAGGATACGAACTTAATATTTTGAGGGATTTTATTAACATTTAATCGATTTCACCATACACTATTATGTAATCAATACATAATAGTCCACACGTATAACTATTATACTAACACAACTAGGACCTAGTCCATGTCTAACAATCATGCACCGCAAATATCAAACATAACCACACCAGTACCAAGCATAAAATCATATTTTATGCTATTATCTACTCAGATTTTAACTAGCTAGTCTCTGATACTAATTGCTAGTTTCACGGGGCCAACGGAAGCGAAAAAGGAGCAAAAATTCAAAATTTCCTACCCGTGAAATTAATCCCAAGACCTACTAGAAGAATAAGAGTAAATAAAAGCGTACTTGGAATATTTAATATTGTCGACCAAGCGTCCCACGCATGACGCCTCTATCGGTATCCACACCGACTTTGTCGACGAGTCTTCGAGATTGGCGGTGCTAGCGACCAACACTCGAAAGAAATACCGATGCGACACCCGAAATTTTTTAGACTAATGGACCAATTTGAGTTTGAACAATTCATATGCATACACGTAGATATATAAGCATACATGCATACATATTATATATATATAACTCAATACATGCACACTATCCCCTTTATATAAGCAATAGGGGGGGGGGGGGGACAAAATTTAAGTCCCACCGATGTGGGATTAGCATTAAATTGCTCCTCACATGACTTGTGTCCATACACATGTCTATTAACATAAAAGCCATGTGTCATCATATGGATCGTGCATCAATTGGGTCCATTTAATCTAATAAATCGAGTATAATTAATCAATAAATTTAATCTCATTAAATATCCGATTAATCGGTCGCACCATAAATCATCTAATCTCTATTAGACGATTTTATTATTTCAAAATATCCCGTCGATTTAGTCGTCGTGTGTGACCTTGTAGATTATCAATTATGTTGACAGTAATATCGAAATCTCTATTTCAATATTACAAACAGTGAGCGACATCTAGCAATGCATCACTGTTACTTAAGTAATCGGAAAGTCAATTTCTCGACGAACCTCGTGACTTATATTACCGTGTAATATAATCAATTGTCCTCTATATCTCTATTGAGCCCAAGGCATGGTCGATGACATCCTTGTATGGCTCAATATCTCTCTTTCTTGGTTTACCGGGTAAGTCTATCAGAACAAATGAGCTCGATATTGCTATATCGACTCATTTGGGTATGCATACACTTTTAGACTTAACTACCAAGTGGCCGTGAGATATCGCTCCCGTTTCGTAGGAGGGACAAATCCTATTTTGGTCACTCACATTCCTCTCCATGCTCTGTGATATACCCAATAACCGTCTTTATAACCAGCCTATTACGGTGACGTTTGACATTATCAAAGTATATGACATTACATGTAGGATCCATAGTGACCTCAAGTCAAATGACCATTACACTATAGTCACTTTGAGATATGCTAATGACAGTCACGTAACAACCCATGTAGCAATCTCATGGCGGGTCAGTCCAATACACATTACTCTTAATGTATACATGTGGTGTGACTTGATATCTCCATATCCATGACCTGTGAGACTTGGTCATCAATCAACACCCACACTAGTCTAACCGTATTATAGTTGTCCTAATTAACGATAATACTTTGACTAGGGATATTTAGGAATAATGTTCGGTAATTATATGATCTCACAATTAAGTCACACTTGATGCCTATTGAACTACTATTCCAAGGATATTATTGTGTAAAATCATATTTTAGCGCAATCTCCACAATAACATAAATGCCTCGTAATATAATGAAATATATGTCATATTACAGAACTGATGATAGATTGCCTCTAGGGCATACACCAATTCCTAACACCAGCCTCCGCCACTACTTCCTCTTTCTCCTTCCTCGCCTCAGTGAGAGTAGCTTTCTTCTCCTTCCCAATAGACTTGATTGCCCACGTGTGGTCCCTAAGTCATCTGTTCAATTCTTTGCTGGGACTTCTCAGACTCGCTTTTGAGGTCCTTTACCTCGCCTCCAACTCGGCGATACGCTCCTTCAGCTGGCCAAGCTCTGCCTTAGTTGCTTGGGGCGAAGTCTCAACCTCTTTTGCTAGGCGGTCCTTGTTATCATTGGCTTTCTTAAGCCTAGTCACATCACGTAGTAGGCCATTCATGACCTAATAGCGACCGTGGAGATCCTGCACGCAGCGAACATGGGAAATTGAGCAAGGTAAATGCTAGTAACCAATTAAGGTGTGAAGAGAATAACTTACACGCATCTCTTTCATCAGGAGGGTATCAATTGCCTTTGTGCGAGGCATCCCCAAGAAGTCTCTCTTCTATTGCTTGTCCTTAAGGAGGTAAATGACTACAGTAGCTACGAGGGAACTCCAAACTCCTCGATTGAGGAGTCTTCCATCACTGTCCAGTCCAGCGGGGGCATGTATAGGTTGCGAGGGCGATGGACCTCCTTGCGTTGTCGCTTCTTAGGAATGACCATAGCACCCCGCAAGGCAGATCCCGTCCTAATGCCTCACAACGGAGTTTTCGAGTCCTTAGAGACATAAGCTTGGACAGGGGACTTGGCCTCTGTCCTCGCCTTCTTCTTCTTTTGCCCTGTGGCAGAGGTCTCACACTCCTTGTGTGGACGTGAAGATCTAGTGACAGGGGTACTGGAGGTAACTAAGGGTATAACAGTGTGTGCGTTTGATGGCGTCGGAGCGTTGGCCCCTGCGGGAGCTCCAGCGTGAGCGAAGGCAGGAGACATCGGGCTTGTAAATGTTAAAGTAAGTGTTCGATACTTGACAAGCGACCTACCAATCAAAGAAAAATGAGGGAATCAACATATACCCAAGTAATGTGGACTGGTCAGTTGCGAATGAGCAATGTCGCCTCCAAGGTGCTCTCGCTCAAGTTTTCCTTGATAGAGATAGATTTAACGGGGTCCCCCTCGTTAGGGCAAACCATCGGCTTCCAGGCATCCATGGCTGACCACTTTTCTGGCGAGAGCGTTAGGTCAGTGTTAGAGGCAGCTTCGCACCACAACCATCGCTATTGAGGGTTCCAGAGCTTCGCGTAATTTATGAAAAACCATTTCTTCTGCCAGCCAGAGTTGGTACTGGGGTAACAATGGAGTATCCTCATCCCCCCATAGCGACGCATGAAGAAGTACTTGTATATCAGCCCGCGAGGGTTCTCCTGGAGGCGAAAGAAATGAAGGAAAGCATTAAGAAAATAGACTATGCCATTGAGCTGGCAGCACACACGAAACGTGAACCACAACCTTCATGAATTCAGAGGCAACTGCAAAGGGGAGATTGTGAGTTGCCTACATAGATCCACGACGTCTACGTGGAGAGGTTGGCGAAGCCCTGCCGCAATCAGTGCTGGCCACATGGGCATTTCCCCAACATTCCTTGTATCATTTGGCCTGAGATTGGGGTGGGGCAAGTGCGGATTCTCCGAGTCGCCGATGCGGCCCAACGTCACCGCCTCATTGAACTCATCAAAAGTAATCTGATTTTTGGTGAAGACCTCGCGATCTTCGCCTGACCTACTCGTAGAAGGTCCAACCTTTCTACCTGATGTCGCCTTCTCATTCCTATGGGATGCCATTGTTGGAAGACTGAGGTAATGATCGGAGAAAACGATCGAAAAATGCTCAGGAGGAGAGAGAGAACGGGCAGAGTTTCAGCAATAGAGAGAGAATCTGAAATGAAGGAAAGCTCTCCAAATGACCCCTTTTATAGGCTTCAGAATCCCACCAAATGCCAAAAATTGTGGCCTTGCGAGTTATCCCCCATCATTTGCTCTGAAACGCTCGTGAAGGCGAAACAACGCCCAATCCAAAGGTTGAGGGTGAGAAGGGCTAAAACAATCTAATGTTGAGGGGGGGGGGGGGGGGGGGGGCACGCGAAGGATTGACGCGGATTGACTCCCTAACTGCTATCAAATTAAGTCTGATCTAACAGTGCGCAGAAGCTTGGAGTTTGCTTCTGGTAGGGTATATTCCGTGAGCCATGGAGCGACAGGTGCTAGTGACTTCCTCGACCACGCACGTCGCACGTCCCTAAGTAGGAGGGCAATGTTGGGGGACATGATTTCGGGCTCTGACCTGACGCGGCCCAAAAAGCAACTTGGGCGAAGCCTAACGAGGCCCAATCCAATCATTCACGAGATATGTCCAGCCCTCCTAGCGACGCCTACTCGCGAGGGCTAGTCGGTATGAGTTATAATAGGAAATTTTCTATAACTACTGGATATGCTTTCTAATATATCGAGGTATGGGATACAAAATATACCGAATATCTCGTCATGGTGGTAATGTAATCTATCTGTAAACCCACTATAAATACGTGCACTTTACATGTTTTTAGGGTTGATCAATAATTCACTATTCTTCCACATATTCACAGTTCACACTGACTTGAGTATCGGAGAGGAAAATCAGGCACCACTCCTGATCTCCCCTTTGTGTAGGTGTTCAAGACTAAACGTGGACTGTGGATCGAGTCCCTTCATCGACAAAACACACTTGAGTTACTCGTGGTTTGGATTCGAATTTCGTGGTCCTAATAATTTGCAA
The DNA here is from genome assembly GCF_007655135.1 of Punica granatum. Lineage (NCBI taxonomy): Eukaryota > Viridiplantae > Streptophyta > Magnoliopsida > Myrtales > Lythraceae > Punica > Punica granatum. The sequence goes on along the minus strand of NC_045127.1, from coordinate 40,128,264 downwards.
GCAAGGACGGACGCATGATTTAGCTCTGGAGGGGCGGGGGGGGGGGGGGGGGGGGGGGGGGGGGGGGGGGGTTGGTGGTGGGTGGTCGTCCTTGGAGGAGTAGTAAGAACATAACCTTTTCGATTTAGGAGGGCGAATAGCAGTAATTTTATGAAAATTTGAAGGACAATATACAAATTTCTTTAGAACATCGGAATTTTAGGGGGGGCGATTGCCCCCCTCAACCCCCTCGGTCCATCCTTGTTTGCAAGCCCGGGCGAACATAATTGTGGGTTACATGAGCCCAGGTGGCTCAAGGGCCACCAACTCGATTGTCAAGGTCAAATCCGACCAACTCGAGGATGGATCTGGCTTCACTGCCATGATTCCGGCCAAAATGGATGTTCAGCATCATGAAGTTGGAGTTCGGCTAGCGGTGACGGTGGATTAGTTGAAATGGAGAAATAAGTATAGTACGAAATGCTCTTTCAAAATTACAAAAATGACATTAAGTAAGAAATGGAATGGAACGATCAAATGTTCATCCGATTTCATTTATACGAATCAAAAGTAGCCAAATGGAATTCCAAATTCTTTTCATATGCTTCTCCTTTCCACCTTTTCAAGATCCCTTTGTTATTGTTAATTTTTCCTTATTCGACTTAATATCAGGGGCCTTTCACTGAGTTTCAATTTCTTTTGACGTTATTTGTATTTTTGATTCATTATGATAATTTTCATTCTCCCTACAAACAGAAAAGTATAGAAGTCTATTTAAAAACATCACGGAGCTTTGGTCAGATACGTAGAGACACACACAATTACCTACATTATGTTCAGAACATATCGGGCTTATTCTACTCAATCTCAGCTTCCTGAAGAAGAAGAAGAACATAAGGCATAGGGGAGGAGATGGGATAGAGGTAGTACCGTCCATGCTGCTTCGATCCTATTGTAGGTGCTTCCGTCCTTGGAGGTTAAAGCTATAACACCTGAACTGCTCTGATCGGGGTCTACTTTTGAATTATACAAGGAAACATATGCTGAAACTCGTTACTATCCCAGCAAACTATAAGTATAAGCAAACTACTTACTTGTACACCCTCACGTGTTGTGTCATCTAATGCTTGAACATTGATCATTGAGGGCTTCGTCAGATTTTGTGTCGGTTGTCTCAGTATAGCAATACTACCAAGTTGACAACCTTCTTTCAACCCTATCTTCGCTTTACTTCCAGATTCATCTTTGAGCCCTTCAACGAGGCACCTCACTTCTCTTGGAGGTCTTACCTGCAGATATCTCCACTTGTTTAATTCTGCATTATGACATGGTGCAATCATATATATCCATCTTGAGCAGTAACCACTTAATGGAAGCCGAATACTCGACACATAAGTTTGTAAAAACTATTTCATTGTACTATACCTACAGGCCTCCCTTCAGAAAGTGTGTAGAAGTTTATAGCCAAACGGAAAGAGTTTGCACAAGAAAGAAAACATTTGGATTATCATATATCTATGTCCATTTATAGGCGGTATACATAGAACACTTAATAAGAAAGGGCAAAAATGGACTGTTGCTCCTCATGCCAATTCGGCAGAGCCGAACAACATCTCACATATGGCAATTTTGCGATTTGTAGAACTTTGGGTGCAGTTTTAATTTCAGAAACATTCGGCAGATTGTCCTCCATACTTTTCGGAGCAGAACTCATTTCTCAAATAAATATATATATATATATATATATATATATATATATAAGAGGCCAACTTTAGCCTCGATTGAGGCTGGTTTCTAGATCTGCCTGCATCAACCCATCTGATACGGATGTAATTTGTTGGATTTATTATGGTTTAGTAAAAAATGATGTTGATTCTTTTCATATATATAGATAAATGGGAAACGAAGAAGAGATTAGACCTGCACTTTATGTCCCTTTAATGCAGGATGTTGCAAGGCTGGTTGCTCGTTGATGTCCACACAATCACATATATCCCCGTTTTCTGTCGGGACAGAGTATTCACATGTAAAATATTCTTCAACATTTTCTGCTCTTGGATACTAAAATGAAGTAAAACATCATTAGCAAAATTTTAGCTTCATATGAAAGCGAAGATTTCTCACATGTGCATTTTTATTTTTATTTCAATGAATCCATTCTTGAGTTTTATCAACATATGTTTAGCCAATTTTCTGACTTCCAATAAAATTGACAAGGATTAATGCTACATTTTCTCGCCCAAAGGAAGAATGAAAATTTACATGTGTTTGATCCGTGTTCAGCTAGCAACTTATGTATAGAGACTGTCAATATGGCTACATATGTGAGGAACATTGTTATCACCAACTTAGCTTAAAAGTCCAAAGATAAGAAAGGGAGAAGTGGTGAGTTGAGGACACGTCCTGGCGTCGCCACAAAGTAATAGAAAAGGAAAATTTATCATATAACAAAAGGAAGAAAGAAAAAAGGAAGAAAGAAAAAACCATGACGTTAACTGAAGTTTGTGTGAAAGCGGGTCTAAAGTTATCTTTTGTACATTAATGGTTTTGAATATTGTAGATCTCGTGCCCAATGCACCTGCAACAGCCAAAATGAAGGTGAAACGTAGGATTGCGATCATAATTCTACTCTCCGTCTTCATCTCTAATCTCTTCCTCGTCTATTGGAATGACCTCTTTTTTTTTTTAATTTTAATTTTTTTTTATTTCTTTCTTTCTTCTGACTGAGGTATCCTCTTCTCAGAACTCGTCTCCAAGGAGAAGGTATAATGGCTAATTCAACAAATAATTAAAACTTAATGACTCTCCAAATATACTATATACAGAATATAATAAATGAATTATGCACCAATCATCTATATATTGTGTTGTCAACAAATATGGGGTATAGCTCATCTTGCGCCCAATCAAGTGATCTTCCTTCTTTCTTTCTTGTGTTTTTTTTTCCTCTGTTTTTTTTTATTTGATGGGTAAGATCTTCTTCCATAATTAAGGAGTACATCCTAATCTAAGATAAATATTTTACCATTAGTACTTTTTACTTTTTATGGCTTCTCTCTTATTTGATTTCACCTTATTATCTCTTCTGATGCTTATTTTGTCCTTTCCATTTGCCTAATCTATGAAAATTTCTAGGGGCTTGCCCTCGGTAGCAGGAACACCGTCACAAAGATAATGTTAGTGTTACAAAGAAAACTTTACCTTGGGTTTACTTGCAATATTTTACGGATCTAAATATTCTCCAATTTTCTCTCTTAATTGGAGAAAATCATTCCAACAATCAACTAATTGGAAAAACATGGCTTACATAGGGGTAGGAATAGGATCATATTATAGCAGATTTTACTCATGTATCAGATGTCCCGGTGAATCTGCAAAATACACTTTCATTGGAAATGCATGAGTGTTTCATTATAACGACGGTTCACTGTAAGCAGAATGAATTTCTTTATTACTATCTCTGCCGTTGATTTCATTTAAATTAATCATTTTCATCTCATGGATCACGAGACACTGATTTATCATATTAGGAAATAGAATATTTGAAATAACATCGTATCAATGAACTAGGTTAATTGATATCATGGATTTTTCAATATTTGATTTAGGTTTTATTATGGTATTACGATATTATTTATTTCCTAGTTTGGTTTCTTCTTGAGCCTATAAATAGGCTAGCCATTTTATGTATTGAATGAGTTGAGTTATGGAAGAAAAAGAACTCCCGCGGTAGGCCTATGGCCACTGACGAATTTCATATGATTGAGAGGAGAGAGTAGAGATAAAAAGGGATACATGGTGGCTATAAAGGCAAAACCACGAGAGTAAAATATATTGATTGAATTGAACGACTCAACAAATATCATAGATAATGCACCTATTTATAGCCTACAAGGAATCTAGAAATAAATATCAATGATTATAAAATATATCAAATCAGATCTCGAAAATCCTAAGAATATTAACTACCTAATTGATCAATACGATCTTGTTATGAAAATATTATATTTTCCAAATAACCTAATAATATCTCTAACCGTCCCCTTCAAGATGAGAATGTAGTGCAGCAAAATGATCATTTTGAATGCAGAGATGAGTTTGATGACGACAGGGGCTTCTCGGCATAGTAGATAACAAGTATTGATTGAATTTTGGGCTCTTTGCCCAACAATCATTGAGAAATTGACATGTGCTCCTTGGCTTTAGAGTCGAGGAACAACATAACAATCGAGTTGAGACTTTTGCCTTCAGAGGTCGAATTTAAATGGCTTAAGCATTTTGGCTTCAAAGGTCAGAAAATATTGACTTGAACCTTTTTGCCTTCATAGGTCCATCATCTTCGTCATCTCAACATCATCAGGTCCCATCGTCCTGCTTTGATACCATGGCGAATTTCATATAACTGAGAGGAGAGAGTAGAGATGAAAAGGGATATGTGGTGGCTATAAAGCCAAAACCATGGAAGTAAAATATATTGATTGAATAGAATGACTCAACAAATATTATAGAGAATGCACCTATTTATGGGCTACAGGGAATCTAGAAATAAATATCAAAGGTACTTAATAATATCAAAATCAGATATAGAAAATTCTAAGAATATTAACTACCTAATTGATTGATACGATTTTATTTTGAAAAATTTCTATTTCTCAAATGACCTAATAATATCTCTAACCACCCACCACGTTTCGATATCTCCTCTCTCTCTCTCTCTCCTCTCCTTATATATTAGTTTTCTTGATGGTATCAGAGCTGGACGATGGATCCTGTCGATAATTGGAAGACGAAGACAACAACCACCGGCCTCTGATATCAAAAGCTCTAAGTCGTTTCACTCGACCTCTGAAGGCAAAACGCCTCAAGTCAATCGTTAGTCTTCGACCTCTGAAGCCAAGAAGCTCAAGTCGATTTCTTGATTACTGTTGAGCAAAGAACCCAATTTAATCCATACTCGTTATATGCTGGGCCAAAGAGCCCCTGTTGTCATCGAATTCGTCTTTACATGCAAGAAGAACATTTCGCTACATTGCATGTTCATCTTCTGGGGAGTGTTGGAAATATTGATTTATCATATTAGGAAAAATAATATTTGAAATAACATCATATCAATGAATTAAGTTGATTGATATCTTAGGATTTTTCAATATCTGATTTAGGTTTTATTGTGGTATTACGAAATTATTTCTTTTCTGGTTTGGTTTTCTTCTTGAGCCTATAAATAGGCTAGTCATTTTATGTATTGGATGAGTTGAGTTATTGAAGAATAAGAACTCTCGTGGTAAGGCCTATGGCCACTGGCGAATTTCATATAATTGAGAGAAGAGAGTAGAGATAAAAGGGATACATGGTAGCTATAAAGCCAAAACCACGAGAGTAAAATATATTGATTATATTGATTGAATAGAACGACTCAACAAATATCTTAGAGAGTGTGCCTATTTATAGGCTACAGGGAATTTAGAAATAAATATCAAGGATACTGAATAATTTCAAAATCAGATCTCGAAAATCCTAAGAATATTAACGGTGCGTTTGGTTTCAGAGTTAAAGTAACTTGGATTTTGATTGTGAAAAAGGACAAATGTTGTGTAGTGTGTTGAATTAAAGTTAAAGTTAAAATTTTTTACTTGGGAAATGTGTGTTTTTGTTGTGTATTGGGTTGAGTTAAAGTTAAAGTTAAAATTTTTGTGATTTTAACCCTGAAAACAAACGGGCCATTAACAACCTAATTGATCAATACGATTTTATTATGAAAATATTATATTTTCCAAATAACCTGATATTCTCTCTAACACTCCCCTTCAAGATGAGAATGCAGCGTAGATGTTTTGTCTTCCATGTAGAGACGAGTTTGACGACGACAGGGGCTTCTCGACTTAGTAGATAACAAGTATGGACTGACTTGGGCTCTTTGCCTAGCAATCATCGAGAAATTGACATGAGCTCCTTGGCTTTAGAGTCGAGGAACAACATAACAATCGACTTGAGAGTTTTGCCTTCAGAGGTCGAATTTAAATGGCTTGAGCATCTTGAATTCAGAGGCCGGAAAATATTGACTAGAGCCTTTCTAGCTTCAAAGGTCGGTTGTTGTGATCTTTGTCGACTCAAAATCTTCAAGTCCCATCATCTTGCTTTGATACCATGACGAATTTCATATAATTGAGAGGAGAGAGTAGAGATAAAAAAAGGGATACGTGGTGGCTATAAAGTCAAAATCATGCGAGTAAAATATATTGATTGAATAGAATGACTCAACAAATATTATTGAGAATGCACCTATTTATAGGCTGCATGGAATCTAGAAATAAATATCAAAGATACTTAATAATATCAAAATCCGATCTAGTAAATCCTAAGAATATTAACTACCTAATTGATCGATACGATTTTATTTTGAAAATATTATATTTCCCAAATAACCTAATAATATCTCTAACAGTCACCATGTTTCGATATCTCCTCTCTCTTCTCCTCTCCTTATATTGTAGTTTTCTTGATGGTATCGGAGCATGATGATGGGACTTGTTGATAATTGGACGATGAAGATAACAACCACCAGCCTCCAAAGTCAAAAGGCTCATGCCGTTTCACTCAACCTCTGAAGGCAAAATACCTTAAGTCAACCGTTATTCCTCGACCTCTGAAGCCAAGAAGTTCATGTCGTATTCCTCGACCTCTGAAGCCAAGAAGTTCATGTCGATTTCTTGAATGCTGAGCAAAAAGACCCAATTAATCCATACTCCTTATCTGCTGGGCCAAGGAGCCCTTGTCGTCATCAAATTCGTCTTTACATGCAAGAAGAACATTTCGCTATGCTGCATGTTCATCTTGCAGGGGAGTGTTGGAGATATTGATTTATCATATTAGGAAAATGAATATTAGAAATAACATCGTATCAATGAATTAGGTTGATTGATATCTTAGGATTTTTCAATATCTGATTTAGGTTTTATTATGGTATTACGGTATTATTTTTTTTCTAGTTTGGTTTCTTCTTGAGCCTATAAATAGGCTAGTCATTTTATGTATTCGATAAGTCGAGTTATTGAAGAATAAGAATTCTCGTGGTAGGCCTATGGCCACCACGTTTTGATATCTCCTCTCTCTTCTCCTCTCCAGATATTTTAGTTTTCTTCAATTAATCAATCTTCAATGAAACCAAGCGAACAAAATTTTATTATTTTCAAAGATCCTGAAGGTCCATTGTAGGACAGAAATTGATGGTTCGATTTATTGGGAGCTTTTCTTGAATTGTTAATTTAATCTATTTCAATAGTGGCATTTACTTCTCATGCTTCCCGCTAGGGCTGCAAGAAGGAAAAGATTTACCATGAAATATGTTCTTGATGGACAGCTTCTAATGCATAGCTGCAGATTTATTCTCTGGCCCAACGGACATATTCGAGATGTTGCGGGAGGGTCCGCTGATGCACTGATTCCCCTAAAGGTGACATTCTATATTGCAAAACTTTTCTCGAGGTTCTTTGTTTTTAACAATAGTTGTTAGTTCCTTTATAGTTTCAATTCAATAGCTTCGGCAATGATATATGAAAACCACTATCGAATAAATGTAGGAGTTTTATGCTGCTTTGGACACAAACCAGAATCAATAAAGACATCTTCATGCTCTTGGTTGTTGAACCGTAACACTGCTACATCTTTTAGAGGGTGGTGATTGGGCTTTCCATGACCTTTGTCAATGCTCTTAGGTTGAAAATAGACACATTGCAGAATTTGCAAGTTCTATTTTTTTCGTTATTCTGTATCTTTATTGGTAGCATTGCCGATTTGAATCTCCTCGTTTAAACATGTCTCTCTGGTGCATTCAGAGAGTGCATTTTCACGACTAAACCACCTCAAACGATATAAAAAAGGGTGTAGTGTAGTACTGCACACTCTCGCCTGGTAACTAAGATATTCCACTTTCGATACTCTGGTGAAATTACATGTGTCATTTTATTAGATATTTAGAATTTCTATTTCATTGTACTAGGTCTAAGTACCTCCATTGTAATCGGAAAAAAAAAACACCTCAAACAATTCTCTCCCATAGAGTTGAGAGAGATAGAGAGAGAGAGCACATTGAAATGTTTTTTTGGTATGAACCATAGTATCCGAAAGCCTAATTGGGCCCCGACTAATCTAGTCAAGCCGGGTCGGCCCACTAAGGAGTAAAACTCTTCTAGCATGGATTTTCTGCATTCACAAGGACTCGAATCTAAGACTTTGCTTAAGCAAAATAATTGTCCAACCACTTGAATCAACCCACGTTGGCGAGCACATTGAAATTGAATTACCTTTCTCCGCCATGTCCATTTGGATTCACATGAGACTTAAATTTAATGCCGCAAATTTGAAACTGGCATCCTTTCACAGATTGACATCCTCGTGGAAATATTTTGTATGCCTGGGCCTCTACCACACCCTCCACTGACCCCAACTCAGGGGAAGTAGAAGCTCCCCTCTTTGCCATTCGAAGTGCCCGTTCACTTGGCGTTAAGCAGCTGCTTTTAACAGGAGATTCGAAAGACAACATTGATGACCTCCTTTTTGCAGGCCCCTTGAAGCATTCTTCTCGCACTCCTCTTTTTATTACCATGTTGCAGGATTTATCCTTTTTTGATTCATGGCATGCTCTGTATATCGCTCAGGCCGAAAACTTTCTTGCCCATAACGTTGCTCATTGGGCCTCATTTTGTAATGTCGATGGACCGATCCTCATCTCTTCCATTCCCTCTCACGCTCTTGTTCGGGAAGGAGAGATGTAATTCGGACCATTGGCTCCTCCCTTTTTCTCTATTCAAGTTATATTTGTCCAAGCAAAAAAAAAAAATTTTAAAAAGAAAAGACATGCCTTCGAACGTCATCTAACGAAGTTCCCACCTGTGTTCGCTACTGTTTTTATTAGATAGGAAAGCTATTTAATGAAGTTCTCACTTATCCACAATTGATAAAAGCCTCTTTCTATCTCTCGCTGCGCCGCTCTTGACACCGTATCAACCAAGCCTCATTTTACTGCATGTGTCTTATATATATCCAAACATAAGAGTGGCAGTTGTAGTTTTTCCCCCGAGGTATAGGCAATCCAAGTGGATGACTCATGTGAGGCCTTTCCATTTCATGTGAAGATTTCCAAGTCAATTTACCTGTTCACAAGAAGAAGACTCATATATGTTATTATCACCCTGAGACCGATAGCGGAAGCAAATACATATAATGGTCCCAGTTTTTCTTAGAACCAAACCCTCCATTTATTCCTAATTTGTTCAGATCATTTCAATCTTTGATCCTCTCACAACTCAACTGCGTCTCCAAAATGAGGATCAGAACATTCAATTGGCCTGAAGAGAGATAGTTGTAGAGGGGGGTGATGACTCGGGCGCCGGCTACCATCGCCTAGTCGAGGTCCCTTGCAGGAGCCCCCACCCCCTTTTCCCCCTTCTTCTCCTTAGCTACTTAAAAAGAAAACTTTATTTTATTTTATAGGGAAAATAGCCCTATATAGTGCAGTTTTTACTTTATTTTCACTTCCTAGCACGTTCTTTAAAGTTGTCACGATCTAACACGAATCACTATTTTATTCCCAGATATAGCACACCGTTGAACTCTGTCTAAAAACCATTAGACTCCTCCTCCTCCTCCTTCTTCTTCCTCCTCCTCCTCCTCCTCTTCCTCCTTCTTCTTCGCTCTGTACGGTGGTCCATGGCTGGTGCAAGGGCATTATTTGACTGTACGTGAATGGGTTCCGACTTTCTTTCGTGATGAAGCAAGAATTGATTGGGTTATGGCATGCGTCCATGTGCCGAATCTCCCTTTGGAATATCATAATGAAGTCGTGCTGAGGAGGATTGATTTTGCTCTAGGGCGGCCGGTGAGGATTGATTGTAATACAGCGGATGTGGCAAGGGGAAATTTTGCAAGGATATGTGTTGAAGTTAATCTGAACGAACCTTTGAGACCCTCAGTAGAGGTGCTAGATCAGATCTATCGAGTCGAATATGAAGGTCTCAACTTAATCTGTTTTAACTGCGGTATGATTGGCCACCGGTGTGAGAGCTGTAAGGAGGGCCACATTGACGATAATTATGCTTCCACCGAGGCTACCAATGGTGCTAATCACGAAAGAGTGTGAGGGCAGGCGGATGTTAACGCTGATATGGAGACAGTGGCAGCCAAGGTTGGCCTTGAGGCTAAGATTCCTGGCCCAGCAGCCAAACCAACGGTGGAAGCAGCTGTAACTGCGACCAAGGACATTCCAACAATGTTCAGCTCGTGGATAATTGTACAAGGTAAGTCCAGTAAATTAAGGAATTTCCCAAAGAATAAGGGGATTGGGATCGTGAAAGCAGCAACTAATCGGGGCAATCAGTATAATTATGGAACCAAATTTGATATCTTGGCAAATAAGGAAGATTCCAGCGACTTGCCAGAAGAGCTGCTACTAGGGGAAAGGGAGATGGCTAGACAGAAGGAGAAATCTACTCATCGAATTGGGTGGGAAAGTGATAATATGGAGGGGTTTCCTTTCCAATTTAAGGGAGGGGCCTTCGAATTGGGCCAGATCAGCAAGCAAAGCCGAGGACAGCGCAAATTCCAAGCCAAGCCCAATGACAGAGAGCTCAGTGACCCGAAGTGAGGGAAGTATAGTAACCAGCTTGTATTACCTAAGCCTGTTGTACTTATGCATCTGAAATGCTCGACTAAAACTGGTCAGTACTCACCCATAAATAGTGCCATTCAAGCCATGCAAGGACAAGTTTTTGGAGCGGGAAGGAGGGAACACGATAACAGACCAAACTCGGAGGCTGTGTTAAGTTAGATCTCGTGTAATATTGAAATTGACCCAGCTCTAGATTCGGAGGAAATAAGAGATATGGTGGAATTGGGTGACACAGGAGATGGAGGAACAATCAAGGATGCTATGGTAGCTAGTGATTCTATGGAAGTTATTCTTGAAACTACCAAGACAGTGGTTATGGAGGTCTCCCAAGTTGGGGAGCATAAGCAGGCGGATGCCAATTGAATCGCCTTCTTGGTGTAGTCTCTATATAATCTTACCATTGTTAATTATGCGGATATTCTCATGGAATTGCAGGGGAACAAGAAGTCCTTGTTTCAAGCGAGTACTAAGAGACTACCTAAGAGAAGTAAAGCCGAACGTGGTGATCATCCTAGAGCCAAGAATAAGTGGCTCAATAGTTGATAGAGTTTGTAGTAGCTTTTGAAATTTTTCCTTGATAAAAATTGAAGCGCAGGGGTTTTTTGGCGGCATATGGCTATGGTGGAACCCACAAGAGGTATCTATTTCCCATGTTAGTAGATTTTCCCAAGCTATGCATTTTAGTGCCGTGTGGGAAGGGAGATGGCTTCCATGGATTACAGCAGTGTATGGGCACCCTACAAAGAGTGTTCGTAGGGAACTTTTGACTGACCTGAAGCGAATTTCTACCGAGATTAATGAGGAATGGCTAGTCATAGGGGATTTTAATGAGATCACTGACACCATGGAGAAAATCGGCGGAGCACCAACTAATCCTATGGCATGTCTCAAATTTAGAGAAGTCCTGGAATTTTGCAGTCTACTTGATCTTGGAAGTAATGGCCCGCGACTGACTTGGAAGGGTCCAGTAGTAGGTGGCTATGATCATGTTTACAAGCAGCTAGATAGGGCTGTATCCAATGCGAGTTGGCGTACACTATATTCGGAGGCCATGGTAAAAGTTCTAACTCGAGTAAAGTCTGACCATCCTTCCTTGTTAGTCGACCTTTGAGAAACGCTTGAACCTGTATCACATGCGAGGCCTTTCATATATCAGGCTGCTTGGCAAAGACACCCCGACTTTGCGAATTTTATTAGCAGGAGCTGGCCTAAAAGGGTGGACCTCCATGTAGGGTTGGAGGAGTTCAAGCATGCGCTACGTCATTGGAGCAGAGACGTCTTCGGGAATATTCACAGGAGGAAGAGACGACTTTTTGCCCGACTAAGTGGCATTTAACGAGCACTGTTGCAGGGATCTAATTACTTCCTCAAGAATCTAGAGCTAAAAGTCAAGAGAGAACTAGATGAGGTGTTAGCGAAGGAGGAACTCCTGTGGTTTCAAAAGTCAAGGAGTGAATGGGTGCAGCAAGGAGATCGCAACACGAGATATTTCCATTCGAAGGCTATCATCAAAAGGAAAGTACTTCGAACTGAGGGCTTACAAATGGAGGACAAAACCTGGTGTTTTGATGATGATGTATTAAGAAAAATGGTGTTGGATCATTTTCAGCAATTTTACAAGAAGCCAGTGAGTCATGCCCGACCAAGGCTGGGGTTCTCTTTTCTACACGTGGAGTCGCACCATACGGATTCCCTAGGTAGGGAGATCTCAGTAGAGGAGGTGCATCAAGCAATTTCCGAGATGTACCCCTTCAAAGCTCCGGGATCGGATGGGTTTCATGCCTACTTCTATCAATCTAATTGGGAGCTAGTGGAAAGGCAGGTGACGGAACTTGTTCGTGAAATAATTGAGGGAAGGAAATCAGCGAGTGTCATTAACAACACTCTGATTGTGCTTATTCCGAAGGTTGGGCAATCGGAGACAATCCACAATTTTCACCCTATCAATTTATGCAACTTATCATACAAGATTGTCACTAAACTGATTGCAAATCGACTGAAATCGCTAATGCCAAAATGGATTGCACCGAACCAAGAAAGCTTTGCACTTGGCAGGCAAATTTGAGATAATATAATCATGGCATAGGAGCTAATGCACACTATGTGCTCTCTGCGAAGGAAGAAGGGTTTTATGGCGATAAACGTGGATCTTGAAAAGGCTTATGATAGTCTCTCTTGGGACTTCATTGATGACACTTTGCGGGTAGTTGGTATTCCGAATAACCTCCGTCAAGTTAAAATGGACTGCATCACTACTCCATCTCTCCAAGTCATGTGGAATGGCGATAAGATTAAGAAGTTTACGATGGAAAGGGGTATTTGACAAGGATGCCCATTGTCCCCATACATCTTCATCCTGTGTATCGAGAGACTGGGTCATCTTATCAGCAACTTGGTACAGGGAGGTCTTTAGAAGTCCATCAGGTTCGGGAGACATGTACTAGAGGTATCTCATCTTATATTTGCGGATGACCTCTTGCTATTTGCGGAGGCCTCAGTTGAACAAATAGTTATTCTCAAAGAGGCTATTGAGCAATTTTGTGCAGCTTCAGGGCAAAAGGTCAGTGCTGCTAAAACGATAGTGTACTTCTCTCGGAATGTTAGCCAAGCCACCTGCCAGGATATTCAAGCCATTAGCTCATTGTCAGTCACATAAGATTTGGGCAAATACTTGGGGGTTCCACTACTCCATGGTAAGATGACAAGGCAAATATATTATAGAATTGTAGAGCGTTAAAGCAAGGTTGTCAGGGTGGTTTGCTGCAACCCTCTCCTTGGCTGGTTAGAGGTGTAACGTTGGTTAAATCAATCTTCACGTCGATCCCATCCTTTAAAATGCAGTCCACGAGGATACCTTATGGAATTCTTGATGAAGTCGAGCGGTTATGCTGTAATTTCATTTGGGGACACACGTCAGAGGGCAAAAAGCTCCATTTGATTCACTAGAACATAATAGCACAACCTATGATTTGCGGCAGGCTCAGGATTAGGCGACTTCGCAAATTTAATGAGGCGTTTCTTGCCAAAATATGTTGGGATTTGGCAATGAATTCAGGCACATTATGGGCTCAGACCTTGAGACACAAGTATGTTCATGCTAATGCAATTATACCTAGGTTTAATGCGAAATCAGGAGTATCACGGCTATGGAACTCGTTATGTGTGGTCTGGCCTAAGATTTCGCTAGGGATCAAGTGGTCTATTGGATCGGGTGACACAATTGCGTTATGGCAAGATAGCTGGGTTCCATACCATGGATCGTTAATTGATGTTGCTGCGAGAATGGTCCCCAACGAGTGGAGAGGTGCCCTAGTCCATGATTTTGCTGATGTTAGTACGGGATGGAGATGGGATCTCTTCTCGTACTCGATTCCGCAGCAAACCCTTTTGCACATTACTGCTTTACCTCCACCATTGCCAGATCGAGGACCAGATCGACCATTTTGGAAGCTGACGTCGAACGTCGCATTCTCGGTTAAGTCGGCTTATAGATTCCTTGTTCGCGATGATATTGCAGGGGGAAGGAGTACTTTGGAAACTGATATAGAAGTGGCGTGGACCTCAAAGGATTAGAAACTTCTTATGAATTGTTGGACATGGAAGACTACTAACAAATGATATGCGAATGCAACGGGGTCTCACTGATTCTGATAGTTGTCATCTTTGCCAGACAGGTCATGAAACTATCCTACATGTTTTAAGAGACTATGTGTACGCTGCAAACACATGGAGACAACTACTCCCAATCAATTAGAGCCACCCGAGTCTAAAAGGCTCTCCATGGGCAGTTCTCTTCGGAGTGGCTTGTTGGTTAATCTAGGATTGGCAAAATAAATCCATCTTTGAGCCCCAGTTCGTTCGGCCTCTCAACAGTGCTGCAATGATCTTTAAAGTAGTGCATGGGTTTGTTCAATCCGACCTTTGTGCAAATGCATACACAGATCGGAAGGCTCGGGATTGGAAACTAATTGGATGGAGGATGCCGAGTGATGGATGGCTAAAACTCAATACTGATGGAGCTGCGAAGGGGAACCCGAGTCTAGCGAGGGCTGGAGGTTTACTCCGTGATGATAATGGCAGGTGGCTTGGGGGGTTTGTGCATAACATCAAGATTGCAACTTCTATTCTTGTAGAATTATGGACAGTCAAAAATGGTTTCGAAGTATCTAGGGAGATTGGGCCAAGGAGGCTGGTGCTTGAGACTGACTCTGAGTTAGTTGCAAATCTCTTACGCTCATAGGGGGAGCAGGTGGACCGTAATGCATCTATTGTGAGTGATATTCGTTCCTTGCTCAACCGTAATTGATCAGTAGTGATTGAGAATACCTATCGTGAAGGCAACATATGCGCTGATTGGCTAGCGAATCATGCTCTAATGCTTCCTCTCGGAGTCCATAGGCTAGTTAGTTGTCCTATTAGACTTGATCATTTGATTTTCAATGATATCGTAGGGACCACCATGCCTCGGCTCTGTATTATCTGATTTCCTTATTAATGCACTTGGGCTAATCCCCGTACTACACTCAATGTTATGGGAAACATTGAGTGCCACCAATTTACTCACAGTGGACTGGGGTCACGGAGAAGCATACCGCAGCCAAATTTATATTTCACGTAATACACTTATTCAACCATACAATATTAAAAATATTGCTGTCCTAGGGCTCTTTAGATCATAAATCAATTGATAAACAAGATTGATTGATTAAGGCAATCATGCATCTAATAATCAAATCAACACATGTACAGCAATCCACGGGCTCTAATTTCTTGTTTCATTTTCCCTTTTTCTATTTTTCATATCAAATGAGACGCATGAAGGTAAAAGGGAAAACATTTTTTTTCCAATTAATTTTTTTAAATGGTCAAAATTAATATAACCAAAAACCCGGGAACGAATTCGCCTAAAAATCAATACAAAAAATAATGACTGATTATTTCACAAAATAAATTAGCCCGTCTGTACAAATAAATGAAATGTCATAACAAATACTACATGCTTAACGATCTTCATCGAGTTTTCAGTTGACTTGACGATATGAGACAAGCATGCAAATGACTTTCATGAAACAAAAGTCCTCATGTATAAAAAAAACATATTGAAAAAGAACTTTTAGAACGTGGGGACTAATTAAATCAATGAAATTTTATCATAAGAATCCCATGTCCCTGAGTCGTTCTCCCAAAGCATACCTTTCTTCCTCATTATCCATGGGGTTTCTTGAACACTAAGATTAGAACCCACAAAAAATAAAGATAAAAAGAAACTCCCCTTTTGCTTATATATAAGCTCCCATGTCTGATTCATGGGCACTGTGTAAAAAAACCAACTTCCAATAGCATACTAGCCCAATTTACGTCGGTCAAAATCTAGTAGACATGCCGATCTATTCATCCGATTCCGACAATAACCAACCATCACGTTCGGTGACATTTTCTGGTCGTCGGAGGCCTTTGCACAAAACTCTGGGAGGTGGGAAAGGTAATTAACACGGACTCTAGTCTAATATATTATCTGGTAGTTCATAATAATTTATTTATGGCTTTCAAAATTAATCTAATTGCTATTATTAATAAAGTGCATATATGATAACAATTGATGATCATGCAGTTGCTGATGTGCTGCTATGGAAGAACAAAAGGGTATCGGGAGGATTGTTGATGGGGGCAACGGTGATATGGTTCCTATTCGAAGTGGCAGAGTACCATGTCGTCACCCTTCTGTGTCACATCATTCTGGCTGCGATGTCATTCGTCTTCATTTGGTCCAACCTGGCCCCTCTTGTCCAAAGGTATGTAATCTAATCAATAAATTCTTGAGATCAATTTCGAATTTCTCAATCATTTACTTATTATAAATATAAGCCATTTCTCAATATTTTCTGAAATTATTTGTATAACAATGAATAATAAGAACTTTTCTTGGCAGAGACCCTCCCACAGTGTATATATTCCAACTGTCGGACTCCACATGTAAGTACGTGTTTGCGGAAATCAACAGATTCCTATTGAAAGTATACGACATCTCGTGCGGGAAAGATCGGAAGCTGTTCTTTGCGGTACAAAAGCTTTTCCCATAAATTCGTGGATTTAAAGTAAAATTCGATGATTATTTGATTGTAAATATATGAACTTGCTGATTTGAAGTAACATATGCTTTTTCTATATAAAATTGGGAAATTTACTTAAAATGGCCTATGATTTATCCGTTTTGTCAAATCTATCCGATGTTTTTTTTGTCAAATCTATTATATGGTTTACTTTTTGCATCAAATCTATCACGGCATTATCTTTTCTGTTGAAATCTAACGGCCGTGCTGACGTGGTGCCCATGTGGTAAGTGTGGCCCACTATCTCTTCACGTGCCACGTCAGCACGGCCGTTAGATGTTGACGGAAAAGATAACACTGTAATAGATTTGATGCAAAAAGTAAATCATGGGATAGATTTGAAAAAAAAAACATATGATAGATTTGACAAAACGGGTAAATCGTGAACTATTTTAAGTAAAAATCCTTATAAAATTTGCAGGCAATAGGTTCCTTGTGGATTTTATCGGTTGTTGGAAATTATGTGAACTCCCTCAATCTTCTATATTTCGGTAAGTTTTCCATTGACGACGTACTGATTGACAACCGTCATGCCTCATCAAAATATTGGATCGTCTCTTCTAGTCCTTAAATATAGTCTGCCTGGAAAAGTTTTCAAGTTCGAAGTTTTCTAATTTTTGGTGTTACCATGGGAAAAGCTTTCATCTGCGTGGAAACTTTGCCTGCATTGTACGAGAGGTACGAGAGGGAGGTTGATTACATCGCTGGTAAAGGCAGGCAAGATGCGAAGAAGATGTACCATAAATTCGAGGCTGAAGTTCTTAACATGATCCCAAGGGGACCCATCAAGGAAAAGAAATTCAAATGAATTTAACCAGGAGAGCAATTGTAAATGAGAGAATCATCACGTTATGTACGGATTAACGCTATTCCAATAGGCTTAGCCGGTACAAATTTGGCAAGAGTGTATGTATATCTGCAAGTTACCATTATTTATGAACATATAGATCTTATTAATGATAAAAATGGACTTTCGATTTGGTTGTTTGCTCAGTCTGGTTAAGAAAGGAATAGACTCGCGGGGAGAGAAAAATCTTATTGAAGAAAATCAGTTTATGTACATTAAATCCATCATCTAATTAACATTATAACTTAATTGAAATAAGCAATATATTTAATTGGTAATATATATAATCAGGATCTCATCGTACTGATGTCAAATAATGTTGTATAAGTCATTATATACTTTGCTTGACGGTTTAAAACCCATAACTGCACAGGCCATAGAAGTAATATAGTAATTAGTATATATTGCGATAATATCATATCAAAGCAAATACACGTTATTAAACAAGTAATATAGAGTGAATAAGAGTATCATCCCAAAGAGACTGATTTAGACCTCACTAAGTAAAACCATAATGGCTAGTTTTTATCTAGACGATCGATTTTAGAAAAGTGATGTAAACTAAATCTAAAAACTAAATTAGAGTGATAAAGTAAACACGAGTAAAATCAATGGACATGAATCTAGGACTATCAATTTCCCCTAGTACCTTATAGAGAATCGATCTTTCTCTCTCTGTTTAATTGAATTCTTGAATTACTAACCTAGAATTATTAATCTTTCTACGCCTCTTGGGAGCGCTGTAAAAATGTATTACCTGTATCGAATTAATTACTTTATTTCTAGGCAATTAATAAGCAGGAACTCATTAATTATCAACCTTAATTGGCTACCTAAAGCGTTACGGTATATTCATATCCTTCACATGAATTAGTCGGTCTTCTAACTCAGACTAAACTTAGGTTATTCTATCCACGGCTTAACCTAGAATCATCTTTCAAGCTCATCAAGATTTCTTAATCAAATTAATTGGTGATCAGGCAATTAATCGCATTAAGAACAAGATAAAACAAACCATTCAATTGAATTCAATAGTTATAGAGAAGAGAATTCACAATTCTATATAAAAATATATAGGTTCCATTGAAGCCCTAGATGATGGAGTTTAGCTCTTGATTGTAATAGTAAACATCAAATCCCTAGAAGAAAATATAAATAGGGTAAATTGCACTAGTGGTCCAAAAAGTTTTACAAATTTTTCAATATAGTACAAAAAGTTTTTTTACTACTTGATGGTACAAAATGTTTTAAAGTTGTTTCAGTATAGTACAAACCGTCATCTCGTCATTCAAGCCGTCATTTACAAGACTGTAAATTTTGCACCATCATGTAACTTACGTAAAACATTTTGTACTATTAAGTTACAATTTCAAAACATTTTGCACCATCATGTAACGTCCCACAAAAATCGGTTTTGCACCATCAACGTCGGTTTGACGGCGTCAATGGCGAGATGACGGTTTGTACTATATTGAAACAATTTTGAAACATTTTGTACCATCAAGTAGGAAAAAAAACTTTTTGTATCATATTGAAATATTTGTAAAACTTTTTGGATCACTAGTGTAATTTACCCATATAAATATGATAACAAGGATTGGAAAGGAAATGAGAAAGAAAGACGTAGCCGATCTTCCAACTTGAGCCACGGTCTCCACCGAAGACTGGCTCCCAAGCTCATGGTCTCTCCTTCGGTGTATGTTAACGCTCAGCCCCAATCTCCAGCCTCTTCACATCAAAAACAATCCTCTCTGCCAAATCCTAAAGATCTCCCTACCTTAAAAATAAAATTTCCCAATTTACCTCCCCATTTCCTAACTCAGAATTTAAATAATATCTTTCTATATCCAAAAATAATGTAAAATATCTATTACATCATATACAAATATAGAGTGTGAAGCTCAATATTGTTTCTTGATTTTTTATAATTTCCATTTTATCCTTCAATATATGTAAACAATTATTTTAATTTGTATTTCGTCTATTCGATGTATCTAGACATCCCAGAAACTCTATCAATTCTTTTAATTTATTTAGACTATTTTCTATCAATATTTCAGTTATGATAAAATAGGACCCTTTGTAATAGTGTCTATTAGGAAAGAAGTTATATATTGTAATAATTTAGAAATATAATAAATAGGTCTTTTTATTGTGTCGTGATTTGCCAAGATACTTTGTACATCATCAACTAAAATTAATATATTATTACCGTCATAAAAGTACGGAGTTGGATAAAGTATTTCTCGATTTTACTTATTTTCAGTTTTACCCTTTTAAGAAATCTAGACCTATTTTAATTTATATTATGTTGACTCGATGAATCTAGCCAATTTTTACGTATTAAATGTATCTAAACAAAATTTAATTCATTCATCATGCCATATAGAGTCACGCATCTTCACATCTAGAGTGCCAAATATGCTTTTTCATACATCACAACACATCCCTTCGTTTTAACTATGCATATTGATTAAAGCATGCATGCATGTCTCTGCACTTCATCTAATATATTATTCTTCGACATAATATAATTATGATCTTATGGCCTGTTTTCACTCATTTAATTAATGGACTTGGAATGTTTTCTTATTCTTATACAGGTTAAGTGGGTCAACAATTATGAACCTTACAGTTTTTCAAATCTAGCATGAATTTTTTTACAAAAATATTCTAATAATCATTTTAGTTTGGGGAAATTATGCCATATAGCCCATGGTTTACGCATTTTGTCAAATCTATCATATGTTTTTTTTGTCAGGTATATCCCATGATTTACATTTTGCTTGAAATCTATCCCGGCGTTATCTTGTCTGTTAATGAAACGTTAGTAGGCTCCAAATCTATCCCATGATTTTAATTTTTTTCCCAAATCTATCATACGGTTACACCGCTTAATTGTTCAGTCTAACCGCGCCCTTGGGTCATCCAAGCTGATCATCTATAAACAAAGGCCTTAATGACGTGACATTGAGTCATGTCAGGTGTTAGCTTCTTGCAGTTCCTATTAGCCAATGGGAGGCAAGTAAGACACTTAGGGATGTTCGTCTTGGGCGAAAGGCTCAAGGATAAGATATAATTGAAGAGGTGATAACCAATTGAGACAGAATCTCGATTACGAGTGTCCCGTGGAGGAACAACACGTAGAGACACTTATAGGTCAATGACAAGGGTTGTGCTGCACACGACAGACCTCTGTAATCAACATAGCGTTTAATATCGGAGTGCAGCTCTGTGTACATAGTGGTAATTTCCAGAGTTAAACTGGCCTTATTGTGCTATTTGTTAGCAGGTCGTTTTGGAGGCCGAGTTAAACATGTCCTAAGTCCCTCCTCTAGCCTAAATCTTGACTGGTATCCATACCAGCTCTCTGTGTGTGATTTGTTTGAACAAAAATAGGTGTCTGAGTATGGGCTTTTGTAAGGCCTATTGGAACTCGGCCCACTAATTCTTATATGTATATAAGAGAGGTGGCTTTTGAAATGTAACGATGACATTGACACACAAATAGGCTGCCCACTCAGCCAAATACATGGAGAGAGCGAGAGATGAATAAAGGAGAAGATCGGGTCGAGGTTGGTGACGTTCGATCTTGTGCATGCCACCACGAACACATAGTCAAGCAAGGCAGGAAAAAGCTAGTAACTAGCCATCTTTTTCGACTCCTCTAGAGGTTCGAGACAACCCATATCAGCCAGCTCCAACAACCGCCACGTCCATACACTCACGAAGATCACAACCGCGCGACAAGGCAAAATTGATAATCGGATCGATCAAGTTGCTACATGTTTGTTTGATCGATCCTCATTCTGCTACGTTTACAAAGTTTTGAACCCTATGATTTGTTTACACTCATTTTCTATACTTCGCGATAAATGCAGGATTAGGACTGTAAGGACCACGAGATTGGCCCATGCAATGAGAATAGCTCGTGATCAAAGCTTATAACAAGCCCAATTCAAGGTCGCGGCAACACCCGACCCGGACCGCCATGAAATAGGTTGGTGGCTCATGGAGGAAATTGTGAATTATTTCCAAGCGTAGGCAAAGACGAATGTGGATGATCTTTCAATCTTGGGGAAGTTTTCCACATAAGGCGCGTCCAATATATTACTCGATTCAAGGAAGAGACCATTGGCTTTCTTGAAGCCCAGGGTTTCCATGCAAAGGAAACTTACATGGTGGCATATGAAAATTGCGTTGTTGAAGAATATGGATGTGAAGCATCAAGGACTTTCCCCCTTATTTTATTTTCTTTCCTTAGTCTTTAGCTTTGCTTAGTCACGAATAATGGAGATTATTCCTCAAATATTAGCTAGATGTTTATTTCTTTCATTAGTCTAGTGTTTTAGGCAATAAGTGGATGATAGTTCCCACATACTTCTAAGGTTAGCTAATTACTAAGTTCAGTTGGTTATTTCCTGGTTTTCTAGTCTTGGGCGACACTCACGTGTTAACCTATATAAGTCGACTTTGTCTATTGTATATCCACCCCCCAACATCAATCACAAAATGACTCTAAGCCACGTACATTTATCTTTTTAATCTTTATTTTCCTTGCACTCGCACTTTACATATCTATCTTTTCATGCATTCTTTCAATACCATGTAATAGCCTTCCAAGACAATCCCACCGATCCGTCGGCATATCCCTTCTACCTTACTTGGCTCCCGATCAAGGAGGTTTCCATGAGCTAAGGTTCCGATCTCAACTCATCATTTTCGACTCTTAGTAGTCAAACGCTCTTACAATAAATAGGCAGACACAACTGCTAAGTAACTGTCTCCTGAGGTTAGTTATTTTGAAATTCAAACACAAACACACTAATGAACTTAAGCAACTGTCAATACACAGAAAGGATAAGAACATAACAAAGATAAGAATGTGACTAGGATCAGTGACTAATCCACACTTCTAACACTCCTCCTTGGATCAAGAACTGACACAAACTCCAATCTTCCGTCTAAGCCACTCAAACTTTCCAACATGAAATGGTTAGGTAAACAAATCAACTAACTGATTTTCTATCTTGCATTAGACTAGTTTGACTTCTCCAGTTTGTTGCACCTCCCTTAGGTAGAAGAACTTCACTTTAAGCTACTTTGTCTTCCCATGAAACACTGGATTTTGAGAGATAGCAAGAGTTGCCTAATTGTCAACACACACTGTAGTTGCTTCCTCGAAACCCATACCTAGATCCAGCATTATCTTCCTTAACTAAATTGCTTGGTTTGTTGTTGCCGTAGCTGCAATATGAATTCAGCCTGTGCAGTAGATTGTGCACTACCTCTTGCTTCTTCGAGCTCCAAGAGAAACATGCCAACCCAAGTAAGAAACAATACCCAAAGGTACTCCTCATGTCATTTAAACACCATGCCTAGTCACTGTCTGCTAAGCCATACAACCTTAACTTTGAGCTTTTGCCAAACTTCACTCCAAGTGACTATGTTCCCTTTAAGTAGCTCACCACTCTCTTTACTGCAACCATATGTTTATCATTGGCACAACTTAAGAATCTTGATAATACACTGACTACATACAAAACATCAAGTCTTGTTGTGGTCAGGTACATTAGACATCCAATCAAGCTCTTGTAAAAATCAACGTCTCCAGGATCTCCTCCATCATTCTTACGGAGCTTTTCCTTCAAATTCATGGGAGTACTTACACTCCCGCACTCTTCCGTTTGAAATCTCTTGAAGATCTCTCTAAGATACTTCCTTTGATCGATAAAAACTTCATTTGTTTTCTGTTGAACCTCCATCCCTAGGAAGAATGCCATCTCCCCATGGTCTATCATCTCACACTCCTTTATCAGATCACACTTTTAACTCTTCTACTCGAGCCTTATCATTCCTAGTCACCAAGAGATCATCTACATACAAAGAGAAAACTACCACACTACCGTTTTCTTCTTCACATACAGTGTGAACTCACTAAGAGTTGTCTCCAACTTTAAGCTTCTCAAGTACTCATCTATCTTGCTATACCAGGCTCTTGGTGCCTACTTCAGCCCATACAAGGCCTTTCTCAATTTATAGACCTTATCTTTTTACCCTATTGATCTCAATGCCCTCTGGTTGCTTTACATAAATTTCCCCCTCATGCACACCATTTAGGAAAGTTGACTTCACATCAAGTTGATATATGTTCCATCCCTTCTCTACTGCAATGGCAAGCAACAGTTTAACGGTGCCCAGCGTTGCTATTAGAGCAAAAGTTTCTGAGTAATCAACCCTCCAAACTTGTGCATATCCCTTGACAGCTAGTCTTACCTAGTACTTATTCACACTTTTCATTCTGGATTCAATTTGGTTCTATAAACCCATTTCACCCCAATGATGTTTCAACCTTGAGGCCTCTTCACCAGATCCCATGTCTGATTTTTCTCTATCATATTCGGCTCTTCCTGTATTGTAGCTACCCATCTTCTGTCTCTTTTGGCTTCTTTAAAGCAAGATTGCTCAAATACTTTGCACCTTTGATATGTCTCTATCAATGGCCCGGTCCCCGTTATAGTAGGATCATCAATCAACTCCTTGGGATCCACAGCTTCAATATGTGGCTCAAGTTGATGAATTTGTGGCACAGTGACTTGAGGAATTGCAACAACTTCCTTCTTCCTTTCTTCTTCATCCCGGTTATACTTCTCATCTTCCATAAACTTCACATCCGTGCTCATTGTCACTCTGCCAGTTAGTGGTTGATAAACTCTATAGGCTTTGGACTGTAAGTTATGCCCCCATAAAGACACCAACTTCTGCCCTTTGATTTAACTTATCTCTCTTCACAGAAGGTACGTATGTATAGCAATGCAACCAAATACCCAGAGATTGCTCAGAGATGGATTGATTCCACACCATGCTTTTGCTAGAGTCCTCTTGTCCACTGCCTTGGTAGGCGGCCTATTCAGTAGAAAGACAACTGTATTTGTAGCCTCTGACCATAACACCTTTGGCATCTCCTTCTCCTGCAGTAAGCACCTAGCCATATCCATGATGCTGCTGTTCATCCTCTCACTCACACCATTCTGCTGTGGTGAGTACGGCACAGTCTACTGATGATGTATTCCTGCACTCTCACAAATATCCTTGAATCTTTCTTATGTATAGTCATTGCCATTATATAATCTTATGGATTGTATCTTGCACCCACTCTCATTTTCCACAAGCCTTTTAAACCTCAAAAAGATCCCATCTACTTATGTCTTGGCCTTCATGAAATATATCCAACACGTCATAGTCAGATCATCAATAAAGGTAATGAAATACTTGCTTCTGTTCAAGGATTCCTTTGGCATTGATCCACACACATTTGTTTGGATCAATTGGAGCTTTTCAGTAGCTCTCCAAGTTGACTTCTTGAAAGGTAGCCATTGTTTTCCTAGTAAACAAGCATGCCATTCTTCTACATAAACTCTACTCCCTTGTTGTGGAAGTGCCCCAGTCTCCGATGCCAAATCTTCTCTTCTTCTACTTGACTTTTCAAGGCCACTTGCTTCCCATCCAATGGATTGAAAGAGAAGCATTTCTCCCTCATTGAATATAGAACAAGATCTATCCATCTACATCTCCAGTAACACACTGATTCTTCTCAACACCACCTTGAAATCTTCCTCCATTAACTCTCCAGTACTCAATAGGTTTTGATCTATCTCTGGCACGAACAACACTCCACTGATCAATCTTGTACCATTAGAACCTTCGAGCAATACATCTATTCTCCCTTCCATTGAAATGTACTTTCTATTTCTAATTCTGACTCTAGACTTCACTGTCTTGTCCATGTCAGCACCCCATTTTGGTCCACAAGTCAAACAATGTCCATCAATAGCAAACAATGCCACGACTTGAGCGTTATCACAGAAGAAGGCTCCACAGAGCGAGATATCACTATTCATTCTCAAGTGAGAATCAAGCAGATGACATGTACACACGACAGGAGGAATCCATGGGTCACCAAAGGGCAACAGAGTGACTAGAGAGCTCAACAATGTCCAAAACCGGCATTTCCAGCATACCACGTGGACATCCCTATTTTCCGATAGTTCGCTCGTCCATCGGAAAATAGCAAATATTGGACTTCAAAAATCCACATCAATAACAAACAGATGAAAAGTGTCTTCAAACGTATTTCGCAAATCATCTACTCTATACAGAACAACTTTCTGTACACAGACAATTTTTTAGTGAAAGTCCAAAAATGCCGGTTTCTCAGAGAAAATTTAATTCCAAATGTCAGATGCGGCCATGCCCCACAAGCATACAGAGTACGAGCAGTGCCTCGGATTATCTTTTGGAAGCCACACAGACATTTCAAATGACTTCCGAGCGGCAAAACGGACATACCCCCCTCGGAAAAGCATAACCGGAGACTGGTCAGATGGAATAACGGCAAATGAAGTTGACCCTGTATTGCCCCGAAAACTTCAGCGGACAGACGCAATTGGGAAAATCAAACAACAAAACCCTTTTCAGTTTCCCGAGTAACCTCCGAGAAGCAGAAATGGCCATATTTAATGGAAATGCATATCCGGAGGTCCTTTGTACGGAAACTTGACGCCGGATGTCTACCCTACACTGTGCTAGCCTTCTCAAGGCTCAATGTGGAATCGTCGGAATGAATCACACAACTCATCTAGACCCCCCGAGCAGTGCTTTAAGGGTCTCAGATGCACTTTTCATGTCCTTAGAGGCCCAATCTTGATAAACAGAGATCACAGTGATCTCCGGATTGCCCAAACAACTCAAAAAGCAATCTGAGAAATCCAGTTTCGGCCTCCTAGGACATCTCCAGCTCCATATTGGCATTACCGACTTAAGGGTCAAGTGTCCACGTGATTTGACAATTTATGTCAAAATGATCGACGTGGGATGCAGATGCAAGATATGCTGTCAGAAGTGGGTAACCTCGCTCTGAATGCTTAAAAGGAGCAAAACCGGCTTCCGAGTCTCATACAGACATTTGACAATTTTCCATGAAAAATGCCAATCTTGGGCTCATTAAATCCGTTTCCTCGCGTATATCGACAATTCGACGTTCAATTCGAATCACGAGTTTCGAATGCGCGATCAATCGAGACCCGAGCTTTCTCCCGGTTTCTCCTTAATGCCTTAGAAATTTCGGCTTCTTCTTCTTCAATGCAAGAAGCCAACTTGCCAACTTGCCCTCTCTTAGCCAAAATATCTTGGAGAGGTTGAAGACAACACTCAAACTTCATCAATGCTCATTAATGCTTCTTGGCTCTTCCACATGAAGAATACTTGGCTCACATTCATCCTCATCCTCATTAGTTGGCCGAAATTTACTAAGCATGGGGGTTAAGAGCACTTGCTTTTGCTAATTGTGTCATTAGCTTTGCCTATAAATTGTCCAAAAGTGATTAAGATAAGGACTTCTCCTCTTGCACACTCTCTCCAAGCATTCTTCCTCTAGAAAACCTCTCAAACTCCATAGCCAATAACACCCAAGAACCAGCAAGCTTCAGCTTTGAAAAACCGAAAAGAAAACATCGAATAAAACCCGAAGTTCTTAAGTCGGAAGCTGGTGTTCATCATCCCGACTTAACTTCAAAAAATTCTCAAACTCCATGGACCACATGTTTTAGACCCAAGGAGTTCATTTATGAACTTAGATTTTTGGTTTGAAGTCATTTGCTCATCATTTCAGTTGATTTCCTCATTTCGGGTGAAGATCGTACTCTTAGATGAATAGTGCACTCGTAGCCGCACGCTCCCACGCGCACAGTTGTGCGCTCGCGCGTCCAGCCGCGCACCAGCTGCACGCCCCGCGCGCCCGCACATGCCACCCGCGCACGCCACCCGCGCATGTCTCGCGCGCCCTCGCACGCCTAACTCCTCGAATGTG
Source organism: Punica granatum (assembly GCF_007655135.1). Classification (NCBI taxonomy): domain Eukaryota; kingdom Viridiplantae; phylum Streptophyta; class Magnoliopsida; order Myrtales; family Lythraceae; genus Punica; species Punica granatum. The sequence continues at coordinate 40,100,797 of NC_045127.1, read as the reverse complement.
CACGCCCTTGCACCCGAGCACCTTTCCAAGCATTCAACCGAGTCACCCGATTCTCGAACACTTCCACGACTCTTTCCTCGTATCCCAAGGCAAGGTATAACATTCTCGACTTAGAGAAGTTATGACTTTTTACATTATTTGTATGTTTATGAAGTAGTATGGCGTTCTAAGCATGTTTAACTCGCAAGATTTAATTTTTATGCGTTTTCACGTTATACTATGCATGTTCATCATCATATAACATGTTAGCATGTCGGGAAACGTTTGGATCGTCACTCGGAAGACCATCCCGACCCGAAATAAGTAAAAGAGCTCTCGGGTTTGCCTCAAGAAGAGGTGACCGAGGCTTGGCTTGCTTTTCTCGGGTTAAAATAGGCCTTCTTAGCCCGATCCAAGCTCGACTCCCGAGTTTTCTCGTGTTTTCTTACGTACATGAAGTCGGTATTGTTTTATCGATTTCGTAAATAACATGTTTGTGCATACTTCCATGTTTGAATGCATTAAACAAATCATGACAATACTGGCTTTTGTCAAAAACGTGTCATTTATCGTGTTTGTTGTTTGAGCATGCGAGAAATGATTCGAAAAGAGACGGGGAAAACTCATGGAACCATATTCGGGCTATGGGACCTCTCGGCTCTCTCTCCAAGGAGTAGTGGCCGAGAGCTTCATGGGCTTATTCGGGTTGCACGAGACTTCCTCTTCCCATTTTGAGTCCGTTCTCAGATTTTGTGTAAGTCGCAATTTCAATAACGCCACAAATTTCACATTAGAATTGTCTTTTCCAAACAATATGCATGTTGTTTGTTGCTTTTCTGCTATTGCTTGTCCATGTGAGTCGAGCCCGACCCATAGGACGCATTGCACTTAGGGTTCAATGCCCTAACCTTCAGTCACGGGGTATAACGCCCCATTCATTGAGAGTGCCTGAATTTTAGTTTTTCGATGTTTCCTTGAACTCACGGTGAGTCAGAGTGGAATAGTAACCGAACGCGAGTCGATTGGAATTCGGTCCTTTGTAATTTACATTTTAATGTTTTTCGAGAGTATTGCAAGGATTTTATATTGTACATTCACTCTGTAAGAATTCCAGTCGGTGAGCGAACGGTCCGAGAGTCGAATCATTCGAATCGGTTTCGTGCTTGCCCAGTCAAAAGTAAATCCGAGATTTCGCTGTTATGGTTCATGCAGGAATTCAACCTCCACGGTTTGATGAACTGTAACGCAAGATTGTGAATCAATTCCCCGACACACAAATTTACTTCTCTCTTGGCTTCTCCACCGACATCGTTTAATTCACCGAATTTTCGGTGTCAAAACGTGCGAGCCGAGCACAACTTAATCAACGTGGTAAATAATAAAACATGCAAGCCTAGCAAACCAGAGTACCAAAAGGGCGTGCGGGATATAGGTCCTCACGTAACATGAACCCCCGAACACGGACTTTCCGGTTCCGCACAGACCAATGCCTTAACAACAACTAGATGTTCCATACCCCTAGACCCTGGGTAACTTATCCACCCTCGACCTTCGGGTCGTAAAATGATAAGTGGCGACTCCTTCTCACGCGTGTCCGTCACGCGTCTCACGGAAGGTGGACACTCCCAAGCCACGCGATCCAAAAGCGCGCATGCGGGCCCCGACGAGAGTCCACATTCGGGTCCGTACAATTCAGATTCTTATACAAGCCTTCATTTCTTGTCATGCGATTAGTGCAGCCACTATCCACTAGCCACCTATCTCTCACTGCATTGGAAGTAAAGTAAGAGGCCACAAATAGCTGCTCTACTTTAGTATTCGCAACATTATGCCCCTCTGCAGGTTGTTGAGTTTGCCTTTCCTTCTAGATGGCTTCAATGTGGCCTAACTTATGGCACCTTCTACACCTTATATCAGGCCTCCTCCAACACTTGAAATGTGGATGATTTTCCTTCCACATTGCTGACAAGGGACTGAATTCCATTTCTTCTCATGATTCCTTGTGCTGGAACTTCCCCGCTTGAATGCTTCATTCCCATGTTTCTTCTACTGCTGCCACTTCTTGCCCTTCCTATCTGCACTCCTTTTGAATTATGCTTGCAAAGCTCCCTCTAATGGCTCTTCCTTCCTCATCATCCTTCTCTGTTCTTGGGCTTGCGAAGCACTGAGAACTTGAACAAGCTTAACGTCTGAGAGTTCTCTAGTGTTTTCCAGGGAGGGAATGGTTGCCTCAAACCTCTTTGGTACAAAAACAAAGAATTTATGCACCAATCTCTCGTCACTTATGTTGGTTCCCAACACCCTCACTTTGTTTGGTATCTCCACTAATCTATCAACATACTCATTCACACTCTCATTTTCTTTCATTTGTTGTTTTTCAAACTCTCTCTTCAAATTTCATACCTCTTATCTTCTGTTCGTTGTCATACTCCTCCTTCAAGTATTCCATAATGGCTTTTGCAGATTCAAGCCTCATGATCCTGGTGAATGTAGTAGGAGACACAACAACATATAGGCACGATTTTGCTTTAGCCTTCCTAGTCACCCTCTCCTTATGATACCGGATCTGGTTGATGGTGGGGTTGTCTGGCAGGGCAGCAACTTTGTAATCCTCAGCAACTGCTTCCCATAGATCAACTCCTTCCATAAATGCTTTTATCTTGACTTCCTAGATTTGATAATTTTCTCCATCGAAAACTGGTGGAGATATGTTTGAGAATCCAGGCACGGATGCAGCCATACTCACAACCCTTAAGATCTTCTCAATGCGTTGATACCACTGTTATTTTTTGAACTCTCACACTCTCTATATCTCTCAAACACTCAATACAATGAAATCTCTATTGTTTCTTGTACTTGAAGGATTTCACAGTGCTTGCAGTTATGCAACACTTAACACAAAAAGAAGAGAAGAACAGAAGATAGAGTGGATGATGAACGATTTTTTTATTTAATGATTCACCATTACAGAAACCTTTCAATCACTTCTTAGATATAAATAGATAGAAACAACTACTAACTATTTCCTATGGCTAGTTATTTTGAAATTCAAACACAAACACACTAACTTAAGTAACTATCAAAAGAAGAGCACAACGACAAGAACGTGACTAAGGTTAGTGACTGGTCCATGCTTCTAACATTTTCACCTTCTAATAATTATTTCAAGAACCAATGAAAATGAAAAATTTCTATCCGAATCTCAATTTTAATTGCCTCCCCTGTTCCTATTCTAATTCTCTCAATTTTAAGCTTCCGAAATATCCCTTGAAGCTAAAGCGGGAGAGCTTGTAGAACCTCACATTTCACAATCACTTGGAAGATTATTGTGAAAACCCATTTTTCCCTTGGCACAACAGAAAGGGCAGCGAAAAGGTTGAGCATTCTTTGTTAACAATGACCTTGCATTGCATTATCGACAAGAGCAGGCAAAGTTTCAGTGACGGACCAAAAGGAAAATTTCTAAGTCGTACAATTTTGTTCATCTGCAGTTCTAAAGGTGTGTTGTCAGGGAACTGTAATAAATAAAGCATTCCCTTTCCGTTTCAAGGAGTTTGCACATTGTCCTGTCAATGGTCTTCCATCTCTCAGTTCCAATCTCTTATCTAAACTCCGAATTTTATCGGAAAAATAAGCGTTCTCGATGCTCCAAATGCCAAGATGCATGTTGATTGATTTACGAGGCAAAATGCGTAACACTGGTGCCCCAAACCCAAAAATTCATGGTTCTTGTCGATTGATTTATGTTTTCTTGCTCATTTTCCACAGTCCATGAATCCTTTTGCCATTTCCATGTCGCACCATAGAACAAGCCTGCTGAACTAAACCGAATCAATGCCTTCTCTACTCCAATAGTGACTCCTCTTCCTGTTCATGTTCTCTCCGCCATGGATCGTCTCATCATTACCCAAATTCCAACCAATACCATGGCAACTAAACCTGCGCAGAACCCGAAAGTATTGAACGTTGCATGTGGCTTTCCCAGGACTTTCTTGTCGTCTGCTGCCTCTGCGAGTGCCCGCATTAGAATCCCACTGTTGAGAAACATATACTCGATCGAGTTAGCAATATGAAACGAAAACGATGATTGAATTTCACAAATAAACTGGAAAATTTGTTTCTAATAGAATTTATCTGTATAATAATAGTTCCAATTTACTGTACCTGTAGAGTGACAAGAGAACTTCGTGGATGGTCCCCACCAATGACCCGAGCAAGTACGGACTGTATGCGATGTCAGCAGCAACAACAGCATAGTTGAAAAGAACATACGGAAACGGAGATAATCTGATGAGCATGACAGCTTTAAACTGATGAAACCAACTCCCTTCACCTGCTGATCTTAGCACAGAAGCTTGTTCGGGATATTTCTCCAGCCATTTCTGCATCATAAGTCGTTGCAAAATGAGTATGAAAGATGTTATGGAATATCTATCAGGGAAAGTTGGTTGAGTGGATGCTCTCACTAGATTAAAGCAAGTTTTGCTGATTAGTTCGCAAATTTTCTTAAGAGATTGTTTCAATGAAACATTTTTCATGTTTTCCATGTGGATATAGCTGGATTTTCTCTCAAAACTAAGACTTTTGCCGGCCATTTCTAGCATTCCAACAGCTAGATTCCGATCCATCCACCGGTAGCCGAACTCAGGTAGCTGCTTTGAAACAATTTCAGAATTGATCCCGAAAGCAAGTCTTGACAATTTTTGGAAGGAGAAACAGGCACCTGAATATCTGACAAGCAGTGTTAGCCAACTCACATGGACTTTGAGTTGAAACCGAGAGCCGATGAAATAGGGTAACGTAATGCCTATCGCCACTCCAGCCATGACTAGTAAGAAACCGAACCCGTACCCGAAGGACAACCCAGCCACCCACATGGATGGTGAAGTCGGCAAAAGAATGGTGGGGAATAGCGCAATGGAAGCAAAGATTACGAATGCTAGTACCGGAGCATCGAGAGTTCGCGTCTCCCACTTTGTAAACGGGATCACCACCTACAAAAATTAATGGAGGTTTTATCATAACCATATATGTACAGATCAATCCAAAAAGTTAGATCCAAGATCGATCAATGCGGCCACTCCATGATATCATATTCACATGTTCCAGCCCGATTGGTATTCTTGAAAACAGTGAAAATTCAACATCATTAACACCTCTAAGCAACAATTCCTTTGCGTGCTAATTTATTCCATGTCCAGCAATACCAGAATTATGAAACGCCGCTAATTTCTCTATGTTTCGTACTTCGGGCTGAGATCTCGTTCGATGGTTGATGAATTCAGTAACGAAAAAACAAACGATTTTCATTATTTGTGCTTCACGAAAAACGAAATGACGTGCTGCATGGGATTAAATTATTACTGGATTGATTACCTTCTTTATGATGAGGGGTCCAACCCATTTCGACAGAACAACGACGAAAAGACCCGCTAAGCTGCATAATGCGATCACCTTAGCCCACCACCACCCCCCCGTACTCCTCGGGTTTGGAACTGCGGCTTCTCCGTTCACACACCGGTTCAAACCTTCCTCCACACGTATATAGTCCCCATTTGCAATCCCCATCGTCTCTGTTTGATCCTAAGCCGATGAGATGAGAAACCAATCAGGATCGGAGACATGCAACATCGTTTCCTCCGTTTCCGCTTCGGATTCTTCTGGCTTAATGTTTTGTTTCTTTTACTTTTCCAAATGATGTAATCCCTTGAGATTTTCTCGGCAATAAACAGAGCAAAAAGACGGAAAGGAAACGGAGCTTCCGTGGAGTTGGCTGCGTTGGGGTTGGCCGAGTATTTTGGCGGCAAATATTAATAGGAAGCTAATCCAACGCTGTTATCTCTGTTGCTATTTTGGCTAACGAAGGGATCCGTTATTGTCCATTTACTAAAATTCTTCTACATACGAATTAGTTAGCTGCTATCCATGTGCTGTTACAATCCCATTGGATATTTTTTTCATTTGCTACATTCTTGTAGACCAATAAGAATAAGAGGGAGATGAATGGGATGGAAGAATTAGTCTACTTTTTTAAGGAGTGATACATTAATTAAGATCCACAAAAATTTGCCACAAAGGAAAGGGGGCTGGCGGTGGTTGGAATTCTTTCGATTCAGACGGTGTGGGTGTCTCGATGGTAGCCGCTTGCCCCATGTTGAGGTGGCCGGCTCCATAGAATTTGCAGTTAGCGAACTCCGAAATTTGGGATTCCCTCGATTCCGATCTGTGGGGTCATGATCGCTACCACCACCCTCACAATTGGGATCACTGACAACCTCTATAAACACCGACAACCTCGATTGTGGAGGTGGTGGTTGTGATTGGCCCCACAAATCGATTGATAGAGGTCAACCGTGACCCCAATTGAGAATGTGGTGGCCGCGATCGTGGCCCCACAAAATGGAACCGAGAGACCCCAAGTTGTGGTGTCCTCTCGATTTCGACAATGGAGACCTCTATGGCGGCCACCGCCCCTCTAATTAGGGTTGATGGCAACTTCTGCTCATGGATATAAATCACGATCCCAGGTAGTGTAACGATCGCGTTGAAATTATAATAGTTTTGAACAATCACGGTACTATGTAACGGCGTCGTGGATAGAAATTTTATTAAGCTTTCAAAAATGATAACATTTAGATATAACATTACTCTTGCATTCTAGTAATATCAACCATATCAAATTTTAATGATTATAAATATGTATAATTTATACACTTTCTTCATTTTTTCTCTCTCATAACTCCATGGATTATCTTTTCACTCCATAGCCAATAATTACTCCATTGCTTCCACTGATCTTCCATTGAAAGTGCAACATTGATTAAAAAAAAAAGAGAGTAAATAACGGTCGTATCGGCTATGCCAATATTTCATCCATTACGTAACAGCGTTACGGCCGTTACAAGCAAGAAAACAAAATTGACTGATATATCGGCCTGTAACGCTATCGTTACAGGCCGATACGTAATGGCCATTATGGCCGTTACAGACCAATATCTAAAACCTTGCTTCCGCTATGGCTAGCCATCCCAATTGGTCGGATGGTGGTCCCGACAAGGCCCTGCAGCCTGCCCTCCTTTTACTTTTACTTTGACGATTCTGCAGGCCTTACCGAAGGCCACCACCAACGCTGTGCGGCTACCCGCGACTACTGAGTTTGTCGATGACCCCGATTGTAGGTAGGAGTGTAAACTGGTGGGTTTATCTACAAATTTCGGTCCCTGATTACTTCGGACCGGTTTTTTCAAAACAGAAAAACCACCCGAAAACCATTTGATGGTATAAAACATCGACCACTCATAGTTCGGTATTTTCGAGTTACATCAGGATGGAAAATAAAGAGACTATATGTTCCATGTCATTGAAGTCATTCATTGATTCGTCTAAAGGCAAAACAATCCACAAACATCAATTAGTTATATAATCAAGAAATCAGTAATATTAGAAAAACAAAGAAGAGCAAAGAAAAAATAGTGACTTACCAGGGAGGTAGTATGAGCTTGCTTTACTGATTGGATAGACTGGAGGAGCAGAGGAGGCGGAAGGAGTCATAACTGAGAAGAAGAAGGATGGTTAGGACTTATTAGGGTTTAGAAATTTGAATAGAATAGTGGATTTTCAAATTAAAAATAAGTGGAAGTAATCTATAAAACACATATATACATATAAATTGCGCGGTTCTGAGTACCGCCGGGTTACACCGGTCGGTGCCCGATTTTTTCTACCCCTAATAAACCCCCAAAATGTCTATTAGGTTTTTCGAGTTCGATTTTTTCGATTTGACTAGGTTTGAGTTGTTCGATTTTTCAATTTTTCGGACTTTTACTAACTCCCCTAATTGTAGGGTTAGAGATTGCCAGTGGGGCCATCGTAGTCGCCCCCTCCTCCCCTCAATGAGGTTTCAAATTCTTTTTTTAAATTTATAATTTATAATTAAAAATTGACATTGGGACCCACCCAATCAGATTTATTGAGCCTTGTGGCTATGTTAAATGCCACATCGGCATATTTGGTAAAAATGGACATAAATATTTGACAGTTTCTAGTCCAATTCTGTTTCGCGTAAAATCATGCGATCCCATTTTCGAAGCCGGCTAGGTGAATATCTTATGAGATTAGGGTGTTACTAGGCGTGCTAGGGTGCAGTCCAAAAAATTAGTAGTGAAACTACCAGCCGACCTCACCATGCTAGAGCGTAGAGCCACGGCCTCGGAAGTCCATAGGTATAGTCGACAGCTAGGTTTAGGAGAGATGTCGTGGAAAGATGTAATTGATGATGTTCAGATGATTACATGGCCCAAGGATTTAGCCACTAGGATTCTTCCCAAGCACGAGTGAGTACTAACAATAGGATGATGTCAAGAGACGGCTAGAGCCGATTTTGTTCCCATCTTCTTTCTATGTTAGTGTTGTATAACTGCAAGCACTGTCCAATCCTTCAAGTACAACAAAACAACAAAGATTTCATTGTATTGAGTGTTTGAGAGATACAGAGAGTGTGAAAGTTCGAAACATATCAGAAAAGACCTAAACATGAAAATATCTACCCTCAATATAAGAAATGAGAAACACATTCATGTGTTTTCACGCTCGCATGTTTTCACATATACGGATGCTATTTGTGCCTTTTCGATTTTTACTAGCTTATTACCTTTGCAATGCTCTCCTCTGTTTCACTACCTCCTCACCCGTGCATGCCTATGCCAATCCGCCAAGGCTAGTCAATGAACACTCACACTTGCCTTCTCACTTCTTCCTTCTCCCTTCACCCCTGCAAGTTCCGCTTCCTTTTAGACGCACTCTAATTCTCCCATTCTCTCTTGCGCTTGTTTTCAATTTGCTTGTGAGATCGTGATTTTGTTTTGCGCTTGAGTTTAGTAATTGGTGCTTACAAAGGCTAGTATGTAGTCTCACCAGTTCAGGCTACGTTGCAGTACAGTGCCTCGACGTGGCCGTCATGAGAACCCTTATTTCTCGAAGGACGGTGAGTTCCCATTCTGTGAGAACCAACTTTTAGCTCTTTTTTGGGTACTTACCTGTTTCCATTTGGCCAATTATGATAGTTAATTCTACTTCACTCTGGAATTATGGAAAAGAGATGCTGTGAATTATATACGGCATCTCGAGACACGCTGCATCAAAAATGTCATTTTTTCTGTCATTCTTAATTAATTTACAATCCCACGACAACATCGGTCGTTTGGAATGAAAAGTTTCAGCAAAATGATCTCTTTTAATGCTTATTTTGTGTTTTCCATTGGCCGACTTATGAAAGTTTTTGTTGCTCGACTCTTGTGGCATAACAAAGTATGTTGTGAGTTATATCATAGACCAATTTGGAATGTCGAGAGAGGTAATAGGGCTTAGTTTGTCTCAAGGCTAATAACGCATTGACATTGTTGTTTCTTCTTGTGCTGCTTAATGCAAAGCGAGAAGCTTTTCAGAAAATTCTTTCACACTTAATGGAAGTAGAGTAATTAACTAGCCAATGCAGACAAACTATTTGGCATTTTATATTTTATTATGCTTTGCGCAGTGTAGACCTAGCCAATAAAGTTATACTGGTCCTTTAGAATTCGATCATTTTGAATGAAGGCCTCTATGTAAAAGTAGTCCTCTGCCCTGAGTTTCACATGTTCTCATTTGTCTTTGCATTCATGCTATTACTCTTATGTCATAACAATGGGATGTTGTAAACTTATCTTTTTTTCTTTTCGTTCTCTTCTTTTTGAACTGAGTAGTTAACAATCAAAACACACATAATCTTCTCTCTTTTCAGTATTGTGTGTATATATATATATATATATATATTTGTATATACATCCAATCATTAACCTGTCTTTAATGACCCAACAATAGAAGTCACAGCAAGAAGATAGCCAAAAACATGTTGTGGAGCGTGCTCTTGTTCTCATTCAGCCTGCTTCTTGCAGCCACAATTATCCAAGGATCCCCAAATGACCCTGCAAGAAATGTATGATACACAGCGAGTAGTTGGCAGTTGGTACATTGCTGGTTGAATTTGCATTACACATAACTTTTGTTCCTTAGCCACACTTCATTTCGTCCCAAACTTGAAAGGAATAGAGATCGATCTCTTGCTTAGGATTGACTATAGATTTTGAAACGTATATGCAAAGTTATATTAAAATATATTGGGGATTTTAGGATTTTATGTATGACACGCATTGGAAACAAGTATAAGTGCCAAGGACAAACACCGCAACCTCCTTGTCAATGGCATCGAATAGCAAGAGAAGGATCACATTTTATCACTATTTAATAGCTTGTCATGGGAATCCATTAGTTATTATGACTCGATAGCTTACCTTTGTGTTCCCAATGAATTCTCAACACATAGCAAGAAGCTTCATGATTCACAACTACTAGAAGATCAGTTAGGTTTACAGCAAAGCTCTTTCTGCATAAGGCTGTGGAGTAAGTGAAGACCCCAGTTAACAAGCTCCCCTCTTACACTATAGAAAATTCTTAAGATTCATTCGTTTTGCGAAGGATGAGAGTCTTGTCGGTGTTCCTAATAGAAGGCAGAGCTTCAAAACCACGAGGTCAAGGATTCCCAAGGATGTCTTTGTCATTTCTAAACAAGTATTTGAAGATGGACAATGATATTATCATTGGTATTCTTGATACGAGCAAGCTTCACTTTGGTCGTGACCACTGTCGGAAAGTCAATGTGCAACTATGTAGCTTTGCAAAATCTTTGCATTCGTTAACACTATGGATTTTAACTCATGTAGGGATTTGTGCTGGAACTCCCAGCTTCAGCGATCAAGGCTAAGGACCCGCGTTGGGAAAATTAAAAGGAGAATGTACCAAGGCAAGTTTAACTTCACTGGCAGCAAAAAGTATCTCTCTTCCCCTCGAATCACTGACAAATGAATGCATGATAAATAATGTGACAGCAACTGCTAAGTGAATAACAACCCACGATATCATTAAACAAGGAGAAATTTAATCTAATATTAGAATGCAAGTGTTTAATAACGACTTCTTGAACCTTCAAAATTACCAAGAATTAGATAATTTATTAAATTAATGCAGTCCTATTATTGAGGTGAGTGTTTTTGTCTTCTTCCAACACTTTAGTCCTCCAATTTTTGGTTAATATATTCATTTTCCTTTTTAAAAAATGAGCAAGTTCTTTGTACATCAGGCCGTTAATAGACTATCAGTGTACCGACGACATTGCCTATGCACTCCTTCCGTTTATTGATGATATGAATCGTAGTGAGGAAAACTTTAAAAAAGAAAATGGTAAAAATGAAATATAAAATAGTTAACATTTTGTCACATGGTATGTTGCTAACAAGACTCGCTTTGGCCCAGACAGCACACTGCTCGGCCTTTCATTGAATACTGAACAAGTCAAAGCTTTATTTCTCGTATGAAGCTGTCGGGAAGCCCGTGAACTATATTTCATTACTCCAACAAGCTGGGCTAGGTTCGAATTGCTTGCTAAGCCAAGAACGACCGGTTCAGTATGCAAAGTAAGCTAAGCCATGAACAACCCTTTTTCTTTTCTTCTGAGATTGATGGCTAAAGGACGTGCACGGATACCAGGTATACTTGAAATCGATTGGAACCTACCCAATAGGGTAGGGTCTGTGTAGCTCAAATTGAAAACTAGATAAGGTCCGGGTATTAAATCAAGGAACCGGTATCCAGTTCCGTCCTATATGGTACCCAGAACCGGAACCGGACCGATATCCGGAACTGGTACCTTATTTTTTTTTATTTTCATTTCATATTTACATATTTCTATCTTAAATGAATAATTGAAATTGAAAAAGGAAAAAGAGATTTGAAGTTTTGAATCCTATTCGCTTCTGTAGCTCCCTTTCTCCTCTTTCTCTTCGGGACATTGCCAGAGTGCTCTCGAGTCTCGACAAGCTGCAGCTGCCACTTCCTGCAGCAAGCTTCTGGGTGCTGCCGCCTCCTCCTACCGCAAGTTGCTTCGTGTTGCAGGGTGACCTCCTCCTACCCCAAGCTGCTGCCTCCTCCTGTCGTGACTTACCACCTCCTACATGCTAGTTCTCTTTAAATGCTTCGGATGATATGGTGTGTTTATCCGGTGATTGATTGACCTAACGCTGCTCTGTTTTTCCCTTGGGTCTGATTGATTGACTTGAAGCTGCTTTTTATGCTTAGTTATGCGGATCGGATTGATGGATGAGACTGAGATGTGATTAATCTATGGATGAGAAATTTTCAATTTTGTGTATTAAGAAAAAAAACTTACAGTTTCCAACAGGATACCCGAAATCTGTAATATAATATAGGTTCCGGATCCAGATTTCAACAGGGTAGGATCCAGGTTCCAACAGGGTAAGGTCCGGTTCAAAAATCTTAGAACCAATATTCTACTGGGTATGGTCTCGGTATCACAAAAAAAAAAAAGTACCCTGGACCGGCACGCCTCTTAGCTTGATTTTAAGTTGTGTATACCTTTCTGAAACAGAGGTTTTCCCATAGTAATTAAGATGCTCGGGCTTGATTCAAGACAATGGGTCAAACAATTCTCTAATGAAGTCAATTTGATCAGTGAAATTCATCTCGATCCACTTTTTGACTATTTCAGCGGCTGGCATCACTAGTCTTGACAGCCTTCTTGTCTATGGATGTATCTCAAACTTGTCTCTTCTGGATCACCTATTTGTTTCTTTTCGATTACAAAGGAAGAGTAAGGCTTAGTATCTGTTTTTCAATAACAATAGGAGGTTTATAGTCTAGTACAAAAAAAATGAAAAGAAAATCTAAATAAAGGGGCACGGGTAGTCCTACTGATGAGAATCGAACCTGAAACCTCTAGGTTGCCAAGCGAGGGTTTTAGCCATTGCACTACACCCCCTTTCTCTAAGGCTTAGTATCTATTTGGTTCGATGAAGAGTTCACCCTAAAATTGCTATTTTTGGACTAGAAATTATTTCGTAAAAATAAAAATCACATATTCATATTGCAATTAAGAGATGGATCGAGGGGGGACTGGAGTGGCAGTCGCCATCCTAAAATTTTAACATTATATGAAAAATCATAATTTTTTTATTTTTATTTTTAGTGAAATTACTCATATTCGCAATATGCCCCTGAAAAGCTCACCCCTCCTCGACAAAATCCTAGGTCCGTCCCTATAATGCAATTGCCGAAATGATGTGGATCAATCCAAGAATGTGAAGAAAATGGAGAAAGTTATCAGAGAAGGAAGAGAGAAATGAGATAGAGAGAATAAGAGAATTCATAGGGAAAGCTTAATTTCGTTCATCGATAACTTCCTCCTCTCATCTGTTAAATTAACTCAGAACTCAATTTGTCATTTATTACAAATGCCCCCAATATTTCTTTATCTTTACAGTCCAATCCCATTTACAAAATGAGCCATCCCCCCCCCCCCCCCCCCCCCCCCCCCCCCCCCCCCCCCCCCCCCCCCCCCCCCCCCCTCCTAAGAACCTTGGGTTCATCTGGTGAAATTGACACTGCAAATCATAAGGGAATTCCCAAGTGGCATCAGCAGGAGAGCTGCCTGACCAATGGACTTTTGAAGCAGATATCTTTCCCTTTTGACCATCCTTCCGTCCAAAATGGCCAGTGGAAATGGAGCATCTTCTGAATAGAGATCTTGTAGCAGAATTGTTGCTTGTGATGGAGGTATCAGCAAAGGTTGCAACAATCCTGGAGTTGACACATCTTCTGTTTTGTGCCTGAAGCACACAGCACATTGTCCAACTTGCTTGGCCAACCTTGCTTCAATCTGCTGGTACACATCAGCAAAGATGACAAATACACATGAGCATGATTTCCTCTCGTTGGATTATGAACAGGGCACCTGCAACTTTCTTTTCCTTCCCTTGGCAGCAAATAAGATGGAAAAGAACCCCCTTCTCGTAAGTTGATAAACTTCTATTCTTGGGAGCCAATGACTTGCTCATAAGGGCAATGGGGCTTTCTTGCAGCCTTCGAACAGCCCCACTATCAGACCCTGATGCATCTTTGCTTGTTCCTTTCCTTTTAATCATATGCAACCTCTTTCTTACATTTCCCTTGAGTACACACTCTTCTCCATTCATTGTAAACCTCATATCCAAGCTGCTACAGTTCCATTGCATGTCTCCGAGGGTGGATAGCCACAATTCCCAAGACCATGTCATAATTGTCTCAGGAAAGCAAAAGAACATCAATAGTGAATTCATTATCTTGCATCTTCCATTGAAAATTTTTACAGATTGGGTTACATATCAGTTCTTCACCATTGGTTGCAGCAGCCTTGACAGGATTTACTTTAGTAGCTCGGCAATCCAGCTTCCTTCCAGCCTCCTTGTCCAAGAAATTATTGTTGGGTAAATTTTTAATATAAAATGGGCTTAATTCGAATTTGAGCTCATCTGTAACTCAAAAGTCTAAGCTTAAAGGTTGTTGGGCCTTTGTCTCATATAAACTGCCCCATTTTTCTTTGTTTAACAGGTGTGGGACAATTGTCTTCTCGCACCTCCAATTTTTCTCCAACATCCCGCCCTCACGTGGTTTCGTGTCATCTTACATGTTCTACGCGATCTAAACCACTCGACAGGACCACTTGTGTACATACACCTGCCCTCACTACGAAGTCTCGAAATTGGACACAACGAGTGTTTGCTCGAGGCGCACCCTATGCTTACACTAGAGCCTACGGGTCATACGGATCTGTGCATATATGCGCAGTACACTGCACTTATAACGGCCCTACGCACCCATGATTGTTACCTTAGGCTCTGATACCAGTTGGATAAATTTTTAATATAAAATGGGCTTAATTTGGATTTGATGTCATCTGTAACCCAAAAGCCTAAGCTTATAAGTTGTCGGGCGGTGGTCTCATATAAACTGCCCCATATTTCTTTGTTTAACTGGTGTGGGACAATTGTCATCTCACACCTCCAATTTTTCTCCAACAATTATGTGTGCTGCCAGAATACACAAGAATGTACAGCACCCTTGTGCCCACCTGACCTACAGCTCTCATTGTTTGGAAACTTGGGGCACCAGTAACAGTGACGGCATGTATGGAGAGATCTAATTTACATTCTATATGCTTAATGTTTTCTCCTTCCACTAAATCTTCGACTTCCCTCACATAAACCTATCTCCTTGCACATCTATGTCCAGGTCCAAATTTCTCATCACACCAAAAGTAAAGGCCCTTTGCTCTTCTCTTATCCATCTCTTTGCTGGTCATGGCCTTGGAAGTTCTAGATGAAATGTGATTGTTGTTATTGATAGGGCCACTTTGGCAAGCAATGAGAGCAACCCCAATTGGTCATTTTGGATAAGTTTTGTTGTTCCCACAAAATCTGTGTTGTCAGGCTTTGAATTGTATGAAGGTGAGAATCTTGGAGTCATTGCGGTGGATTTGAAAGCAGGGACAGTGGTACTGTATGAAGACCAACAGAAACATCTTCAGAGTCCTTGCGTGACTCCGTATCTAAAGTCTTACCCTCCAAAGTTTATCACAGTTTACGTATGAAAATGTCGATTCTAGCAATATATAAAATGCTATTTGCAGCAGAAGCACATCAAAGGAACCACCTTTGAAAGGTAAATCTAAATCCATGCCGTCCAATTAATCGTCAGTCACTTGTATTTGCTCGGACAAAAAAAAATCGTCATCGTATGGTTCTAATTTAATAGGATTTTATAAAATTTCTCTACTTAAAAATCCAGTGCTTGTTACCTTAATAACAGAGTAGAACTCTCTGTTTAATAGCTTCAAAAAAAAAATCTTCATATATGAAGTTATGATAATTTGACCTTATTTAATAATAAATTTTACCTTCAGTCCAAGCAATTTCTTAAATCCACAACATGTATCGAGTTGAGTTGAGTTTTGATTTTAATTGGTTTGTAATGATTGTATTGTTGAATTATGAGAAAAAGTGTGAAAAGGTAATAAATAATTGAGAAAAAGTAATGATTGTGTTGTTGAATTGTGAAAAACTAATGAATAGTTGAGAGAATTTAATATTAAAAATTGAATTGGATGGTTAAAAAATTTTTAAAAATAAAAAAAGTAATGATTGTGATGTTGAATTGAAGATAAGTGGAGTTAAATTGAACATTGTTTGGAAAACAAACACACCTTAAGGACCCCAAGGGACTTTCCAGCTAGAGTAAATTCAAATAGCAATTTATGCATGTAAACTTTTGGAATCAGCATGGCTAATGAGCTGTCAAATTTGAGGGAATGAAGCACTACTTATTTACGGATGTAAAGTTAATCCCAGAGTAATACTTTTTTTTAACCCGGATATGCACCTTATCATCAGGAAGCCCAATAGGTCCCGACTAATCCGGTTCAAGCTAGGTTGGCCCACTAAGGGGTAAAACTCTCCCAATGTGAATTTTCTCTACTTACACAAGACTCAAATCATAAACTTTGCTTAAGAGAAATAAGCGTCAAACAGCTAGTTGAACTTTTCTAATCACTAAAGTCTCAAATGTTATATCCAGTCCATGCAGAGTTCTAGTATGGTAAATATAACAGCTCATAGCTTTGCATCTTAAACAATCAATTACATATCACTTAACACCTATAAATGTGGCGAGATTTGATGAAGGGCATTTTGGCCAATCAAGTCCCGCGAAACCTGAACAAACAACAATAGGGCATATTTTATGGCATTAGTGTCTACTGAAAAAAGGCATTAAAAATTTTCATATCATTCATATTCAGTAAAACGCATGCTTCTTGTTCCTTTCTATTGTGCATAAGATATCAAAATTTTTTAAAATAAGACGAGTTTCAATGTTTCATTCTTCCTTTGCTTTTATGAGCTTGAATATTTCATTCTTCGTTTACTTTTTCTTTGTTTGAATTTTGTACATCCATTGATGGAAATTGTTATACCAATCGATAAACTACTTACATAAGTTACCATAACTAAATTACAAGATTTTTACCTCAGAGGCTATCGAGAATCTCATCACTCCATTTTCAGACCAAGAGTGCAAACTTCACCACAATTAATTCCAATAAAGTTTGATTCTAGAATAAAAAAAATGTTAGTCATTAAAATATTATATTACACTTGTGGCACTTATGGAGGAACATGATCTAGAAACAATGTTATATAAAGGTACCTAGATTTATTGATAGGATGATCCATCTTGTCGATCCCTCTCTCCTATCAATATTGAGCAAAAATTATTCATCCATAATAATTAGTCCAACAACAAGCTTCAAATTGCATTCCACCACGTAAGGAAGACTTAGAGACATCAACTTGAATTCATCTTTGTCTTACAAACACAAGGGTGAGAATATATTGCCTCCCATTCATGTTTGGATTAGGGATACTTCTTTTCTTTTAATATGAGAAAAGAAAATTAAAAGTGTTGAACATGTGAGGACAGATCCAATAACAAGCACGACAAAGAAAAATGTGTAAGATTAATATTTAATCTAATGGCAATAAATTATACAGCGGAATAAACTGACCTCCAGTAATTGCTTTGATGACGTTGATGATTTTCCACTCTCACACGATAGACCTGCAAATAAAACTGAGAGCGTCTTCTAACTCCTAACCTCACCGTATGTGACGTCTAGATGGAGACACGGGCCCTTTTAATTAGGCGGAGTTAGGGACCCCTCAGAATATTATTTCTTTATATATCTTCTCATCAAAAGGATATTAACTGTAATCCACAAGATATAAAATATTTCACTCAAATAACCGAATATTTTGTGACATGAGGGCCACATAAATAAGAGATTATTTCCTTAATTATGTAAATACATAATATATTCTTACATTCTCTCACTTGCCCCATGACACATATCTATGAGTGACAAACTTTATTTGGCCAAACTTGATATTCCCTGAACTGTGGAAACCTCCCACTTACCTTGAGAATGCTACACATGAACCATGGCGGTGATACTTGGTGAGAGAGTACTTCCCATCCATGTGTCACGATGTACAATACTCCCAAAATAAGCACTAAAGGAAAAATTTATAACTTAAAATAAGTTACATGGGTCGTACTTTATATCCCAATAAATTCAATACTTTATTTGCGCAACTGATGGGAAATAGAATTCAACTTTATTGTCTAAAATAACAAAAGTAATACATAATTGTCCAAAAATATCAAGAAAAAAAAACTATATTGCTTATAGGCCCATACATCCAACATGACCAATGAACTGTTTTACCGGTAAACCTTTGGTCATTGGATCCGCAATCATAGCATCTGTAATGGTGTGTTCAATAATCACCATGCATTTCTTGATATACTCCCTCACACTGATGTACTTGATATTGATATGCTTACTTCTGCTACCACTTTTGTTATTCTTAGAGAAGAACACAACAGTTGTGTTATCTCAATAGATCTGGATTGGTTTATGTATGGTATCAATGACTTGAAGACCACTTATGAAATTCTTCAACCATAGTGCCAGTGTTGTAGCTTCATAGCACGCAATAAACTCTGCCTCCATAGTAGATGTAGCCACCATAAATTGCTTGATACTCCTCTAGGAAATGGCTCCTCCAATAAGAAGAAACACATATCCTAAAGTAGACTTTTTGGAATCTACACATCCGGCAAAGTCAGCATTCGAATAACCAACCACCGTCAAATGGTCGGTATGCATTAGTCATCGTTAATCGGTAGTCCTTGGTTCCCTGAAGATACCTCATCACTTTCTTTGCAGCAACCCAATGTTGGATCCTAGGATTACTCTGGTAACGTCCCAGCAATCCAACTGCCAGACATATGTCAGGTCTCGTGCAGACCTGAGCATCTATTAAACTCCCAATTGCGGATGCATATGGGATGTTCTTCATCTGCTCAAGTTCCAACTCATCCTTAGGTGACTGGTCATTATTGAATTTATCCCCTTTGATTACAGGGGCTGGAGAAGGCCGACAGTCTTTCATACCGAATCTCTGCAATATCTTATCAATGTAGGCTTTCTGAGACAGTCCTAAAGTTCTTTGTTTCCTGTCTCTGTGAATCTCTGTGCCAATGACATAAGAGGCTTCACCCATATCCTTCATTTCAAAATTAGTAAAGAGAAACTGCTTAGTCTCTTCCAGCAAACCCAAGTCACTACTTGCAAGGAGTATGTCATCTATACATAGGACTAAGAAAATAAACTTACTCCCACTAACCTTAAGGTATATACATTGATCAACAAGGTTCTTAGAAAATCCGAATGAGGTGATGACCTTGTGAAACTTTAGATACCATTGGCGGGATGCTTGTTTTAGTCCATATATAGATTTCTTTAACCTGCACACTTTATGACTATCATCATTAAACCCTTCAGGTTACTTCATGTACACCTCATCATCAAAATCCCCATTAAGAAAAGTCGTTTTCACATCCATCTGGTGTAACTCTAAGTCCATATGAGCCACCAATGCCATAATTATCCTCAGCGAGTACTTCTTGGAAACCGGAGAGAAGGTCTCGTGGTAATCTATACCTTCCTTTTGAGTAAAACCCTTGGCGACAAGTCTAGCCTTATATCGTTGGACATTACCAGAAGCATCTCTTTTGGTTTTATATACCCATTTGCAGCCAATGCTACTACCCCCGCCCCTTCTGGTAATTCGACGAGATCCCAGACTCCATTCTTAGTCATAGAATCTAACTCATCCTTCATGGCATCTAACCAAAATGAGGACTTATCCTCACTCATGGCCTGTGAAAACGTTGTGGGGTCTTCCTTAGGTCCAACATCGAAGTCGGACTCCACAAGGTATACAAGATAGTCATCAGAAATAGCAGGTCTCCTAGTTCTTGAGGATCTCCTTAAATCAACTTGTTCAGTGCCCTGAATAGTACAAGTTGGCTCTTCTGGTTGAGCCATAACTTCAGCAGGAGCAGTTTGTTCCTGATTTGGTTGCTCTCTATGATCGATCGATCGATTATGCCGTAATACAACCAAAAGTATTGTAGGTACCGAAACACCTTCTCGAGTTTCTTCAAACTCAATAGTTCGAGTACCATTACTTTCACTAGGTTCAACATCCTCAAGAAACCTTGCATTATTCGATTCGACAATTCGGGGACTGTGTGAAGGGCAATAGAACCTGAAACCCTTGGAATTTACGGAGTAGCCAATGAAAAAACCGCTAATGGTCCTTGTGTCCAATTTCTTTATGTAATGATTATACACCCTTACTTCAACAGGACAACCCCATATGTGTAAATGATTCAGACTAGGTTTCCAACCGCACCAGATCTCAAACGGTGTTTTAGGCACTGCCTTGGTAGGAACCCTATTAATATATACACAGCGGTCTTTAAAGCTTCACTCCATAATGACAGTGGCGAATCAAAATGGGCAATCATGCTTCTTACCATATCCATAAGCATTTTATTCCTCCTTTCACAGCAACACCATTTTATTGTGGTGTGCCAGGCATTGTGTATTAAGAAACTATATCTTCACTTTCGAGGAATTTCGCAAATGGACCACTCATTTGTCCATTCTCTGTGTACCGTCCGTAGTACTCCCCACTTCTATCAGATCTAACAATCTTGATTTTCTTGTCTTTCTGTTTTTCTACCTCTGCCTTAAATGATTTAAAAGTATCAAGAGCTTCCGCCTTTTCATTTAGAAGATAGAGATACATATATCTGTAATAGTCATCAATGAATGAGATAAAATATCTCTGATCATTAAAACAAGGAGTAGGAAATGGACCACAGATATCAGTATGTATGATTTCGAGAAGCTCAGAACTCCTTCAAGAACCCTTGGATGTCTTGTTGGTCTGCTTTCCTTTTATGCAGTCCACACAAGTCTTAAAATCGGTGTCGTCCAGAGTCTTTAGGACTCCTTCTTTTACCAATCCCTTAATCCTCTCTAAAGAGATATGTCCCAACTCCAATGACTTGAGAGTGTCTCTTATTCCCTGAATAGACGAACCTCTCACTTTCCGTTGGTTTCCTTAGGTTGAGAAAGCCTTGTATGGTATTCACAATATGGATTGAAGAACTGGAGTCAATCCACCATGTATTCTTAGGAGCTTCAAAGAAAAATGATTCATGACATACTAAAGAAATTAAAATACCTCTCTTTTTAAGCCACTTCTTATATTTGGGGCAATCTTTCTTTACATGCCCATCATTCTTGCAGAAAAACACTTTAACTAACTTACTGCCATCCGTCTTGGGTGGCGACTTATACTACCTTTTCCCATGATATTTCTTGCCCATACCCTTTGGACGGGTAGCCAGATGGGCAACTTCAAGCTTGTCATGCTTCATCCTCTCCTCCTTTTGAACACACATGGTTAAGAGTTCTGTAATGGACCACTCCTCCTTTTGTGTGTTGTAAGATATCTTAAAAGGTTCATACTCCGCTGGCAAGGAGTTGAGAATGAAGTGGACCAAAAATGGCTCGGAGATATCAATTTTTAGAGTCTTAAGTTGAGCTGTCAAGTCTTTTATTTCCGTAATGTGTGCATGCACGCCCTTTGAACTGTTGAAGGTCTTGCTAGTCAGCCTCTTCATCAGGGTACTTGTCAAGGTCTTATTTGATTTGGCAAATTGTTCTTTAATTACCTTCAGAAAATCCTAAGCCTTAGTAACCTCACCAACAGCTCCTCGCATGCTTTTACTTACATGGGACTTCATGAGCATAAGGCTTAAGCGATTGGATTTCTCCTACCACTCATACTTCTCCTTGACCTCAGGCGCATCTATATCCGTGGGAGTAGGTGGTTCTTCCTTTCGAAGCACATAGTCCAGGTCCATGTACCCCAGAGTGAAAAGAACCGACTCCTCCCAGTCAGAAAAATTTTGTCCATCAAGTATAGGAACATAAGCAATATTTTCAAGAACAGATTGAGGAAGTGCTGCAAAAATCAAGGACATCAACTACGTGCTATGAAAAATAAGAAATAACCATTATAGTAAATCCCTCCTCCCTTTGGGGATAGACCGCAAAATGCATGAATTTACTAGTGAGACAAGCGAATTTGATAATTACGATGAAACTATTCCTTAATCCTTTGGGCATAGAACAATCCCACCATAATACCAAAATTTACCTTCTCAGACTAATCTAAGTCCCAAGACTAATAATTACCCTTTGGGCAAAGCGATTAATCTCACGACTCGATTACAATTTGATGCTAATAACTATATTGTAGTTTAACTATACGTGATTTGCCTTGTATAGGGTGCTTTGGCTACTCCTATATCCTTAAAACCACACTACATAGCATCAGAACCGAACCAGAAAATAGCTGAATCGGTCAGAGTTATCCGAACCGGTCAAACCAGGATCAAACCAATCAAATTGGTCATTGGACCGGTCAAAAGAGTCAACTGGGCTGAATCGGTCAAACTAGGTCAACCGGGCTGGGTTAGCCTTAATGGGCTTGAGCCCAAATCCAACCCAGTTTAATAAAGCAAGTCGGGCCGAAACTGGGTCGGGCAGAAAATGGATCAGCCCAGTTGTGCCTAAAACGGATTGGGCCGAAAAACTGATCGACTTCATCTTCCCAA